>NW_024070186.1:188377903-189075791 GCF_014754425.2 Oryx dammah | reverse complement strand
GGGGCTCCAAAATCACTGCAGATGGTGATTGCAGCCATGAAATTAAAAGACGCTTACTCCTTGGAAGAAAAGTTATGACCAACCTAGATAGTTTATTGAAAAGCAGAGACATTACTTTGCTGACTAAGGTCCGTCTAGTCAAGGCTATGGTTTTTCCTGTGGTCATGTATGGATGTGAGAGTTGGACTGTGAGGAAGGCTGAGCGCCGAAGAATTGATGCTTTTGAACTGTGGTGTTGGAGAAGACTCTTAAGAGTCCCTCGGACTGCAAGGAGATCCAACCAGTTCATTCTGAAGGAGATCAACCCTGGGATTTCTTTGGAAGGAATGATGCTAAAGCTGAAGCTCCAGTACTGTGGCCACCTCATGCGAAGAGTTGACTCATTAGAAAAGACTCTGATGCTGGGAGGGATTCAGGGCAGGAGGAGAAGGGGACGACCGAGGATGAGATGGCTGGATGGCATCACGGACTCGATGGCTGTGAATCTGAGTGAACTCCGGGAGATGGTGATGGACAGGGAGGCCTGGTGTGCTGCGATTCATGGGGTCACAAAGAGTCAGACACGACTGAGCGACTGAACTGAACTGAAGAACAGTTTTGGGGCTTTCCAGCTGCCTCAGCACTGAATAACCCACCTGCCAATGCAGGAGATGTGGGTTCAATCCCTGGGTCAGGAAGATCCCCTGGAGAAGGAAATGGCACCCACTCCAGTATTCTTGCCTGGGAAATCCCATGGACAGAGGGGTCTGGTGGGTTCAGTCCATGGGGTCCCTAAAGCATCGGACACGACTGACTAAAGAACAGCACAACAAGGACAGTTTTTACATTTTCAATGGTTAAAAAATATCTAAAGATGAATAAGATTTCATGACACTTGGAACTATATGCAATTTGAATAACAGAGTCCAAAAACAAAGTTTTGGAGAGCATAGCCACACTCATGAGTTCGGGCTATTTGTGGCTGCTTCCTTGGTATGAGAGAGGAGTTGAGTGGTTACAACAGGGACTGTCTCCCCTAGTGGCTCAGTGGTAAAGAATTCACCTGCATTGTAGGAGATGTAAGAGACATGGGTGGGTTTGATCCCTGGGTTGGGAAGATGCCCTGGAGGAGGGCATGGCAACCCACTCCAGTATTCTTGCCTAGAGAATCCCATGGACAGAGGAGCCTGCTGGGCTACAGTCCATGGGGTGGCAGAGTCAGACATGACCGAAGCAACTTAGCACACACACAGGCAATAGAGACCGTATGGCTCATAGCCTGAAATGTTTACTCTCTGGTCGTTTATAGAAAAAGTTTGTTTTGCTTCAGCTAACTGCTGTCCTTTCAGGACTGGAGGTGGGCATGGGGGAGCTGTATGTATGAGGGCTAGATTCTTGAACAAGGTCAGGATTTTATTAGCTAGAAACAAAAAGGGAGCCGATCCTGTGCACGAAGTCAAAGGTATTTATTACATTTAGAAGTCATCTAATTTCTCCGAGACTCATTTTCTCCACCTGCAGACACGGGGTATAAGCAGAAAGGTTTCTGGGGAGTTGGTGTGAATCCAGGAGAAGGCATGTAGGTGTATGCCTGGGTGACTGGAGAAAGAATGAATAGGAGGTCAAAGGTGAGGTTGGGGAGGTGAGCTGGCTCCTATCATGCCAAAGAATTCTGGCTTTATTCTGTCGACATACGGTGGCCTTTGAAATGCTTCAAGCAAATGACAATGTGACATTTGCATTGGAGGGAGAGAACATGGCATTTGGTGGGTGGCTAGAGCAGAAAGGTCATTTGGTCAGAAAGTAACAAGAATGGAATGCTTATTGAAAGGGAAACTTATCAGATTGCTTTCTCCTTAACCCTTCCTTCCATCTGCAAAGTGGGAGCCCCAGGTTTGATCCCTTGGTTGGGAAGATCCCCTGGAGAAGGGAAGGGCTCCCCACTCCAGTATTCTTCCCTGGAGAATTCCATGGATAGAGGAGCCTGGCAGGCGATAGTTCATGGGGTTGCAAGGAGTCAGACACAACTGAGTGACTAACACTTTCACTTTTACTAACCCTTCCTCCAGGAGAGGGAAGAGACAAGGAAGGGACAAGCAATGGGATTATATGCATGCAGCACACGCAGAATAACATTGTTAAAATGGGCGTCAGCTCAGAAAGCCACGTGTCATCCAGGGATCTTCAGACTAGAAAGGTTATGGAGCCTCATGAGAGAACGTGGAGAAAACGATGTCTCAGAGGCCGCAGGTTCTAGTCCTGACCCCACCAGGAACTTGCTGTGTGACCTGCAAGTGGAACCATTTTTCTGGTTTTCTGTTTTATCATTTGAAAAAGACAACTCTCTCATGAGATCGTTTCTTTGAAAACATAAATGTCCTAGCAGGAACAGATTCAGATTTTGAGACTGGAAGTTGCAACACTTGGGGACCTCTCTTTAAGGATAAAGAAAGACAAAATTGGATGAGAAAGTAAAAATTTATAAGGAGACAAGAAATCTGACACAGGATGTATTTTAA
The DNA here is from genome assembly GCF_014754425.2 of Oryx dammah. NCBI lineage: Eukaryota > Metazoa > Chordata > Mammalia > Artiodactyla > Bovidae > Oryx > Oryx dammah. The sequence goes on along the minus strand of NW_024070186.1, from coordinate 189,073,293 downwards.
AGTGACAAAGAAGTCTAAACATCACAGAAATCCATAAAAAATTAAAATATTATAAATGAATGGCTTGATAAATCTTCATATTTATTTTTGTCTGTGTACCTTTGGCTCATTTCTTCACAGGACAATGCTTTTATTGCATTTTCTTTTTTTAAAAAAATGTTTTGTCCATTTATTTAGCTGCATCAGGCCTTAGTTGGGGCACGCGGGATCTTTCACTGTGGCGGGTGGCACACATGAGTCAGTAGCTGTGGCGTGCAGGCTTAGTTGCTCAGAGGCATGTGGGATCTTATTTCCCTAACCAGGGACTGAACCTTTGTCCCCTGCACTGCATGGTGGCTTCTTAACCACTGGACCACCAGGGAAGTCCCTACATTTTCTGAAGGCAGCATAGAGCAATAACTCAGCCTTTTTGATGAAAATTTGTTTTTAATGATTGATAATTGGACAGCAGGATTATCTGGCTGACACGTGACTCTCCCCACAGCTGTATTTGTTGTTTGCAGTTTCTGTGACTTGCAAACACAGAGGTTCTAACATTTCCTATTTGCCATGACTCCCATCAGAAAACTTAAGTGTGGAGTGTGTTGGTAACTGTATACCCTGTACCATTGTATCAGTTCTTAATGCCAGAGGGTTTACATTTTTGCCTGAATATTGATGAACTGAACCCTCAGAGAATTGAACTCTCTATGCACACTGTTACATGTCTGATGTGAGAAACACATGTATTTCACACCTTGTTCCTGCTCCATTGCCCAGGATCTGCTGCTGTGTCAGGATCCAGAGAGGCAGGATCCACACTGGCTGTGTGCAGTGAAGAGTCTTCCTGAAAACCAGGATGGTTAGAACAAGGGACTTTAAGTCCTATATGTGTCTTAGTGAACCTGAGCCAAATGTGTCTCTATTGCCCCTTAGGCAGACCCAGATAGTCAATAAATGATACTAGGACAAATTGCTCATCCCTCATGGGAAGATCATAATATTTCCCAACCACACACTACAATAGTCTATATGGGTTAAAGACCAACCCATAGGAAACAAACCCATGAAACACTTAGAAGAATACCCAGAAGGATTTCTTTATGACATTGGCATAGGGGAGGATATCTTAAAAATCAGTTGGGAAAGGAAAACATCATAAAGGGAAACTTCAATAAAATTGGTTTCATCAAAATGTTGAATATCTGTGATGACCACAGACACTGTGAAAACAACTGCTATTTTTGAATAGTCTCAATGCTGTTCCAAATGTTTTGCCCATATTATCTCATTTAATTTTGATAGCAATAAAAAAGAATGCTATTGTCTCCATTTTAAAGATGAGGTAGAGAGAATCAAATAATTTCCCCCGTGCCATGTGATTAGTTTATAAGTGGCTGAATTAAGAGACCCTACCCTCTTACTTAAATGTGTTACCCATCTTACCTTCTTGCCATGTGATTTGTAATAAAATGAAAAGACCTGCCACAGATAAAGAGAAAATCCTTGCGATTCTTAAAAGTCATGAAAGGGTCAGCATTCAGAATATATGAAGAACTCCTACATGCCAATTGGAAAAACAGAAACGACTCAGTTGAAAATGAGCCAAGGATAAGAGTCTGCCTGCCAGTGATGGTGCTGCAGAAGACATGGGTTCGATCTCTGGATCAGGAAGATCCCCTGGAGGAGGAAATGGCAACCCACTCTAGCATCATGCTGGGATAATCCCATGGCCAGAGGATCCTGGTGGGCTACAGTCCATGGGGTCTCAAAGAGTTGGACATGACGGAAGCGACTTACCACAGCACAGCATAGCACGTTGTCGAACAAGGGCTCCCCAAGTGGCGCTCATGGTAGAGAACCTGCCTGCGGATGCAGGAGACATAAGTGATGCGTTTCAACCCCTGGGTCAGGAGGATCCTCTGGAGGAGGGTGTGGCAAACCACTCCAGTATTCTTGACCAGAGAATCCCATGGACAGAGGAGCCTGGCAGGATATAGTCCATAGGGTTGCAAAGACTCAGACATGACTGAAGCGAATTAGCAAGGCATGTACGTAGTTGTACAAAATTACATAAGTTACAGGTGTACAATATAGTGATTAACAACTTTTAAAGGAGTTATACTGCATTGACAATTATTATAAAATACTGGCTGTATTCCCTCTGTTGTACAATTTATCCTTGTAGGTTATTTTATACGTAATAGCTTACACCTCTTAATCCCCTACCCCTGTATTTCCCTCCTCCTCCCCTCCCCCACTGGTAACCACTAGCTGTTCTCTGTCTGTGACTTTGTTTCTTTTTTGTTTTAGTCACTAGCTGTTGTAGTGTTTGGAATCCACATATAAGTTGTCACGAGAGTGTATGTTCCTCGGTTCTTTGTCTTGTCACAACAAAGATTTGGAGTGACAGACATTAAAGCTCCTTTGGCATGTCACAGCTCTCAGATCTTGGACAGACCATGTTACAGCTCTCAGGTCTTGAATGGACCATGTTATAGCTCTTAGACAAATCAGTGTTACAGCTCAGTGTTACAGCTCTATTATATTTAGAAGACAGCAGGAAAATCCAGAGCTAGCTTTGGCTCCTCTATTTATATGTTTATCTCTCCCTGGGTCTGTCCTATGTAAATTGGGCCAGCTAGGAGTGTTGTTTGTTTTACCTGAGGTCCTCACTCCGGTCCTTGGACCTTCTTTTGTTCTATTTTTGAAGGCTTTTCCTTTCCTTGTCTTTTAGCCACGGCCATTTTGGACTCCTTTTCCCTATTCTACCTACCTAACAAAGTGATATTCTAAGTATTTGTCTTTCTCATTTCTTATTACTTAGCATAATACCCTCAAAGTCCATCTACATTGTTGCAGTTGGCAAAATTTAATTCTTTCTTTTGAAGTCAATTTATGTTTTATTATTTTAAAACATCAGTACATATATATGTCTTGCAAAGAGATGCTAATAGCTTTTTTTTTTTGGTGATTTGTTTTTTTTTTTAAATTTTATTCTGTGGATAAGGAAAATACCATCCTTAAAGCTTAAATATATGCCCTGTTGTACAGAATTCAAGTGAAGACAGTGCACACTTATCTTCCGCTTCATATATTAATATGTATATACACATAAATAATTACAGATAGGAGCTTCCCTGGTAGTCCAGCGGTTAATATCTGCCTTCCCATTCAGGGAGCATAGGTTTGATCCCAGTTGGGGAACTAGAATCCCGCATGCCTCGGGGCAATGACTCTTCAGTAAGTGAGCCCTTCAGCTCTAGAGCCCGCCCACTGCAACTAGAGAAGCTAGCACACTACAACGAAGACCCAGCGCAGCCAAACAAATATCAAACATTTACAGCCTTTCCACTGTGTACATATACCACATCCTCATTGTCTGTTCGCCCGTTGATGGACACTTAGGTTGCTTCCACATCTTGGAAACTGTAAATAATGTTGCTATGAGCATTGGTTGGGCTTCCCAGGTGGCTCAGTGGTACAGAATCCACCTGCAATTCAGGAGAGATAGGTTCAGTCCCTGGGTTGGGAAGGTCCCTTGGGGAAGGAAATGACAACCCACTTCAATGTTCTTTTTTTCACTCCAGTATTCTTGCCTGGGAAATCTCATAGAGAGAGTGCCCTCTCAGGTTATATATAGTCCATGGTGTCTATATATAGACAAAAGAATCAGACAACACTTAGCGCCTAAACAGCAAAAACCATGAGCATTGGGGTACGTGTATTTTTTTGAATTAGAATTTTTTTTGTATATATACCCAGAAGTAGAGTTGCTGGGTCATATGGCAGTTCTATATTTTTTTCAAGGAACATCCATAACAACAGGATTCTGACTCTCATGTGATAGAGGTGATGACTCTTAGCCCACAGGCTTATTGTAAGAATCAAGGGAGACCAGTTTTAGACAGTGATTTGGAAGCAGCAAAGTACTGAGCTAATCCCAGTGGTTTCTCTTCTTCTGAAACAAGCCCATGGCCCATTGGCCATGATGGATGCTTCAACTTGCTCCACCTCATTGATATAGCCCACATTCAGCTGGATCGCAACAGTAGCTGACATGCACAGGCCTTGAGGACAAGAAATGCCCGCTAGCCTCTCTGTGCCCTCCACATTCATAAACCCATCATCTTGTACACGTGCACTGAATGCTTAGTAAAATGTTAGTGATTCATTTATGGCAGTCATTGTGGACCTCCCTGACGTTGGATAAGCTCATCCAGTTTCCCAAAGCTCTACTATCACTTGGACAGAATCCACTGTCAATGCATGAAAATTGCCATGGAATGTAACTCATGAAGCAGCGAACAACCTTTAAACAAACAAACACTACTGTAACAGAATTCTAAATCCAGTTAAATTTGATAGTCCGCCAAGAGATCTGGTACTGATCTGCTGAAAATTTAGTCTCGGAGTGCTTTAGAAACTAGGGGATGTTTTCCTTTTGATTATGAAGGAAAAAGAAAGGAACGAGAAAAGGAGAGAAAGAATTACTTAAGGGTTGCTTTCTGTTTGTTTTCACTCTCTACACACAAGTTTCACAAGCATAATTTGGTGATAACCTTGAGTGATTTCTATCATTTTTTCAGGGTTACCATGAAAGTGAAAGTGTTAGTTGCTCAGTTGTGTCTGATTCTTTGCAACCCCATGGACTGTAGTCCACCAGGCTCCTCTGTCTATGGAATTCTCCAGGCAAGAATACTGGAGTGGGTAGCCATTCCTTTCTCTAGGGGATCTTCCCAACCCAGGGATGGAACCCAGGTCTCCCATATGGCAGGCAGATTCTTTACCATCTGAGCCACGAGGGGAGACATCATTTTTTCAGGGTTACCATGACACCCTTAAAAAAGGATCAAAACAAAAGAGATGCTAATTAATACACAGAATTCTATTTTACATTCTGACTGTCTTCTTCTTTAAAAATTAAGATTTAATTTTTTATCAAAGGAATGCATGCATCTAGCTTTAAAAAACACTGAGTGTTTATAATAAGAAACAACATTCCTCTGCAGGGTTTCATCACCCCTAGCCTTGCTCTCTTGAGGCAATCACTACTCTCTTAGTTATTTCTTTCAGTATTTATCTTTTCTGAATAACATGTGTAGCAGAACAATAAATAGAGTTTGGCTTTGGTCTCAGAATTGCAGCTATAACTTCAAAGCTGAAAATAATAAGTGCTAAGAACTCCCACAGTCTAAAGAGAATTGACAAGATGACAAGACTAATCTCTCAAGATCTTACTAATACATGACAGAAATAATAGGAATAGATAGATAACACTTGTCCCAAGTCCTATTGTCAACTCCCCAGATTCCTTTACTTGTTTAACTGTTATAGTAACCCTGCGAAATCCCTCTATTTTATAGATGAGGTAACTAGTAATTCTTTTTTTCCCAGCATTCTTCTTCTAAAATTACTATTATTTTTTTGATGGTGTGGCATGGGGGATATTAGCTCCCTGACCAGGGATCAAACCCATACTCCCTGCAGTGGAAGTGAGAGGTCTTAACCATTAGATCGCCGAGGAAGTCTGGGTAATTAGTAATTCTAAACTACAACAGAGGTAGGTTTCTATCATAGGCAGTCTGGCTCTTGACCATGACGAGAAACTGTCTCTAAGTGGCCTTTCTGCCATCACCCATTCCTTCCACTTCAGCTTGCTTGGGAAAAACATCAGCAACTCTAAGATTTTGCCATTAGCCCAGTGGTGCAAGGGTGAAGAATCCACCTGCTGATGCAGGAGATGCAAGCGATGCGGGTTCAATCCCTGAGTCAGGAAGATCCCCTGGAACAGGAAATGGCAACTCACTCCGTTATTTTTGCCTGGAAAATCCCAAGGACAGAGGAGCTGGTGGGATACGGTCCATAGGGTCTCAAAGATTTGGACATGACTGAGCTTAGAGCTAGAGAGCTATACAGGGGGGAGAAATCAGTGTCTCCTCTCTTCACTTTCCCTTGCATCCTTCCACATTACAGCTGAAAGCCTAGCACCACTGATGGGGGCCATTCCAAGTAAAGATTAGGGGTATCTATGAGAAGGTGAGAAGGGCGTCCGATCTCTCTAATGGATGTCAGTTTGCAGCCCATTGGCTGAGTGCCCTTTGTGTCTGTCTCAGCGGGGAGGAAGGAGTAAGAACAAGGCAGGAATAAGGGTGTGGAAAGGAAGCAGAATTTCTTGCAGAACAAAGAGGTGCTGGTGGAGCTAGCAAGGTCTCTGCCATCTTGGGGGTACTCTGCTGGAAGGGAGAGTGGCCGCAGGAGGCCAGGGTGTGAGGCTGGGCCCTACGGAAAGCGCAGACAAATTCCACTTACACGAGGTGCCTAAAATAGTCCAGTTCATAGAATCAGAAAGTCTGTTGGTAGACACCAGGGTCTGAGGGGTGAGAACAGGGGGGTGGGGGGAGGGGGTGGGGAGTTAGCGTTGAATGGGGATGGAGTTTCAGTTGAGGAGGGTGAAAAATTTGGGAGATGCATAACGGTGCGAGTTGTACAATGATGTGAATGTGCTCAGTGCCACTGAACTGTACAGTTCAATATGGTTCAAATAGCATATTTTATATTAGGTGGCTTTTACTGCAAAAAAAAAAAAATATTAAAAACTTCCTTGGTGGTTAAGATTCTACCTTCCAGTGCAAGGGGTGCGGATTTGATCCCTGATCGAAGAACTAAGGTCCCGCATGCCACAGGGAGAGGCCAAAATTTAAAAAAAAAATTTTTTTTGAAAAAAATGTCCCTATGAGGATTCAGGTAAACTGGCCAACATCTAAGACCAGCCGGGGTTAACTAGGAGGCAACAGCAACAGTGTCAGGTAAGCAGAAAGGCGTTTACACCTTCACTCGCCTCTCCGTTTTCTCACCAACGCGGAAGCTGATGAAATTGCTGACATGTCTCCCTCCTCCAGGCTTTGAGTTCCCAGCTCAGGCTCAGCTGGAGATGGGAGGGGCAGGCGTTCAACAGGGTTCTAAGGTTCCATTTTTAAAATAAACAAAGAGAGACTGGATATTTCACACCTTTCTTAAAATGACCAGCAAGCTATGGCATCTGGATGAGAAGTTATTAGGTGAAAGGCAAATGAAATTCAGTATAGCACAGTGGAAGGTAGAAATCATATGAGAAGCTAAAATGGTCTCATGTTTATACCCTCCGCTCAGACTGAGAGCATGCGGCTCTCTGAGTAGCAGACAGTTGCACTGACTGAATACACGCATTTTTTCACTGCTTCTTGTCGATTTATCAGTTTAAGTATTTTCTATTCTGTTGTTTGTGTAGGTAAATGATGAATTAGCCCCTTTTCATGCTTCCTTTTTACACACAAACCTTTTCTTCCCTGTCATATCAACTCAGCTGTATGTTTAGAAAACCAACCATAAAATTTATGTTATGGTAGCTGTCTAAATATTGTTCACTTGTGGGCCATACTTTTACTTTGATTACATTTCCTTTCTCAGGAATGAATGGGGGATAAATAATTATTTTTCATTCACTTTGCTTTCTATGTATATGTCTTTGTATTTTACCATCAGACCTGTCACTTTCCTATACATGCTTATTTTCTCCCCAAATGCTCACACATATGAAATCTTTCATTTCCACCCTTCCCCCCCCCCAAGAGTAATCTCTCCTGAAAGTCCAATCTACCATTCTTGTTCTCTGAATCTGCAGCATGGCTGTTATCCTGAGACTTCCCTTGGCCAGTTTCTTGCATTGGATTTAGTTTTCTTAGATCCTGTCTTTATTTTTTCCTTTCTTGGCTGTCTGAATTCCACCCTCCCCCTTCTCTTTTCTTTCTTTCTTCATTGCACGTCTAAAAAATGTCTTTATTATAGTTTCTTCTTTTTTGCTTGTGTAGCTGGATAAAATATTCTAGATTTTAATTAATTTGGATCCTCCTACAAAAGCAGAGTTTGGGACAAAAGACTTTTCATGTTCCTGTTGATCATCTCTATGTCTTCTTTGGAAAAATGTCTGTTCAGGTTCTCTGCCCATTTTTTAGTTGGATGTTTTTCTGAAACTGAGTTGTATGAGTTCTTTTTATACATCGGATATTAAACACTTATCAAATATATCATTTCCCAATATCTTTTCCCATTTAATCGTTTGCTTTCGTGGTGGTTTCCTTTGCTGTGGAAAGGCTTTTCGGTTTGATGTAGTCACATTTGTTTATTTTTGCATTTTTTGCCTTTGCCCAAGGTAACACATCCCCCCAAATATTGCTAAGACTGATGCCAAAGAGTTTACTTTCTTCAGTTTTCTTCCCTAGAAGAACTTGTGGTTACAGGTCTTACATTTGTCTTTAATACATTTTCAGTTTATTTTTGTATAGTGTGAGAAAGTGGTCCAGTTTCATTCTTTTGGACATAGCTGTCCAGTTTTCCCACCACTATTTATTGAAGAGATTGCCTTTTTCCTGTTGTATATTCTTGCCTCCTTTGTCATAGATTAATTGACCTTATGAGAATGGGTTTATTTCTGGATTCTTTATTCTGTTCCATTGATTTTATGTATCTATTTTTGTGCCAGTACCCTACTATTTTGACTATTATAGGCTTGTAGTATAGTTTCAAATCTGGGAGAGTGATAACTCCATAAAAAATAAAATAAAATTTTGCCGTTGTGACAATATGGTTGAACCTAGAGAGCATTAGGCTACATGAAATGAGTCAGACAGAGAATGACAAACGCCATATGACATCATTCATATGTGAAATCTAAAAGACAAAACACATAAAAAAATAGAACAGAAATAGACTCATAGATACAAAGTCATTGAACAAATGGGTGGTTGCCAAAAGGGAGGAAGGTAGGGGCACAGATGAAATAGATGGAGAAGATTAAGAGGTACAGACTTCCAGCTATAAGAAAAATAGGTCCAGGGGTTGTAATGTATACACAGAAAATATAGTCAGTAATATTGTAACAACTTTGTATGGTGACAGATGGTAACTGGACTTACTCTGGTGATTATTTTATTACGTCTAAAGATCTCAAATCACTGTGTTGTACACCTGAAACTAATTTCATTATATTTCAAGTAAATTTAAAAAATGATATGATAATACCAATTATGTTTTCTTTTTAAAGATGAGCTTGTGTTTTGGAAGAGGATTTATACAGTAGAAGTACTGCAGACATGGGACCCCCTAACATATGAACAACAGAGACCACCCTTTAAACAAGCCTACTGACCCCCCGCCCCACAATCAGTAATTTCAGATCTGAAATCCTGATCAATCTCTATAGTGTAGGTAGCACACTCTTTTTCCTTCCACTTTGTTTGAAAAATTGTTTTATTGAAGTATAACTGATTTATAATGCTGTGTTAATTTCTGCTGTACAGCAAAGTGATTCAGTTGTACATATATATACAATCCTTTTCATATTTTTTCCCATTATAGTTTATCAGTTCAGTTCAGTTCAGTTCAGTTCAGTCGCTCAGTTGTGTCTGACTCTTTGTGACCCCATGAACTGCAGCACGCCAGGCCTCCCTGTCCATCACCAACTCCTGGAGTTCACTCAGACTCACGTCTATCGAGTCAGTGATGCCATCCAGCCATCTCATCCTCGGTCGTCCCCTTCTCCTCCTGCCCCCAATCCCTCCCAGCATCAGAGTCTTTTCCAATGAGTCAACTCTCCGCATGAGGTGGTCAAAGTACTGGAGCTTCAGCTTTAGCATCATTCCTTCCAAAGAAATCCCAGAGCTGATCTCCTTCAGAATGGACTGGTTGGATCTCCTTGCAGTCCGAGGGACTCTCAAGAGTCTTCTTCAACACCACAGTTCAAAAGCATCAATTCTTCGGGGCTCAGCTTTCTTCAGGACTTCCCTGGTGGCTCAGACGGTAAAGCGTCTGTCTACAATGCGGGAGACCTGGGTTCAATCCCTGGGTTGGGAAGATCCACTGGAGAAGAAAATGGCAATCCACTCCAGTGCTATTGCCTGGAAAATCCCATGGACAGAGGAGCCTGATAGGTTACAGTCCATGGGGTCGCAAAGAGTTGGACACGACTGAGCGACTTCACTTCACTTCACTTCAGCTTTCTTCACAGTCCAACTCTCACATCCATACATGACCACTGGAAAAACTATAGCCTTGACTAGACGGACCTTTGTTGGCAAGGTAATGTCTCTGCTTTTCAATATGCTATCTAGGTTGGTCATAACTTTTCTTCCAAGGAGTAAGCGTCTTTTAATTTCATGGCTGCAGTCACCATCTGCAGTGATTTTGGAGCCCAGAAAAATAAAGTCTGACACTGTTTCCACTGTTTCCCCATCTATTTCCCATGAAGTGATGGGAACAGATGCCATGATCTTCGTTTTCTGAATGTTGAGCTTTAAGCCAACTTTTTCACTCTCTACTTTCACTTTCATCAAGAGGCTTTTTAGTTCCTCTTCACTTTCTGCCATAAGGGTGGTGTCATCTGCATATCTGAGGTTATTGATATTTCTCCCAGCAATCTTGATTCCAGCTTGTGTTTCTTCCAGCCCAGCTTTTCTCATGATGTACTCTGCATATAAGTTAAATAAGCAGGGTGACAATATACAGCCTTGATGTACTCCTTTTCCTATTTGGAACCAGTCTGTTGTTCCATGTCCAGTTCTAACTGTTGCTTCCTGACCTGCATATAGGTTTCTCAAGAGGTAGGTCAGGTGGTCTGGTATTCCCATCTCTTTCAGAATTTTCCATCGTTTATTGTGATCCACACAGTCAAAGGCTTTGGCATAGTCAACAAAGCAGAAATAGATGGTTTATCTGCTGCTGCTAAGTCGCTTCAGTTGTGTCCAACTCTGTGCGACCCCAGAGACAGAAGCCCACCAGGCTCCTCCGTCCCTGGGATTCTCCAGGCAAGAACACTGGAGTGGGTTGCCATTTCCTTCTCCAATGCGTGAAAGTGAAAAGTGAAAGTGAAGTCGCTCAGTTGTGTCCAATTCTTAGCGACCTCATGGACTGCAGCCTACCAGGCTCCTCTGTCCATGGGATTTTCCAGGCAAGAGTACTGGAGTGGGGTGCCATTGCCTTCTCCAGATGGTTTATCAGCGGATAGTAAATACAGTTTCTCGTGCTATCCAGTAGGCCCTCATTGCTTACCCATCCTATATGTAATACTTTGCAGCTACACATCCCAGACTTCCAATCCATCCCTCCCTCACCCCGCTTCCTCCTTGGCAACCACAAGTCTGTTGTCTGTTCCTCTTCAGTTTAAACTGACTTCTTGTTTAATCACTAAGTCGTGTCTGACTCTGCAACCCCATGGACTGTGGCCCGCCAGGCTCCTCTGTCCATGGGATTTCCCAGGCAAGAATACTGCAGTGGGTTGCTGTTTCCTTCTCCATATACTGACTTGGGGCAGTGCTACTTAGCAAGCAGGAGAAGCTCCCATCCCTGCCCTCCTCACTGTGTATGTTGTCGCTCCTAATGGGGAAATGATCAGCTCCTGCCTTGCCCGTCTCTCTCGATTAGAATCACCAGTGCCCTCCACACTGGTGACCAGGCTCAGTGTGCTCCTGAGCCAGCGCCGACCCAGGCAGAAGCTGATCAGCAACCACAGGCCTGCCTGGAGGAGCAGGACGCAGGATGACACCAGCTGCCTATTCCTACCTGTCCTCTGGTATCACCTGACCTTGTCTAGCTCTGTTGGTTTATTCAAATTAAGCCAGGCTTCTGCCTCTCTGCATGTTAACCTCCAATCCGCTATGGAGGTTGGGAAGATCCCCTGGAAGGGGACATAGCAACTCACTAGGGTATTCTTGCCTGGAAAAAATCCCATGGACAGTGGAGCCTGGCAGACTACAGTCTGTGGGGTTGCAAACAGTCGGACATGACTAAACACGCACACATGCCACTTATGGAAGGAGTTTAGATATGGACGGACGTGCTAGGCCTTTTGCAAAGCAGGATATAACCCAGGGTAGGGAGCAAGCATCAGGCTGAGGGCTGGGGGTGAGGGACTCCACAATGCCACATTCAGCACAGAACCTAGAGAAACCCAAGAATTCTAAATTCTGACTTGAATTTTTAGGTTATCACGAAGGCCTGTTTGTCAAGGGAGAAATACACATCAGAATATATTTTATTTAGTGGTCTGTTAGCTTGACTTACAACCTGTTACTCTTTCTCTGCATGGCATACAGCCCTCTGTTTATTCTCTTACCCTGGACCCAGCTGAAGTCAGAAGTGGGTCTGGGCTCAAGCCTCATCCCATCTGGTCCCAGCGGCTTCCCAACCACAACCTTGTGTTTTTGAGACGCCATATGTTTCATACTCAGGTGGAGCCAAAGTGTGACATAAATAGCCCTGCAGCCTCGCAGGAGGTAGAGAGATGCGGAGTATGTTCAGAGGAATGAGAATATGCTGATAAAAATAACAGGGGCTTTAGAAACCAGCCAACCTAAATCCCAGCTCAACTAGCAAGAAATGTGACTTTCTCAAGCCTGAATTTCCTCATTTGAAATAAGACGGAAGGATTCTATACCTTAAGTTTGATGAGGAGTAAACAAATGTGTCCCTGGTGGCTCAGATGGTAAAGAATCTGCCTTCCATGTAGGAGACCCATGTTCGATTCCTGGCTTGGGAAGATCCCCTGGAGAAAGAAAGGGCAACCCACTCTAGTATTCTTGCCTGGAGAACCCCATGGACAGAGGAGCCTGGTGAGCTGTAGTCTTTGGAGTTGCAAAGAGTCAGACACGACTGAGTGACTAACACTTGCACTTTTTTTTTTCCCCCCAAACAAATGCATCAGTCCAGGGCCTTTCACAATGCCTGGCTTCTAGTCCACACTCAGTAAACAAGCCCCTCTCTCCTGTAAATTCTGAAAGGTTTCATTCTCTTAGAATGGGATCCACCAATAGTCCCCTGTGTCCTTCCCCAGCACAGTGTGTAGAAAAGACGTTTGCCACCAGTATGTGATGACTGTTGCAAGAGCTATCTTTTCTTGGACTGTTGAGTCCATTCCAGGATCCTTTATCCCCCCACCTCCCAGTCTCCAGCTTTGTGCTCTGGTCTTTCCAGCCATGTGGGCTTCCATCGTGCTCCCCCACTGTTTGGAATGATTATCCGGGATTTTGTGTTTGTTTCCCCATAGGCCATTCTGGAGTGTATATTCTAATGTGTCCACACTGACCTCCCTCACTCCCGGGCTCTGGCTCTCATGGCAGGTATGGGTGTGGGCATATAATTAGGGCCATGAATGTGGCTAATATGTCCCATCAACTCAGGAAATAGAAGGCAGATGGCAGGGTAATTGCTGAAACCCAGAAGCCTGGGAGAGATGGGTAAAGCCCTTTGTAGTGCCCGGAAAAGGAAGTAAGGAACTCCAGGCTTAGCAACCTGCCAGGCAGGCTAACCTGTAACTCTTCCAAGTCTTCATTATAAGATGGTTTGCTCTACGTTTCTTGGCAAAGTTGAATTTTAAAAAATTCCACCTTGTGTTACTTCAATTGAAAGAGAATACATTTTAACCTATAAATAGAGCTCTATAACCAAACACTCAGAGGAAACCAGATGGATATTTGAAGAGGCTATATAAAGAGGTGAAAACTTGGCAGGGTAGGGGATCAAGAATGATTAGAATTTCTATGACCTCCATTGGGAAACTCCTTCTTAGACTATGACCTGGCAAATGGTACCCCGTTGACCCAGCTACTCAAGGGAGAAGGCTGGATCCATTCCTGCTTTTGTCTTTCCTGAGCCTTCCACAATCATTAAATCCTATACTTCTGTCTCCTTGAAACTTCTCAACTCCATCCATATCTCTTTGTCTCCATCACCACCATCTTTTAAAAAAAAAAAAAAAGATTACCATGACTCTTTTATTTTAATTTTTGGCCATTTCATGAGCCATGCCATTAGTTCCCAGACCAGGGATTGAACCCACGCTCCCTGCACTTGGAAGCATGGAGTCTTAATCACTGGACTGCCAATGACGTCCCCATCACCATCATCTTTTGACAGGCAACCCCAATTGGGTCCTAATTCTCCTACTACCTCCGGTCCAGAGAGAACCACTCATGGTTTCGAGGTGCAGGGAAAGTGTGTGCATGGTGCTTTCCAGGGGCTTGGTCAAAAAGATGGATCCAAGGGCTGGAGAGAAGATGAACTGTTTTCAGAGCACAGTGGTCAGAGAATAGCCAGGCATCCCAGTTGTTCCCAATGGCTTGTGAGGAGAGTGAGGGATGGGCTTCAAGTATTAGTTAGGAAGAACTTAACAGGCTCTGAAGTGGCTGGACTTTCTGGAAGTTTTGTCAAATCACCCTTGAGAACCAGTGCCCAATGGCTCAGATGGTAAAGAGTCTGCCTGAAGTGCAGGAGACTTGGGTTTGATACCTGGGTTGGGAAGATCCTTGGAGAAGGAAATGCCTACCCACTCCAATATTCTTGCCTGGAGAATCCCATGGGCAGGGGAGCCTGGAGGGCTACCATGCGTGGGATCACAAAGAGTTGGACATGACTGAGTGGCCAAAACTTTAGTTCAGGTTTTTCCATAACATCTTCCTGAAAAACCCAAAGAATGTTTTGGCCAGCCCAATAGCTAAGGCACCCCCTTGACCTGAGAAATGGGTTTTGAGACAAAGCCTTGAATGGAGATAGTTTATCCTGGAAACGATGGCAGGGAACTGGAGTGAGGACTAGAGAAAGGTAGAAAACCAACATCAGGAGGAGTTCCAGGGTTGCCCACCATGGAAGACGTTACTTGATTCCAGATCCACGAGCAGTAAAAGCTTGTACCTGTGTAAATAAATCCTTTACCTGGTTTGGTACCAGTTTCCTGCCTGTACTCTGACTTTTACAGACTGGATCAAACAGGGCATTTAGGGAATGGTGGCCATCAGGTTTGGGAGTCTAAAATCTAGAGCAGGAGGTAGTATTATCTGCTGGGGCAAAGGGGCCCAAGGAACCAGGCGGAGATTGCATGTTCTGGGACCCAGTGGGTTGGAGTTCAGAATCAGAATCCTGACCTTTTATTTTTCTTTGATTGCTGTGTTTGATTATTTTTTAACTTAAGTGTAATTGATGTGCAATATTTTCAAACTTTCAGGTATACAACATAGTGATTCACAATATTTAAAGGTTATCTTCCATTTATAGTTATAAAATAGTAGCTGTATTCCCTGTATTGTTAAATAGATCCTTGTAGCTTATTTATGTTATATATTGTAGTTCATACCTTTTAACCCCTACCCCTAGCTTGCCCCTCTTGCTACTGGTAACCCCTAGTT
Source organism: Oryx dammah (assembly GCF_014754425.2). NCBI lineage: Eukaryota > Metazoa > Chordata > Mammalia > Artiodactyla > Bovidae > Oryx > Oryx dammah. Next base: position 189,058,102 of record NW_024070186.1, on the reverse strand, counting down.
TGCTCCCTGTATCTGTGAGTCTGCTCCTTTTTGTTATGTTTCCTAGTTTATGTTTTAGATTCCACACATTAGTGATATGGTACTTCCCTTTCTCTTTCTGACTTGCTTACTATGATTATCTCTAGGTCCATCCATGTTGCTGCAGATAACAAAATTTCATTCTTTTTATGGCTGAATAGATCCTATTATGTCGACGTCCATGGACATGAACTTGGGCAAACTCCAGGTGAGGGACAGGGAAGCCTGGCGTGCTGCTGTCCATGGGGTCACAAAGAGTCGGACCTGACTTAGCTAAACAAGTATGTGTTCTATTATATATGTACACACACACACATGTATGTATATTCATATTCTTTATCCACATAATCCAGACAGGATTAGGTTAGGTAAGGCTGCTTAGGCAACATGCCTCCGAATTGTTGTTGAGAGAAGGAGGAGAGGCATTTATGCCTTCATGGTCAAGCATAGCCCCAAGCTGTTAATCCTCTTCATTTCTGGTTTTCCATGGATCGAAGGCAAGGGATGCCTACAATTACCCCATGCTGTGGCGTCGACTGCAGCCCACCAGGCTCCTCTGTCCATGGGATTCTCCGGGCAAGAATATTGGAGCGGGTTGCCATTTCCTTCTGCAGGGGAAATCTTTCCAATCCAGGATTCGAACCTGGGTGTCCTGCATTGCAGGCAGATGATTCACTGACTGAGCTATGAGGGAAGCCCTGATGTGGCCTCAGGCTGCTCAAAAGTGCTTGTTCGTGTAGCTGCTGGAGTCAGAGATGGGGCTGAGAGAGCTCACAGTGGCGCCTAAGAGGGGGCCAGTGTTTCTAAGGGGTCCTGGTGGCCTCAGGTTCAGTGTGACACAGCATCCCTGTGGGACTGAATGCTGGCCGCCTTCCCATCACTCCTCTTTCTTCTCTGCCCATCACAGTCTGTGCCCCAGAAGTCTGACCTGTTTGGACTCTGTCAACAGGGTTCCTCACCCTCTGGCTTCCGGTTGAGCTCAGCCCATGGGAGGAGAGAGGGTGGGCTCCACGTTTATTCTCTCAGCTCCCTTCCTGCAAGGTTGCCCAGCTGTATGCCTCCAGGAAACGCGTCAGCCAGTCTCTAGCCCTCCTTCTCTCTGGGCGGTGCTAAGCACTCCCCGCTCTGCCATGCAGGCTTAGGCCGGTAACAGCTTATGATTTTGTCACTGGCTCCTTTAATTCAACTTTCCTCCGGTGACCCAGTGTGAAGGCGCCAGCTAGATCCAGAGCCCCCATGGGTCGGAGTGGGTTTCACAATCAGGATCAGTCCCAGAGAGAAACTGAGAGTGATCCAGGAGACAGACGTGAACTCAGAGGAGAGCCAGCCAGCTTGACTGACCCCACTCAGTGGGGAGGATGAAGCGGTTGCAACCAGCTGGCAGATGAGCACGAGGCTCAGTTCCCTCCAGAAATTCAGACCTGGGCCGGGGAGCAGCAGACAGTTCCAGACCCCACACTCTAGCAGGACAAACTCTCCTGAGGAACCACCAGGCTGGACCCCATGGCTCAGCATCCTGCCAGGTAGAGTTGAAGGAGCAGGTCCCTGCACCCAGCCAAGTGGTCTCGTGGTTTTCCTTACAACCAGGTACCCAGGAAACTGGCACAGAGCACATGGAAACTATGGAAGAAAACGCATGCACAGCGAACAAGCATCCTTGCCGGTCAGGGGCTTCACCTGTGTTTTCATTGACTCATAACTATGCTTGAGGCTGTTTCTTTTATTTTATTATTATTTTTTAAATTTATTATATTTTTTACTTTACAATATTGTATTGGTTCTGCCACACATCAACATGAATCTGCCACGGGTGTACACATGTTCTGCATCCTGAACCCCCCCTACCACCTCCCTCCCCGTACCATCCCTCCAGGTCATCCCAGTGCACCAGCCCCAAGCATCCTGTATCAAACCTGGACTGGTGATTCGTTTCTTATATGATATTATACATGTTTCAATGCCATTCCTCCAAATCATCCCACCTTCTCCCTCTCCCACAGAGTCCAAAAGACTGTTCTATACATCTGTGTCTCTTTTGCTATCTTGCATACAGGGTTATCGTTACCATCTTTCTAAATTCCATATATATGCATTAGTATACTGTATTGGTGTTTTTCTTTCTGGCTTACTTCACTCTGTATAATAGGCTCCAGTTTCATCCACCTCATTAGGACTGATTCAAATGTATTCTTTTTAATGGCTGAGTAATACTCCATTGTGTATATGTACCACAGCTTTCTTATCCATTCATCAGCTGATGGACATCTAGGTTGCTTCCATGTCCTGGTTATTATAAACAGTGCTGCGATGAACATTGGGGTACATGTGTCTCTTTCAGTTCTGGTTTCCTTGGTGTGTATGCCCAGCAGTGGGATTGCTGGGTCGTATGGCAGTTCTATCTCCAGTTTTTTTTTAAGGAATCTCCACACTGTTCTCCATAGTGGCTGTTTAGTTTTCATTCCCACCAACAGTGTAAGAGGGTTCCCTTTTCTCCACACCCTCTCCAGCATTTATTGCTTGTGGACTTTTGGATAGTAGCCATTCTGACTGGCGTGAAATGGTACCTCACTGTGGTTTTGATTTGCATTTCTCTGATAATGAGTGATGTTGAGCATCTTTTCATGTGTTTGTTAGCCATCTGTATGTCTTCTTTGGAGAAATGTCTGTTTAGTTCTTTGGCCCATTTTTTTGATTGGGTCGTTTATTTTTCTGGAATTGAGCTGCAGGAGTTGCTTGTATATTTTTGAGATTAGTTGTTTGTCAGTTGCTTCATTTGCTATTATCTTCTCCCATTCGGAAGGCTGTCTTTTCACCTTGCTTATAGTTTCCTTGGTTAGTTTCTTTTAAAATATTTGTTCACTCATGGGTGGGCTGGGTCTTCATGGCTGCGGTTGGGCATTCTCTTTGTGGCGAGCATGGGCTTGTCTTCATTGTGGTGAACAGTCTTCCCATTAGGTGGCTTCTCTTGTTGCAGCACGTGGGCCCTAGAGCTAGGGCAGTAGTTGTGGTGCACAGGCTTAGCTGTGGGATCTTCCCAGACCAGGGATCGAACCCAAGTCCCCTACGTTGGAAGGCAGATTCTTATCCACTGGACCACCAGGGAAGTCTCCTTGAGGCTGATAAAAAAAAATTTTTTTTACGGCTGCACTGGGTCTTTGTTGCTGTGATCGGGCTCTCTGTAGTTGTAGTGAGTGTGCGCCACTCTTCATTGCAGTGAGCAGGCTTCTCATTGTGGCGGCTCCTCTTGTTGTGGCATGTGAGCCCTAGAGTAAGAGCTCAGTGGTTATGGTGCATGGGGTTAGTTATTCCACAGCACGTGGGATCTTTCCGGACCAAGGATCAAACCCAGGTCCCCTGCATTGGCAGGTGGGTTCTTATCCACTGGACCACCGGGGACCACTGGAGATGCTTCTGGCATCTCCATTTTATGGACCAGGACCACGAGGCTTAAGAAGGTTCAATCAATTCCACTAAATCACACAAAGAGGAACTTGGGCGGGAGGCTTCATCCTCACACTCTTTCCGCTATATACACAAACCCACTCCTTCCAGACCTAGGAGGGTCTCGTGGCTGTCTGTGCAGATAACCCTGTGGAATATTGTCCTCCACTCGCCTCCCCCACCCCACCCATCCCGACAAGCCTCCACTAATGTTGATCCGAAGGGTAATTTTCTTGTCAACTGAATAATTAATGGGCTGCACACTACAGCGGCCCTCTGTTATTCTGCCTCTCAAAGATATATTTCAAAGTGAATAGCTGTTTAACCAATCACTTGGCAGGCGTATTACCCTTAGGTGTTTCTGTCAATCAGCCTTTTCACACATCGAGCCTGAAGGAGGCAGAATCAATTTGGGTATGTGCTCTAGGAAAGTGAAGGCAGCCACGAATTAGACGTTCTTGGGCTATCAGAACTTGTCGCCTGTTAACACTGAATGGTGGTGAGGATTGCCCTTGTAAGCTCCTTGGCCCGGCGCTCGGGTGCTCTGGCACTGTCTGCCACTTTTAATAAAGCGGGACGAGGTATTTTGTAGTGGCTTTAAGATAATGTCTTGTACTGCAGGCGTGTCTATTCTTTCTCAGCCATCAGAGCATTTATTCTGCTGTTTCCCTTCACAGAGGCTTCAGGCAGCAGCTTTACAAGAGAATTTAAAAACTTCTGATAGCCCAGGAATGGGAAGACTAAAGAGGGTGGGCGTTTATTCAGAAACAAAATCCTGATGCATCTGAGGGGTGCTTTAGAAGTGCCTTTCATGGGAAGAAGGTTTACCAGATGCTGGATAATGTTGTTGTTTAGTCGCTAAGTCGTGTCCAACTCTTTGCGACGCTATGGATTATAGCCTGCCAAGCTCCTCTGTCCATGGGTTATCCCAGGCAAGAATACTGGAGTGGGTTGCAATTTCCTTCTCCAGGGGATCTTCCTGACTCAGGGATTGAATCCACGTCTCCTGCATTGGCACGCAGGTTCTCTACCACTGAGCCACCTGAGAAGCCCAGCATCCCAGAGCAACAAGCAATTGAGGCTTCCTGGAAGAGGTGGCACTGTGAGCTGAGTCTGGGTGGAATGGGGAAGATATCAGGAGATTGGAGGATGGGAAAAGGCAAAGGAGAAAAGGAAAGATATACCCATTTGAATGCAGAGTTCCAAAGAATAGCAAGGAGAGAAAAGAATGCCTTCCTCAGTGATTACTGCAAAGAAATAGAGGGAAACAATAGAATGGGAAAGACTAGAGATTTCTTCAAGAAAATTAGAGATACCAAGGGAATATTTCATGCAAAGCTGAGCACAATAAAGGACAGAAATCATATGGACCTAACAGAAACAGAAGATATTAAGAAGAGGTGGCAAGAATACACAGAACTGTACAAAAAAGATCTTCATGTCCCAGATAATCACGATGGTATAACCACTCAGCTAGAGCCAGACATCTTGGAATGCAAAGTCAAATGGGCCTTAGGAAGCATCACTATGACCAAAGCTAGTGGAGGTGATGGCATTCCAGTTAAGCTATTTCAAATCCTAAAAGATGATGCTGTGAAAGTGCTGCACTCAATATGCCAACAAATCTGGAAAACTCAGTAGTGGCCACAGGACTGGAAAATGGTCATGATGCTTATCATTCCAGTTCCAAAGAAAGGCAATGCCAAAGAATGTTCAAACTACTGCACAATTGCACTCGTCTCACACGCTAGCAAATAATGCTCAAAATTCTCCAAGCCAGGCTTCAACAGTACGTGAACTGTGAACATCCAGATATTCAAGCTGGATTTAGAAAAGACAGAGGAACCAGAGATCAAATTGCCAACATCTGCTGGATCATGGAAAAAGCAAGAGAGTTCAGGAGAACATCTACTTCTGCTTTCTTGACTATGCCAAAGCCTTTGACTGTGTGGATCACAACAAACTGTGGAAAATTCTGAGAGAGATGGGCATACCATATCACCTGACCTGCCTCCTGAGAAATCTGTATGCAGGTCAAGAAGCAACAGTTAGAACTGGACATGGAACAACAGACTGGTTCCAAATTGGGTAAGGAGTACGTCAAGGCTGTATATCGTCACCCTGCTTATTTAACTTATATGCAGAGTACATCATGCAAAATGCCGGACTGGATGAAGCACAAGCTGGAATCAAGATTGCCCGGAGAAATATCAATAATCTCAGATATGCAGATGACATCACCCTTATGTCAGAAAGTGAAGAAGAACTAAAGAGCCTCTTGATGAAAGTGAAAGAGGAGAGTAAAAAAGTTGGCTTAAAACTCAACATTCAGAAAACTAAGATCATGGCATCTGGTCCCATCACTTCATGGCAAATAGATGGGGAAACAGCAGAAACAGTGTCAGACTTTATTTTGGGGGGCTCCAAAATCACTGCAGATGGTGACTGCAGGCATGAAATTAAGAGACGCTTGCTTCTTGGAAGAAAAACTATGTCCAAACTAGATAGTGTATTAAAAGGCAGAGACATTACTTTACCAATAAAGGTCTGTCTAGTCAAAGCTATGGTTTTTCCAGTGGTCATGTATGGATGTGAGAGTTGGACTATAAAGAAAACTGAATGCTGAAGAATTGATGTTTTTGAACTGTGGTGTTGGGAAGATTCTTGAGAGTCCCTTGGACTGCAAGGAGATCCAACCAGTCCATTCTAAAGGAAATCAACCCTGAATATACATTGGAAGGAATGATGCTGAAGCTGAAACTCCAATACTTTGGCCACCTGTTGCAAAGAACCGACTCATTGGAAAAGACCCTGATGTTGGGAAAGATTGAAGGTGAGAGGAGAAGGGGACAACAGAGGATGAGATGGTTGGATGGCATGGCCGATGTGATGGACATGAGTTTGAGTAGGCTCCGGGGGTTGGTGATTGACAGGGAAGCCAGGCGTGTTGTAGCCCATGGAGTTTCAGAGTCAGACATGACTGTGTGACTGAACTGAACTGACTGAAAAAAGATTTGGAAGACATGGTGAGTTCATGGAACCAACCATTCCAATGGATCCAACCTCTGCCCAATAGTGGTTGAAGAGGCAAAAATATTTGTGGAAACATTGCTGGTTTCTACAGTTGTTGGCTTGTCCCAAAGGTCACCTGCAGAGGTCCCTTTCCTCCTGATGGCCTCCTGCATCTCTCTGCCTGAGGGACTTGACCAGTCATAAGACTGTGTTCATGTCTTGAGCTTGGGATTGGCTGGACTCATTGGGAGTTAGTTCTGTAGGAGTGACCTGCAACTTATGAGTAACAGAAGTTGGTCAATAAATACTTCAGCATCCTCATCCCTCGCTGGGAAAGTATTGAGGTGGATCCACACGGTTTTCCAAAGGACCCTGGGGAGACTGGGTACCAGTTGCCCACAGAAGACATTGATTGACAGCCCCATTTTGCCTGTGTGAGAGCAGAGCCTCTGAAAAGATGAACGGCCTTTCTTCCACACTCCTTCACACAGAGTGGGTGCGTCTCACCTCACCTCTCTTGGCCCGCTTCCACATCAGATGATGCTGACAAAAGCCAGCTTCACACAGGTGATGACAACACCTTGTCTTGTCTGAACCACGAATCACTCTCTTTCTCTTTCAGATTTTCTCAGAGTCCATGTCTGAGGGATCTCCTCACTGCCACCCCACCCTCCCAGGATCAAACACACACAGATTCCAAATGTGAGGGAATTATTTTCCAATAGCCAACCTTGTCAATGGGAGACTTTTTAAAAAATCAATGTTGATACATTCAGACCTAGTTTATTTCTTTTTTAAAACATTTAAATGTTATTGATTGACAATGTCTATTTCAGGTGTACAGCACAGTCAGTTATGCCCATGTGTGTATATATATATATGCTTTTTCAGATTCTGTTCCCATTGGTTATTATGGAGTATTGAAAGTTCCCTGTGCTAAACAGCAGGTCCCTGTTGATTATCTATTTTATATATGTGCTCATGTGCTCATTTGTGTCTGACCCTTTGTGACCCCATGGACTGTAGCCTGCCAGGCTCCTCTGTCCATGAAATTTTCCAGACAAGAATACTGGAGTGGGTTGCCATTTCCTCCTCCAGGGGATCTTCTCGACCTGGGGATCAAACCCGTACTTCCTGGGTTTCCTGCATTGGTAGGTGGATTCTTTACTCATATGCCACCCATGAAGCCAATATTTTATATATAGTAATATGTGAAGAAAGTTGAGCACCGAAGAATTGATGCTTTTGAACTGTGGTGTTGGAGAAGACTCTTGAGAGTCCCTTGGACTGCAAGGAGATCCAACCAGTCCATTCTGAAGGAGATCAGTCCTGGGTGTTCTTTGGAAGGAATGATGCTAAAGCTGAAATTCCAGTACTTTGGCCACCTCATGCGAAGATTTGACTCATTGGAAAAGACTCTGATGCTGGTAGGGGTTGGGGGCAGGAGGAGAAGGGGAGGACAGAGGAAGAGATGGCTGGATGGCATCACCGACTCGATGGACATGAGTTTGAGTGAACTCCAGGAGTTGGTGATGGACAGGGAGACCTGGTGTGCTGCAATTCATGGGGTCGCAAAGAGTCAGACACGACTGAGTGACTGAACTGAACTGAACTGAATATGTATATGTTAACCTCAAATGAGGGGTTGATGTCCTGGTTAAGGTCATGTGGAGCCAGTCTTACTCTACTGCTAAGAAGGCTTCTCGAATCTTCCACAGGATGATGGCTCACAGTAAATAAGGTGAGGTTGCTAGCATTGTTTTAATAGAGGAATGAATTAGTGATCAAAAGGTCAAGAGAGGTGGAATGTTAGAGTAATTTATTACAGGAAACCAGAAAATCCAGCTCCTTACTCAAAATGTTCTCCCATCTCACACCCTTCTCCCCACCTCCCCCAGTAGAATCTAGAAATGTGCTTTACACCTTTATAAAACAGTCATAAATGTGCTGGGTGAGGGGAGCACCAAATTCCCTGAGAGGTTAATTGGCAGCTGTTTTCTATAGGGTGAAGATGCTGCCATGAGCTGAGCTTCTTGTTATCAATGTGGGTAATAGGACCCCAGTGCTGCAAAGGCCACGTAGTGGCATTTAACTGACAAGGCAAAGCAGAAATAATTAATATAATGGGTAGCAAAGCTTGGATGGCAGCCAATGGACCCTGAACTTAAAGGAATTTATGGCCATGACCATGACATTCTTGGGGACAAAGACACTGGAAGTTGTGGGTCAACCTTCTCCAATCAGCTGAAAGACCTTGAGAGCAAAAACTGAGGCTTCCCCCAAAAGAAGAAGAAATTTGACTTTAAGACAGCAGCATCATCTCCTACCTAAGTTTCCAGGGTGTTGGCCTGCTCTGTGGTTTTCAGACTTGCCCACCCCCAAATTGCATGAGCCAATTCGTTAAAACAACTCTCTTTATAGATTGATGGGTTATGTCTCTGGAGACCCTGGATTGACACAACTTGCTTCTCTGACTTTAAAACCCCATGCCTGTCCCCTGGATGCCACTTCCCCAAATAAACTGTTCATCACAAGTTCTTTTCCAGGCTTTATTCTACTGAGAAAACCCAGCCTAAGACAGCAGGTCTTTGAAAAGATGGCCACTTTTACATCGTTTCAGTAAAATTTTGTGATAAGCCAATTGTTGTCTGACAGTAAGGACTTGTTATTCGTAGAGAAGTTCAAAATATTGAAACGACACTTGATTAATGCATATGTTCTTGAAGCTTTATTGGAAAATTTAAAATGCAAATGAAAAATGTCAAAGTCATGAGTTGGGAACTGAGTCACCAACATTTGTAAGCATGGAAAGCTATTCATCTTCAAGGGTGTTTGGATTCTCAGTTATATGGGAGACTGATAGGAAAGATCTACATCAGGGAATCCTGTCCAACGTCCCTCCCCCCTCTCTCCCCGATAGAATCTAGAATCTGGTCACTTTTCATCATCTGCAAAGCTACTGCCTGGTACCATCCATCATCATTTCTTACCTGGGCTATTGCAGACTCCTAACTGGTCTCCCTGTTTTGATTCTTACTCCTCTTCCATCTACTGTCTTTCCAGAAGTTGGAGGAATCCTGGTAAAACTCAAACTCAGATCATGCCATTCCTCTGCTCACAATTACTCCAGACTTCCTATTTTGTGCAGGAAAAAAGCCAACATACCAGAGCTTTCAGGGCCCAGCGTGATCTGGCCTCAGTGTCTCTCCTGATCTCATCTGTTGTTCTTTTCTTCATTCACTCCAGACCCTATGGTTTCCTCACTCTTCCTCAAGTGTACTTGACATGCTCCTGTCTTAAGACCTTGCTGTTTACCCCTCCTGGAATTTTCCTCCCCTCCACATCTCCCTAGGGCTTCCCTAGTAGCTCAGTTGGTAAAGAATCTGCCTGCAATTCAGGAGACCTCAGTTCGATTTCTGGGTCGCAAAGATCCCCTGAAGGAGGGCTGGGCTACCCACTCCATTATTCTTGGGTTCTCTTGGTGGTTCAGCTGGTAAAAAATCCACTTGCAATGCAGGAGACCTGGGTTTGATCCCTCGGTTGGGAAGATCCCCTGGAGAAGGAAACAGCTACCTACTCCAGTATTCTGGCCTGGAGAATTCCATGGCCTGTATAATCCGCGGGGTCCCAAAGAGTCAGACACAACTGACTTTCACTTTCCATGTCTCCCTGGCTCACTCCACATGGCTGCCCCATTCACAGCCCCGAGGGCCACATTGTAGCATAGACACATGCTGGAGATCGGCTAGCCAATCCTCTGTCAAGTTGGGAAACTTGAGAAACACAGGTTGAATGGCTTCCCAGGTGGCACAGTGGTAAAGAATCCACCTGCCAAAGCAGGAGATGCAAGAGACCCGGGTTCAATCCCTGGGTCAGGATGATCCCCTGGAGTAGGAAATGGCAACCCACTCCAGTATTCTTGCCTGGAGAATCCCATGGACAGAGGAGCTTGGCAGGCTACAGTCCATGGGGTCACAAAGAGTCAGACATGACTGAGTGACTGAGCATGCAGGCACGCAGGTTGAACGAGTTCCCGGATCTCACATAAGACAGAAGGTTGGCAAAAAAAAAGCCATGTTTCACAGACTCTCCATTCTGAGAGATGTTTCTCAGAATAATTTTGTTTCGAGAAAGAGGATTTGGCAATGGATCATTCAGAGAACATTTTCATCCGTGTTTCTAGGCGTAACATGGGGTGGATCTACTAGAATGATGATGCCTAGAATGATGGATGGGTGTTTAATCCCACACTGTGTGGAAGAGGAGCTGGAAAGCTCAGCACTCCCCCATCCCCATCAACCCCTGCTAACATGGGAGCTCCGTGGTGGTAAACCCCATGGGAGACGACTAGGGGGAGGGGCAGAGCGGGCTTGGACTTTGTACTATGTCATAGTCAATATTCCCTGGCAGGTGCAGAAAATGACTCACTCCCCCCTACTCCTCTGAAAATGTCCCTTCATGTTTCATAAACAACAGCTTTGCTGTGCCATTGTCTCCCTTAGTTATTTTCATAATTCATAATTATCTTAGTTCTTAAAATGTAGACGTACATTTAAAAGCATGATCCAATCGTGCTTGATTGCTGCCACATTGTGTTCAAAGTAATTACCATTCATTTGGCTTTTGAGGCTGTTGAATGAATTTTCCACATGAGATTCCTTAATTTGTACATATTTTATTGCTATAAAATAGGTATTGGCAAGCTGCCTAAACTCTAGCGAAGGCCTTTAATTCCTATCACTATGTGATAAAACAAATTGAGTGCAAACTGAGAGGCTTAAGATAGAACACTTGAAATGAATTCTTCTCATTTTTTTTTTTTTTGTTTGTTTAAATCAAGTTTCCCCAGGTGTGAGACACAGGTAAGATTAAGGTAGCTTATTTGGGCTGAGAGCTCGGGATTATTTTAGCATTTGTATAATAATTATAATGTCCCTCTGTGATGGCAAAACCCCTCTCTTCCCCGGATCCATTATTCCTTGGGGAAATGGATATTTGGAGAGAGAAGGTTATTGCTATTTTTCATGCATAGTAAGAGAAATCCCATGGGCTTCCCTGGTGGCTTAGCCAATAAAGAATCTGCCTACAGTGCAGGAGACCTGGGTTCAATCCTTGGATCAGGAAGATCCCCTGGAGAAGGGAATGGCATCCCAGTCCGGTATTCTTGCCTGGAGAGTTCCATGGACAGAGGAGCCTGGCGGGCAGCAATCTATGGGGTCACAAAGAGTCAGATAGGACTGAGCGACTAAAAAAAAGAAAGAGAGAAATCACATATTCACAAAACAGAGGCAGGAAATTCTTGGTCAGGGTAGAGACCTGGGCTACATGTTTAAACCAGGGTAGGCTCTGCCAAACTCTGTAGCCTTCAGAAGTTGTTCTACTTCTTTGGACCCAGTTGGCTCACTTGTAAAATTAAAGTGTTGAGATAGGTGATTTCTAAATTTAATACATAATTTGTTTTTCTAAAGTTATCGGTATCTTGGATTTATGTAAGATCTTTTTACTGAAGCCTTCTATAGGGTTTTAAAAATCACATGTACCCTGTTCTGCCCACTAGTAAGTGAGAGGAGAGATAAAGTTGTAGAAAGTATTCAAGTGTTGGGTAGATGACCTTCAAGGTCTCTCCAGTTTTCTCATAATCCCGAGATTCCTTGATTCCTTGTGGGCAGTGGAAGTCTTCCTGGTTTGTTCAGGTGGGTTTCTCACCACCCTCCAACCCAAATCCTTCCCACCAGCTCTGCTGCTGCTGCTGCTAAGACGCTTCAGTCGTGTCCGACTCTGTGCGACCCCAGAGACGGCAGCCTACCAGGCTGCCCCGTCCCTGGGATTCTCCAGGCAAGAACACTGGAGTGGGTTGCCATTTCCTTCTCCAATGCATGAAAGTGAAAAGTGAAAGTGAAGTCGCTCAGTCGTGTCCGACTCAGTGACCCCATGGACCGTAGCCTACCAGGCTCCTCCATCCATGGGATTTTCCAGGCAAGAGTACTGGAGTGGGGTGCCATTGCCTTCTCTGCCCACCGGCTCTGAGTCTCCAGCAAAAAAAAAAAAAAAAAAAAAAGGCAAACAAAAAACCGCCCACACATGTGTCCATGCTTATACATTTATTGTCCTTTAAATGCCTCCCAACTTTTCTCTGCTTCCACCCAGATGTAGAGCTATTGGCGTTTACTTGGTTCCATAGCATCATATATTGGTTTTTAGTGTTTAATACCTAGTTCCCTTCTTTCTAAAACTAATTGTATTAATATATTCCTTGAGAAAAGAGTTGATGTTGTTTTCTTCCATCTTTGATTTCCCCCACAGTGAGAAGTGTTGTTGTTTTATCATTCTGTTGTGTCCAACTCTTTGTGACCCCATGGACTGTGGCCTGCCAGGCTCCTCTGTCCACGGGATTCTGCAGGCCAGACTACTGGAGTGGGCTGCCATTTCCTCCTCCAGGGGCTCTTCCCAACCGAGGGCCTGAACCCAGGTCTTGTACGTCTCCTGCACTGGCAGGTGGGTTCTTTACCACTAGTGCCACCTGGGAAGCCCAGAGTAAACCATGAAAAAAGTGAAAATGTTAGCCGCTCAGTTGAGAATACTGGAGAGAATAGCCGTTCCCTTCTCCAGGGGATCTTCCTAACCCAGGGATCAAATCAGGGTCTCCTGCATTGCAGGCAGATTCTTTACCCTTTGAGCCACCAGGGAAGTCCTTGTCAGATTAGACCATCGCCTCTGACAAATCATATGCCTCCTTGGAGCCATGCTTATGCTATGGCCAGCAGTAGCCTTTCTGCATCTGAATTACCAGCAGACCAAATGGGCCAGAACCTGGAGTGAGGGAAGTGGGAGAAGCAGATGCAAATTGGCAGGAATCTGCACTATTGAATTTTTTAAAAAACATTTTACTTTTTTTGGAAATAAATTTAGATGCACAGGAAGTTGCAAAGATACTTCAGAGAGGTCCCAGGTAGCCTTCACTTGGCTACTCCAATAATTCTATCTTAATAATTATAGTAATTATTAAATAGCTATTTACTTAACTGGTAACTATTTACTTTAAAAACTACTGAAAAATTAGACACTACACTACTGAAACCAAATGTTTAGGGCTTCCCTCCTGGTCCAATTGTTAACAATGCACTGTGCATTTCAGGGAATATGGGTTCGATCCCTGGTTGAGGAACTAAGATCCCACATGTCTTGAGCCACTAAACCTTGGTGCCACAACTAGAAAATCCATGCCAAAATGAAAAGTCCTGCATACTGCAACTAAGACCCAATGCAGCCAAAACAAACAAATAAATAAATGTTTTAAAGATTATATAAATACTGAAAAAAGGAACCAAATATGTGATGTTGGTATTATGTACCAGCTACCCAGGCAATTGTCAGGCAGTGTGGAATTTGAAAGTGAAAGTTGCTCAGTCGTGTCAGACTCTTTGTGACCCCATGAACTATACAGTCCATGGAATTCTCCAGGCCGGAATACCGGAGTGGATAGCCTTTCCCTTCTATAGGGGATCTTCCCAACCCAGAGATCGAACCCAGGTCTCCCGCATTGCAGGCAGATTCTTTACCAGCTGAGCCACAAGGGAAGCCCAGGACCATGGATAATCGATGGGTGCTCCTGATGGTCAACGTGACATTACCCAGCCATCCCTCTGAACAATGAAGAGAGAAGTTTGTCCTGGCTGCCTCAAGTGTCAGGAGCTTTCTCTCCCCCGATCAGCTCAGAGTCAATGTATAGCTTGCATCTCATACCTCCACATGCACGACTGGGCAGGTGTCTGAGGTTCTGTGTCTCTGGCAAACTCCTAAATGATGCTGGTGCTGCAGGCCATGACATATGCTTCAGGGAAGGAGGTTCTGGAGCTGGATCACTGACTCTGAGCTTCACTTCAAGCCCAAATTTCCTTGTTTATGTGATGAGGGTAGTTAAGAGGATAATACTCTCACAAGAATACTGTGAGGGTAGGTGACATCATACTGTAGCATGCCTAGCATGGGTCTCTTCCTCACTCATTAAATTGTCCTCACTCATTAAGTCTTACTTTTCTTTTTCCCCACCACCAAATGGAGATGTCCTTCCTGTGGGATTGTGACAAAAAGCTAATCTGAATATGTTCAGAAAGAACAGGGCTTTCAAGCTCCTTCCAGAACTTACTAAGAGATTAGACCTTGTCCATTCTGCAATGATTTTGGTTAGGCCATAGTCATTTTTGGCAACCCATTCCAGTATTCATGCCTGGAAAATCCCATGGACAGAGGAGCCTGGCAGGCTACAGTCCACAGGGTTGCAAAGTGTTGGGCATGGCTGAAGCGACTAAGCATGCACGCATAGTCATTTTTTGCTTTGGAGTCTGTTTTATCATCTACCCCTAGTCCAAACTGACCTTTAATGTATAACCGCTTGAAAAATGAGTGTTCTTAAGGGAATAATTCTCTAAAAAGGGCAACTCCACCTCTTTGCCCATCTTCTGGGAGACTAGGATCCCAGAATCTGGCTCAGAATCATCCTTCTGACCGTGCACTTTTCTACTGGGGAGAGAGGTCCTGAAATGCAATTCATTGTAAAACACACAGTGGTTACAAGCTACCACAGTCAATGATATTCCTTTTATTACCACTCAGATGAGAACAGAAAATGACATTGGAAGGCAGTGAACTCACCAGAAGGGCACAGAAAGTCATTAAATTCAACCTGCATCATATTTCATAATCAGAACCCTGCAGTCAGCACTGACACCACAGAATGAGTTTGTTGCCGTCACGATAATATAAAACCCATTGCATCTGCTTCCTTTGGCTCTTTCTCTTTGGACCTCGCTGGGGCCAGGCCATTAATCACTGGAGACAGGGGATGGTGCAGACCACTGCACACTGGATTGCATAAATTGAAAATACATCAGTATCAGGGCGGGGAGCACTGTCTTCAGTTTATCTCTGTTCAAGACGGTGGCTTCTGAAAGCCTGCAATGTTTGTACAGTTGAACCTCCTCATTAGAGCAATTGCCCCAGCTTGGAGAAGGTGTGTGGTCCCTTAAGGTTTCTGTGGAATGAATGAAGAAGCAGCCTTTTCTACAATAGAGGAGCCCGCCCTGGGACTTTACTGGGGAGCTGATGGATTCTCTTAGCGGCATCTCAAATAGCATGTAGGATATGTGTACCCCTAAGTGTCAGGGTGGGTCCCCAGAGGTAACATATGGTTGTATAGGATCGAGGCTGATCTTAGAATTTTATTTTGATTTTGTGTTCCATGCCAAAGTGTATGAGTTTGTTTTAATTTAATATATGCTTATTTACATGTTTAATGTAAAATATGTAATGTTTTCCTTACATCCCTTAATATTGAGAATCCAAGGATATGTGGCAAGAATTTCCTGAGTCTTTGGGGGCCCCTGACATACTTGGTTTCATAGTTCCAGGAATGCGTACTTAAGAAGTATGTGTCTATGGGATAAAATCCTGAATTTTGATTCAGTGATATAAGAGCCTTCATGAACAAACTTCTAATCTCATGTCTGAGCAGACAAACCCAGCAACCCTCACTTCCAGCACACTGAATCTCTGTATGGTTTCCTCACTGTCTCTAGCCCTTCAAATGCAATGTACCACTTTCTTCCTGCTACTATGGAACACCTTCCATAGTAGCTGTTTATCTATTGATAAACACCGGTTTATCTATGGTGTAAAGGTCACACCGGTTTTAAGTGGCAGAGTCAGGAATCAAAACTTAGGAATCCTAGCCCACTTAATAGACCTTTCACGTATAATTCAAGAAGTGCTTGAATTACAGCAGCCTGGATGGACCTCAAAAACTACATACTAAGTGAAGAAAGCTGGGCAGAGAAAGACAAATATCATAGGATATTGCTTCTATGTGGAATATAAAAAAAAAGATACAGAGGAACTTAGTTACAAAACAGAAATAGACACAGTTCAGTTCAGTTCAGTCGCTCAGTCGTGTCCAACTCTTTGCGACCCCATGAACTGCAGCACGCCAGGCCTCCCTGTCCATCACCAACTCCCAGAGTTTACCCAAACTCATGTCCATCATGTCAGTCGTGTCATCCAACCATCTCATCCTCTGTCATCCCCTTCTCCTCCCACCTTCAATCTTTCCCAGCATCAGGGTCTCTTCCAATGACTCAGTTCTTCCCATCAGGTAGCCAAAGTATTGGAGCTTCAGCTTCAGCATCAGTACTTCCAATGAATATTCAGAATTGATTTCCTTTAGGATTGACTGGTTGGATCTCCTTGCAATTCAAGGGACTCTCAAGAGTCTTCTCCAACACCACAGTTCAAAAGCATCAATTCTTCAGTGCTTAGCTTTCTTTATAGTCCGACTCTCACATCCATACATGACTACTGGAAAAACCATAGCTTTGACTAGATGGACCTTTCTTGGCAAAGTAATGTCTCTGCTTTTTAATATCCTGTCTAAGTTTGTCATAGCTTTCCTTCCAAGGAGCAAACATCTTTTAGTCTCATGGCTGCAGTCACCATCTGCAGTAATTTTGGAGCCCAAGAAAATAAAGTCTCTCACTGTTTCCATTGTTTCCCCATCTATTTGCCATGAAGTGATGGGACTGGATGCCATGATCTTAGTTTTCTGAATGTTGAGTTTTAAGCCAACTTTTTCACTCTCCTCTTTAACTTTCACCAAGAAGCTCTTTAGTTCTTCTTCACTTTCTGCCATAAGGGTGGTGTATCTGAAGTTATCGATATTTCTCTGGGCAATCTTGATTCCAGCTTATGCTTCATCCAGCCTGGCATTTCACATGATGTACTCTGCTTAGAAGTTAAATAAGCAGGGTGACAATATACAGCCTTGACATACTCCTTTTCCTATTTGGAACCAGTCTGTTGTTCCATGTCCAGTTCTAACTGTTGCTTCCTGACCTGCACACAGGTTTCTCAAGAGGCAGGTCAGGTGGTCTGGTATTCCCATCTCTTTGAGAATTTTCCACAGTTTGTTGTGAACCACACAGTCAAAGGCTTTTGCATAGTCAGTAAAGTGGAAGTACATGTCTTTCTGGAACTCTCTTGTTTTTTTGATGATCCAGTGGATGTTGGCAATTTGATTTCTGGTTCCTCTTTCTTTTCTTTACACAGAAGAACTGTACTAAAAGGATCTTCATGACCCGGATAATCACGATGGTGTGATCACTCATCTGGAACCAGATATCTTGGAATGTGAAGTCAAGTGGGCCTTAGAAAGCATCACTACGAACAAAGCTAGTGGAGGTGATGGAATTCCAGTAGAGCTATTTCAAATCCTGAAAGATGATGCTGTGAAAGTGCTGCACTCAATATGCCAGCAAATTTGGAAAACTCAGCAATGGCCACAGGACTGGAAAAGGTCAGTTTTCATTCCAATCCCAAAGAAAAGCAATGCCAAAGAATGCTCAAACTACCGCACAATTGCACTCATCTCACATGCTAGTAAAGTAATGCTCAAAATTCTCCAAGCCAGGCTTCAGCAATACGTGAACCGTGAACTTCCTGATGTTCAAGCTGGTTTTAGAAAAGGCAGAGGAACCAGAGATCGAATTGCCAACATCCACTGGATCATGGTAAAAGCAAGAGAGTTCCCAAAAAACATCTATTTCTGCTTTATTGACTATGCCAAAGCCTTTGACTGTGTGGATCACAATAAACTGTGGAAAATTCTGAAAGAGATGGGAATACCAGACCACCTAACCTGCCTCTTGAGAAATCTGTATGCAGGCCAGGAAGCAACAGTTAGAACTGGACATGGAACAACAGACTGGTTCCAAATAGGAAAAGGAGTTCATCAAGGCTGTATATTGTCACCCTGCTTATTTAACTTCTATGCAGAGTACATCATGAGAAACGCTTGACTGGAAGAAACACAAGCTGGAATCAAGATTGCTGGGAGAAATATCAATAACCTCAGATATGCAGATGACACCACCCTTATGGCAGAAAGTGAAGAGGAGCTAAAAAGGCTCTGGATGAAAGTAAAAGAGGAGAGTGAAAAAGTTGGCTTAAAGCTCAACATTCAGAAAACGAAGATCATGGCATCCGGTCCCATCACTCCATGGAAAATAGATGGAGAAACAGTGGAAACAGTGTCAGACTTTATTTTGGGGGGCTCCAAAATCACTGCAGATGGTGATTGCAGCCATGAAATTAAAAGACGCTTACTCCTTGGAAGAAAAGTTATGACCAACCTAGAGAGCATATTGAAAAGCAGAGATATTACTTTGCCAACTAAGGTCCGTCTAGTCAAGGCTATGGTTTTCCAGTGGTAATGTATTTCTGGGAGAAATATCAATAACCTCAGATATGCAGATGACACCACCCTTATGGCAGAAAGGATGAAATTGGATGTGAGAGTTGGACTGTGCAGAAGGCTGAGCGCCGAAGAATTGATGCTTTTGAATGGTGGTGTTGGAGAAGACTCTTGTGAGTCCCTTGGACTGCAAGGCGATCCAACCAGTCCATTCTGAGGGAGATCAACTCTGGGATTTCTTTGGAAGGAATGATGCTAAAGCTGAAACACCAGTACTTTGGCCACCTCATGCAAAGAGTTGATTCATTGGAAAAGACTTTGATGCTGGGAGGGATTGGGGCAGGAGAAGAAGGAGACGACAGAGGATGAGATGGCTGGTTGGCATCACTGACTCTATGGATGTGAGTCTGAGTGAACTCCGGGAGTTGGTGATGGACAGTGAGGCCTGGCGTGCTGCGATTCATGGGGTTGCAAAGAGTCGGACATGACTGAGCGACTGAACTGAACTGAACTTTCTTTTCTAATACAGCTTGAACATCTGGAAGTTCATGTTTCATGTACTGTTGAAGCCTGGCTTGGGGAATTTTGAGCATTACTTTGCTAGCATATGAGATGAGTGCAATTGTGTGGTAGTTTGAACATTCTTTGACATTGCCTTTCTTTGGGATTGGAATGAAAACTGATTTTTTCTAGTCCTGTGGCCACTGCTGAATTTTCCAGATTTTCTGGCATATTGAGTGCAGCACTTTCACAGCATCATCTTTTAGGATTTGAAATAGCTCAACTGGAATGCCATCACTTCCACTAGCTTTGGTCATAGTGATGCTTCCTAAGGCCCACTTGACTTCACATTCCAGGATATCTGACTCTAGGTGAGTGATCACACCATCGTGATTTTCTGGGTGAAGATCTTTTTTGTATAGTTCTTTTGTGTATTCTTGCCACTTCTTCTTAATATCTTCTGCTTCTGTTAGGTCCATACCATTTCTGTCCTTTATTGTGCTCAGCTTTGCATGAAATATTCCCTTGGTATCTCTAATTTTCTTGAAGAGATTTCTAGTCTTTTCCATTCTATTGTTTCCTTCTATTTCTTTGCAGTGATCACTGAGGAAGGCTTTCTTATCTCTCCTTGCTATTCTTTGAAACTCTGCATTCAAATGGGTATATCTTTCCTTTTCTCCTTTGCCTTTCACTTCTCTTCTTTTCTCAGCTGTTTGTAAGGCGTTCTCAGACAACCATTTTACCTTTTTGCATTTCTTTTTCTTGGGGATGGTCTTAATTACTGCCTCCTGTACAATGTCATGAACCTCTGTCCATAGTTCTTCAGGCATTCTGTCTATCAGATCTATTTTGTTGACTCTATTTGTTATTTCCACTGTATAATCATAAGGAATTTGATTTAGATCATACCTGAATGGTCTGGCAGTTTTCCCTACTTTCTTCAATTGAAGTCTGAATTTGGCAATAAAGAGTTCATGATCTGAGCCACAGTCAGCTCCTGGTCTTGTTTTTGCTGACTGTATAGAGCTTCTCCATCTTTGGCTGCTAAGAATATAGACACAGAGACATAGAAAATAAAGTTGTGGTTACCCAAGGGGAAAGAGTGCTGAAAAGGAGTAAATTAGGAGGTTGAAATTAACATATACACACTATTATATATAACATATATAAAATAGATACAACAAGGACTGCTGTAGCACAGTATAGCACAGGGGACTCTACTCAATATATTGCAGAAACCTATAAGGAAAAAGAATCTAAAAAATATAAAAATTAATCACTGTGCTGTACACCTAAAGCAACATTGTAAATCAACTCTACTTTAATTATATATATATATATTATATATATATATATATCTCAAAAAGAATTTAAAAGGAAGTGCTTTAAATGTTCAGGAAGATATCAAACATGTTGCAGTTAATATACAAAATCAATCTGTGATGAAAAGTGCAATAACTAAAATCAGATCATTATTGAAGCAGTAAATGACTGAACTGATGTGGCAGAAAATCAAATTAACCAAATAAGAGTCAGAATCAAGAAAAAGACACTATATACAAAATTAACAGGAAATGAATGAAAGTGATGGGCATAGGAGATAGAGCATAGAACTCCCATCTGTCATGAAAGGAATTCTAAAAAGAGGAGAAGACAAAGCAAATGGTGCAAAATTCACAACCAAGCATAGAAGTGAAGAACCCTCAAAACTTAAAAAAATAGTAAACCTTAAAAAATTAAATGGTTACCCAACTCCAGGTAAAATGAACAAACATCATCACCAATATATAGCTTTTTAACTGTTAGATTCAAAAAAGTAATTTACCTTTACTTAACTGGAAGACTTAGCATGTAAGCACATACAACTGGAAGGTAGGCAGATGATGCCAGTCTAATGGCAGAAAGTGAAGAGCTTTTTGATGAGGGTGAAAGAGGAGAGTAGAAAAGCTGCTTTCAAACTCAACATTAAAAAAACTAAGATCATGTTATCTGCTCCCATCACTTCATGGTAAATAGATGGGGGAAAAATGGAAATAGTGAAAGATTTTATTTTCTTGGGCTCCAATATCACTGCAGACAGTAACTGCAGCCATGAAATTAAAAGATGTTTGCTGCTTGGAAGGAAAGCTATGACAAACCTAAACAGCATATTAAAAAGCAGAGACGTCACTTTGCCGACAAAGGTTTGTATAGTCAAAGCTATGGTTTTTTTCCAGTACTCACGTACAGATGCGAGAATTGGACCATCAAGAAGGCTGAGCACCAAGGAATTGCTGCTTTTGAACTGTGATGTTGAAGAAGACTCTTGAGAGTCCCGTGGACAGCAAGGGGATCAAACTAGTCAATCCTAAAGGAAATCAATGACACCCCACTCCAGTACTCTTGCCTGGAAAATCCCATGGATGGAGGAGCCTGGTAGGCTACAGTCCATGGGGTCACTAAGAGTCGAATACGACTGAGTGACTTCACTTTCACTTTTCACTTTCATGCATTGGAGAAGGAAAGGGCAACCCACTCCAGTGTCCTTGCCTGGAGACTCCCAGGGACGGGGGAGCCTGGAGGGCTGCCATCTTTGGGGTCCCACAGAGTCGGACACGACTGAATTGACTTAGCAGTAGCAGCAGCAAAGGAAACCAACCCTGAATACTCATTAGAAGGACTGATGCTGAAGCTGAAGCTCCAATACTTTGGCCACCTGATGGGAAGAGCCGACTCATTAGAAAAGACCCTGATGCTGGTGTATCCACTGGTGTTTTCATAGGTGGGACATGAGGTTTTCTTGAGGTGAAGTTCAACTTCACCCTAACCCATCTTTCACCATGGACACCCTAACCCATGTTTCACCATTGACACCCAAATGGGCATCTTCTTTTGCCCATCAGCCATTCGGGCACCGAACTGAGACAGGCTGGGACTTGGGACCCTCTGCTGCAGTGTCTGTACGTGGACAAGGTCCTCTCCTCTCCTCAAGCAACAAGATACCTTGTGTTTTTGTGTTTGAAAAATAGGTCCAGGGCTATGTAAAGGCCAGGGCAGAGGAATATCCATAATTAATGAAGCTGAATTGCAGGGGGCTGGACTGAGAAAGTCGGAGAAGGCAATGGCAGCCCACTCCAGTACTCTCGCCTGGCAAATCCCATGGACGGAGGAGCCTGGTGGGCTGCAGTCCATGGGGTCACAAAGAGTCAGACGTGACTGAGCGACTTCCCTTTCACTTTTCACTTTCATGCATTGGAGAAGGAAATGGCAACCCACTCCAGTGTTCTTGCTTGGAGAATCCCAGGCACAGGGGAGCCTGGTGGGCTACCATCTAAGGGGTCGCACAGAGTCGGACACAACTGAAGTGACTCAGCAGCAGCAGCAGCAGGACTGAGAAAGTAGGTATTAAACTTAGTATCTCTTCTACAATAGGCCTAAGTACTTGAACATGACTATTTTTTAAAATATCCATAGGTACATTGATCTGGGAATTTCTGCCATAAATCCCACGGATCTCATTTGTCAAACATCTGGATTGCTGGGGGTGTGTCAGGGAATGTCAATGGTGGAGGTAAGGACAGCTGCACATTGAAGCTTCATGAAAATTAAGGTACTACTTTCCCCAAGTCAAGGGCTATCCTTTTTCAAAAAATTAATTAATTAAGTTGCACCAGCCTAAGTTGCAGCATGCAGGATCTTTGATCTTCGTTGCCATGTGGAATCCTTTATGCAGCACATGAACTCTTAGTTGTGGGATCTAGTTCCCCGACCAGGGACTGAACCCAGGCCCCATGTATCCTGATGGGAGTGCAAAGTGTTAGCTACCGGGCCACCAGGGAAGTCCCAAGGCCTCTCCTTCTTTGCAGAAGTTGTGGAAAGTTTCAACCAGAGTTCTATATCCACATGGTAGGTTTAGCTGGTGAGTTTATCTTCCTTTCCTTGGCAAGTATACTGGAGTAGATTGCCATGCCCTCCTCCAGGAAATCTTCCTGACACAGGGATCTAACCTGCATCCCCTGTGGCTCCTGCTCTGTAGGCAGATTCGTTATTGTTGAGCCACCAGGGAAGCCCATTCCTTCCCCAAACCTATCTAAACTATATTAAAGATGTGCAATGTGCGAGAATGTTAATCATTTGTGTATTATATGTGTTGGGGAAGGGAGAATTTCCCCCTCTATCCCTCTTGAGTTCTTGTGGCTGAAGTTATAATAAAGTTTACACATAATAAAGTTTACACAAGACAGATTAACAGGAAAAATGTGTGTGTATATGTGGGAGAGGTATAGGTTATTTTTTTAAAAAATCCCAAGTAATTTGTCAAATATTCTTTTCTTCTCCATTAATTTGTACGATTTGTTGAACAATTATGTCATCTCTGCATAATATGGTTCCATTTGGGAACTTTATCCTAGTTCACTCATCTGTTTGTCTATTCTTGAGACCCCACCCCTTAATTATTATAGCTTAGAGGAGATGTTGATAATTAGAAGGGAAATCCCCTTCTTGATTATTCTCCAGTTTTGAAGAATAATGTATTTATCACTTAGCATTAGCATTCATTCATCAAGTTTCCAAAGTTACCTTTTCTGAAAGTTCATTGAAATTGTATGGAATTATTATCAGTGATATATACAAATAAAGTTTCTCAGGATTTCAAAAAAGGTCTAAGCTTGGAAATTTTAAATGGATAAGTTTTCCTAGTTACTGTTAGTAACTGAAAACCACCCACATGTTAAACTTCTTGGGGAGCGATTTTCCAAGCCAGGGGAGGGGGAAGAGAGAGTTCTCTACTCCACGGTCAATTCCAGAAGTCACTGGATTGACATCTGGAGGATTCTCAAGGGATCAGGGTCTGACCTGAGCTGCTGTATCCAGTCACGCTGTCATTCATCTGTGAAAGCTGCACAAAGACATGCTTAGATCTACAAACTCGGGCATTTTTTTCACCGAGAACCCTTTCTGCTGAAAGGCCTGGAGGGCATAATTCAGAACACCATTGTAGGAGTGGAAACTCTTGAAAAGGAATATTATTTTTGAAAAGTATAATAATAAAAAAAGTACATGTGACAGCGAGTAAAGCCAACCAACCCTTAGAGAAGTCACTCAAAATAGAGAAGGTGTGTGTCTGTTGTGGTGGGGAGGAGTGGTGGCTGAAGACAAGTGCACAAGCGTGCACACAGAGGGAGGTGGGTTGCCAAGTCTAGCTTCTTAATGCAATCATTATTAGACAAAGTGAAAGATCCAAAGACTATAGAGCAAGTCAGTATTTCTTTCTCTGTTTTCTTTAGGAAGGTATGCTCTGGTAAGGCTGATAAGAATGTGAAGCTCAAGTGGGAATCTGATGTATGACACAGAGAGCTCAGCTTGGTGCTCTGTGATGACTATGACGGGGACAGGGGGGCAGGGGTAGGAGGGAGGTCCAAGAGGGAGGGGATATATGTATACATATAGCTGATTCACTTGGTACAGCAGAAACTAACATCACATGGTAGAACAATTACACTCCAATAAAAAAAAATGTGAGATTCATCATTACATTTCATTCTCTGTAAATTAGCGAATTGGTGTCTGGGCTTCCTATGTCAATCTTTGAATTTTGTTAATTTCTACACAGATATCTCCTCTTCAAAATGTTAATATAATCATTCCTGTTTAACCACAGAGTTTAGGATCATGTAAATTATGGTATGGAAGCTCATGATCAAATAAACTTGTCCTCATTAGAAAAATGAAGATGTAGGAAAGGGGACCTCTGTGAAGCTTTGTAGTATTTTTCCATTACTAAAGTATTAATAGTAAATATTGATCAGTGAACAAGCATAGCATTAATAACATTTTACCAATATTTAGTGATAATGAGATGCTGTATTTATTAATGTCTGAGTTTTCTCTCTCAAAGACTTTCAGGATGTTCTCTCTGTATTGTTTCACTGTGTGTGTGTGTGTGTGTGTGTGCACGCGTGCGCGCGTGAGCGCGCACATGTGCACACATGTGAGCTCAATCATGTCTGACTCTTGCAACCCATTGGACTGTAACCCACCAGGCTCGTCTGTCCATAGAATTTTCCAGGCAAGAATACTGGAGTGGATTGCCATTTCCTACTCCAATCATTTCACTGATTTGCCCCAAAGTCATTTTTTTGCATCTGCATTTGGAAACAAGCCTTTTGATTACAACAGTATAGGGAACATAAAAAATCATTAGGTGAAGTATATTTACACCATTAAATACTTTTTCTGTTTGATAACAGATTAAGGCTGAGAAAGAATGACCCGTCATGGTTCTCTGGCTATGGAGATAAGACCAGTCACTGATAGATAACAAGAGTGACAGAAATTTCAACCATGAAAAGTCATTCTCCTATATGCTAAGCTCAATGCCACTCAGACATTATCTGCTTTAATCCTCAATAAGAAGCATGAAAGCCTTTCACAGTTCAGGAGACTGAGGCTCAGAGATGTTTAAGAATTCGCCCAAGATCCCTAGAAGTATAACTTTAATTTTCTTAATTTTTGGATTCACTCAACACATTTCTTGAGCACGTACAAAGTACCACTTGGAATTCACCAGTCAACAACAACTACAACAGCATTTATGTAGGAAGAGGCATTATAAGTGTCAACTAAAAAAGATGTACAACTTGAGAGTTGTGAGTTAAGTTTTATTTGGGGCAAAAGGAGGACTGCAGCACGGGAGGCAGCATCTCAGATAGCCCTGAGAGACTGCTCCAAAGCAGCAATGGGAGAAAGTCAGTATATAGATTCTGGTGAAACGGGGAGTTCAGTACTATGAAGCACTCATTTTACAAAAGGCTTTTTGTTAGTCATGTGGATTTGATGTCACTGTGAAGGGATTTAGTGCTTCTCTAGATATGGGGAGATGCAAGGATTGAGATCATAAAATTGTTCCTAAAAACACTGGAGAAGGGAATAGCAAACCACTTCAGTATTCTTGCCTTGAGAACCCCATGAACAGTACGAAAAGGCAAAATGATAGGATACAAAAAGTGGAACTCCCCAGGTCAGTAGGTGCCCAATATGCTACTGGAGATCAGTGGAGAAATAACTCCAGAAAGAATGAAGGGACAGAGCCAAAGCAAAAACAATACCCAGCTGTGGATGTGATTGGTGATACAAGCGAGGTCTGATGCTGTAAAGAGCAATATTGCATAGGAACCTGGAATGTCAGGTCCATGAATCAAGGCAAATTGGAATTGATCAAACAAGAGATGGCAAGAGTGAACGTCGACATTCTAGGAATCAGAGAACTAAAATGGACTGGGATGGGTGAATTTAACTCAGATGACCATTATATCTACTACTGCAGGCAGGAATCCCTCAGAAGAAATGGAGTAGCCATCGTGGTCAACAAAAGAGTCTGAAATGCAGTACTTGGATGCAATCTCAAAAACGACAGAATGATCTCTGTTCATTTCCAGGGCAAACCATTCAATATCATGGTAATCCAAGTCTACGCCCCAACCAGTAAACCTGAAGAAGCTGAAGTTGAATGGTTCTATGAAGACCTACAAGACCTTTTAGAACTAACACCCAAAAAAGATGTCCTTTTCATTATAGGGGACTGGAATGCAAAAGTAGGAAGTCAAGAAACACCTGGAGTAACAGGCAAATTTGGCCTTGGAATGCAGAATGAAGCAGGGCAAAGACTAATAGAGTTTTGCCAAGAAAATGCACTGGTCATAGCAAACACCTTCTTCCAACAACACAGGAGAAGACTCTACACATGGACATCACCAGATGGTCAACACCAAAATCAGATTGATTATATTCTTTGCAGCCAAAGATGGAGAAGCTCTATACAGTCAACAAAAACAAGACCAGGAGCTGACTGTGGCTCAGACCATGAACTCCTTATTACCAAATTCAGACTTAAATTGAAGAAAGTAGGGAAAACCGCTAGACCATTCAGGTATGACCTAAATCAAATCCCTTATGATTATACAGTGGAAGTGAGAAATAGATTTAAGGGCCTAGATCTGATAGATAGAGTGCCTGATGAACTATGGAATCAGGTTCGTGACATTGTGCAGGAGACAGGGATCAAGACCATCCCCATGGAAAAGAAATGCAAAAAAGCAAAATGGCTGTCTGGGGAGGCCTTATTAATAGCTGAGAAAAGAAGAGAAGCGAAAAGCAAAGGAGAAAAGGAAAGATATAAGCATCTGAATGCAGAGTTCCAAAGAATAGCAAGAAGAGATAAGAAAGCCTTCTTCAGCGATCCATGCAAAGAAATAGAGGAAAACAACAGAATGGGAAAGACTAGAGATCTCTTCAAGAAAATTAGAGATACCAAGGGAACATTTCATGCAAAGTTAGGCTCGATAAAGGACAGAAATGGTAGGTACCTAACAGAAGCAGAAGATATTAAGAAGAGATGGCAAGACTACACAGAAGAACTGTACAAAAAAGATCTTCACAACCTGATAATCACGATGGTGTGATCACTCATCTAGAGCCAGACATTCTGGAATGTGAAGTCAAGTGGGCCTTAGAAAGCATCACTACGAACAAAGCTAGTGGAGGTGATGGAATTCCAGTTGAGCTGTTTCAAATCCTGAAAGATGATGCTGTCAAAGTGCTGCACTCAATATGCCAGGAAATTTGGAAAACTCAGCAATGGCCACAGGACTGGAAAAGTCAGTTTTCATTCCAATTCCAAAGAAAGGCAATGCCAAAGAATGTTCAAACTACTGCACAATTGCACTCATCTCACATGCTAGTAAAGTCATGCTCAAAATTCTCCAAGCCAGGCTTCAGCAATACATGAACTGTGAACTTCCTGATGTTCAAGCTGGTTTTAGAAAAGGCAGAGGAACCAGAGATCAAATTGCCAACATCCACTGGATCATGGAAAAAGCAAGAGAGTTCCAGAAAAACATGTACTTCCACTTTACTGACTATGCCAAAGCCTTTGACTGTGTGGACCACAATAAACTGTGGAAGATTCTGAGAGAGATGGGAATACCAGACCACCTGACCTGCCGCTTGAGAAATCTGTGTGCAGGTCAGGAAGCAACAGTTAGAACTGGACATGGAACAACAGACTGGTTCCAAATAGGAAAAGGAGTACGTCAAGGCTGTATATTGTCACCCTGCTTATTTAACTTATATGCAGAGTACATCATGAGAAACGCTGGACTGGAAGCAACACAAGCTAGAATCAAGATTGCCGGGAGAAATATCAATAACCTCAGATATGAAGATGACCCCACCCTTATGGCAGAAAGTGAAGAGGAACTAAAAAGCCTCTTGATGAAAGTGAAAGAGAGAGTGAAAAAGCTGGCCTAAAGCTCAACATTCAGAAAATGAAGATCATGGCATCCGGTCCCATCACTTCATGGGAAATAGATGGGGAAACAGTGGAAACAGTGTCCGACTTTATTTTTTGGGTTCCAAAATCACTGCAAATGGTGACTGCAGCCATGAAATTAAAAGACGTTTACTCCTTGGAAGAAAAGTTATGAGCAACCTAGATAGCATATTGAAAAGCAGAGACATTACTTTGCCGACTAAGGTCTGTCTAGTCAAGGCTATGGTTTTTCCAGTAGTCATGTATGGATGTGAGAGTTGGAGTGTAAAGAAGACTGAGTGCCGAAGAATTGATGCTTTTGAACTGTGGTGTTGGAGGAGACTCTTGAGAGTCCTTTGGACTGCAATGAGATCCAACCAGTCCATTCTAAAGGAGATCAACCCTGGGATTTCTTTGGAAGGAATGATGCTAAAGCTGAAACTCCAGTACTTTGGCCACCTCATGCAGAGAGTTGACTCCTTGGAAAAGACTCTGATGCTGGGAGGGATTGAGGGCAGGAGGAGAAGGGGATGACAGAGGATGAGATGACTGGATGGCATCGCTGACTCTATGGACGTGAATCTGAGTGAACTCCGGGAGTTGGTGATGGACAGGGAGGCCTGGTGTGCTGCGATTCATGGGGTCGCAAAGAGTCGGACAGGACTGAGCGACTGAACTGAACTGTACTGAAAAACATCGAACTATCTAAAGACCTGTACCACCAGATTCCCTGGAGCACAGAATGTCTCAACTCCACCCTGAACTCCCTCAGGGGTTGTTGAAGGTCAACAGCTATAACAGTTGTTGGGGTTTAATCTCCACAGCAAATGGCAAATGCCTTTGTTGTTCAGTTGTTGGCATTGCTCTCGGTAAGCGCCAATTTGTAGTTGACATAAGGAATTGACTCACACAGTTATGGGGGTTGGGAAGTCCCATGATCTGTGAGTTGAGACCCAGGAAAGCCCGTGGGGTAATTCAGAGTCCAAAGGCCAGAGAAGCAGGACCACCAAGGATGATGCCAGCCCAGTCCCAGGCTAGATAGTCTTTTGGCAGTGACCCCACATTTACTATTTGTACCTTGGGAGGACTCTCTTACTCTCTAAAATTCGTGGCGATGGTGAATGACCCTAGAATATAATAGCTTCTAGAGAAAACACTGCACTGCTGTCTAGACATTTGTCCAGATCTTTCCCTGCCCGTGGAACTGCTTGTCTGCAGTTTCCCCTAGCTCTGTTTTTTCCTGCATAAGATGAAAAATAACTGGGCAAGTTTTAAAGCCTCTTGCTAAAGTAAATGTGTTTCTTTCATCCTTGCTTCCACTAGTAATTTGGATCATTTTATCCCAAAACTCATGACCTGAAAAATGAACACTATTGTAACTCAGAGTTTACACTCAACAAGCGTGATTGTTATTTTATGTGTCAAGCTGAATGGCCTCCGGGTGCCCAGAGCAAACCTTGTTTCTGAGTGTGTCAGGGAAGGTGTTTCTGGATAAACTTGGTGAAACAGAGCACCCTCCCCAGTGCCTGTGGGCATCATCCAGTCCACTGAGTTCCTGAATATAACACAGCAGTGTGCTGCCTGCTAGGACTTCCCTGTAGCTCAAATGGTAAAGAATCTGCCTGCAATGAAGGAGAATCAGGGTTCGATCCCTGAAGAAGGGAACGGCAATCCACTCCAGTATTCTTGCTCGGAGAATCCCATGGACAGAGAAGCCTGGTGGGCTGCAGTCCATGGGGGTGCAAAGAGTCAGGCACGGCTGAGTGACTAAAGCATGCTGTGTACTAGGTCACTTCAGTCGTGTCCAACTCTTTGCAACCCTTTGGACTGTAGCCCACCAGGCTCCTCTGTCCATGGGATTCTCCAGGCAAGAATACTAGAGTGGGTTGTCATGCCCTCCTCCAGGGGATCTTCCCGACCCAAGGATTGAACCTGCGTCTCTTGTGTCTCCTACGTTGACAGGTGAGTTCTTTACTGGCACCACCTATGGAAGAATTCACCACTTCCTATCTGATGGCTTTAACTGGGCTGTGGATCTTCTGACCCTAATGCTTTGGTCCTCGATCTCTCAGATCCAGACTGGAATCTACATCCTTGAACCCCTTGCTTCTCAGACCTTAGAAGAAGAGTCTCTAGAGATCTTGCTTCCTCTCTCTGCTGTGTGAGGACACAGTGAGAAGATGGCTAGCTGCAAGCCAGAAGGAGAGACCTCACCAGAACCTGACCGTGCTGGCACCTTGATCTTGGATCTCCAGTCACCAGAACCGTGAGTAACACATTTCTGTTCGTTAAGCCACCTGGCCTGTGGTATGTTGTTATGGCAGCCCGAGCTGGCAAGATGCAAGCTTCCTACGTGGCTTCTCTTTCCACCTCAGTTTGAGAACTGCTGCATTGTTGGGGTGAGAAGGGGGCGAGGAGAGAGAGGATGAAGTGCTGGAGGCAGCCGTGTGGATTAGAAGGTATTGGAGGAGAGCTGAGGCAAGGCATCTTCGGGGAACCTGGGGAGGAGGGGAAAGATCTAGGATCTTAGGTGATTTCACCACAAGATCAATTTTATAGGGATGCTTAAAAAAGATGGGAAATTGAGAGATGCCCCCAGATTTCAGGCTGGTGTGTGACTGTGTCAGAAGATGGATCCATGTGGCCAGGATGGTGCACTGGGCGTGTATCACATGGACTGGACCCCAGGGGGCCTAGCATGCCCCCACTCTCCATGTATCTCCCCGTCACAAAATGCCCCCAAACTTTCCACCACCTCTCCGGCAAAGCTTGAATATTAAACCAATTTTGTGCTTCATCTCATAGCTCCCACACCATTCTTTATTGGAACTCAGAAGAAGCCAGTCATTTTTTTTTTCATGCTAAGAGACCCTAATTAGCAGTAATCAGTCTATTTCATAGACTATTTGCAAAGATACTCTCCTGAACTCATGCATGGTGCTAAAAAAAATTAAAAAATAAACAGTATAAGTAAATAACAGGTGCTGGCCTGATTAAGGGCATTCTCCATAGGGTAGATTCCTAATCTTCAGTGCCAGCCCCTACAATCTAAATTTTCTTGTAGAGGTGGTAAAGGGAACCTGGAATTAAGTACATGGGGTTAGACTATAGAACGGACAAGAGACAGCATGCTTTAGTGTCAACAAGAGGACAGCAAGGACTCGGGAGCTTTTGTCCCTCATCAGCTGAGCAATTCCAGTTAAGCTAGTTAATCAATTGTAAACTCTGTTTTCTCATCTGTAAAATGGAGTTAAATAGCCGCCGTGCATGGTTATTGTGAGGACTGGAAATAATAACAGATCTCAAGTGGGTTAGATGCTCAAATGGAAGCAATGGTCATGTTGTCCCTCTGTGGTGGGTCCAGCTGAGGCCACTTGGGGACGGAGCCAGTCACCTTTGGTGCAGCACAGAGGCACTGCCCTTCCCTCCATGATGCCAATCCACCTGCTGTGTGTCTCTGCCATTCTCTCGGAGATTAACCCAGAAAGTGAAAGTGAAAGTGAAGTCGCTCAGCCGTGTCCAACTCTTTGCCACCCCGTGGACTATAGCCCACCAAGCTCCTCTGTCCATGGGATTCTCCAGGCAAGAATACTGGAGTGGACTCCCATTTCCTTCTCCAGGGGATCTTCCAGACCCAGGGATCGAACCCAGGTCTCCCACATTGCAGGCAGACGCTTTAACCTCTGAGCCACCAGGGAAGCCCCAAAGCTCAGGGAGCAGCAATGGAAGCCTGCCCTGAGCAGTGGCATGTGGGATGGGTTTGAGGAATTAGTAAGATGCGGTGTTTGCGGGATTGACTAGGGAAGAACTAGAGAGGAAAGTGGGCTTCCCAGGTGGATCAGTGGTAAAGAATTCACCTGCCAATGCAGGAAATGGGGGTTAAAACCCTTGGTTGGGAAGATCCCCTGGAGAGGAAATGGCACCCCACTCCAGTATTCTTGCCTGGGAAATCCCATGGACAGAAGAGCCTGATGGGCTACAATCCATGGACTTGTAAAAGAGTCAGACATGACTTAGTGACTAAATAATGACTGAATGAAATGAGAAAGAAGGAGATGCCCAGTTTCCAGTTTGGCCCCCGGATGGGTGACTGTGGCACCCCTGACCAGAAGATAGAATACGAGGGAAGTTAGGAGCACATGCACAGGTGTGCAGGCTGTGCACTGCATGAAGTTGTTCAGTTGAGGGGATAAGCGGGTGCTGACGTGTTCTTGGCGTCTTGGAGTAATCCACACAAAGGCAGTAAGCAGGCTAAAGCCCTGTGGAGAAGAATCAAATTAGGGGAGGTAATCCTGTGTCCCTTTAAACCAGATCGTGAGAAGGCAATGGGAGCCCACTCTAGTACTCTTGCCTGGAAAATCCCATGGACGAAGGAGCCTGGTGGGCTGCAGTCCATGGGCTTGTTAAGAGTCGGGCACGACTGAGCGACTTCACTTTCACTTTTCACTTTCCTGCAATGGAGAAGGAAATGGCAACCCACTCCAGTGTTCTTGCCTGAAGAATCCCAGGGACGGGGGAGCCTGGTGGGCTGCTGTCTATGGGGTCCCACATAGTCGGACATGACTGAAGCGACTTAGCAGTAGCAGTGACTGGGGCATGAGACTAGCATCCATTGAAATCCCTTTTAAAAATATTATTTTAAGAAATAATTCCTAGACTTAATTTACCAGGCAGCCAGAGTGGTAGCTCTGAAATATGTATCAGGTCAGATTTCACTCCTAAAGATATGCCACAAGAGTGCCCCTTCTCTTAAGAAACTGTCCAAATCTCTTAAGACAAAGAGCCTTACGTGGTTCAGCATCTGCCTCCTTGCCAACCTCACCCCCACCATTCATAGCCTCACTGTCCCCCACTGGGTACGTTTACATGCTTCTCTGTCCAGAATGGCCTGCCTCCTCCCCTTTATCCTATTATCGCTCATCATACTTCAAAACTCCTCTCAATCATTTCCTTTTTGAGGAAGCTTGTTTCCATATTTCTTTTCAAAATATATATCCTTGCATTCTAGTATCTTTGTTTTTTTACTCCTTTAAAAGCAAATGACGAGAGCAAGTGATTAATTCTATAACTTTGTTTGAAAAATGTCATGTAGTTCATGAGAAAGGTGCTCTCCCAAATGTAAAGTTACATAGTTGGGATGCACTTGAGTGAAAAAACACCTGCAATTCCACTGTTCGGAACATCGTGTTTCTTCAGCATGGGCACTGAGGCTTTGGGGAGGGGTCCTGCTCCGCTGTTTATGAAAGTACTTGCACTTGCAGCGGCATTTAGTGCAGAGTCACCATGCAGAAACAGTTTCGCGAGAAAATGTAACATCCATTAGCACTTTCTCACATTCTCAAGGTCTGAAATAAAGGTAATTGGATTCGTTCACAAATTCGAGAATCAGCCTAAAATAGTGTGTTCCAAAGGGTTTTCTATGGGACGTTAGTTCTAAGAGGTAAGTATCATGGGAAGAAGGGTTCTGTAACACAAATGTTGATGTTGTTGTTCAGTCACTCAGTCGTGTCCGACTCTTTGCCACCCCATGGACTGCAGCACACCAGGCTTCTCTGTCTTCCACTATGTCCCAGAGTTTGCTCAAGTTCATGTCCATTGAATAACACAAATAAGTTGAGGAAATGCAGAGTGAAGCACAAGTAGGTGATTGTTTTTTTCCTCTTGCAAAAATCTCAGAGGCTTTGATAGACTCATATGCATTGACTATCTCCTACCAAGGTCTAAGGCATGGGTCCCCGGTCCTTGGGCCATAGTGAATGAGGGAAACTTTATCCACCGCTCCCCCTCTCCTCTGTGCTCGCATTACCCATGAACCATCGTTTGCATTATTGCTTGCACCATCCCCCTCAATGCCGGCATTATAACTGAATCTCCTCCAGCAGCACCCCCCCACCTTTTCCCCACTCCATCCCCTCACCCTGCATCTGTGGAAAAATTGTCTTGCACAAAACTAGTCCCTGATGCCAAAAAGGTTGGGGACCGCTAGTCTAAGGTATTCAGAGTCTCTAGACTTATTTGCCCACAAATCCCTCCTCTCAGAGATGAACCTACACTTCTTGTGGTCTCTGGAATACTTCTTGGGAAAAGGGCTTTGCAGGACTTAGTGTATTGTCCACCAAGATAGCAAGGATTGCTCCAAATACCTGTGGATAGAAATAAAGACTTAAGAAAAAAATAACTTTAGCTTTCACGAGTGAGGAGGAAACACCCCACTCTCCTTTCATCATCCATTGCCATAAATTCTTTCTCTCTTCTCAGAAAGCTATAGTGGCTGAGATCCTATTGGGTGGTTGGATATAATTTACCTGTACCACACACCTGTCCCCAAGTCAAGATGTGAGGAGGAATCTTGTGTCAAGCGGCTCTTGCAATCTGTTGCCGGTTTTGCTGGAAAGGTGAAGAGAGAAAGAGGGATGAAGGCTATGTAGATGCCTAGTGTGTGGAGTGTAGTTGGTGGATCAGGAGAGGGGATGTGGGTAGATGGTTGGCTGGACAGAGCACGTGACAAAACCACATCCAAAATGAGATTAAATACACAGGTTAACTGGA
This sequence comes from Oryx dammah, assembly GCF_014754425.2. Lineage (NCBI taxonomy): Eukaryota > Metazoa > Chordata > Mammalia > Artiodactyla > Bovidae > Oryx > Oryx dammah. The sequence goes on along the minus strand of NW_024070186.1, from coordinate 189,023,051 downwards.
AAAGCCTGAAAACTCTAAGGTCAAACACCAGGAGTAAAATTTTAAAACAAAAGGAAGCATTTTTCCCTTTTAGAGTTGCCCCAACCTTACATGAAAGGGTAGTGATCCCATGGTCTATACAGTCCATGGAATTCTCCAGGCCAGAATACTGGAGTGGGTAGCCTTTCCCTTCTCCAGAGAATCTTCCCAACGCAGGGATTGAACCCAGGTCTCCTGCATTGCAGGTGGATTCTTTATCAGCTGAGCCACAAGAGAAGCCCCTATATATATATACATGATATTGAAGTGAAAGTGTTACTCACTCAGTCGTGTCTAACTCTTTGTGACACCATGAACTGTATGTAGCCCACCAGGCTCCTCTGTCCACAGAATTCTCCAGACAAGAATACTGGAGTGGATTGCCATTCCCTTCTCTGGGTGATCTTCCCGACCCAGGGATCAAACCACAGTCTCCCACATTGCAGGCAGATTTCCTACCATCCGAGTTACCAGGTGTGTGTGTATACACACACATATATATATCCATCTATGTCAATGAACCCCTTTAGATGGTTTCCATGTCTTGGCTATTGTAAATAGTGCTGCTATGAACATAGGGGTGAGTGTGGCTTTTTGAATTAAAGTTTTGTCCAGCTATATGGCCCAGGAGGGAAATGTTGGCTCATATGGCAACTCTAGTCTTAGTTATTTGAGGAACATCCCTACTGCTCTCCATAGTGAGTGTACCAATTTACATTCCCACCAACAGCGTACTTCTCTCAGTGTATTTGTGGACTTTTTAATGATGGCCATTCTGACTGGTATGAGGTGGTACCTCATTGCAGTTTTGATTTGCATTTCTCTAATAATTTGCAACGTTGAACATCTTTTTGTGTGCCTATTGGCCATTTGTATATCTTCTTTGGATAAACGTTTATTTAGGTCTTCTGCCCATTTTTTGATCTGGTTGTTTGTTTTTCTGTTACTGAGTTGTATGAGCTGTTTGTATATTTTGGAAACTAAGCCCTTGTCAGTTGCATCATTTGCAAATATTTTCTCCCAGTCCCTAGATTGTCTTTTCATTTTGTTTATGATTTCTTCTGCTGTGCAAAGTCTTATACATTTAATTATGTCCCATTTGTTTATTTTTGCTTTTATTTCTATTGTCTTGGGAGACTGACCTAAGAAAACACTGATAGGATTTATGTCGAGGATGTTTTGCTTATATTTGCTCCTAGGAGTGTTATGGTGTAATGTTTTATATTTAAGTCTTTAAGCCACTTTGAGTTCATTTTTGTGTATGGTGTGAGTGTGTAAACCAAACTTAATTGGTTTACATGCCGTTGTCCAACTTTTCCAACACCACTTGCTGAAGAGACTATCTTTTCCCATTGTATATTCTTGCCTCCTTTGTCAAAGATTAATTGACCATGTGTGTGTGGGTTTATTTCTGGGCTCTCTAATCTATTTCGCTGATCCATATGTCTGTTGTTGTGCTAATACCACGCTGAAGAAGGACATTTTATAATCATAAAAATCTCAATTCATCAAGAATAAAACTCCAAATATGAGAAGCAGGAACTCCAAAATATGAGAGGGGGCAACAGAAAACGAGGTGGTTGGATGGCATCGCTGACTCAATGGACATGAGTTTGAGCAAGCTCCAGGAGATGGTGAAGCACAGAGAAGCCTGGTGGGCTGCAGTCCATGGTCACAAAGAGTGGGACACAACTGAGTGATGAACAGCGACAACAAAAGAAGAGATGGATACTTTGACAATAAGAAAGGGAAATGTGAATAGGCGTTCACATCTGGGTGAACTCTCTCCAATAATGGAGATAATAGAAGAGCAACAGAGAAATGGAAAACTTGAACAAATTTTTGTAAACTTGGAATAGTAATGGTTTCTTCAATATGACAGCAAAAGCAACCAAAGAAAACAAATAAACTGGACTTCATTGAAAGTAAATATCATCGAAATTAAAACACTTGTGCTTTAAAGAATACCACCAAGAAAGTAAAATAGACAACCACAGAATTGGAAACAATAATTGCAAATTATATATCTGATAAAGGATTTGTGTTCAGAATACATAAAGAACTCTTGCAACTTAATAAAGACAAACACCCATATAAAATATGAGCACAGGACTTGAAAAGATATTTCTCCAAAGAAGATATACATTGCCAATAAGCAAGTGAAAAGATGCTTAGCGTCACTTGTCATTAGAGAAGTGCAAATCAAACCCACAATGAGATGGCTATACTAATAATTAAAAAAAGAGAGAAAATAACATGGGTTGAGCAGGATGTGGAGAAAGGGGAACCCTTGCACATTGCTGGTGGGACTGTAAAACGGTGCAGCTGCTGTAGAAAACTGCTTGGCAGTTCCTCAAAAAGCTAAACACAGAATTACCATCTGACCCAGCAATTCCACTTCTGGGTATATACCCAAGAGAAATGAAAACATATGTCCACACAAAAACTTGTTCACAAATGTTCATCACGGCATTATTCAAAATCGCTTAAAAGTGGAAACAGCCCAACTGCCCATCAACTGATTAACCGATAAACAAAATGTGGTCTGTCCTTGCAGTGGAATAATTCAGCCAATAAAAGAATGAAGCCCTGACACACGCTATAACATGGGTGAACCGTGAAAACATTATGCAAAGTGAAAGAAGCCAGACACAAAAGACCATTTATTGCATAATTCCATTTACATGAAATGTTCAAAATAGGCAAATCCACAGAGGCATGAAGGAGATTAGTGGTTCTCAGGGGCTGGAGGAGTATGGAATAGAGTGACTGCTAATGAGCGCGGGGTTCCTTTCAGAGTGATGACATTGACCTAGAGTGATACAGAGGAGATGGTTGCACCACTCTGTTAACATACTAAAAACACCATTGAACTGTACACTTTGAAAGGGTGAATGTGATGGTGTGTGCGTTATATCTTAATAAAATTATTGTAAAGAAACTCCACTCTAATAGCAGAAAGTGAAGAGGAGCTAAAGAGCCTCTTGATGAAGGTGAAAGAGGAGAGTGAAGAAGCTGGCTTAAAACTCATCATTCAAAAAACTAAGATCATGGCATCTGGTCCCCTCACTTCATGGCAAATAGATGGGGGGGAAATGGAAACTGTGGCAAATTTTATTTTCTTGGGGTCTAAAATCACTGTTGATGGTGATTGCAGCCATGAAATTAAAAGACGCTTGCTCCTTGGAAGAAAGGATATGGCAAACCTAGGCAGCATATTAAAAAGCAGAGACATCACTTTACTGACAAAGGTCTGTATGGTCAAGACCATTCAGTAGTCATGTGTGGATGTGAGAAAGCGAAAGTGAAAGTCACTCAGTTGGGTCCAACTCTTTGTGACCCCATGGACTATACAGTTCATGGAATTCTCCAGGCCAGAATACTGGAGTGGGTAGCCATTCCCTACTCCAGGAGATCTTCCCAAGCCAGGGATCAAACCCAGGTCTCCCATATTGAAGGTGGATTCTTTACCAGCTCAGCCACAAGGGAAGCTGTGGATGTGAGAGCTGGACCATAAAGAAGGCTGAGCACGGAAGAACGGATGCTTTTGAACTGTGGTGTTGGAGAAGACTCTTGAGAATCCCTTGAGTCAAATCAGTCAGTTGTAAAGAAAATCAGCTCTGAATATTCATTGGAAGGACTGATGCTGAAGCTGAAGCTCCAATACTCTGGCCACCTGATACAAAGAACTGACTCATTGGAAAAGACCCTGATGCTGGGCACGATTGAAGGCAGGAGGAGAAGGGGATGACAGAGGATGAGATGGTTGGATGGCATCACTGACTCAATGGACATGAGTTTGAGCAAGATCTGGGAGATGGTGAAGGACGGGGAAGCCAAGCGTTCTTCAGTCCTTGGGGTCTCAAAGAGTTGGACACGACTGAGAGGCTGAATAACAACAATGTAGGAGATGAGGTTGAGGGGATAGCAGGGGGTGGGGAGGAGGGGAGGGCCATATAGGACATTTAAAGGGTAACTATATCTCTATTCTGAGTGGGAACCCTTGATGGGTTTACAGCTGAGAAGTAACTTGATCTGACTTACGTTTGAATGGGACCGTCATGACTGCAGAGAAAAACAGACGTCAGAGAGGAAAGGGGAGAAATAGGGAGGCCACACTGGAGACTGTTGCAATATCTCAGCTCAGAGAAGTTAACTTACCACAAATATGCAGATGGAAACTCTGGCGGCCCGTCTCCAAAGATGGCCCCAGTGAACACACCTTCTGTGAGCCAGGCCCTTGTTCAGTTCCTCTCGGTTGAACTGACACTTGCCTGTGGCCAGTAGGAGGCCGTAGAGTACGATGCTATGCCATCTGAGCTCAGACAACTTTCATATCTGCAATTTGGGGAGCTCTGAACCACCATGTTGAAGTCCAGCTACAGTAAGACCCTGACATGTGAACGAGTTCTGTTCAGAGAGCACTTTTGTAAGTCCAATCTGTTCGAAGTCCGATGAAGTTAGCCTAGGTACCCACCTAACACAATCGGCTATACGGTATTGTTATGTAATAGATTTATAGTACTTTTCCCACAAACAAAACTTTTCACATAGTAAAAAAAAAACCACAAGAAATCAAACATTTAAAATCTTACAGTATAGTATCTTGAAAGTGCGGTAGTACAGCTATACAACGGCTGGCATCTAGGGGCTGCCATTGAGCGAACGGACAAGAAGCGTTACCGGCTGGAGGAAAGAGAGGTGGGAGACGGTAGAGCTGAAGGACGGTCAGTGATAGGAGATGGAGGGCAAGCTGCAGTTTCACTGATGCCTGACTTTATGGCCCGGGTTCCGGCTCCTTGTTGGATTCAGTTCAGTCGATCCTCTTGAAGAAATGATCCGGTGATGGCTGGGTGGTGGGTCTTTTATTTTTCTCATCATAGATGGCACAGTAGCACTGGATTGCCTTCTGAAGGGCTGAACTTTCATGTAACTGTTCTACGTGTGGATCTTGTGTCTCAAAACCTGACAGTGTCTCCTCAAATAAAGAAAATCCCTCTCCATTTCCTGTAGCATGAATCTTCTTCTTCCGTCTCTTCCTCTTGTCTCTCTTTGTCCTTTCTCTGGGTCTCCGATTCCATCAGGTCTTCATCAGTAAGCTCCGCGTTCACATCGATGAAAGTTTGCAACTTACAGGTCCACGTGTAGGGGACTTAAGCTTAGTCGCTCAACTTACAGGTCCACGTGTAGGGGACTTAAACTTAGTCGCTCAGTCATGTCTGACTCTTTGAGACGCCATGGACTGTAGCCCACCAGGCTCCTCTGTCCTTGGGATTTCCCAGGCAAGACTACTGGAGTGGGTAGCCATTTCCTCCCCCAGGGGATCTTCCCGACCCAGGGATCTCCTGTGTCTCCTGCGTTGCAGGCAGATTCTTTACCCCCTGAGCCATCCAGGAAGCCCATAGGCGACTTTGTGTACTCGATAAAAACTTGGAACATTAGGCGAGGCCCCGTGAAGAGGAGGTTCTATCCCCGTTGGGCCTCCAGATTCAGCGACCATTCGACTGCAGTCACCTGAGAGACCATAGGCCTTCCCAGGTCGCGCAGTTGGTAAAGAATCTGCCTGCCAGTGCAGGAGATGCATCAGAGGCAGGTTCGATCCCTGGGGTCAGGAAGATCCCTTGGAGGAGGAAATAGCAGCTCACTTCAGTATTCTTGCCTGGAAAATTCCATGGACAGAGCAGCCTGGCGGGCTACACGCCCCTGGGGTCACAAAGAATTGGACAAGACTGAGAGCATACAGACAGACAGGAGAGACCATAAGCCAGACCAGCAGAAGAACCTCCCAGTTAATCCGCATGATTGAAAGATAATTAGTGATTGCTGTTGCTTTAAGTCACTCACTTTGGGGCTGGTTTGTTTGCCACCACAGGCAATTGAAACAGAAATGTAAACACGTAACATCCAATCATTGGCTTTAGTGAGATTGCTAATAAATTGGCTTAGCAGGTATCACATACAGTCACCTGGAGGGCCCCTTATTTTCTGAGAGGAGAACTGAGATTTGCAGTGCTTTTACTGGGCAATTTTCCCGAATCTGTGACTCCAGAATGACTATAAACATTATTTGCCCCTTATGTATTGTTTAAAAAACTGGTTCTACTAAAATGATTTATGGGCAAACTTCCTTTTTCATCTTGTATACCATATTTCCTGCCTTATGCTTGGTGTTCATTAAACAGATGCTCTTTTCTATATAAAGGGTGAAATGAACTAGGCTTGAAAGCCATTTTAAGGGGGCTCATTATGCTTTGATTTGTCGTTTGGAAACCACGGACACATGGCTACTGAGTTTATAATTCTGAAAAATGAACCGGTGGACTCCCAGGAAAAATGGTACCTTGAATACATGCATATTATTTTATTCCTTTTGTAAAAATTTAATTCTTATTGACGTAGAGTTGCTTTACAGTGTTGTGTAAAGCAAAGTGTTTCAGCTATACATATAACACACACACAAATATATATATATATATACCCTCCTGTTTGGACTTCCTTCCCATTTAGGTGCACCATAGAGCACCATGAGCACCATTTAGGAGCACCATAGAGTTCCCTGAGCCATACAGTAGGTTCTCATGAGCTGTCTATTTTGTACATAGTATCAATAGTGTATATATGTCAATCCCAGTCTCCCAGTTCATCCACCCCTCCCTGCTTGGTGTCCATACATTTGCTCTCTACGTCTGTGTCTCTATATTTGCTTTGCAGGTAAGGTCATCTATATCATTTTTCTAGATTCCACATATACGTGTTAATGTATGATATTCGTTTTTCTCTTTCTGTCTCGCTTCACTCTCTATGACAGTCTCCAGGTCCATTCATGTCTATATAGATGACCCAGGTTTTTTTTTTCTTTCTGTGGCAGAGTAATATTCCATTGTATATATGTACCACCTTTTGAAACTCTACTTAAACTACATGTTATAGGCTGAATTGTGTCCCCTGCCCCGAGGGGGCAGTCATATGTTGAAGTCATAATTCCTTGGTACATTAGAATGTAATCATATTTGGAGATAAGGTCCTTAAAGATATGGTTAAGTTAAAATGAAGCCATCGGTAGTAGGTTCGGATCCAATCTGACTGATGTCCTTAGAAGAACAGAAAATTTGTACTCAGGGAAAGATGTCAGGGATATGCACAGATAGTGAAAAGACCAAATCTTAAGCGTTTTCACCAAATACATAATTAGGGGGAACATTTCCCAGTTGTACATAATGTGTGTGTGTGTGTGCTCAGTCAAGTCCGACTCTTTGTGACCCCATGGACTGTAGCCTGCGAGACTCCTGTCCATGGGATTTCCCAGGCAATTGCCATTTCCTCCTCCAGGGGATCTCCCTGACCCAGGGATCAAACCCGCGTCTTATGCATCTCTGGCATTGGCAGGCAGATTCCTTACCATTGTGCCACCTGGGAAGCCCTTATAAAGTCCCTACGTATTAATAAATTAGTATTTCAGTGCTTGGATTTCTCACAGGTGGTCACATCCAAAGCTTCTTAAATGTCACTTAAAATGTTGTCCCTCCAATTCTCACAGCTTCTGATTTTAAATTGGATTTTAATTAAGTACAGATTCAAGGTAATTAGAGCTTACAGTAATACATTTCTATTCTCTTGATCCACTCTTCTTTTCATATCCTCACATAATCTCCCTTCACAAAAACTTGCTCTTAACCTAGAGCAGGTGGGACAAAGTGCTGCCTTGAAAAGCAAGCTCTTCTTTATATTAAGTTATCTTGCCTGAACTGAGTACATCTGTTCGCCCAGTCTGTCGGCCAGCCAGTCGGCACCAGCCTTGGAGAAGAAGGAAGAGAAATCCCAATTTCTAATTCCAACATTAGTATCACAGATAAATTTTCTGGTATCTTTATAATAATTAAATTACAGGTTTTTCTCTTGGAAGTCATTGAGATTGTTCAAGTGAATTGATAGCAAGTTAAAAAGACAGTCATTCAGTGGATACAAGGCAGCATTGTTTTGAGTTAGAAGTGAAGACATCTGCTGATAAGCAAGAATCTTTGGGAGGTCATTTTATCCATTCTTCTACTGGAGAACGTTGACCATGGCAAGCAAATCAAAATGTGGATCCCATAACTGCCTCTCTTTTGGGTCACTAGCTGTTATTTGCGATGGCTTTGTACATTGAAATAGACTGTTTGTTCAGCAAAACTAGTAGGAATGACAGGCCACTAACCAGTTATTGTATCCCTGATTTATATCATATAAAAGGAGCTGGCTTAGAAGATTCTTTAAAGAATTTTTGCCCCCAAAGCATACGAATATACAGATTCCTTTAGCACCTTGGCAGTATTGATCAAATAACAACTACAGAGGCAAATCAAATGCTCTGTGAAAGGCGAAATGGCTTGATTTCCCTGAAACTGGGAGCTTTTGGGGACATTACCCCGGAGAGATTCAAATTCCTCTCCTTAGATACAGCAGGCACAGTAGGCAGGATGTCTGTCCCCTGAAAGAGGTCTACATTCTGTCACTGAGAACTTGTGACAAGGTTAGGCTGCATGGCAAAGGTTGCAAATGGAATAAAGGTTGTCAAGTCAGCAGACCTTGAGATGCAGAGATGATCTTAGTTTACCGGGTGGGTCCAGTGTAATTACAAGGATCCTTACATGGGGGGAAAGGGAAGCAGAGAGAGAGGAAACCAAAGAGGTAGAAATATGAGAAGGATTTGGCTTGATGGTCCTTGAGTTGAAGACCCAGGAAGGGCTCATAAGCCAGGAATGCAACATCATCTACAAGTTGGAACCAGAAAGAATACAACCCTGGGGACTCCTTGATTTTAGCCCAGTGAGACCCAGGGATCGAACTCGTGTCTCTTACATTGCCTGCTACCTCAGTGCAGGAGATGTAAGATATGTGAGTTTGATCCTTGGGTTAGGAAGATCCCCTGGAGGAGGGCATGGCAATCCACTCCAAAATTGTTGCCTGGAGAATCTCACGGACGGAGGAGCCTGCTGGGCTACGGTCCATGGGGTCGCAAAGAGTCGGACACAACTGAAGCAGCTTAGCACACAGCACAGAGACCCCTCCTGGACTTCTGACTCAAGGAGGGTAAAATAATCCACGTGTGTTGTTTTAAGCCACTAAGCTGGTGATGATATGTTACTGCAGCCGTAGGAAGCTCATCAGCAGGAAAGCTGAATTCTGCCTCTTCTTGAATTTTTCCCATGGAATTTAAGAAAGAGCATCTTAGGAAATGCTGCTGCAGGTGGATATCATAGAAAATGCTTCTTGATAGAGCCCTGCCTCCCTTTCCTGTTGCATCTTCACCCCCCAGGCTTCCACCTACTGCCTGTGGTTAGGGATCCTGAAACCACTGTATTTCTTCCATCTTCCGTGCATCTTTGGGGATTGGAAAGGATCACCCTTTCTTTTGTGGCACCACCCTCCTTAGCACATGTTTATTAACACGCTTAACCTGGAATAGCCAAATGACTTCCTTCTTGTCTTTTTTTCTTACTCTGTTAGGAAAGAGGACTTGTTCATTTACCTCTTGAGAGCCAGTGTCCACCACAAAGCGATTATTCTTTTATACTTGACACATTGTATTGAGTACCGATGATATACCAAACACAGAGCAAGTATTCAGTGAATGTTTACTATAGATACAGTAAAATATCTGAGCATTTTAGATCAAACTGTGATTGACTTTATTCTTTATTCTGTTCAGTGTTTCTTACTTAAGGACACAGGGCAAATTTGCTTCAGAGTTGAATTAGGAGAATCTTGTCTTGCACAGGGAAGCGGTGTAATAGAGTTATTAAGAGGACAGCTTTGCAATTATACTGAAGTTAGCCTGTGAAAATCTGGGAGGCTCCCCACTTACCAGTACTGTGATCTTGGGCAGTTTATATCATCCAGTTCTCAGTTTGCCTATATGCAAAATGGGGATAATAATAATTTGTGGCACAAAGATTTTTGTGATAACTAAATAAAATAATACAAAAGTACTAAAAGAGTATATATAGAGAGGTTATAGTTATTATTATACTGGTTTATAGTTAGTATCATAATACCTTGTGTTTCCTTTTGGCCTTAATTGCTGGGAAATGTCAATATCACACATGATTATTTCTTGTAATTTTTCTCAGACTGCCTGTTTGTGCTCACGATTTGTTTAAATCCTCCCCCATTTGTTAAGAAAGGTCTTCCCACTGCTGGGCATACACACCGAGGAAACCAGAATTGAAAGAGACAGGTGTACCCCAATGTTCATCGCAGCACTGTTTACAATAGCCAGGACATGGAAGCAACCTAGATGTCTATCAGCAGACGAATGGATAAGAAAGCTGTGGTACATATACACAATGGAGTATTACTCAGCCATTGAAAAGAATACATTTGAATCAGTTCTAATGAGGTGGATGAAACTGGAGCCGATTATAGCGTGAAGTAAGCCAGAAAGAAAAACACCAATATAGTATACGAACGCATATATATGGAATTTAGAAAGATGGTAATGATAACTCTGTATGCACAACAGCAAAAGCGACACAGATGTATAGAACAGTCTGTTGGACTCAGTGGGCGAGGGAGAGGGTGGGATGACTTGGGAGAATGGCACTGAAACATGTATAATATCATATAAGAAACGAATCGTCAGTCTAGATTCGACGCATGATACAGGATGCTTGGGGCTGGTGCACTGGGATGACCCAGAGGGATGGGATGGGGAGGGAGGTGGGATGGGGGTTCAGGATGGGGAACACATGTACACCTATGGTGGATTCATGTCAATGTATGGCAAAACCAATACAATATTGTAAAGTAAAATAAATAAATAAAACTGAAAAAAAAGAAAGGTGTTTTTTTAGGAATTATTTTGTGTTTTATTTGTATTAAAACGTTTAAGTTACCTCAAATATTTTCTGTATCTATGCAGAGTATAAATAATTAACCTGAAAAATATCTACAACACTGGAATGTTAGTAGCTATTTATTTAATTGGGGCCTAGTGAGGGTAAAATGAAAGAAGGGTATTGAAATTGCTATGGTGACAAACCTCCTTTTGAAAATGCCCCAAATGCAATTAACGTTATTATCAAGTTTATGAATTACAGAACACAGTGTATTCATTTGCCAGCATTGTTGTAACAAAATACCACAAATGGGCTTCAGGTGAAGTCGCTCAGTCGTGTCCAACTCTTTGCGACCCCACGGACTGTACTGCCAGGCTCTTCCATCCATGGGATTTTCCAGGCAAGAGTACTGGAGTGGGTTGCCATTTCCTTCTCCAGAGGATCTTCTCTACCCAGGGATCGAACCCAGGTCTCCCGCATTGTAGGCAGACACTTTACTGTCTGAGCCACCAGGGAAGTCTATCAAATGGGCTTGGACAACAGAAATTTGTGGTCTCATGGTTTTGGAGGCCAGAAGTCTTGAGATCAAAGTGTTCACAGGGCTGTGTCCTTTCAAGTCTGTGAGGGAGAGTCGGGTCAGTGCTTCTCTCCTGGCTTCTGGTGGTTGGCTGGCGTTTTGGGCATGCCTTAGCTTAGAAGCCAGAGAAGGCGATGGTACCCCACTCCAGTACTCTTGCCTGGCAAATCCCATGGATGGAGGAGCCTGGTGGGCTGCAGTCCATGGGGTCGCGAAGAGTCGGACACGACTGAGCGACTTCACATTTACTTTTCACTTTCATGCATTGGAGAAGGAAATGGCAACTCACTCCAGTGTTCTTGCCTGAAGAATCCCAGGGACAGCAGGACCTGGTGGGCTGCTGTTTATGGGGTCGCACAGAGTCGGACACGACTGAAGGGACTTGCAGCTTAGAAGCATCACGCAGGTCTCTGCCTTCCTGTTTGCATAGTGTTCGCCATGTGTGAGTCTGTCTCTGTTTAAATTCTCCCTTTTTGTAAGGACGCCAGTCATTTTGAGTTAGGACTCATCCTAATGACCTCATCTTGACTTGAGTATCTCTGCAGGGACCCTATGTCCAAATAAGCTGTTTGAGGTGTTGGAATTTAGGACACTGGCTCAGTAGTAAAGAACCTGCCTGCCAATGCAGGAGAGATAACAGGCTCGGGGTTTGATCCTTGGGTCAGGAAGATCTCCTGGAGGAGGGCATGACAACCCACTCCAGTATTCTTGTCTGGAAAATCCCACGGACAGGGGAGTCTGGATGGCTGCAGACTGGACTCCTGGGGTTGCCTAGAGTTAGACATGACTGAAGTGACTTAGCACATAGGCATGTATATCTTTTTAAGGGAGGACGCAATTCAACCCCAAATAGTGTTCTTGGATTAGAAATATTGACAAAGCATGAATATTTGGCTTCTGGTAAGTTAGCTTTGTTCATTTTTTTTTATTCCTCATATATTAAAAACAAAATTTATGTGGCCACTCCGGGTATTAGTTGCAGCATGCAGGATCTAGTTCCCTGACCAAGCATAGAGCCTGGGACACCCCCTGCATTGTGAGCTTGGAGTCTTAACCACTGGACTGCAGGCAAGTCCCATCTTTGTTCTTATTTCTAGTATAGAAAGAGGCTTGATCTTTTCACCCCTCATCTCTTTAACAAGAGCCCGCCTTGGCCTCAATTTCCTCTGGCATAACTACCAAGTAATGGATGAGATGGTCTCTGAGTATCTTTCTTGCCCCAACATGTAATGTCTCTATGAACAGATTGGATAGTAACTCATTTATGAAACACTCTACAGTTTACTCAAGGGGTCTTTGGCTCCTATGAGAACCATGTGAGGTAGCTATTATTATCCTCTCTACCTTAGAGGTACAGAGAAATAAGTCACTTGCCCAGATTCACACTGCTGGTAACTGCCATCTCCTGAGATCCAGTGCTGGGCTCATTCTTCTGTTACTTAGCTTCAAATTTTGTGAAGCTAGAGCCATACAGTGTTTCAGGAAATTAATATCTGTATCTTATAATAATAATTAATGCCATGATTTAAATTTTCTTCAGAATGCCAGAAAATGGCATTTGACCCACTGGCTTGACACACAAGAACACTTAAAAAAATAAAACCTTTTTGTGATCTTAATAGTGGGTTGGCAAAAATTGAAATATCACACACCAGCACCTTCCAGACATTGTACAAAAGTGAATCATTTAGGGTTATCAGCAATTATCTCCACTATGAATATCATTCCTTAGAGAAAAGAGATTTATTAGGGCCAGTGGATTTAAATGTTCGGTTAATTTATTTTCAAGGCTTGAGGAACCAACTGGTGTATTTCTACTTAATAAAAAATAAAAGGTAGGGAAAGCTCATGTAATTGTGAGTGTCTGAGAAGAGTACTGAGAGTTAAAGAGGAATGCCAACCCAATTATTGATTCTATGAAATCTGCTCTAATTGATTTAACTGGATGCTTTTAAGAATAAAAGTAGGAAGGCAAACTGCTACTTTTATTGAAGGCAGGAGGAGATGGGGATGGCAGAGGATGAGATGGTTGGATGGCATCACTGACTCAATGGACATGATTGTGAGCAAACTCTGGAAGATGGTGAAGGTCAGGGGAGCCTGGCATGCTACAGTGCATGGGATCCCAAAGAGTCCATGCGGTCCGACTTCCAAAAGGTTGGACATGATTGAACGAATGAACAACAAGAAAGCAAACTGCTTTTAGCCCACTGAATGCTGGGTAACCCAGGGCATTGCATTTCCATCCTAAAATTAACCATGGTGTCCTTCATCAAATTACTAGCTCCTACAGATGCAATACGGGCTTTCCCAGTGGCTCATGGTAAAGAAACTGTCTGCCCATGCAGGAGACACAGGTCTGACCTCTGGGTTGGGAAGATCCTTTGCAGAAGGAAATGGCAACCCACTCCAGTTTTCTTGCCTGGGGAATCCCATGGACAGAGGAGCCTGGCGGGCTACAGTCCTTTGGGTCCCAAAAGGATTGGACACAACCTAGTGACTAAACAGCAAGAGCAACGAGATGCAAGGTCCATTCCAGGTACAATGTGGGGTGTAAACATGGGTGGTGAAGGGTCTTCAGTCAAGGGGTTTGGTTAGCAGTCACGGCGTGGCGTGGGGCATGGGAGCCGTCCACTCAATGTATGGTAGGGCTTTCAAGAAGAGGGAGCTTCCTGGGTGCTTTCAGCATGGTAGTGGATATTTCATCTCATGGAGTGCCAATTGAGAGCTTCTTTTTTTTCCAATGATTTTTTTACAAAGACCTTTTAATCTTATATTGGTGTATATAGCCAGTTAGCAAAGTTGTGACAGTTGCAAGTGGACTCCAAAGGGACTCAGTCATACATATACACGTATCCATTCTCCCCCAGACTCCCCTCCCATCTAGGCTAACACTGAGCAGAGTTCCCTGTGCTATTCAGTAGGTCCTTGATGGTCATCCATTTTAAGTTTAGCAGTGTGAACACGTCCATCCCAAACTCCCTACCTATCCCTACCCTCATCTTTCCCCCCAGTAACCATAAGTTCATTCTCTAAATCTATGAGTTGGTTTCTGTTTTGTACATAAGTTCATTTGTATCATTTATTTTTGGATTCTGCATGTAAGGGCTATCATATGATATTTCTCTTTGTCTGACTTGCTTCACTCAGTATGACTCTTAAAGGATAGTGGGATTTTAGGAAGATGAGCTATGTCAAGGAGTGGTAACTAACTTGTTGTTCAGTGGCTAAGTCATGTCCACTTCTTTGAGACCCCAGGGACAGCAGCACGCCAGGCTTCCCTATCCTCCGTTATCTCCTGGATTTTGCTCAGATTTATGTCCTTTGAGTGCACGATGCTATCTAACCATCTCATCCTCTAATAACTAATATTTATTGAACTTCAACTATCCACCAGGCATTGTGCTAAGGATTTGGTATATTAGAAGAACGTATCTCAGAGAAGTCTGAAGTCAGGGCTTGGGGCCGGAGGCTATGTCTTGGAAACTAGCTTCTGCTTCGCTCATCCTCACAATCATTCCTCGGAAATGGGTTGCTGTGTATCTGTTACCTGCATGTGGTGAGAGGGCCGGCCAATCTGTGTGTAGCTGCTGCCAATAGATGATGTGGAGGGAAGGAGTCCAAAGGCATAGGGAATTCTTCCCATGTGGGAATCCTTACTCTGCAAAAACAACCCTACCTACCATCGCTGGCCACCAGTCAGAGACAGAAGGGAATGTCCCCGTGATGAACAAAGCTCGATTCAGCACTTGCTGCCGCAAGGGAACCAGCACATGGCGGAGACCCGTGCGGCTTCTCAAAGGGGGCTGTTGAGGAAGAGATGTGTGTGCAGGCGTGCTAAGGTGCTTCAGTCGTATCCGACTCTTTGTGACCCTATGGACTATAGCCCACCAGGCTCCTCTGTTCATGGGATCTTCTTGACCCAGGGATTGAACTCACATCTCTTCTGCCTCCTTCCTTGTCAGGGGGGTTGTTTACCATCAGCATCCCTGGGAAGCCCCGAGGAAGGGGCGGTAGTAGCTGTTTTATTTTTGGAACATACAAGTCTGAGGGAATGACCAGGCTGAGGGGTGGCTAGAAAACTGAGAGCTGGGGGATGGCCCTGGCAGTCCAGTGGTTAGACACTAAGCTTTCACTGCAGGAGGCACAAGTTCAATCCCTGTTCATAGAACTAAGATTATGCATGCATTATGTGGCCAAAAAGTAGGGAAAAAAAAAACCCAATAACTGGAATTATGAGACATTCAACAAATGGTTAAAAAACTGTTCTAAAGAAGAAAAAGGACAGTCCAATAGAGAAGCTGATAATGCAGTGAATTTTATCCTGCCTTTTACATGATGGCTTCTGATGGCATAAATTTCTTATCCTTTCTTTGGTGACATCAGTCTGTGATTCTTCATGCTGGTGTGGTGATTCTCACCGAGGGGCCCCTGGACCAACAGCCTCAGTATCATGTAAGGAGCTTGTAAGAAATGTAGCTTCTGAGCCAGCACCCAGACCTAAGGTACTGGATATTTTGGGGGTGGGACCCAGGCATCTCTGCTGTAACAAGTTCTCCAGGTGTTCTCACGGATTCTCCCTTGCGTTTGAGAAGCAGGTTGCTAGAGTAACATCTGCAAATCCAGGAGGTGTTGAGTGTGGAGATCTTAGCATGTTAAGCTCTTTTCTTTACCTCTGAACAAACTCAGTAGCAGTTATGCCTACGATATGAGTACTATCATTTCAACTTGGTGTTGTTTGGAATGAAAATATCTCTTCCTTTGTCCTTGGCAATATTGAAAGACACTATGTGCAATTACCATCACTATGTACAAGACACTAGGCACAATCACTCAGTGTGCATTGAGTCGGCGTGGCACCACAAAGAGGGGTCGTGCATGCATGCTAAGTCACTTCAGTCGGTATGGTATCACCGACTCAATGGACTTGAGTTTGAGCAAGTTCCGGGAGATGGTGAAGGACATGGAAGCCTGGCATGCTGCAGTCCAGGGGTTTGCAAAGAGTTGGACACGACTGAGTGACTGAACAACATCAACATGTATAATTAGAAAAAATATCAGTTTATAAAATTATAAGTCACAGTAAACATCGTTTTTTATTTTTTTGAGACAGGGAGGCACCTTGGAAAATTGTGTGCGTGTTAATTGCGGCCTGCAGCTTCTGGTGACATGTTTTATTTTGCAGGCCTGTACGTCTTTTATTAGAAACAGGATCTTTTTGTAACTGTTTGCTGCCCCGGGAGTTCTAAAAGAACTGATTTTCTGTCAGAAGAGATTGGAATCAATTGCAGTCTTCCCTTCTCGATAGTGCTAAAACATTTATTTAAGAGTTTAGCTGCTCGCCTGGCCTTATCTGTATTCCGAACTGCTTGTCCAGTGAAATAAAATTCATTCATGCCTTTGCTCTCTGTGTTATTGACAAAGCACACACTTTATGTGACTCAAAGCCAGGATCCTGTCTTCTGGGAAAACTTCTCTCTAAACTTGTCTGAAAGAATTATTTTAATTCACTTTTTTTTGTGCCAGTTCCAGAACACTTGAGTGAAGAATTTTAGGGGCAGAGGGGAAACAGGAGAAGGGCCTCCATGGATGATTGGAAAAGGCCAATATGGGAAAATGAGCGATTTCTTTTCCTGACCTGGGTTCTTTATTGAAATATCAGGGATAAACAAACAGTTTCCTGGTGGGTAATGATGTCTGTGTATTGCCCCTTCTAGCATTTGTAGATATGATGGCATTTTGAATATACTGATATAAAAGGATAGAGTTAATAGAGACATAGACGTAGAGAAAGAACTTGTGGACCTGGGGAAAGGGGAGGGTGGGATGAATTGGGAGATTAGATTTGACATAAATATACTACCATGTATAAAAAAGATAGCTAGTGGGAATCAGCTGTATGGCACAGGAGCTCAGCCTGGTGCTCTGTGATAACCTAGAGGGTTGGGATGGGGGGTGGGAGGGAGGCTCAACAAGGAGGGATAAATGAATACTTATGGCTGATGCATGCTGTTGTGCAGCAGAAACCAACACATTATAAAACAATTATCTTCCAATTAAAAATAAATTAAAAAAACCAACATTCACTAACATTTTCAGCTAAAAAATTAAAAAGATAGAGCTTTCTTTCTAAAGATATTCGTTCATCAGATGATAATGTATTCTTGGCTTCATTTGTTGCATAGTTACTGTGTGTTGAGAACTTCAGAGGGTTTCTAATTTGAAAAGGTCCATATAGCGAAAGCTGTGGTTTTTCCAGTAGTCGTGTAGAGATGTGAGAATTAGCCCATCACAATATTGTAAAGTAATTACCCTCTAATTAAAAATAAAAATTAAAAAAAGGCTGAGCACAGAAGAATTGATGCTTTTGAATTATGGTGCTGGGGAAGACTCTTTAGAGTCTTTTGGACTGCAAGGAGATCAAACCAATCAATCCTAAAGGAAATCAACCCTGAATGTCCATTGGATGGACTGATGCTGAAATTGGAGTTGAAGCTCCAATACTTTGGCCACCTGATGTGAAGAGCTGACTCATTGGTAAAGACCCTGATTCTAAAAAAAAAAAAAAAAAAAAGACCCTGATTCTGGGAACGATTGAGGGCAAGAGGAGAAGGGGACGACAGAGGATGAGATGGTTGGATGGCATCACCAACTCAATGGACATGAGTTTGAGCAAGCTCTGGGAGCTGGTGATGGACAGGGGAGCCTGGTGTGCTACAGTCCATGGGGTCAGGAAGAATCAGACATAACTTAAGAGACTGAACAACTCCAACCTAAAAAGCCACCTCACAAAGCAAATATTCCCATTTTATAAGTTAGGAAACTAATGGAGGCTCATGGTAAGCAGGGGTGCAGGGTTTGACCCTGACTCTACCTGGCTGCACATAGGCTTTTTCTAATGTACCACCCTGGGGAAAGAGCATCTCCATGCTACAGAGGAAAGCTGGTCCCTTCTCTTCACAGACACCTGGAAAACGGATTTCTTAGTCACCTTGAGGAGAGATCACAGCACACACTCCAGGTGAGGAGTGAGGACTCGAAGCTCCTGTTTGAAGTCCCTGGCTCATCAGGGTGATATCCCTAAATGTCGGGCAGAAAAGAAAGTTAGGATCTTAAAACTCTTTGTTAGAAGACAAACCAAAAAGTAATTGGTTCTTAAAAATGGAATTGAATGATGTGCTTGAAAGCAAACCCCTGGCTAAAAATATTTTCTTGTATTTTGGATCAAAACATCCTGCCCCTGTTAAAGTATTTTTTGAACAAGCAAAGAGGACCTGATGTACTGGTCAGTGTGGGCACTGATGCATGTGAATGGGTTTGCTGTGGGATGAATGCGTCTCTCCCTACTCCAAATTCTTAAGCTGAAGCTCTAACCTCCAACGTGATGTATTAGGAGGTGGGGTTTGGGAGGTGATTATATCTTGAGGATGGAGCACTTATGAATGGGACTAATACCCTCATAATAAGAGACGCGAGAGAGATGGTTTCTGTCCATCTATCATGTGAAGGCACAGCTTGAAGGCAGCCATCCACCAACCAAGAAGAAGCTCTTTATCAAGACACCCAATCTGCCGGCACCTTGATCTTGAACTTCTCAGCCTCCAGAACCATGAGAAGTAAATGTTGCTTAATGGTTTATAGTATTAATAATACCGGTTATGGTATTTTCTACAGCAGCACATAGAGAAGGCTGAGGGCTAAAGAATTGATGCTTTCGAACTGTGTGCTGGAGAAGCCTCTTGAGAGTCCCTGGGGCTGCAAGGAGATCCAACCAGTCCATCCTAAAGGAAATCAACCCTGAATATTTGTTGGAAGAACTGATGTCGAAGCTGAAACTCCGATACTTTGGCCACCTGACACAAAGAGTCCACTCATTGGAACAGATCCTGATCCTGGGAAATATTGAAGGCAGGAGGAGAAGGGGGTGACAGAGGATGAGATGGTCAGATGGCATCACCAACTCAATGGACATGAGATTGAGCAAACTCCGGGAGATGGTGAAGGACAGGGGAGCCTAGTGTGCTGCAGTCCATGGGGTTGCAAAGAGTCGGACACGACTTAGCGACTGAACAACAGCCACAGCACAAACTAAGACAGTGCTCACAAGACCAAGGATTGAGAATGAGGGATGCCCAGCGCATGGCAGATATCTGCTCCTTGGTTTCTGAAGAGCATTCCAACAGAAGCACTTTGTAAATGGAGCAGGCTGCTAAACATAGCTACAGAAAATTATCAGCATCTGTCAGATAATTAAGTGCTGTTTAGAAATTATGTTAGGCTAGTGGCATCATGGAGAAGGCAATGGCACCCCACTCCAGTACTCTTGCCTGGCAAATCCCATGGACGGAGGCGCCTGGTAGGCTGCAGTCCATGGGGTTGTGAAGAGTTGGACACGAATGAGCGACTTCCCTTTCACTTTTCACTTTCATGCATTGGAGAAGGAGATGGCAACCCGCTCCAGTATTCTTGCCTGGAGAATCCCAGGGACAGAGGAGCCTAGTGGGCTGCCGACTATGGGGTCGCACAGAGTTGGACACGACTGAAGTGACTTAGCAGCAGCAGCACAGTGGCATCTAGCTAAAAGATCTGTAAAAGTGAAGTAGAATTCATCTCCCCACAATTGAAGGAGAAACCAGGTGTGTCTCCATCTCCAAGACTCTACTGTCTACCCAGTAAAGGATGTGGAGATGACCCCACCGGAGCTTCCGGCCCACAGCTTATGGCGAGTCATTTACTTCTCTCTGACATCCAGAGAGTTGTCTCCTTGATGCCGACCTTCACCCATATCCTGAGCCTTCTCTTTGCCTAGCATCTCTAGCTGACACCAGGACTTTTTGTCCTCAGCTCCCCAAGTCTAGGACTGCTCATCAGGCTTTCTTATTGGGGCCACTCTTCCTTGAATGTCAAGAATGGTAATTTTTCACCTTCTGATCTCCTCCTTCTTAAGGTTTCTTTGCAGGTAGTCCTTGCTGGTCATGACCCAGGCCTGACCCAAATCTACCCATGCCTTGGGGAGGTCCATGGGTTTCCTAGGGACTAGGGATTCAGGAGGGTTCTTCACCCTTACTTGAATCTTTGGGGACTCTTACCTCTGGAAATGATGAGGCATTGAGAGTCTGCTGGACTGATAAGTGAGAAAGGGGAAGCCAAGCAGATCCCTAAAACTAAGGGTGGGCCAATCGCAAAGGAGACCCAGAATAAGATAAGCAGAGGAGGGCTGGTTGAGAGAGAAAGTAGGGCAGGTCTGGAATTTGCCTGGATAAGAAATGCTTTCTCCCAGCTGACACAGCAACTGCCTGGGTGTATAGAAGCAGGTGTGAGCTCAGTCACGCCAGGTATGGGGCTTATGATCTCAAGCTACGTACACCTTGTACAGCTACAAGTGTGTGATGGGTTTAAAAAGACAAACAAACCAGAACCAAAACCAGGAAACTGGACAGGAAAACGTTATACCAGTCTTTCCCTCTGGCAATTCTTTTCTATTAGTGGTGGAGGCACTGAAGACAGACCCTGTTAGCCAGCTGCTCAGAAGTAAGTAGCTAGAGGCGTTTTGATGTCAAAACAACCCAAGGATGAGAAAGAGAACTTTTCAATCTCAGCTGAGGCAAGGCAGGTGATTTTAAAATGAATGTGCTGGGACTTCCCTGGTGGTTAAGAATCTACCTTGCAATACAGGGAACGTGGGTTGGATCCCTGCTCAGGGAACCAAGATACCATATGCGGCAGCTGCATGCTGCAGCTAGTGATTCCACCCCTTGGAGCTCTTGTGCCTCTAGGAGTCCGTGAGCCGCAATGAAAGATCCTGCGTGACACGAAGACAATCCCGCATGCTGCCACCAAGACCCCATGCCAAGTAAATCTTTTAAAAAACTAAGAATGAAATGAAAATGCCAATCAGTGGCTATGTGTAAAGTTATGTTGTAGGTAAACGTAGAAAAGCTCAAAGTGAGAAAAGAACCCAATTGAAACTTAGATTTGGTTTAAAGGCTCTTCTAAAGGAAGAATTTACATAACACAAAAATTATAAATAGAAAAGCTTTCTTAAAATTAGAAAACCGTTCTTAGGCAACAGAGCCACACACAGTTTAAGCCTGGTGGTGTTGTTGTTGTTTTACTCACTAAGTCATGTCCGACTCTTGTGACCCCATGGACTATAGCCTGCCAGGCTCCTCTGTTTATGAGATTTCCCAGACAAGAATACTGCAGTGGGTAGCCATTTCCTTCTTCAGGGGATCTCCCCCACCCAGGGATCGATCCCAGGTCTCCTTTTGCCACTGACTAAATGGCTGATTTTAGATAAGTCCTTCTTCTCTGTAAGTCTTGTTTCATTTTCCCAAGAAAATATAAACTTTGTATATTCCAGATAACAAAGATGAAATGATAAAAGTTGAGGAAACAGCTGGTTCAGCCTGTTGCTTAGAGCAAGTGTAGGCTTTTCTGATGGCAGGCTTTCAAATGAAGCTGTTTACACCTGATCTTCTGTTAGGCCAAAGGGTTGGGGCTGCATGGGGCAGTAAATATGCAGGAAAACTGGTTCTTGCCAAATTTTTGCTTATCCTTTTGTTGCATCAGAGGCCAAATGATCAGGAGGGAGTGTCCTCATTGACCTACATACTGGCACTTCCGTCAAAGCTGGGTGACTCCCTCCCTCTACATTAGCAAATACGTTGTACAGTGAATAAACTGTAAAAGCTTTAAGAAACTAGCAGGTTTGAAAATGGCGGGATTGATTATAAAAAGTTCATTTAAATCAATGGCCAAGAACGTCTTGCTATGAAACTTCAAGGCATTTCTTAGTAGGAGCATGTACTGAAATTGTCAAAGGCATTTGAAGGTGGAAGGCTGGGTCTCAGTGCTTCAAAAATGCTGTTGCTCTTACCTTCAGAAACACTGTGGAGTTAAACTACCTTTTGGATAGGAGCATGTCAAGGATAGTATGGAGTCTAGGGATGGAGTGAGTTCCTTGGAGGGAAGCTCAAGGTGTAATATGGATACAGTTGGACCATGGGGAAAGGGTCTGATTCCAGGGCTGGGCCAAGGGAACTCACAACATCTTATCTAATAACATATAAGAAACAAGAAAATAAGAGTGTTCTGGGGATGTACAAAAGAGGACAGGTACTGGGACTTTCCTGGTCCCATGGTTGAGAATTTGCCTTGCAATGCAGAGGATGCTGGTCAGGGATCTAAGATCCCATGCGCTGCAGAGCACCTAAGCCTGTGTGCCACAACTAGAGAGTCTGTGCACTGCAAATATGACCCAATACAGCCCAATGAGTAAATAAATATTTTTAAAAAATAACAGGTGACAACCTGAAGGAATTTCCATTGGTCTAATCTGGGACAATCTTAACATCAAATTGAGGAGTGTCAGAATTCAGGAATCCATAATGACAATAAATAAACAAAATAACCAAGAGAATAAAGTTCTTTCTTGCAGTAAAATGTCAACTAACATGTATAGAAGGAGCAAAGTAGAAAATCATCAGGCTAATAACTGACTTAGTTAAGAATTAACAATGAATGCTACAACTCAGAGGAATGAGATATTTGCATAGGCTCACAGTAGCAAGGAGATCCAACCAGTCCATTCTGAAGGAGATCAGCCCTGGGATTTCTTTGGAAGCTGAAACTCCAGGACTCTGGCCACCTCAAGCGAAGAGTTGACTCATTGGAAAAGACAGTGATGCTGGGAGGGATTGAGGGCAGGAGGAGAAGGGGACGACAGAGGATGAGATGGCTGGATGGCATCACGGACTCGATGGATGTGAGTCTGAGTGAACTCCGGGAGTTGGTGATGGACAGGGAGGCCTGGCGTGCTGCGATTCATGGGGTTGCAAAGAGTCGGACACAGCTGAGCAACTGAACTGAACTGACAGTAGCCTTTTGCGAATTATATGTTAATTAAGTAAGAAAAATATTTAACTTTATGGAAGTGGAGAAACCTGATGGGTTTCCCCTTAAACCAAATGCTCAAAGTTAACATCATTGATAAAGGGAGAAACAGACCTCATCAGTGGGATCAGGAAACGTAAATCTTCTAGGGAAACAAGTCTCCTGTTTTAAAGGACACATATTTGCCCAAGGTCACATAGCTAGAATGTAGGAATATAAGATTTGAATTCCGATATGAATTTAAATGACTCAGCTGGTAAAGAATCCGCCTGCAATGCAGGAGATCTCAGTTCAATTCCTGGGTTGGGAAGATCCTCTGGAGAAGGGATGGGCTACCCACTCCAGTATTCATGGGCTTCCCTGGTGGCTCAGATGGTAAAGAATCTGCCTGCAATGCAGGACACCTGGGTTCGGTCCCTGGGTTGGGAAGATCCCCTGGAGGAGGGCATGGCAACCCACTCCAGTATTCTTACCTGGAGAATCCCATGGACAAAGGAGCATGGCAGGCTACAGTCCATAGGGTCTCAGAGTTGGACACGACTGAGTCACTGAACTGAACTGAACTCTCTGGCGTATATTGTCAAGTGTGTGTGTCTTCTACGACTGGTTGTGCTCTTGTGTACTTTACTGTACTGTATGGAGTAGCGCAGTATCTTTGTTTCAAGCCCAGGATGTCTGCAACAAAACATACAAGCCACTTCCCTGGTGGCTCAGATGGTCAAGAATCCGCCTGCAATGCAGGAGACCTGGCTTTGATCCATAGGTAGGGAAGATACCCTGCAGAAGGGAATGGCTACCCATTCCAGTATTCTTGCCTGGAAAATTCCATGGACAGACGAGCTTGGTGGGCTATAGTCCATGGGGTTGAAAAGAGTCGGGCATGACTAAGTGACTAACACGTATATTGTAAGATTAAATTTCTTTCTATATCTTTAGGGTTTCTTTTTTATGTATTATTTGTGTGAAAAGTATGATAAGCCCATTACAGTTCAGTACTATACAGCCTTTGTGTTCATCGGGTACCTAGGCTAACTTTGTTGGATTTATGAACACATTTGACTTATGAATGTGCTCTCAGAATGGAACTCATTCATATATAGGGGACTTACCATTTTTGTTTCCAGATGACGTTCTGATTTTGAAGGAAAGGCAAAATGAACATCCTGAGAATTCCTTGCCTGTCATATGATGTACCAAGTTGTAATGAGGCTACACCAGAAGTTGTACTAAGTAATAAATTGGATACAGCAAAAAGGATGGATAGTTAATTATATGGTCAATTGCTCATCCATATTTACATAGCAATAGCACAAGATTCTTTTCACCTTGCTAAACAAATCCATTTGGATAAATCAATATAATTTCCCAGTGTAGTTCCTAATATCCACTCAAGGGAAAAAAAAGTACAGATAATCAGGCAGATCTAATACTCTTCTCAAAATAATTGGACAGTACTGTACCCAAGAATAGCCCTTAAGGCAAAACCCTGGTTAATAAGTATTTGACAGCAATCAGAGGGGGTTATATTAATATCTCTAATAGAACATGATTTTTGCTACAGAGAGAGGTCTTTTTGACTAAACCTTTTTTTTTTTTTTAACATGTTTTAGTTGCAAGTTAAGTCATTCTTTTCACTTAGGATAAGCTCAGCTAAAATGCCTAGGAAAAAAAAAAAAGACATACTCTCTATGGCCTAAGCCAACAACTTTACAATTTATTCAAATACTTGGCATCTGTATACATTGTTTTTTCCAACTACAGTCACCTCATTTATTTCAGGTGGCCATGGAAAGAGGTATTCTGCATGGCTGAAACAAAGTCTGAATTAAAAAAAAATTTTTTGAGTATAAATCTTTCTAAATTTGGCACAAATTTCCCTTATATTCTTCCAGGGAGTTTGCCAATCATGACTCGGCTTCCTTTCTTCCTTCTGTCCCTCCTGCCTTCTTCCCTCTTTCTTCCTCTCTTCCTGCCTTCTTCTTCAGCCCCTAATATTTTAACGGGCCATCTAAATGAAAGAGACTGTGCTGGAGGTGAGGTTGCTGCCCGAGGTGGTTGTCAGAATCAAGCCAAGGCCTGGGTACAAGCAGAGAAACCCTGGCAGGAGGTCATGGACAGATGGGGACCACGGGACAGCACCATGAGGAAGGAGGAAAGGTTGGGCAAGTGGCTCATGCTGGAGGGGGGTCCATTACCCCACCTGTGTTCACACACAGAACCCAGGCAGCCCCCAGCACTGAGGGCCTTCATTTCTGCTCTGTTCCCCCAAAGGAAGGGATATTTCACATCCTTTCCTTCACCTTGGTTGTCTAGACTCCAGGACGGTCATGAGTCCATAGGGACCGGTAGGAAGCTGATCAGGAGCTAAGAGAGACACACATTCCAAGCTGCATGGGCATCACAGATACCCTATTCTTGAGGCTCAGACCTTATGGGTAGTTTCTCTGCATTCTAGAATTCGTGTCTGTTTTACCTTCTCCATCTACCTGGCTTTGGGACACTTGGAAAACTCACTTGGAATTTTCCTGAATGGGCTTCACATTGCAGACTCTTGCTACCTCCCCCTTCCCTGAGGACCAACATTTATCCTTATCACCCAATCTGTTCTACTTCTCAGTACCGATTCCCCACCCAGACCCCAAACCTATCCTGGTTCCTTCAGTACTGACTTATTCCTTCTGTCTCCGACATGCTGCCTCCAATTTTTACTGACTCTCTAATGGGAGAAGGTGAGAAGTTTTGAGCTGGATACATGATTGAAGTTTTAAATAAGACTCAATTAAACTTTACATGTCTGAAGATGTCTAGAAAGCAATAGAATTGGCCTGGAATATTGATAGTCATCGTGGAAAGGAGAAGTTTGAGCAAGCCCCAGGAATTGGTGGTGGATAGGGAAGCCTGAGTGACTGAACTGAACTGAACTGATTGATAGTCATTGTAGAAAGAGGGTCAATGATTATTAGGCACAAAAATAATGGTTATAGAAGAGAATAAAGCCATTCTCTTTTTGTAATTTCTTGCAGTTCAGACTATCTCATAAATGGGTCTGGGTTGGGTCTCTGTCCTCCTACTTGTTCATATTGGTCACTGGCTTGATTATAAACAAGACCCATTTGAAATCAGAAAAACTTGCTGTATCCTTCAGCAAATTCCCAGGTGTCTACTTTGTACCATGGAATGAGCAAGGACCAGGGACTTCCCTGGTAGTCTAGTGGCTAAGACTCCTCACTCCGTATGAAGGGGGCCTAACAAGTTACTGGTTAGGGAAATAGATCCTGGATGCCACAACTAAGAGCCGGCATCAGTCAAATAAAAAATTTGTTGTTACTCAGTCGCTCAGTTGTGTCTGACTCTTTGTGACCCCATGGACTGCAGCACACCAGGCTTCCCTGTCCTTCACTATCCCCCAGAGTTTGCTCAAACTCATGTCCTTTGAGTTGATGATGCCATCCAACCATCTCATCCTCTGTCATTCCCTTCTCCTCCTCCTCTCTATCTTTCCTAGCATCAGGGTCTTTTCCAATGAGTCAGCCACATCAGGTGGCCAAAGTATTGGAGCTTCAGCTTCAGCATCAGTCCTTTCAATGAATACTCAGGGTTGATTTCCTTTAGGATTGACTGGCTTGATCTCCTTGCAGTCCAGGGAACTCTTAAGAGTCTTCTCTAGCACCACAGTTTGAAAGTACTGATTCTTCAGTGCTCACCCTTCTTTATGGTCCAACTCTGACATCCGTACATGACTACTGGAAAAACCATAACTTTGACTAGACGGACACTTGGCAGCTAAGGGATGTCTCTTCCTTTTAGTATGCTAAATAAATAAATATTTTTTAAAATTATGTTTTTGAAAAAAGAAGGTGGAGAGGACCTGGGATAGTTAGCTGAAACCCATCTCCTGGACTTTTATCAACTACATAGAAAGGAGAAGACACCTATGAGAGACAGCCCAGTCTCTAAGGAAGGAGAGGCTAGCCTGAGCATCGGGGAGCCCACAGGTGCCCCGCCAATGCCATGCGCTTAAGTGAGCTCTTATCACTGACTCCATGGCAAAGCTACTTTAGCTGCCCTCTCACTGCCCCTTAGGAAGGCAATTGACCGACACCTCCATGTGGCTCACATCTGGTCTAGCAGGAACGATGCCTCTTTGTGTCTGTGGAGTTGCTCAGCCCAGCTCTGTGGGTCAGGGTGGATGCCGTGCTCTATGACAGCCCGGGACACACATAAGAAGCCCCCAAGTAGACAGTGTTGATGGAGCAGCCGTGAGTGGCCCCAGGGCTGGTGTTGGGAGGGCGCTGAGTAGAATCAGCTAACCTCCGAGTTGGAATGGCATTGGGCATCATCTCCATTGGCCTTCTCCATCCGCTCCTGCTTCAATACTGCACTCATGGCAAACGTGTTCACCCACCATCCCCTCTGTGTCCCTTTATACTTTTGTTCATACCTGGAATGCCTTCCTTTCCTTTCATCCACGCCCTCACCTCATCTCCTGTGAAACATCCTTGGAAGCCTCAGTGTTTAGTAACTTAGCACTTACTACAGCCCCTGTGCAGGTGGGGATCAATTATCCATCACCTTTCCGCCATATCCACCTTGTCGTCTTGGACTCTCACATAAATCTCTTGACGATTACCTTATGTGTGTGTAGTTTCTTCCTGAACTTTGTCCTCCAAGAAACCTAGCATTTACTTCAATTTCTCTCTTTTCCTGCCCTTCATGGGGCCACGTTCAGTTGTTTCAAAATATATGAATTCATCCATTTCTTTCCGTCTCCACTGTAATCCAAGCCACTAAAATCTCATTTACAGCCCAGTCTCCCTGCTGATCTGCCTGTCTCTACCATCTGGTCTCCTCCAGCAGCCCGAGGGCAATCTCTTTAATACACAAAGCAGAGCAGATTGATTAGAGCCTCCCCTTCATCTCCAGCTTCACCTCATTTCCTCTTCTCTTGCCCATGATGCTGTGTGTGTGTGTGTGTGTGTGTGTGTGTGTGTGTGTGCGCGTGCGCACACGCTTGCGCCCATGCAGTCAGTTGTGTCTGACTCTTTGCAACCCCCACAGACTGTGTAGCCCACCAGGTTCCTCTGTCCATGGTATATTCCAAGCAAGAATACTGGGGTGGGTAGCCATTTCCTTCTCCAGGGGATCTTCCCCACCCAGGGATCAAACCTGCGTCTCTTGCGTCTCCCGCGTCTCCCGCATTGCAAGGAGATTCTTTATTGCCGGGCCAGGTGGCTATACCAGTCTTGTTTAGATCCTCAAACAGGCCAGCTTTTTCTGTCCTCTGGGCTCCTGTATGTGTAGTCCCTCTGCCTGGAACAGTCTCCCCCAACCTTCTCCCCGCCTTCCCTGCCTTCCACCTGGCAGGTCTCCAGACCTTCCCTGTTGGCTTTATCTAAAGCAGCCTTCCACTCTCACCCTACCTTAGTATTTTTCCTTAGCCCTCTGTGTTTTATTGTCACTTACCAGAATTTCCCATTATTGATTATTTTCTTTGTATATGTATCTACTTGGAGAGTATGCCCCTTATCTTTCTTACTAGTCATAAGCTCCAGGAGGACAGAAGGTTGTCAGTCCTGCTTACCCCTGTGTCCTTGGCACATAACACAACTCCTAAGTAGAGCAGGCACTCAACAAACATTTTCTAAGTGAGCAAATGAGCTGGATAATAATGTCCTGAAGGTCAGAAATTGTATCCAAAGCTTTCTTGACCCCATTACCTGCTCAGCACACTGGAAGTATTCTGCAGATGCTGCTTCGTTGGATTTATAGTAAAATAATTAAGTGAAACAACATGAATTCTTCTTTTTGTGAATATCCCCTGATTGCCTCCTTCCTCTAAAGATTAAGTGATTTTACCTCAAAAGCTCTTTGTTCCGAATGCCTCCAAACTGTCATGTCAAGGGATCCACTTCATTTCCTTATTTTCTTTCTACCTTTTGATATCATGTCCAAGCATTGCTGAGAGAGATCCCTCCTGTTCATGGTCTCTCTCTATAGAGAAGTTTCATTAAATATTCTGGAAGGAATACTCTTTGAATATTCCTGGAAGGGAAGATTGAGTCTTCAGAGAAATAGACCTGCCAGTTATTTCCTAGGGCAGGTACAAAAGGACAAAGAAATAATTAAAGAACATAACTGCTGAAAAAGACTCATCGTTTGGTTAAGGTCTTCATTTGACAGAGAAAGGAACTGGGGGTCAGGATGGATGTGGTCTGAGACTGTAGTCAAAGGTGTCTGTTCTGATCCTCTACCTAAGTTTAGTTTCCCTGTCCATTCACCAGGAGCAGGAAGCCGACCCTCAGTTGACGGCCATGGGCTTGCATTTTTGTACTTTGCTTCTGTTCAAGTTCAGTTTTGCATCCTTTGGTCTTTTTTTCCCTTTCTTTCTAGTTCTTTACTCATCTGCTCAATTTGGCAAAGGTGGGCATCTCCGGTTTTCATTATCGGTATTCCCTCTAGGTAGATGACACGCCCACACTTGTTCTTTCTCTCGCCCCAGGGAATGTTGAAGAGCCCCTCTGTAAGACAGCTGCCAGGGCTAGGAACCTGCCCTCCCCAGGGGTGCCCGTTGTTAACCTGTTTCCTCTCAGCTCCACACCTTCCCCTCAAAACTCTTTTCTCTGATGTGTGGGCTAGGACCTTGCAAGCTACTCTTGGGCTCCACTGCTGGGTGCCTGCTAGGTGCTGCCATCCCCTGGAGAAGGGATTGGCTACCTACTCTTTATTCTTGCCTGGAGAGTTCCATAGACAGAGGAGTCTGGTGGGCTACAGTCCATGGGGTCGCAAAGAGTCGGACACGACTGAGCGACTAACACATGAGGAGCTCAGGAGGAAGAATGAGAGGCTGGAGGAGGAAGGAAGGATCAGCCACTTCACACTTGTGATCGCTTTGCTTTCTTTCTTCCTGTTTTTGGGAGGGTTATCCTTGGAGTCGTAGAAGGCAATGGCACTCCACTCCAGTACTCTTGCCTGGCAAATCCCATGGACAGAGGAGCCTGGTAGGCTGCAGTCCATGGGGTCGCTGGGAGTCGGACGTGACTGAGCGGCTTCACTTTCACGCATTGGAGAAGGAAATGGCAACCCACTCCAGTGTTCTTGCCTGGAGAATCCCAGGGATGGGGGTGCCTGGTGGGCTGCCGTCTATGGGGTCACACAGAGTCGGACACGACTGCAGTGACTTAGCAGCAGCAGCAACCTTGGAGCGCTTCTTCACCTGGTGGCAGCTGAATCTAGTCTGTAGTTTTCCCAGCACTCACGGAACTAGCTTCACCACTCCTATGTCTCCACCCCACCAAGGTACGAGTGCAGGCTGAGGAGCATCCTTCCTCAGGGGTCTGAAGCTTACCTCTGTGGTGCCCCTCCCTGAAGCTTCTAAGTGTGAATAATTTCAGCCTCTTCCTAGCGTTCCCAGCCTGAGGTGGTGGCAGTATTCATTAATGTGCATTGTCATACATGTGATATTCTCCTTGCCATTTTGGACTCCAGTGTCCTTGCCTGGAGAATCCCATGGACAGAGGAGCCTGGCAGGTTGCAGCCCGCAGGGTTGCATGGAGTCAGTCACAGCTGAAACGACTAACCATCCGTACACACACAGTGAATCCCTCATGTTCAATTCTTTCTGTTCAAGTGACTGGAGTGGCTCTTTCTTCTGACCAGACCTTGACTGATGTACCAACAGATCCCACTTGGGCAGCTGGACCTGAGTTGAGGCTGAAGGTGTTTATTTATTCCATGTGTACCTTCCTTGGAGGGTGGGATGAGTGTGACAATAAACTTATGTATCTGACCTAGAAGTGGACTCAAAAGACCTCTGTGTCTTTCACAGTATCAACTTACAAAAAAGCATCATGTGAGAATTGCAAGTTAACTTTTATTTGGGGGAAAAATGAGGACTGCAACCTGGGAGACAGCACCTCAGATAGCTCCGATAAACTGCTCTGGAGAGGCAGGGGGGAGGGTCAGTATATATGTGATCTTGGTGAAGAGGGAGTAGACACAATCAAGTGCGTAATTTTGCAGAAGGATTCTGCTCATCATAAGGAGCAGACATCACCACGAAGGAATGTAGTGTTTTTCTAGATATGAAGATATGCAAGAATTGGGCTCATAAAATCAGCTCCTGAAAATATCTAATTATCTGAGGACCTGTCCTCCCAAGATTTCCCCTGAGCACAGAGCACCTCCTTCCTGCTCTCCACCCTGAACTCCCTTCGGGGGTGTTGAAGGTCAGCAGCTGCAGCAGCACATGATTTAACCCTTGTAGAGGTGGACAGCAAACGCCCCTAGCAGGTGCCAATTGGTAGTTGATACCAGCAAGTTCTCATCTTCTTGCGAACAGCTCTTCAGGGCCGAGGTTAAGATGAGTGGTACTTGGCCCCCTCATGGGACAGTGAAACCACTAAGAGAGAAACATCATCTTACTGAGAGTCAGCAGTTTTCTCTCCACTGAAGGCATGAACAATGCTCAGTATATCTGTCTATCTATCTATAACTTATCTACCTACCTACTTGCCTATCTATCTATCTGTGCTTCCTAGGTGGCTCAGTGGTAAAGAATCTGCCTGCCAATGCAGGGTCAATCCCTGGATCAGTAAGATCCCCTGCAGAAAGAAATGGCAACCTACTCCAGTATTCTTTCCTGGAAAAATCCCATCGTCAGAGAAGTCTGGTGGGCTACAATCCATGGGATCAAGAAAGAGTTGGACATGACCTAGTGACTAAACCACTACTATCATCGATCTATCCATCCATCTTACTTATCATCTACCTACTTATCTACCTATTTACCTATGCTCTCTATATCCTTTATGTTCCCACTTCTCTAACCTAACATTTGTTTTAAATGAAACATTAAGCATAAACAAAGCCTAGGAAACACTGAGCTAGCATGATATACACTAATTCCATGCCTTTTCCAGGAAGAGTTTCTAATACGTTTCTGCTGCTGCTGCTGCTGCTGAGTCACTTCAGTCATGTCCGACTCTGTGCAACCCCATAGACGGCAGCCCACCAGGCTCCTCCGTCCCTGGAATTCTCCAGGCAAGAAAACTGGAGTGGGTTGCCATTTCCTTCTCCAATGAATGAAAGTGAAAAGTGAAAGTGAAGTCACTCAGTCATGTCCAACTCTTAGTGACCCCATGAACTGCAGCCTACCAGGCTCCTCCATCCATGGGATTTTCCAGGCAAGAGTGCTGGAGTGGGGTGCCATTCAGTTCAGTTCAGTTCAGTCGCTCAGTCGTGTCCAACTCTTTGCAACCCCATGAATCGCAGCACACCAGGCCTCCCTGTCCATCACCAACTCCTGGAGTTCACTCAGACTCACGTCCAATGAGTCAGCGATGCCATCCAGCCATCTCATCCTTGGTCATCCCCTTCTCCTCCTGACCCCAATCCCTCCCAGCATCAGAGTCTTTTCCAATGAGTCAACTCTCCACATGAGGTGGCCAAAGTACTGGAGCTTCAGCTTTAGCATCATTCCTTCCAAAGAAATCCCAGGGCTGATCTCCTTCAGAATGGACCAGTTGGATCTCCTTGCAGTCCGAGGGACTCTCAAGAGTCTTCTCCAACACCACAGTTCAAAAGCATCAATTCTTTGTCACTCAGCCTTCTTCACAGTCCAACTCTCACATCCATACATGACCACAGGAAAAACCATAGCCTTGACTAGACGGACCTTAGTCGGCAAAGTAATGTCTCTGCTTTTGAATATACTAAGTTGGTCATAACTTTTCTTCCAAGGAGTAAGCATGTTTTAATTTCATGGCTGCAATCACCATTTGCAGTGATTTTGGAGCCCCCCAAAATAAAGTCTGACACTGTTTCCACTGTTTCCCCATCTATTTCCCATGAAGTGATGGGACCGGATGCCATCTTAGTACTCATCAAATGCATTGCTTTAGGTCGACAGTTGTTTAGAGGTTAAAATGTCATAAAAAAGCATTCCTATGGGTAGGAAAACCTGCCTCTGTATTTCTTTGAGAATATTCAATCAGAATTAATATAAGGAAGGAAAACTCCATGACAGCCATGGAGTCGAGCACTGTGGCATACGGGGCCTTTAAGAGTGGCCCGCTCAGCTCTGTGGGGACTAGACAATGAGTGGGAACCCTTATAATGGCTGATGCTTGGAGTATGTCCTACGAAAGCAGCTTCAAGCAAGATGGGGAGAAGGGACATCGCGGTGGGGAAACGGTCCCTCTCATTTAAGAGCAGTTAGTTAGTGAAGCGACTTAGCAGCAGCAGCAGCAGTTACCACGGAGCCCTGAGTAGAGATCCCTGTGCTATACAATAGGTTCTCGTTAGTTATCTATTTTATATGCAGCATCAACAGTGTATATACGTCCGAAAAAGAAGGGATATATGTATATGCATAGCTGATTCACTTGGCTGTATGGTAGGAATGATGACAACATTGTAAGCAAACATATCCCAGTAAAAATTAATTTAAAAAATTGAAGCAATCTACAACCACTGCAGCAATTAAAGGTGTTTAAGGTTAAAAAAAAAGTAGGTAGTTAACCATGTTTGTATTCCGATCAGAGGCATATTTGACCATATGGTTCACAAAGTCCCAAACTCCTAATTTATCCCTCTTCCCGGTTCCCCTGTGGTAATCATGCTCGTTTTCTATGTCTATGAGCCTATTTCCGGTTTGCAAATAAGTTCATTTGTGCCCTATTTTAGATTCCATAGGTAAGTGATATCATATGGTTCTTATCTTTCTCTTTCTGACTTCCTTAGTATGCTCATCTCTAGGTCCAGCCACGTTGCAGCAAATGACACTATTTTGTTCCCTTTTATGGTTGAGCAGTATTCCATTGTACATACGCACCTCATCTTCTTTATCCATCCTCCTGTGCATGGACGTCTAGGTTGCCTCCATGTCTTGGCTGTTGTAAATAGTGCTTCAGTGAACACTGGGGTGCATATGTCTTTTCAACTTAGAGTTTTCATCTTTTCCAGATATATGCTCAGGGGTGGCGTTGTAGGATCACATAGTAACTCTCTTTTTACTTTTTGAAGTAACCTCCACACTGCTCTCCATAGCGACTGCACCAGTGTACATTCCCGCCAGCGGTGTAGGAGGTAGAACCTCTTTCTACATGGTGGTGGGCAGAGCAGCCCTGCTTATAATCCAGCTGCCCCACCTCCACAGCCTTTTGGGATAGGAACTGTCAACTTCGCCACTTTATGTTAGCAAAGTAAGACCAAGTGGCAGCTGTGGGACTGGATCTGGCTCCCAGGGGCAAAGCCCTCCCTTTTTTAAAAAAATTATGCCTGTATTTATTTATTTATTTTTGGCTGTGCTGGGTCTTCGGCGCTGTGTCGGCTTTTCTCTAGCTGTGGATAGCAGGGGATACTCTCGAGGGCTTCTCATTGCGGCGGCTTCTGCTGCAGAGCACGGGCTTTAGGGTGTGGGCTTCAGTGGTTGCGGCTCCCAGGCTCTAGAGCACAAGCTCAATAGTTGCGGCATGGGGACTTAGTTGCTCCAAGGCACGTGCGATCTTCCTGGAGCAGGGATTGAACCCGTGTCTCCTGCATCGGCAGGTGGAGTCTTTACCACGGAGCCACCAGGCAAGCCCCCGAGCCCTCCCTTTCGCTAGCAGCTGTGCTGTCACTGCGGTTGGCTCACAGGTCATGGAAGGCGTCCACCAGGTGGGTGGTCTGGGACTAGGCCCTGCGTCACACGTAGCACACGGACAGGTATTAAGCACAGGGCCGCTCCACTTCCTGCCAGAGGTGTTCACAGGTGGGCACACGGGGGACCTATTTCAGCCGGCAATGAATTCCAATTTGTCATTAACCAAAACAGTTCAAAAACATTTGGCAAAAGACTGCGGGCTCCGGCACTATTTATGAGAACGGTTTAATGGGAGTTCATGCAGCTGCACCAGATGGATGTTGCCGGGGCCTCTCCTGAGCGTTTCACTCTGTTTTTTTTTTTTTTTTTGTCTTTGAATAAATTAGGAGGGTGCCACGTGCGAGCCTGGATGGATGGTTTTGAACTACAGCTAATTAAAAGCAGGCACCTCCCTGAGCGTTAGCTGTGAAGAAGTAAAATCACAGGGTACATTCCTCACTGATTTGGGCCTTTCCCTTTTGGAACACAAGGGCTTTTGGCCAGGGTGCTATTGCAGCTGGTGCGCCCTTGGTGCACCGTGATGGAAAGTCCACAATGGAAATGAGATGCACAGTAGCTTGTCCCTCCATCGCCACGTGGCTCTGCCAAAGAACTCCGCTTTACTTGGCCATGCAGGTCAAGGGTTGAGGTGGCTCCTCTCCTGGCCATGACCCTTCACATCCTCAGAGAAAGGTTGGTCCATGCCCACAGGAGACTTCCTGGAATCAGAGATGCTCGTTCTCCAGGGCACATGTCTGCAGCTGATTTCCACATGGGTAGCCCTGGACCTCCAGAGAGATACAGCCTTTAGGACCTAAGAAAGGCCTCTGGAAACTGGGATGTCTCGGAGAAATGCATCTTTTTCTCTGGTGGATGAAGCCAGCCTGCTCCTCAACCACCTTACTTTTGCATATGAAAGGCCTGGTAATTACTACTTTCATCCTTAAAGCGTGCAAGTGACATGCAAAATTAGCACTTGAGAGAATCCACTTTTAGACCTTGTTGTAAAGCAAAACTTATTATTTGAAGATAAATCAATTTCTGTTGCCTGTATTTGCAGTTTTCCCCAGATGGCTAATTACCAAAGATAAATGTGTATAAACACAAGGCTTATCCCTCTCCATCCATCTTCCCTGCCTGCCTGTTTATCCAGAGGTTAATAATCACAATCCTGTAGTGAATTGCCATAGTAATGGCTTTGATGGGCCCGACAAGTTTACGACCTTTTATTTCAAACAGAAGGACATGCGTTTCAAGAAAGGAAGGTCATTTTGGAGATGAATGTGCAGATAACTAGCCTCTCTGAAACTGAGCCAAAGGAAAGAGAAAATCGAAAACAAAGTATAAAGAGGTGGGGGGGGAACCCACACACAACTGCACAAAACAAACAGCGTAAATGTCACGGAAATCGGTTTACAGCAAAATTAAATAAGGTTCCTGCAAGCATTAATTTTCATATTTTCTGTTTATGCACAGTTAGAATTATTCCTAGGCTTTGATTTATGAGAAAGTAAGACTGGTCATGATCAGTCAAACCCTCAGCAAATCTAGTTAAGGGCTGGAACTTCCATTCAGATAGGACCAACCACCTCTCTGGTCAGAAGGGCAGGGGGACAGTGATTTGTCTCTATGGAGTGGCTTAGGCTGAGGGTCAGATTGTATTCTATCCTGCCTCCCCTGTCTGTCTCTTTTTCTCTTTCTTCCTTCCTTCCTTCTTTCCTTCTTCCATCCCTCTCTATCATAATACACACTCATTATATCTGGACTGCAAGGAGATCAAACCAGTCAGAGTTCTGGTTTCGACATACGAATTTTTGGGGGGACATAACATTCAAACGATAGCAGGGAGGAAACCAGATGCCCATTTTTCCTTGCTTAAAGAGAAGGTCATCTGGAGATAGTCTCGATTTCCAGGAAACTTGCTTGTTTATTTGGTTTTGCATTTTTCAGCACCCGATAATTAGGAATTAGGAATCTTCTTAAAGGAAATCAACCCTGAATATTCATTGGAAGGACTGATGCTGAAGCTGAAGCTCCAATACTTTGGCCACTTGATGTGAAAGAGCCAACTCATTGGAAAAGACCCTGGTGGTGGGAAAGATTGAAGGCAAAAGGGGGCAGCAGAGGATGAGATGGTTGGACGGCATCACTGACTCAATGGACATGAGTTGGAGCAAACTCCAGAAGATGGTGAAGGACAGGGGAGCCTGGCAGGCTCCGGGGCATGGGGTTGCAGAG
Source organism: Oryx dammah (assembly GCF_014754425.2). NCBI lineage: Eukaryota > Metazoa > Chordata > Mammalia > Artiodactyla > Bovidae > Oryx > Oryx dammah. The sequence continues at coordinate 188,985,886 of NW_024070186.1, read as the reverse complement.
TTGGAGACCACTTACCTGAACAACACAAAACAGTGAACTAACACAGAGAAATAAAATCTGCCCCTCCCCCCATCTCCCAGTTTTTGGAAAAGATTTATGCTAAGAGTTGACTAAAAAAATACAGCTCTGATATGTGCCATTTACAAATGTTAACTCATTTTCCCTCATAAAACTATGGAGTTACTATAATTATTCCTATTTTATAGGTGAGAAAACGGGAACCCAGAGAGAAAAATAACACACCAAGCACCATAAGGGCAGTCCGTCAGGCTGCCATAACAAAATATTGTAGGCTGGTTGGTTTATAAACAACAGCAATGCAAAAAGAAATTATTTATTTTATTTATTTATTTTTGAATATGCTGGGTCTTTTTTTTTTTTAGATTTATTTTTTAATTGAAGGCTATTTTACAATGTTGTATTGGTTTTGCCATACATCAACATGAATCCGCCACAGGTGTACACATGTTCCCCATCCTGGACCCCCCTCCCACCTCCCTCCCTGTACCATCCCTCTGGGTCATCCCAGTGCATCAGCCCCAAGCATCCTGTATCCTGCATCAAACCTGGACTGGTGATTCATTTCTTATATGATATTATACATGTTTCAATGCCATTTTCCCAAATCATCCCACCCTCTCCCTCTCCCACAGAGTCCAGTGCTGGGTCTTTACTGCTGTGCGAAGCCTTCTCTAGTTGCAGCAAGCGGGGGCTATTCTCTAGCTTGAGTGCTCGGGCTTCTCACCGCAGTAGCTTCTCTTGTTGCAGAGCAGGGGCTCCAGGTGTGCTCGGACTTCAGCAGTTGCAGTCCGTGGGATATAGAGGGCAGGCTCAGTAGCTGTGGCTCAGGGGCTTCGCTGTTCCTCGGCATATGGAATCTTCTCAGATCAGGGATTGAACCCGTGTCCCCTGCATTGGCAGGCAGTCTTATCTGCTCTACCACCAGGGAAGTCTGTAAAAAATAGAAATTTGATTTGTGTTATTCTGGAGGCTAGAGGTCCAAGAACAAGATGCTGGTGGATCTAGTGACTGGTGAGGACCCATTTCCTGGTTCACAGAGGGCAGTCTTCTCATCATCAGAAGAGTCAGGGAGCTCTCTGGGGTCTCTTCCATAAGGGGAGTGAACCCAGTTATGAGCGGTCAGCCCTCACGACCTAATCACCTCCCAAAGGTCATACCTCCTTCACACTGTGAGTTCGGGTTTCGACATATGAATTTTGTGGGGGACATAACATTCAAACCATAGCAGGAAGGAAATCAGATGCCCATATTTCCTCGCTTAAAGGGAAGGTCATCTGGAGATAGTCTCGATTTCCAGGAAATTTGCTTGTTTATTTGGTTTTGCACTTTTCAGTACCTGATAATTAAGACCTAGGGGTTAAAAAAAAAAAAAAGACCTCTTTCCCTATTTGATAAAGATTTGTGTAACTTACTGCTCATTATATTTGAACATCCATGAGGTCTTGAGTTGCAGCGTGTGGGATCCAGTGCCCTGACCAGGGATTGAACCTAGGCCCCCTGCATTGGGAGCATGGAGTCTCAGCCACTGGACCACCAGGGAAGTCCCCAGAACACAAATAGTCTTAAGGTGGCACAGTTGTTTAGAGCTTAGTATATCATGTCTTGTATATAAGGTACTGAGGTCATCTGGAAGAAGAATGCTGGGTAAGATCCTTGGAGAGAAACATTAAGGCATTGCTGGTCCCTACATTCTGGTTCCTTTGCTCATATCATTCTTTAGTATAGGGTAGGGCTTCTCCAGTGACAGGGGTACAACACAGGAATAGGCCATTTTTTCTACTTTTCTATTTTTTTAGTAGTATTGTTTTTTATATGTTGGCCCAATTTATTTATTTACTTTTTGGCCGGGTGGCATGTGGATCTTTGTTCCCCAACAAGAGATCAAACCTGCACTTTCTGCACTGGAGGCTGGAGGCTTGGAGTCCCAACCAGTGGACGACCGGGAAAGTTCCCTCCAGTTCCCCATTGTTACCATCACAACCCTTAGTGCCTAAAACAACCCTTGTTTTGCTCATGAATCTACTACACATAAGGGCTTTCCTGGTAGCCCAGCTGGTAAAGAATCTGCCTGCAATGCCGGAGACCCTGGTTCGATTCCTGAGTTGGGAAGATCTGCTGGAGAAGGGATAGGCTACCCACTCCAGTATTCTGGCCTGGAGAATTTCATGGAGTGTATAGTCCATGGGGTCACAAAGAGTTGGACATGACTGAGCGACTTTCACTACCACATATGCGAGGGCTTTGCAGGGACAGCTCATTTCTGCTCCACTTGGCATCTTCCTGGGGTGACTGAGAGGTTGAATATTGGGAAGATTCCCCCCAAAAAAGCTCTCTTACTCACCTGCTGATGGCTGTTGATGGTGTCAGCTGGGACCTTCCCTAGGCTATGGGCTGAACACCTATACCCAGCCTCTAGATAAAGGCGTCCGCAAAACATGGTGGCTTGATTTCAACAATAAATGTCCCAAGAGAGAGTCAGCTGGAAACAATATTGGTGGGTTTTTTTTTTTTTTTTCCGCTGCATCGGGTCTTAGTTGCGGCATATGGGCTCTTAGTTTCAGCATGTGGGATCTAGCTCCTTGACCAGGGATCAAATCCAGGTTCCCTGCATTGAGAGTGCAGTCTTAACCACTGGACCACCAGGGGAAGTCCCAGTACTGGCTTTTTGAATCTAGCCTGGGTGGTCACATGGTGTCTGTTCTGCCGCAGTTGATGTGTTATACACACACAGCCTGTGTTCAGGGAGAAGAAAGTCTGAGGCATATCAAAGTCTTTGCAAATGTATTTTTAAATCATCACAAGCTTTATCTGTAGAAGCTTGGTGAACACTTTTTTCTTCTGATCTGATTCAGGCTGAAGACATTGCCCTGTCTGTTCCCATACTTCTATACAGCACCAGAGTAAAGGGAAAGATGCCTGAGACAGTGCCAGCTGGGCTGGTCATTGCCATCAAATGTTGACCCTGCAGTACTAGAAATGAAGTGAAAGTGTTAGCTGTTCAGTTGTGTCTGACTCTTTTCAACCTCATGGACTGTAGCCCGCTAGGCTCCTTTGTCCATGGGACTTCCCATTCAAGAATACTGGAGGGGGTTGCCATCTCCTTTTCCAGGGGATCTTCCTGACCAGGAATCAAACCTGGGTCATCTGCATTGCAGGCATATTTTTTACTGTCTGAGCCACCAGGGTGGCCCAAAGTACTATCAAGGCTCCAAATATTAAAGGGGAGCTTTGGTGCCCATGGGCTTCCCAGGTGGCATAGTGGTAAAGCATCTGCCTGCCAACGCAGAACACATGGGTTTGTTCCCTGGGTCCGGAAGATTCCCTGGAGTAGGAAATGGTAACTAGCTCCAGTATTCTTACCTGGAGAATCCCATGGACAGAGGAGTCTGGTGGGCTACAGTCCATGGGGTAACAAAGAGTCAGACACGACTGAGCGCACGCTGGTATCTGTACATTCACTCTTGGTGTTCCCTCTTTCCCAAGCATGGGTGCAGAGGAGAATTCAGCTCTTCCAGCCTGCCCTCCCTGCTGGCTCTGAGAACAAACCACAGCCTCTTCCTAAGTGGGTGGTTTTGCAGCCAATCATTGTGAGACTCTGAGAAGGCATAGGCAACACAGCCAGGAAAGTCACAGGGGTCTGGAATCTCAGAGCACCAGCTGGACTTGCTTCCCTCCCAGGTTGTGAAGAGCTACATCTGCTTGTGCTGCTCCTCCCCACTTTCCTCTGGATGGTTCTACTTCCAACCATATGTCAGCAAGGCTTGAAGTGGGCACTTTGAAGCCTTTAGAAAATTTAGCTCAGATCTCCCCTGGGAAGGCAGACCTGTGCCCAACCCAGCAGTGATCCCCAGGGGCATTTCTGTCCCCTACTAAAGTGCCATTCTCTGTCCCTTAACATCTTCTCAGGGTCTAAGAGCTTCTGGTTAAGAAGCACCAACCTCTGGGATAGGACCCACCTTAGACCCTCAGCAGCTAAGGGAATTAGTTGTCAAGCAACTGATGGTAAGGCCTGGGACCATAATCACACTGAGTATGTAGGGGTAACCAGCCCCTGAAAAGCACCTGGACGGAGCTGGCAGGGCAGCCAGGGCTCCATCGACCTGTGGCCCGGACCACCACCTTTCTGAGGAGGTTCTCATTGATATGTGGCATCAAAGACTGAGGCCATGATTGGCTATGATGCCACAGCTCTCATCAACTCGGGGTCCCAGGTAGGGACATCCTGCCCTGTGGGTGCCCAAAGGCCATGGGTTCCTGAGCAGGCAGAGTGGCTCTGCGACCTTTGGTGGGATCTCAGGCTATTGTGGCCTCCAAATCCATGCCTGTCCCTTCTGGCCTCGGGACAGCCACCCACAGTACCACAGAGCTGCAGTCTTCCCACCCCCATCAGATTGCTCCAGCCCCCCTGGTGATAGTGAGCCTCACCCATCCCCTCTCTGAAACTAATCTTGGCTCAAATTTGTTTGCTTGGAGCCCAAGCCACTACCTGGCTCCTTTCTCTCCATTTATTCCAGAGTTTTAAACCCTTTTATTCCCCCCAGCTGCTGCCGGGCATCTGACATCAAACCTTCAGTCTCAAGTCTTTACAATTTTCAGTATTGTCAATGTCTCTCTCTCTCTTTTTTTTTTTTTTTGGCTATGCCAAGTGGGATCTTAGTTGTGGGATCTTAGTTCCCTGACCAGGGATTGAACCCATGCCTCCTGCAGTGGGAGCACAGAATCCTAACCACTGATCTGCCAGGCAAGTCCCAGTATTGTCAATGTCTTAAAACTCCTCTGCCAGCCTCCACTCACTTGATCGGTGCCCCGCGGATACCTGTCACAGCTGAGTGAAACCTGAATTCAGCTCTCTGCCCCAGTTTACTGTACAATGGGGAAATGATAGTAGCTACTTGATAAAATCATATTTTGATCTAAATGACTTAATTCATGTAAAGTACCTAAAACAGTATCTGACATACAGCATGGGCTTAATAAGTGTTAGATAATATTACGGCAATTTTTGATTACGTTGTTGGCTATCTCCAGATTCCAGCTTTACATTGCCAGCTCTCCATAGTCCAAGGCCATCATCCAGGTGAATTCCCTCTGTAGCTGCTCTGTCTTGAGTTCCTCTCCTTCTCTGGGTGTGCATCTCTGGGTAGGTGCCTGCAGGTGTCAAAGCTGTGTCGGCTCAAATTTTGACCGAATGGAAACCCAGCGTCCCCCATGCCACCACCTCCAGCTCCTCCCAGGCTCTAGGAGCTGGGGATGCTCCTGGAAGGGCAACCCTGAGCTCACGTTAGGACGATGTACTATGCAAGATGGTGGAAGTGACATTGCTAATGAGGGAAATCAACTGCTTCACCCAGAGCCGGAATCTCAGGGAGGAAACGAGAGTGATGCCCGTGAATATATGGTCCTGACCAGAGCCCCACCAGAGATCTGTCGTGGCCGGAAAATTGAGCTGTGATTATTACAGAGAGTCAGAATGATAGCTTCAGTCACGACGCTTCAGGAACTCCATAAAGAGCGACCCAAACAATTTTGACATTAAGTGTTTAGAGAGAGAAGGATGGTTTGTAAAGGAGGGTCTTGTTATTCCCTGAAAAGCTACTATGAAGATGTCAGGCGTATGGAAATAACAGATGGGAGAGGCGTGCTGAGGTCATTACTCTGATCTCTGAGTGCTGTTATTGACAAGCACAGCCCACATTGCTGGGCAAATAGATGCGCCTGGGAGGAGGAGGGAGGTACCTAAAGAAAGAAAAGCAGAAACCAGATATTTCAGAACATCAGGGGGTGGAGAGACACTGCATTAGGACTGTGGCGTGCTTCAAAACAAAATAAAGGAAAAAAGAAAAGTTGGGGGGAGAATGTGAGCAAGGAAGAGCTCATCAAAAGTTAATCAACTGACTACTTTGTTTTCATCGATGGTAACATAGTAGTTCTTTTTAATTAATTTTTGTTTATTTGTTTATTTTTGGCTGCTCTAGATCTTTGTTGCTGCGTGCCAGCTTTCTCTAGTTGCGGTATGCGTGGGCTTCTCATTGAGGTGGCTTATTTTGTTGCAGAGCATGGGCTCTAGGCATGCGGGCTTCAGTAGCTGGGATGCATGGGCTTAGCTGCCCTACTACATTTGGAATCTTCCAGGACCAGGGATCGGACCTGTATCCCCTGCATTGGCAGATGGATTCTAAACCATGGAACCACCAGGGAAATCCTAACATAGTAGTTCTCGATGTTGGAGGAAACACTTTGAGAACTGTGGCCTTTCTTTCTTAAAAAAATGCCTTTATTCATGCACAATCAATTTTTGGTAAACAGTATGAGAATTATCACTGGTCTTCCCAGAAGTGACTCAAATTTCTTCTTTAATGGAAAGAGATATGGAGATGACCAACATTCAGACCCTGGGCTTCTTTACCCGGCAGATTTCTAAGGATGTCATGGATGCAGGCCCTTATGGTCTTGCGGACATGTCTCAGTCTCAGAGTCTGAGTCGAGTTTTTTTTTTTGATAAGATGTGCTGGTGAGGGTAGAGGCTTCTTTGAATCCTCTTGCTTGAGCACTTGACTCAAATCAGGCTAAATGTCCTCTTTAGTTCTTGCCCTAGCTCTATGGACCAATGGGGGTAGTATTAGAATTGGGGGGAGGAGAATTTTATCTTGGGCCAAGACTGTCCCACAAATTGCATGATGTTTTATATCTTGGCCTCTAAGTGCTAACCAGCAATAGGAATCCCTTCCCGGTCATGGTGGCCACCTTCCACCCCCTTTAAAATGCCATTTAAGAGCCTGCAGGGTTTATAACTGGAAAAGCTGTTTCAGAGATTGGCATTTAGAGATAAACAGTTAGTGGGTGGAAGGTGTGGGGTCTGAGCACATCAGAGGTTCTAATAGGAAACTGTAATGCTCCATGAGTCTCCCAGGTTTGGGCACTTTTAGGCAAGTTTAGGCACTGTTTTGGCACAGTCTCTGAAAAGTAAGCTAAGAAAATCTGCATGAAGGATGTTGCTATGCATTAATATTTTAAACATTGATTTATGTAAATATTTGGCTGCATCAGGTCTGAGTTGCAGTGTGCAGGATCTTTTGTTGCAGAGCAAGGACTCTAACTGTGGTGTGTGGGCTCAGCAGCTGCGATGATGGGCTGCAGAGAGCCCAGCATTCAGTAGTCGTGGCACGTGGGCTCTCCAGTTGTGACTCATGGGCTCCAGAACATGCGGGCTCAGTATTTGCAGCACAACAGGCTCAGTAGTTGTAGCGAGCAGGGCTTAGTTGCTCCACGGCATGTAGGATCTTCATTCCCCAACCAGGGATTGAACCTGTGTCCCCTGCATTGCAAGGCAGATTCTTAACCACTGGACCACCAGGGAAGTCCCAGTGGGTATTAATATTGACTTAAGTGGCAGAACCTGGATTCAGTTCCCTTGTTCTTGGTTCAGGGTTCTTTCAAGAACACTGTCAGTATCTGTCAGTCCTTGGTTCTGGGGCCAGGGAAGTAAAGAAATTATATTCAGGAATCCCTTAACCAAAAGGGCAGGTGACCTTATGATTTAAACATTCTAGGATAGAAATTTCAGTTCATTGCTCATTTGTCCTTCACCAGGACTGGGGTGTCCTGGAGCAATGCTAAAGGAATGTTCAGCGGTGTCTACAAGATGACACACGTATGCTGAAAGGTAGGAATTAAAGGCTTTTGACAGCATTAGAAGAGGGTCACACAGCCTCCCAAGAGTGATAAGAGCAGGAAGAAATGTGAACCAAAGATCAAACGCCAGCCTGCAACACAAGAAAAGGCTGGGACGGGACCCGGAGCAGCCTCAGAGGGGAAGCGGATGAAGATCAGTGCTCTGAAAGGGAGCGTGACTGATCTCCAGGATAAACAGATGGACTGATCACAGCCTCATTTTGATGCTACTTTGAGATGACAGCCACGAGGGTTTTCGTTTCTCTTCTAGAAGCAGTTCATAGCTTTGCCAGTATATAAATAGAGAGTCCTGAGACTTCCAGCTTGGAGGGACATACAAGACTTGCTAGCCCAGCTTCATGACTTTATCAGAAAAAACCCAAAGCTCAGAGAGGTGAATTCATTTGCTTAAGGTGACATAGGTAAGTTAGTAACAGAACAAGCTGGGAAGTTGGACCTCTTTCACTCAATTATTTGTTTGTTCTATAGACATTGAACACTTTCCATACGCTGTCCCTGGGCTTGAACCCAGTGGACTATGGAATTGGGTGGGGGCACACTGCTTGTTTTCTTGAGGTTCTCAATCAACTGGGCCAGAGAGATCCATGGACAAATAATGAGAGGACAGTAAATGTAATATCGAAGCATTTCCACGATCCTAAATGTTAGGTATAAAATGCAGAGAGCCACTGGCTATTCCTGGTGTTTTTAAGAACTGGTGGAGGTCTTGTCCTGTACGCTGGCATCTACACAAGATGGACCCTGGACGAGAGCGGCATCTTTAATCACTCGTGTGTTTTCAAATTGATGGTAGCAGGCAGGTGAAACCTTAGCTGGGGTGATCAGCAGGAACACGCAGATGGGATCCCCCACACGGCCTGGGCTTCCTCACAGCATGGTGCCTGGGTTCCCAGGGTGAGCATGGAGTCAGGTGCAAGCCATATCACCTTTTATCACCTCATCTCTGATGAGTGGTGACACTTCCCTTGCATTTTGTTCGTCAGAGCAGTTGCAAAGGCTCATCTGATTTCAAGGTGAGGAGAGACAGACTCCATTTCCAGAGGGGGAGTGACACAATTCTGAAACAGTACTTGGGACCAAATATATTGCTGTGCCAAATTTTGAAAAAAATCCATTCTGTTACGGTATTGTACTTTAATAAAAAGTTTTGTTTTTTTTTTAAACAACAACAACAACAACAAATTTAGGTACAATAAAATTTGGAGAAAAAAAAACCCAGCTAGTTTGAGAGAAATGGTGTTGTTGTTCAGTTGCCCGGTCCTGTCCAACTCTTTGTAACTCCACGGACTGCAGCACATCAGGCCTCCCTGTCCATCACCATCTCCCAGAGTTTGCCCAAGTTCATGTTCATTGCATCAGTGATACCATTCAGGCATCTCATCCTCTGATGCCCTCTTCTCCTTCTGCCCTCCATCTTTCCCAGCATCAGGGACAATGAGTCATCTCTTCACATCAGATGACCAAAATACTGGACCAGCATCAGTCCTTCCAGTGAGTTTTCAGGGTTGATCACCCTTAAGTTTGACTGGTTTGATCTCCTTGCTGTATAAGCCAAGGTAAATAACAAACCAGGTCACCATCAAGAGGCCTAAAGGCATATCCCATATCTTAACCCACTCTCAATTTTCTAAAGAATTTTTCTATCATTGTGAAAATATTTGACTTGCAACCATCTAATGTAGGCGAAAAAGAATAAACAGACAAGGCATCAGCAGCCCACATTGTGTGGTGGGCAGGTTATTACACGGGGCTGGTTGAGGCTTGTGTATTTATTCCTAGTCATTTGTAATCATAATGGAAAAAAAGAACATTATCTACAAAATAGGAGGGTGCAGTGTGCAGGAAATGGAGCGTGAAAAGGATTTGTGCTGTGATGTAGAGATTAGGAAGAACAACCCATGTGAATTAATAAATGGGATGCAAATACAGTACATTCAAGTGTAACTTCCGTGCGACTTCAAAGGATTTGTTACTTGAAGAAATACAAATTCTCTGCAGCAGTATTAAATACTGACTCCCCCCCGCCCCAGAATGGAGCATGATTCCTTTGGAATGATTTGAAAAGCTTTTCAGTTCCAAGGCAAAGCCAGAGTGCACCCCTGGTGAAACATTCTGATGTTCTTTCTCCAGCCATCACTTTCTCTCGTGACTCTAGGTCACACTCAAATGTACATTTGTCCCTCTTTACCCCAAGATGTCAGGCTTCCCAGGTGGGCTCAGTGGTAGAGAATCCTTCTGCTAACGCAGGAGATGCAAGAGACATGAGTTCGATCCCTGAGTCGGCAAGATCCTCTGGGGTAGGAAATGGCAACCCTCTCCAGTATTCTTGCCTGGAAAATCCCATGGACAGAGAAGTTGGCGGAATACAGAACACGGGGTCGCAAAGAGCAGGACACGGATGAGCACACACACCCCATGAGGTCACCTGAAATCATCCATCTAGGCACTTTAGCTTAAAACGTCTGCCCCTTCATCCCTGTTCTCAGAAATTTTCTCTGCTTCTCTTGACTTCATTGCTAGCTTATCTGGGCTTCAAGCACACAGCATCTTACCTCCTGACTCTCTCCATTTCATCACTTATGTCCTGCCTCAACTCAGCCCTTGAACTTGAAAGCAGATTTAGTTTTCTCCAGTTTGTCTGTCTTAAACATGAGTCTCTTTTGTCCTAGGCTTTATTTCCCTGGCTACTCTAAATAATGATTCCATCTCTTTGGGGTCTGGCACTTGAATCCCAGCCGGATATCTGTCTGAGTGGTCAACAGCTCTAATACAGGAAAGGAAACACCATCTGGGTTGACAACTGTCAAAACTGATGGTGGGTAGGGTGCCAAACGTGGCTCAAACAGTGTGGCGGCCACTCAGGATAACTGCCCACTGACATCCAGAATATTGCTAAAGATTAAAAAAAAAAATTGAGAGGCTTCCCTGGATGTCCAATGGTTAAGACTCTGAGCTTCCAATGCAGAGAGTGGAAGTTCAATCCCCAGTCAGGGAACTGAGATCCCACATGCCACACAGTATGGCAAAAGATTTTAAAAAATGAAATTGAATTTTAATGATTTTCAGAAAAGAGTGGGATGCACACCCTCAAGGACACTATATGTCCCTTCAAGCTTGGGCCCAGACCCTAACCCAGTTCCTCTTCCCAAGAGATAAACCTCCTTCTACCTGAACACTGGTGTTGAGTCAGGTCTGATTTTCTATATTCACTGCAACATCCGCAATTGCCAGTTTCTGGATTATCAATTTGTATTTTTTTAATATAAATTTATTTATTTTAATTGGAGGCTAATTACTTTACAATATTATATTGGTTTTGCCATACATCAACATGAATCCTCCATGGGTGTACACGTGTTCCCCATCCTGAACCCCCCTCCCACCTCCCTCCCTGTACCATCCCTCTGGGTCATCCCAGTGCACCAGCCCCGAGCATCCTGTATCATGCATTGAACCTGGACTGGTGATTCATTTCTTATATGATATTATACATGTTTCAATGCCATTCTCCCAAATCATCCCACCCTCGCTCTCTCCCACAGAGTCCAAAAGACTGTTCTATACATCTGTGTCTTTTTTGCTATTTCACATACAGGGTTATCATTACCATCTTTCTAAATTCCATATATATGCGTTAGTATACTGTATTGGTGTTTTTCTTTCTGGCTTACTTCGCTCTGTATAATCGGCTCCAGTTTCATCCACCTCATTAGAACTGATTCAAATGTATTCTTTTTGATGGCTGAGTAATACTCCATTGTGTATATGTACCACAGCTTTCTTATCCATTCGTCTGCCGATGGACATCTAGGTTGTTTCCATGTCCTGGCTATCATAAACAGTGCTGTGATGAACATTGGGGGTACATGTGTCTCTTTCAATTCTGGTTTCCTCGGTGTGTATGCCCAGCAGTGGGATTGCTGGGTCATAAGGCAGTTCTATTTCCAGTTTTTTAAGGAATCTCCACACTGTTCTCCATAGTGGCTGTACTAGTTTGCCTTCCCACCAACAGTGTAAGAGGGTTCCCTTTTCTCCACACCCTCTCCAGCATTTATTGCTTGTAGACTTTTGGATTGCAGCCATTCTGACTGGCGTGAAATGGTACCTCACTGTGGTTTTGATTTGCATTTCTCTGATAATGAGTGATGTTGAGCATCTTTTCATGTGTTTGTTAGCCATCTGTATGTCTTCTTTGGAGAAATGTTTGTTTAGTTCTTTGGCCCATTTTTTGATTGGGTCGTTTATTTTTCTGGAATTGAGCCACCAACAGCAGGATCCTCTATGACCCACCTCCCAGAATATTGGAAATAAAAGCAAAAATAAACAAATGGGACCTAATTAAAATTAAAAGCTTCTGCACAACAAAGGAAACTAAGCAAGGTGAGAAGATAGCCTTCAGAATGGGAGAAAATAATAGCAAATGAGGCAACTGACAAAGAACTAATCTCAAAAATACACAAGCAACTCCTGGATTATCAATTTGTACTTCTTAAATGAACGAAAAGTGACCTCATTTATCATTAACTTATTCAGATTCCCAAATTGGCTATGCAGAAAGAAGTAAGGGTTGCCAAAATGGATTGATATTGTGAGTGTATTTCTTTTTTCAGTGGTGACTCAAGACAACCATTTGTTACCATCAGTGTGAACGGCAGTCACGCAGGGTTTCCCAAGGGTAGAGCGGTCAGGCACACCCGCATGCCATCTAGACTGCGTCCACCTGTGTCCATCACCTTCACTGCCTCCACCAGTAGCACCTCCCTCTTCTCTGCAAAGGAATTCAGCAATATTTGTGGTTTGCATTGAGTAAAGGATATTTTCCAGTTTCTCTAAGTGCTTAAGATCCAGAGCATGGTGAGTCCTCAGAGTGTCCCAATCCCAGAACAAGCACACCCAAGCTCAGATGAAGGTTCTTTTGTGAGTGAAGAGCAAGCATTTGCCCTTGACTTCTCTCTTCCTTCTCTGGGAGGAGGTCAGTATGGTATTTTCTCACCAGCTCTGCATCCATTGATTCTCTGCCAGCATTTCACTATTACTGTGTTGACCTCTGTTGAGGAAAAGCTTGTCCACTTCAAAACTGTAGGAGATATATTTGACAACAGGGTTAAGCATGGCTCTTCAATGGGTCCATAATAAAGCACTGTTATTGCATGCCAATTAAAAACTCTGACACCCAACATTATCTTTGAGTTTGTGGGGAAATTTTGAGAGGCCATATCTGCAAACACAGTCCAAAGTCTTTGGAAGGAACCACAGTTTAATTAATTAATTCCTCAGATATTTACTGATCATGGAAAAGATGAGGCACTTGGGGTCTCACTCCTGTCTTGCTAAGTTGAGAAGGGAGCATCAAGACATCTAACTGGTAAGGATGAGGATTATACAGATGACAAAGGGAAAGTGCCTGGTGCAGAATCAGGGCTCAGGAATGGCCAAGGTTTTCCTGGAGCGTCAAGAAGATTCCAGTCTAGCAAAGAGATAAGACAAAGTATGGTAAAACTGTAGCAGAGGGCTAAACACTGCATCCTGAGAGATCAGAGGTAAGGCAGGCTCCTGCTGATCAGAGACCCCTTCGTGGTCGAGGCATCGTTTGCCCTGCGTGTTGATGAATGGTGACATTTCCACACGCGGGCACATGGGTGGCTCATGCGGGCAAGATTCCAGACTGCATACATGAAACAGGAGTTTCAACAGAAGTCTGCTGATAACCTGAGCTACCTGGGCATGCCACAGAGGGTGGAATTCATTGCACTCTAAGGACTAAGGAGTTTCTGCCTGAAATTTATCCCAAGAGAGAAAGAAATGAGGCATGGCCGGCCCCCCAAACGCAAATGGAGCAATGGTGTGATCTCAGCCGTATGCCTAGGAAGAACCATCTGCATCAACTATAAGGCATCGCTGGGGGAGAGACTGAGGGCTAGGAAGGTTAGGAAGCCATTGAGAAGCAGCAGGTCGGGGTAGTGAGGACTTCAGCTGGAGCTGCAGCCAAGGAACTTGGAGGCAGCCAGTAGGTGGCGCTAGTGGTAAAGAACCTGCCTGCCAGTGCAGGAGACATAAGAGATGCAGGTTCAATCCCTGGGTCAGGAAGATCCCCCGGAGGAGGGCATGTTTTTCCACTCCAGCATTCTTGCCTGGAGAATCTCAAGGTCAGAGGAGCCTGGCAGGCTACAGTCCACTGAGGTCGCAGAGAGTTGGATACGACCGAAGCGACTTGGCACATAGTATGCACAGCACTAGCTGCTGCAGAATTTCTGTGCAGGAGGAGCTTGGGGCTGGCAGGCCGCTCGGAGGAGAGCAGGTGACTCTGCGTCAGCTTCTTTCTGTGCTACATCAAGTCCTGAGACAGTGGAGCCTTAGAAAGGGAAGGGCCAGAATTCCTGAGACGCTGCCTAAAGCGGACTGCCTTGGAGAGTTGACAATCGTTAGTAAACTTTGAGTGAACAGAAAACAGAACCTTGATCTGGTAAGCCTCTGAGATGTGGAGGCTTGTTTGCTACTGTTCCCAAGGTTTGCTCATCCTCATGGCTGCACTCTAAGAAGACAAGAGATGGTGAAAGCCAAGAACTGAGGGAGAGAACCCTGGAATAGAGAGGTGAAACAGAATAAGCTAGGGAACTGAAAGCTAAGAAGGTTCAGATAAATGGGAAGAAGGAGGGCATTTGAGTAATGGAAACGGTAGAGCAAAGACTCAGAGATGGTCTACAGTTAGCGTTCGCTCTGCGTAAGCAGGCTGGAACTGTGGTGGTTGAGTATTATGGAGCCCCGCATGAAGGTGTTTATATTAAAAATCTAGACAACAGCGCCTTGATTTTTCCAGTTGCTGACTTGCCCCATCTCCAGACTTCTACATTCAAAATCCTTATTTTTTAACCTAGTTTGTCTTGTAGCAGCATAAAGTCTTCTTGTTCTTAGAATAATAGAAAAAAAAACAAAAACACAGTTGCTCAGTATCACCCATAAAATATTGCTTCATTAACTTGAAGACTGTAATTAACTACATATCAGCCTTCTGGCTCCAGGCAAATATCCATAATTCCTTTAGTCTTTCCTCACAGTCTGCTTCTAACCTGTTAATCATTTTCCTTGCCCTCTTGCCATCATCCGTAGAAGGAAAAAAAAGCCCTTTAAATAGAAGCTAATCACCCATTGCACATTACAAATGCCCCCACATTAAACTGAACCAGATACACACATAAGCACATAAACACACACACAGGTGTGTGTGTGTATGTGTGTGTGTGTGCCTGTGTGCACAAGTATATAAACAGAATTAAAAAAAAACTATAGATGAATAGTCTAGATGAGCAGGAAAAAAATTTATTTCACGAAAGATTTAGCCTGTGATCATTTCCGATAACAAACTCCCCTCTGTGCCTTTAAAAATGAGATTTAATTTATCCTCCTCTAAAAATGCTTACAGTTGTTTATTTTACCAAGGTGCTGGCTGCAGATGCAAGTCTGTTTGTGCAAAGAGTTTCCTGCCCTCTGAAAGCAATTATAAAAAACATAATTGTAGCCAAACAGACAAACAAAAATATGGGAAAGACAGAAGAGGGGGCCTAACCCTTAATCTGCTAAGCGAGGAAGAGGATGAGGGGTGATCTTATGGCCTCAAGGAGAGGAAGATGGATGAGTCACTGAGGGGGAGGCAGGTGGGAAGGAGGAAGGGGACCTATCTATAAGCCTGTGCTGTGCTGTGCTAAGTTGCTCAGTCTTGTCCGACTCTTGCGACCTCATGGACTGTAGCCCTCCAGGCTCCTCCATCCATGGGGATCCTCCAGGCAAGAATACTGGAGTGGGTCGCCATGCCCTCCTCCAGGGGATCTTCCTGACCCAGGGATCGAACCAGGGTCTCCTGCATTGCAGGCAGATTCTTTACCATCTGAGCCACAGGAGCCCTTTTTAGTGGTTACTTGTATCAGAGAAACTGGGCGCCCACACCTCAAACACAGTGGGCACCAAGCGGCCCATACAATTCCTTTAAAGATCGGAACCAGTGATATTTTAAAATATGACTATTTAACCAAAACTTTCCACTTATCTGGTGCCTTGCTCTGTGTACATGCAAGAACCGAGATGCTTATTATGTTTGAGCATCTACAACTGTCTTTGTAGAGATAAATTAAAAAAATATATTTATTTATTTGGCTGCGCTGAGTTTTAGTTTTGGCACGTGGGATCTTTCTATCTTCGGTGTAGCATTTGAACTCTTAGTTGCTGCATGTGGGATCTAGTTCCCTGACCAGGGATTGAACCCAAGCCCCTGTGTTGGGAGCTTGGAGTCTTAGTCACTGGACCACTAGGGATGCCCCTGTATAGATCATTTTTGCTTTTGCTGCCCTGATATTGCTGAAAGCAGAGGTCATCCATTTTGATGAATCCATGATACACAGAAGGTAGTAAGGTTGAGTGAAAAAGTCAAGGCCATCTACGCTTCAACCACACATACATGTCGCCTGAGGCTCACATGATTATGTGTTCCTCTCCTTTGTGCTTATTAAGTAATTACTACGTAAATTATTAGGACAATGTAATATGCATGACTTTAAGGAATGACAAATTGTAGCTAACTTTCTTAATTTGTTGCCATAGTTACACTTCTAGAAATTCTAAATTATTCCCCTTCTCATGTGTAAATGCCTGCCACCCTGCTATTTGTTTAGCTTTGATTGGTTAGACTCTAAGTATAACTGAAAGTGGGGTCTGACTGCTCACTGTTCAAAAGCCAATGAAAAGGCCAGGTGGGTGGAAAAAGGAAAAGTTGCTTTATTTTGGATGCAGGCAATGGGGAGGGGTTTGGTAGGCTGCCTGTCCAAAGGCCAGTTCCCTCGCCCCTCCACCCCCAGCCCTGCACTGACAATCAGGGAACAAGAGCCTTTTTTTGGTAGGCTGAAGGTGGGGGCTCCAAACAGAAACAGCACAATCAGTTCTGGTAGTCCTCTTGAAACTGGTCATCAGTGGTCTGAGCAGTGTCGTCTTGATCATTTAAGGTGCAATTAATCTTCAGTTCCAGGGTCGATTTGTTCCCATTTCTTTGAGGCCAATTTTTGACATTGTGGTAGCTTATGTCATGGCTACAGTCAGTCATCATGTAGGTAACTTCTTCTACATGGTGGAGGCTTCAGTATCTATAAGACAGCTCACAGGGTATGGCTCAGAATATTCTCTGTAGCCCTTGACGCTCAGTCTCTAAGTCACGTCCAACTCTTCGCGACCCCATAGATTGTAGCCCACCGGGCTCCTCTGTCCATGGGATTTTCCAGGCAAGGATACTGGAGTGGGTTGCCATTTTCTGCTCCAAGGGATCTTCCAGAGCCAGGGATCAAACCTGTGTCTCTTGTATCTCCTGCATCAGCAGTGAATTCTTTACCACTAGCGTCACCTGGGAAGCCTTTGAGAAGGAGCTGAAGGTCTTTGACTCTGCCAAAGGACTCTATTATTTTTATCTGGTCTCCTTTGATTATTTTCCTGTTTCTGCACGTTCTCACTTTTTTGATGAAACTTATTCTTTGGCTAAAGTTTGTCAGACAAAAGCCAGGCAGAGGGCAGAGAGAACAAGGACCGTAGTCCTGGTCTGTTTCATATGTGCCTGGCAATAAAGTGACTTCCAGTCCAGTGTGGCAAGTCTGCCTTGCCTTCTCCTCCAGCACAGATCCCAGTCAAGCCCAGGGTCTGAGTAGCCTCAGTCACAGGGTGAGAAGAGTTGAGAAACAAACCAGGGCTGGGCAGCCCATCTTTATCCAGCACGACCTTCCTTCCTTTTGGACACCCAGTTGGCATTTATCAGCTGAAGCCAGGGACCAATGACACCCACATGACCTAAAGAAAGATGATGAGCTTTCTAAAGACTCTACCACAGTGGATCAGGTCTTAAGGACATGGGTGAATGTCCTTTCTCGTTTTCCACGAAACATTAAAGAATATGTTGGTCCTATCTTTGCGGATGGGCAGAGTCCTGCTGGAAGACAAGAGAATGTACTAGAATGGGGCTTCCTGACACTTGTGGATGGGGAGGCCAGTCTTCTCACCACACTGCTTGTCCACCCCACCTTTTAAAGAATAGGCAAAGGCACATGAGGCATGTTGGGACAGATGCTGACAAACAGCAAACAGCAAACAGAAGCAAGAATGAGGAAAGTGCAGTGAAAGAGCGGAACTCAAGGCAAAAGGCGCCAGAAACAGTAGAGTTCACGGCAAAATATGTCCGGTGATAAAAGGGGCATGTCGTTCTGATAATAGGTATAAAATTCAATGGCATCAAAGTGTATTAAAAAAAAGACAGCCATAAGAAAAAGTGGAAAAGGAGGACTTCCCTCGGAGTGGCTAAGACTCCAAGCTCCCAAAGAAGGAAATCCGGGTTCGATTCCTACTCAGGCATTCAGATCCCATATGCCGAAAAAATGCGCACTCCGCAATGAAGACCCAGCGCAGCCAAATAAGTAAATAAAAAGAAATATGTTTAAAAATCCTGTTGTATTAGGGGAAAAATGACCAGCAAACAATTAGTGTGGGAGAAAACACAGTTCCTTAAGTGTCTCTGTGTTTTAATGATTAAACATTTGAATAGGACAATAATTACAGACGGATTAACTGGTATCTATAATATATCCATCTCTCTACTATTGTCACATCTCTATGCTTCTATAGACCTTTTCGATCTACAGAGAATCCACCTCCTTCCTAAGCATCTTTGAAAGAATTGGCTATATACCAGGCCTTGAGGAAAACTAATAAATTTCAAAAAGCAGAAATTGCAGGGTTCCTATTTCTGATCACAAAGCAAATAATAATTGTAATGATTACAAATGCTTAAAATACCCACTTACTTGGAAATTAAAACAAAAACTGTAATAAGTTTTTGAGTCAAAGAGGAAATCACAACCATAATTATGGGCTATTAAAAAAAATAATGACAACAGAACAATGCGTAGCAACTCAGATGGAATGCGGCTAAAGTGGAAGTGAGCGTCTAAATGTGCACTTGTGCACACTTAAATTTCTAAACAAGAAAGACTGTAAATAAACAAACTCATGTTGCAACTTGAGAAATGTAAAAATGTCCAACTGGTGAAATCAGAAAGTCACTTTCTAGGCAAGGAGGCTCGGGGGAGCCTTGGACTAGAATGTATCTGTTCTTCCAAGCAGGGCCACTGTGTCTGCAAAGCTGAGGGTGGGCAGTGACAGGTTATTTATATAAAACCTGTTCTTTATGCTTGCCCATCAAAGCCCTGCTTTTCTCCCAGCTTCTTCATTCAACTAGAACTTTCTTCCTGCTTCCCTTCTGCATGTATTTGGGACTTGCCATTCTGAGTTATGATTATTCAGAGGGGGTTTCCAATCTGACTAACTGCCCAGTGTGTATATACTCGCCTTCTGCAACAGCGTATAATTACAATTAATAGCAGACACCCATTCCAGGCCCAATTAATTCAAGCAAAGAGGCACATCTAGCTGATGAGCCTTTCTTAAGATGACAAATGGATTTAAGTGGAATAAGGCTTGTACAGTGCAGGGCCTAGCTGGCATGCTCCAAATCCTTAATAAATATTAACCATTAGACCATTTTATTTCATTACATATATTTGTGTGTATAGAAAAACTATAAAGCTATTATAATGAATAATAGAGTTCAGTAAAGTGACTGAATAAAAGGCAAATAAACACAGAGAGATATATTTGCTACATTCTATTGATATGCTTGAAGATGTAGTGAGAAAAACTTATTCAGGAAAAGTTGCAAAAATGAAACAAAACAGAATAAAGCAAAGCAAGAACTAGTAACAAATATAATAAGCTAAAATGTGTCAGGCCTATATGTAGGGAAATATGAAACTTTACTCAAAAATATTAATGAATGATGGAGAGATAATATTGATATATTGTTGATCAGAAGAGTGCATATTTTTAAAGTGTAAAGTATTCTCAACTTAAGGCATATTTAGGGGACTCAGATGATAAAGAATCTGCCTGCAATGCGGGATACTTGGGTTTGATTTCTGGGTGGAGGCATGTTCACACACTAAAAAATCAGGTTTTTAATGACTATCTGGGCTTCTGCAGTGGTTCAGTGGTAAAGAATTCACCTGCCAATGCAGGAGACCCAGGTTTGATCCCTGGGTCAGGAAGATCCCTAGAGAAGGGAATGACAACCAACTCCAGTATCCTTGCCTGGGAAATTCCATGGACAGAGGAGCCTGGCAGGATAGAGTTCATGGGGTCTCAAAGATCTGAACAAGACTTAACGACTAAACAACAGAAATTACTATTTAGTGATATAGGAAGAGGTTCACAATGGAAGTGCAGGACAAAAACAGAACAGAAAGTGGCAAACAAGGATTTATCCAGACCACATACCTGCACACACCTGTACACGCATGCATTCACATCTGCACATCAGTTCAGTTCAGTTCAGTTGCTCAGTCGTGTCCGACTCTTTGTGACCCCATGAATCGCAGCACGCCAGGCCTCCCTGTCCATCACCAACTCCCGGAGTTCACTCAGACTCACGTCCATCGAGTCAGTGATACCATCCAGCCATCTCATCCTCGGTCGTCCCCTTCTCCTCCTGTCCCCAATCCCTCCCAGCATCAGAGTCTTTTCCAAGGAGTCAACCCTTCGCATGAGATGGCCAAAGTACTGGAGTTTCAGCTTTAGCATCATTCCTTCCAAAGAAATCCCAGGGCTGATCTCCTTCAGAATGGACTGGTTGGATCTCCTTGCAGTCTGAGGGACTCTCAAGAGTCTTCTCCAACACAGAAAGCGGGAAAGGGAAACATCAGAATGTTTGGAATGGTTTACTGCTCTGGGGCAGTGATTTGCAATTTCTTCTTTGCACTTTTTGTTGTTGTCGTTCAGTCACTCAGTTGTGTCCAGCTCTTTGCAACCCCATGGACTGAAGGATGTTTGGCTTCCCTGTCCTTCACCATCTACTGAAGCTTGCTCAAACTCATGTCCATTGAGTCGGTGATGTCATCCAACCATCTCATCCTCTGTCGTCCCCTTTCCTCCTGCCTTCAATCTTTCCCAGCATCAGGGTTTTTCCTAATGAGCTGGTTCTTTGCATCTGGTGGCCAAAGTGTTTGAGCTTCAGCTTTTTAGTACACCGCTAATGTTGGACAATGAGAATGGCCACCTTCACAATTAAAAGAAGAAGCGAGCTTTCTTTTTATTTTTAATTGATATACAGTTGGTGCACACACAGTAAGTTACAGGGGTACAGTATGGTGGCTCACACTTGTTAAAGGTTATACTCCATTTATAGTTATTATCAGGGCTTCCCACGTGATGCTAGTGGTAAAGAACCCGCCTGCCAAGGCAGGAGATGCAAGAGACGTGGGTTTGATCCCTGAGTCAGATCTCCTGGAGGAGCAAACGGCAACCCGCTCCATTATTCTTCCCTGGAAAATTCCACGGGCAGAGGGGCCTGGCTGGCTGCAATCCATGGAGCTGCAGAGTCAGACACAACTGAGTGAGCACACGTTATTATCAAATATTGGCTATATTCCCTGTATTGTACAGTATATCCCTGTAGATTATTTTATACATAATAGTTTATACCTCTTAATCCCCTACCCCTGTCATGCCCCCCCACTCCCCCCCTACCCACTGGTAACCACTAGCTGGTTCTCTATATCTATGAGTTTAAATGCATGAGGAGTGAGCAAAGAAGGTCGCAAAATGGAGGGGTCAGAGTAAGCATAAAATTAATTAAAAAACAGATTCAAACTACATTTATTGATCACTTCCTGAATCCAGCCCCTTGGCTAGGAACTCTTTCCTAGTGTGTTCATGTAACATACTGACCTCAAGGAAGGCATGTCCCCATTTTATAGAAGATAAAAGCAGTTCAGAGAGGTTAAGTAACTTACTCAGAGACACACAGCAGAAAGACCGCAGAGCAGGCACCCAGCCCTGCCATGTTAATTCTATTGCTCTGGCTACTCTGGCACCAATCAGCACACAAGGAGACAGGTTAGAGCTGCTGTGATTCAACCCAGAGGACTGAAATGATTAGCTCAATTGAAAAGAAAAGATGGTTTATGAAAACTTTCCTATGAGAAATAAAGTGTTCAGAGCCAAGTCACATAGACATACGGGAACTTGAAAGCTACTAGCTGCACTGATTTCACTGATGATCTGTAAAGGTGGTATCTATTTAAATCTTTACTGTACAGCTGCTTCGACCGGTCAAAACAAAGCCAAAGCTTTGTGCATGGATGGCCAGGAGCTGTGAAGTGAGGCGGAGTCTGGTGTACCTACAAAATCCTGCCCGCCTCCTACTTTAGACATTGGGTAACATTGGAGCAGAGAGAAGGAAAAATGAAGGAGGAAGTGGAGAGGTCACTGGCTATTTCTTCTTGTGCCCCAATCAATCATCTTTCTATAATTCTGTCACTTTTTTTAAACCTCCACCCAAACTCCAGTGCCTTCCAGCTGCTTTTCCTTCTTGCTCAACTGTCCTGAACTGCCTCAAAGAGAGAGAGAACAAGCCCTCTCTCAGTAAGAGCTCAGCTGCTAGAATGAACACACAGCAAGGCATCCACATGAAGGTCTCTGAAGCATTAACTCATGGAGGAAGCAACCCAGCAGAATATCTTGACATCTGGGATCAAGAGACTTGGTGTGGTGGTTTGAAAACACATCTGCAAATTCAAAGACATGCTTCCTATCAAGAGGAGAAGGTTATGTCTCTTCCCCCTTGAAAGTGAGCAGGCGTTTCTGGTTGCCTCTGTGAATAGAATGTGGCAGAAGGGATGCTGGTTGATTTCAAAGGCTGAGTTAGAGAAGGTCAAAGTTTACACATTTTCTGCTCTGTCTTCTTGTGATACTTGCTCTGAAGTCCTGGGCTGTTAGATAAGAGGCTGGACTACTCTGAAGCTTCCATGCTGGACAGACCATGCAAAGCAATGAGACAGAGACAGCGACAGACAGGACAGAGATAAGGAAGCCTGTCTTTCCCCAGCTCCGGATCTTCCCAACTTCAAGCACCTGACATGGGACTGAGGCAGCTTTCAGATGGTGCAGCCTGGCTATAGTCTGACTGCCATCCTAAGGGAGATTCCAAGTGAGAACCACTCAGCTGAACTCAGTCTGTTCCAAGAACCACGACAGACAGTAACAGACTGATAGCCACTGCTTTCTACAGCTAAGGTTTAGGGTCATTTGTTACGCAGCAGCATCTGGTTTCTGCTACCTGCAAACACTGAGTGATGAGTCACGCTGTTGCTTTGCCACCTCAGTTTCTTCATCTGTAAAATGTAAGATTTTATGGTGTGCTGTGCTTAGTCGC
Source organism: Oryx dammah (assembly GCF_014754425.2). Taxonomy (NCBI): domain Eukaryota; kingdom Metazoa; phylum Chordata; class Mammalia; order Artiodactyla; family Bovidae; genus Oryx; species Oryx dammah. Next base: position 188,962,884 of record NW_024070186.1, on the reverse strand, counting down.
TCAGTCATGTCTCTTTGTGACCCAATGGACTATAGCCTGCCAGGCTCCTCTGTTCATAGGATTTTTCAGCATACTGAAGTGGGTTGCCATGCCCTCCTCCAGGGGATCTTCCCAACCCAGGGATTAAACCCAGGTGTCCCACGTTGCAGGTGGATTCTTTACTGTCTGAACCACCAGGGAAACGCTAAGATTTTGTGGTATCTACCATCAAATGTTTTTAAGAGTCGTCTAGGAGAGAATGGGTGTAAAACCATCGGGTAAACTGTCAGAACGTCACTAATATTGATGGCTATTGAAGACGACACCTATAGTTGGGGAAATATTCCCAGTGATGGAATTCTAGCCACCAGGGCTGGCTGGGCCATGGAGCACACTCAAGCATGGGCCGTGGGTCTGGTCAGTCAAGGAGCATACCAGGGAGTGTTGTCCTGCTTGCTGAGGTAGAACATTCCAGGATGGGGCTCTGTGACTCCTGAGTTCTGGGAACTCACAGGAGAGGAGTGTGGCCTCAGGGATGTGTGCTTTGTCAGCCTTGCCAGGTCTAGCTGCTGCGTAGCCACCGGGGCAAAGTAAAAGTCTCTCAGTCCTGTCCGACTCTTTGAAATCCCATGGACTATCAACTCCGTGGAATTCTCCAGGCCAGAATACTGGAGTGGATAGCTGTTCCCTTCTCCAGGGGATCTATCCAACCCGGGGATCAAACCCAGGTCTCTGGCCCACATTGCAGACTCTTTACCAGGTGAGCCACCAGGGAAGCCCAGGAATACTGGAGAGGGGTAGCCTATCCCTTCTGCAGGGGATCTTCCCGACCCAGGAATAGAATCGTGGTCTCCTCCATTGCAGGTGGATTCTTTACAGTCTGAGCTACCATGGAAGCCCAGCCACCAGGGAAATCATCCCGTTTCCTTTTGCAGCTCCTGAGCGCCCCCTGGAGGAAGGGACTCAGCAACGCCAGGGGTCCCCGCAGGTGCTATAGGTCAGGGGTACAAACACTGCTCTAACACCCAGCTTATCGTAGGTTTTATCATCTTCCCGGTGGCTCAGATGGTAAAGCATCTGACTGCAGTGCGGGAGACTGAGGTTCGATACCTGAGTTGGGAAGATCCTCTGGAGAAAGAAATAGCAATCCAATCCAGTACTCTCGTCTGGAAAATTTGAAGGACGGAGGAACCTGGTAGGCTCCAGTCCATGGGGTTGCAAAGAATCGGACACGACTGAGCAACTTCACTTTCACTTTTCACTTTCATGCATTGGAGAAGGAAATGGCAACCCACTCCAGTATTCTTGCCTGGAGAATCCCAGGGATGGGGAAGCCATCTATAGGGTCGCACACAGTTGGACACGACTTAGCGACTTCACTTTCACTTATCATAGGGCTTAGAAGTCAGATCACCCCACTTGGAGGGCTGCTCTGTGGTGCACTTCCTCAAAGTATTAGAAGCTAGAAATCAATAAATACGTTTCTCTTGGGGACTGTGGACCGGAACAGACCAGCCGATAAAATGATCTCTAAAGAAGTGACGATAAAAGAGCCGATGCCTTCGTTTTGAGTTCTCTGATCGTCTGCGCGTGATCTTTGAGTCTCCAGGTTCAGTGCCAATCAAAGAGGCTCATTGGGGGAGACCATGGGGAAGAAGGCCCCACCTACTGGTGGGGTGGGACCGAAGACCCCAGCCTTGTGGAATTGCTTGGGAGTTTGAAAGGAACTCCGTTTTAACAGGAGGCGGGCTGTGGCGCTGGGTGCCCCTCAACCCAGAGCAAACCCTGGAAGCCTTGCGCTGTGTGTCAGTCCCCAGGAGAGAAGAGGCTCCGGAAACTGGCCCATTTCAGAAATGCCCAGGAGCTTATCACAAATAAGGAGGCTTCACCCAGAATATCCTGGGGTGAGGGCCTGGCTTCTTCATATTTAGTCTATGCCTGCTGTGATGCTACTGCAGCTGGCCAGGCAGTTTTTTTTTTTTTTTTTTTAATGAGCCCAATATGGTGCTTTCCTAACTGTGATCTGCTCATGACTATTGAATGGAGGTGTGTGCGTTGAATGGAGTTTTCTGGAGACCGGGGTGGGTCTGAGTGACAGGGAGCGTGGGAGGGAAGAGAAGGGCATCCTGGGAGGCGGAGACAGGCGCAGAGATGGGGCGATGTGAGCACAAAGGACCTGCGTGGAGGCATGGAAGGGGGCCTCTGTGGTACTTCAGCTCCGCCCCTGACACCCGGGCCACCCTGAGCACGTCTCTGAGCACCCGTGACGGGGAGCCACCTGTGGCTGATGCGCCCACAGGGCTGTACATTCTGGATCATTCTAGCTTTGGCAGCTGCTGTCTTCCTGCCAGGTCAGGGCAGCGTCCCTTTTGGCTTTGTTGTGTTCTTTTTTTTGGCAGTGCAGTGTGGCATGCTGGATCTTAGCTTCCTGCCCAGGGACTGAACCCGAGCCACTTGCATTGGAAGGTGAGGTCCTAACCTCTGGACCACCAGGGAAGTCCCACTGACTCTAGTTTTGCACAGACGTTGATGTCGGGAAGACTAGAACCTTCCCTGCTTACTGCTCGGGCCCCTGTGAAGGCTTTGCTAATGTCAAGATAGTCCATCCTGCAAACCAGCCACTATGGAGGACATCAGCTACCCCTTGACCATGCAGCCCAGGGAAACCACCACGTGTTCCAGAGGTGACTCCTGGGATCATCCTAGAGGTCACTCCCGCCTCTGCAAACCTGTCGACTGTGGCCCAGCCCAGCCTGGGGTAGCTCAGGCTATCTCGGTCTGGTGGTCACTACCGTTCAGTTTTAGTTTGCTGTTTTCAGCAAACACATGAGACTGAAGCCTTGGGCCAGGCTTGTTGGGTTTTCCTTCAAGCATGTGATCCAGCCTTTGCCTAGAAATTTGCTTCTGGTTTTCAGCCAACCCCACCTGCCTCTGGTGAGTGAACACCCCAGGGAAGGCATCCCTGCCCTGCCCCAGGCCACACCTCACTGGATGCTGACATGCTCATGGGGCCCCACTGGTGGCCGAAGTGGCTTAATTTGAACTTTGGCCAACCCAAGACGTTGGCAACTTCTTAGTCTTGAAAGGCAAGACCCCTATCCATGGTCAAGGTGGCAGGACTGAGACTTTACAGCTGACCCTCCTTATCGCAAATCAGAGTGACCCAAGGACCTGGCCTCTCCGCATAGTCCCCCTCTCAGGCCCTGTCCTGAAAACCTGGCTGGCTTCAGATCAACTGGCTAATTACTTGTGCTGTAATGATCAACCTGCCTAATTTATCACTTCTTTGAACATTTAATTAGGCAGCAGTGCAAGACAATTAGGTTCTGAATTAGGATAAATTAAACTGCTAGCTTTGCAGCTCTGAGGACATGAAAACTATAACCAATTACATCTGCAAAAGATTTGACAGAACCGTCAAAGAACAAGAGCCTGACATGAGTGGACGGCCTGATGGGCCAAATACTTTGGAGGATCCAGCGGGGCCTGGAGTTTTAGCCGGGAAAACAGAGAGGGGATGTGAGCAGCCTGAGACAAGAAGAGGTCTGCCTTTGCAGGGCTTGGTGTCTCTATCCTCCTTGCTGGTAGGGTCTGTGACAAGTGACCATTTTATTTATTTGTTTGTTTCTTTATTTATTCCTTCTCCTTCTTATATGGTGATGGATGGTAACTAAATCATAGAATTATTTTAGAAGATCAACTAGAACTAGAAATTTGGAATTATTGGTTTGTTAGCCCCCAAACTATGGATGAAACTCCAGTATACGTATATAAAGTATAAGCTTACACTAAAAAAAATCACTTCTCATCCAACTATTTAAGCCTAGTTCTTGAATATTTACACTCTGGTGTTGCCATAGGAAGAATATATTCTCGTGGATGAAGCAGTACAGCAGAAGCCCTCAGGTCATGTTGATTTAGCTTTATCATGGGTTGTGATTTAGTCTTTTAATTGTCAATCTGGATTTTTATCTTTTTTAAAAATGACTTTCCATAGGTGTTTGAAAGCCGTTTGCACTCCCCAGGCAGACATGGAGCTGGGCACCAGCTGGAGAAGGCTGGGGACTGCAGGCCTCCCGGTCTGAGGTTCAACTTGTGCTTTGGCTGTGGGGAAATGGGATTGACGATGCGTGTGAGGTTTCCCCTCCAGACAGGGTTGTTGTTATTCAGTTGCTAAGTTGTGTCCGACTCTTTGTGACCCCATGAACTGCAGCACACTAGGTTTCCCTGTCCTTTCCTATCTCCTGGAGTTTGCTCACATTCATGTCCGTTGAGTCAGTGATGCCATCCAACTATCTCATCCTCTGTTGTCCCCTTCTCCTCCCACCTTCAATCTTTCTCAGCATCAGGGTCTTTTCTAATGAGTCGGTTCTTTGCACCAGGTGGTAAAGTACTGGAGCTTCAGCTTCAGCATCAGTCCTTCCAATTAATATTTGGGGTTGATTTCCTTTAGGATTGATTGGTTTGATCTCCTGGCAGTCCAAGGGACTCTCAAGAGTCTTCTTCAGCACCACAATTAGAAAGCATCAATTCTTCGGTGCTCAGCCTTCTTCATGATCCAGCTCTCACATCCGTACATGACTACATTCACACAGATGAGGTGGTGAGAACCAACGAGAAGAGGGATAAAGAAGGCAGGAGTGTAAAAGTGTCTGGGCTTTAGTTTCTTTCTGGGATTTTCCAGGAATTGGGAAAGACTTGGGATTTTCTGGCTTCCCTTGTGGCTCAGCTGGTAAAGAATCTGTCTGCAGTGTGGGAGACCTGAGTTCGATCCCTGGGTTGGGAAGATCCCCTGGAGAAGGGAAAGGCTACCCACCCTAGTATTCTGGCCTGGAGAATTCCATGGACTGTATAGTCCATGGGGTCACAAAGAATCAGACACGATTGAGCGACTTTCACTTTCACTGGGATTTTCTGAGAGTTTTCAAGAATGAGGAGGACTTGAGAGACTTAAGGAGCAAACTGTATCATAAACCAGGCTTTCAGCTTCCGATGATTCTCTTCTGTTTTTTGTTCTTCATGATTTAACACCTTTTGTAAAGCTTTGTGCTCATGGATCAGGTTTGACTCACAGCTGAGTTATTAAGAGGGAGGCTGTGTGTATGTGTGTAGGGGGGAGAGATTGGGCTTTGCTTTCCAGGAGTTCCTGCACCCTTGCCTTTCAAGCATGCCGTCCGTGGTAACACACAACAGTGTCACAAGAAAAACGTGTCAGTATAACAAGAACTGCTGAGTTTCCATGGCTTGGCTTGCAGTCTCCCCCTTCACGACCTTTCCTATCATACAGGACTCATGTCTAGAATCTGGTACTGATCATGACTGTGGTGGATGCCAAAGTCACAGGGCCCCATTGCAGTCGGTGGGAAAAAAAAAACATTGTGATGTGTGGGTGTGTGTGTGTGATCTGACGCAGCTTCCAACCAGCTGTGAGTCAGATAACGGGCTCAGCGAAGGCGGTGTCAAATGCCTGAAAAGAGGAGCAAAGAGACAGCAGAGGAAGATGTTTGCCGCGTGATCAAAGGGCAGCTTGATCACTCCAGGAAGGGAAGTGCTTGACATGCTGTGAACATCTGGAGGGAAGTGACAGGTGCAGAGACAGGAAACCTCCCCACATTTTCTCATAGTCCAGAAGCCTATTGAGTAGGCAGCAGCTGACAAGAGAGTCAAGGGGCTGAGTGGCCCACTCACTCTCTCCAAAAGGCAGCTCTCCAGACATTTCCAACCTTTAGGATTTTCTTTGTTTGGCTTTTTTATATCTAGAAAATAAGGAAGACTCTTTCAAGAACAGACGTTTGCATCCCTAGTTCTAGAATAAGGGTGATATTTTCTGTCCTGCCTCTCAAATTCCACGTGCGTGCGTGCTAAGTTGCTTCAGTCGTGTCCGACTCTGCAACCCAATGGACTGCAGCCTGCCAGGTTCCTCTGTCCGTGGATCCTCCAGGCAAGAATACTGGAGTGGGTTGCTGTGCCCTCCTGCAGGGGATCTTCCCGACCCAGGGATCGAACCTGTGTCTCTTATGTCTCCTGCATTGGCAGGAGGGTTCTTTACCACTAGCACCACCCAGGAAGCCCCTTAAATTTCACCCCAGACATTAAAACAGCTGTCAGCAAAGGAACTTCTTAAATCCTGAACATCACTTGAAATTGCCTGGGAATTCAGGTGCAAACAGCAGATGTAGTCTTAGAGAATGTTTCTGCAAGCAGCACAGGTTTATATGAAAGCTCTGAAGCAATGAGAGCTTAAACCAAATACCATACACCCTTCACATTATCACATTTACAAAGATGCGTTTCATTGACATATTTAGAACCAATTAGTCTGCTCAACATTGTTTCTCCAAATTGCATCATATCATCGCTTCATTAAAAATGCTCCAATTAAGGGTAAGAAAGAAGTTTCTGTAGGGTAGCTGCCTGGACACATTAGTCTGAGGCTTTCCCATTACAGACCAAATCGCAGGTCGCTGTTACCATGAGAACCACAGCGTTTCTCCGGCTGTTAGAATTATTAACTCAAAGAACATGCATCTTCTTAAACTCTGCCTGTTATTTATCTACTGTTCCATGGGCTTGACTCTGCTGAGAGTGAACTCTATTAATCATCAGTCGAAAAAAGTGTAGGGGCTGCTGGAGAGAGAGCAGCCGTGCCTTCCTTCCTGTAGGGAGTGGTGGTGGCAAGCCATTTCCCCGCATTGCTCCATTTCTTGTGGAAGGTAGAGACGAGGGACTGGAAGCCCTGGAGTGAAGACAAGTCTGGAGGAGCTGGGACCATGCCCAGAGACGAGAAAGACAGGCTGTCAGGGGCTTTCAAGTCCTCTCTGCCACTGCACAGATGACATGGATGGGTGACCAGATACCACCTCTGTCCACTTGCCAGGTCCAACACTCCATCTAGAAGTGAAGACTATTCATTGTGAACTAGGATGTGCCCATCACCATATACTGTACAGAATGCTTTCTGAGTGCTTAACTGTTTATGTCTCTCATGCAGTATGCCTTCTTACCTCCATTTTACAGAAAATGAAACTGAGGCTACAACCCTCTCAAGAAGCCAAGCCAGCACCTGGAGAAACTGGGCCTAGAAGTGAGATACTCTGTTTTAAAATCCCACACTCCCCATACAAAAACTTGTGTGCAGATGTTTAAAGCAACTTTGTATTCTTAATTGTCCAAACTTGGAGGCAACCAAGATGTCTTTTGGTAGGTGAATAGTTAAATAGACTGTAGTCCCTCCAGACAATGGAATGTAATTCAGTGCTAAAAAGGAATGAGCCTTCAAAACAGGAAGAGAAATGGAGGAACCTTAAATGCATATTACTAAGTGAAAGAAGCCAGTCTAAAAAGACTGTATGCTATATAATTCCGGCTATTTGATGTTCTAGAAGAGGCAAAACAATAGAATCAGTAAAAAGATCAATGGTTGCCAGGCATTAAAGGGAAGGGAGAGATGAATAAGCTGAACACAGAATTTTTAAGGCAGTGAATATATCCTAAATGATACCATAATGGTTTGATGTTGTTGGTTAGTTGCTATTGACTTTCTTGTGACCCCATGGACTGAAGCCTGCCAAGCTCCCTCTGTCCGTGGAATTTCCCATGCAAGAATACTGGAGAGGGTTGCCAATCCCTTCTCCAGGGGATCTTCCTGACCCAAGGACTGAACCCGCCTCTCTTACATTGGCAGGCAGATTCTTTACCACTGAGCCACCAGGGAAGCCATCTTTGTCCACATCCATAGAATGTGCAGCTCTGAGAAACTGATAATGTAAACTGTGAATTTGGTAATGCAGGTCCATTGATTGCAACAAATGTAGGGACTTCCCTGGTGGTCCAGTGGTTAAGACTTCTCCTTCCAATGCAGGGGTTGCGAGTTTGATCCCTGGTCAGGGAGATAAGATCCTACATGTCTTGTGGCCAAAAACAAAACAAAACATAAAACAGAAACAATAGTGTAAGAGATTCAATAAAGACTTTAAAAATTGTCTACGTCAAAAAAAAAAAATCTTGAACTAATGTACCAGTCTGGTGGGGGATGTTGATAATGGGAGAGGCTGGTCATGAGTGGAAACAAGAGGGTGCTTGGGAAATCTTTGTACCTTCCTCTCAACTTTGCTCTGCACCTAAAACTGCTCTAAAATACAGTCTTCAAAGAAAAATCCCATGCTCTTTCCTCGTTATCACCCCACAGAAGAACCAAAGCTATTGCCATCTAAGAAGATGGAAGAAGATGGCCACCGTGACCAGATGCTGTGATGGGAAAGATGGAGGGGAGAACGCAGGGTGTCACAGGGGGTGGGGTCCAAGGGGCAGAAGGCACAGGGCACACCCCTCAAAGGCCCTGGCTGGGCTGCCAGCTTCTGGCTCAGCTTGGCTGTGGTCGTTCATTTCTCAAGGTGTCTAGTACTATGCCCTGCCTGGCGCTGACTCATTCTCCTAAGTAACTTGCTTATTTATTGGTAACATGCATATGGAGATATGTACACATTAAGCGTGTGTGCTGAGATGTGGTCTCACAAAGCAAACACTACGCTCTCATATCAAAACAGAACCCTAGAGGTCCCGGTCATAACTTTTCTCAGTCACTACTTCTGCTGTGGTTTCTAATACCAGTTTTAGAAACCAGTTCCAAAACCAAAACCGTATCAGTTTTGCCTATTTTTGAGCTTTTTATGGGTGGAACCGAGGCTTCCGAGGTGGCGATAGTGGTAGAGAATCCATCTATCTGCCTGCCAATGCAGGCGGTAAAAGACGCATGGGATCAAGCCCTGGGATGGGAGGATCCCCTGGAGTAGGAAAAGGCAACCCACCCCAGTATTCTTGCCTGGAAAATTCCATGGACAGAGAAGCCTGGTGGGATACAGTCTATGGGGCTGCAACGAGCTGGACACAACTGAGTGACTGAACACTCATAGATGGAACTGCATAGGCCATCCTCATCCCAGACTTTTTAAAAAATATAGTTGACTTGCAATGTTGTGTTAATCTCAGATGTACAGCAAAGTGATTCAATTTTACATATATATATATATATGTATATATATGTGTGTGTGTGAGTATTCCTTTTTTTCAAAGATTTTTTTAATATGCATCACTTTTAAAGTCTTTACTGAGTTTGTTACAATATTGCTTATGTTTTATGTTTTGGATTTTTGGCCAAGAGGCATGTGGGATCTTAGCTCCCCAACCAGGGATCGAACCTGCACCCTGCGTGTTGGAAAGCCACTGGGCCACCAGGGGAATCCCCTATATATATATTGTTTTTCAGCTTCTTTCCCACTATAGGTTATTACAAGGCTACAAGACGTTGAATAGAGTTCCCTGTGCTATACAGTAGGTCTTTTGAGTATCTATTTTATATATAGTAGTTCAGTTCAGTTCAGTTCAGTTCAGTCGCTCAGTTGTGTCCGACTCTTTGTGACCCCTTGAACTGCAGCATGCCAGGCCTCCCTGTCCATCACCAACTCCCAGAGTTCACCCAAACCCATGTCCGTTGAGTCGGTGATGCCATCCAACCATCTCGTCCTCTGTCATCCCCTTCTCCTCCTGCCCTCAGTCTTTCCCAGCATCAGGGTTTTTTCAAATGAGTCAGCTCTTTGCATCAGGTGGCCAAAGTACTGGAGTTTCAGCTTCAGCATCAGTCCTTCCAATATATATAGTAGTATGTATCTGCTAGTCCCAAATTCCAAATTTATCCCTCCCCCACTTTGCCCTTTGGGAACCATAAGTTTGTTTTCTATGTCTGTGATTCTCTCTCTGTTTTGTAGATAAATGCATTTGTGGTTTTTTTTTTTTTTCAGATTCCACATCTAGGTGATATCATATGGTATTTATCTTTGTCTGTCTGACTTCACTCAGTGTGATATCTCTGCATCCATCCATGTTGCTGCAGATGGCATGATTTCATTCTTTTTTATGGCTGCATAATATTCCATTGTGTATATGTACCATGTCTTCTTTATTCATCTGTCAACGGATGCTTAACCTTATGACACTCGTCAGCTCAGTCTACTCTGTGCGTGGCTGTCGTTTGTCCATCTTCTCTGCGGCACCATGCCCCTGTGGATAAGCGAACTACTATATGTTATTTTCTCCTACTATCATTTTTGCTCTTTGTCATACTTTCCAGTTTGAGACTATAATGAGCTGTGCAAGTGCAAACAGTGTTTGGAGTATTTTTCAGGAATGGGTGCATGTTTCGTGTATACCCTGGAGTGGAATTGCTAGGTCATGGGAATGCAGATGTTCAGCCTTAGTAGTTTAGTAGTAAAGTTCTTTGGGGTTTTTGTTTTATATTTGTGTAAGTTAGTACACATTTATAAATATTTCCTTGAGTATTTTTGTAAATTATTCTGCTTCTGTGTGTCCTAGGATATCAAAATGGGACTGTTTGTACCTCAGTTTTAGCTGAAACCCCAAAAGACAGAGAATGAAACAATAGGGGACCAGCACTTTACATTCCCAAATGAGGTTCCAGACAACTTAGGAATGTTCTCAGGACTTCCCTGGTGGTCCAGTGGTTAAGAATCACTGGCCAATGCAGGGGACATGGGTTCAGTTCCTGGTCTGGGAAGATCCCACATGCTGAGAGGCAACTAAGCCCACGTGCCAGAAGTACTGAGCCTTTGCTTTAGAACCTGTACTCTGCAACAAGAGAAGCCACCCAATGCGAAGCCCGTGCACTGCAGCTAGAGAGTAGCCAGCACTTGCTGAAACTAGAGATAAGCCCATGTGCAACAGCAAAGTCCCAGTGCAGCCAAAATATGAACACATAAATAAAAATCTAAAAGCAAAAATGATCTCAAATTCCAAAGGTGGCCGACAACAGTTCCGGGGTCTGTTAGCCCAGTGCCCTCGTGAGGATCTCATGGGATGAAAGTGGAAAGGTCAGGACAGGTTGGTGATTGTGGTTCCTGCCCCCCAGGTCCATCAGGGAAGGGCGGAGTGTTTACTGAGAGGGGTTTCAAGGCCACATAGTAGGTCCCTTATGGGTGTCCTGGAGTGCAGTGTCTCAGATGGCCGAGAGTGAAGGGAAGTGACCGCACTGGGAGCGGGCACACCTACTCTGATTCAGGGCAAAGACATATGTTTCCTGGGAACAGTGGAAGCCACCGGGAGGCAGAGTCTCCTAGGATAGACAGGCGATTTCAGCAGAAAGAAGCTAGAGGAAGGGGGGCTGCTCACTCGGATCCTGCCCAGCTAAGGGAGCAGAATCAGGTGGGTTGCTGGGTGGAGCTCCAAGGAACCCGCAGAATGATCCTTGAGTACGCTGTTATGGTTCAGTCGCTCAGTCAAGTCTGACTCTGACCCCATGGACTGCAGCACGCCAGGCCTCCCTGTCCATCACCAACTCCCGGAGCTTGCTCAAACTCATGTCCATTGAGTCGGTGATGCCATCTAACCATCTCATCCTCCATCGTCCATTGAGCAAGTGGAGCCTGTAAAAGCCTGCTTCTGGGCGCAGGAGACCAACAGGTAGCTGTCCTGCCCCGGCTCTCTCCTGGTGCCCCAAGCGGGAGGAGCCAGAAGCAGCCTGTGGATGGCCGAGGGAAGACGGCAGCACTTGATGGAAATGGAGAAGAACTCACCTGATGCCACCCTCTCCCGCTGCTTCTTTATCCAGAAACTAGGTGGAGAAGAGTTTAACTTCATACACAGGAGTTTGGACTTGACATCCTTCTGGCGTGTTAACAATCGCAGTGAGATGACTCAAGAGTAACAGCAGCAGCCACGGGAGTTTTAGTTGATACAGGTGATCTGAACAGTCTGCGAAGTCCTGGCTCTGGAAGAGCAAGGCCCTGGGACGGCCTTTGGGGCTGGGGATGGGCTGGGAGATGCGTTTGTCAAGGCGGAGGCGTCTGTCTTTGTTGTGGTTGTTTCTTTCTTGGGTCACACTGTGTGGCTTGTAGGATCTTAGTTTCCCCCACCAGGGACTGAACCTGTAACCCCTGCAGTGGAAGCATGGAATCCTAACCACTGGACCCCCAGGGAATTCCTTGAGGCAGAGGTGTCATGATGCGGGGCGATGTTACAGGGTGTTGGATGGGAAATGGTTATGAAGTCCCTCAGAGATACACAGAGGTCTCCCTCCTGGGTCCCGTTGTAAAGTCTGGTTCACCCTGATGTTCTCATTCTCCTCTTGGGATGGAGACACCCTTTCACAGCATCCAGAGAATGGGTGCCCTCATGGGTGGGATTCTTAAGACCCCAGCATCCCTGAATTTGCACCAAATGTTCTAGGACGGTAGGAGAGAAAGGGCAAATGACCCAGGAGGTTCAGTTACAAGTGCCCGAGCACTGCCTAACAGTCAGGCACACTCAGGAAGCCCGTAGGACTGAGTTCCTTGAGCTGTACCCGAGAAGGACTTTCAGTGTTGACTCCTGAACTTTAAAAAGATAAGCAAGAGCAGTAACTCCCAACTGGTGAGACATGGACCAGCTGGGATGGTGTGTGGGACGAGGGATTGGGCTCTTCTCAGAGCATCTTTATCCATCTTGTGATCAAACGTGGCCTGTAAACCAACCAAATAAAATGCATTGTGGATGGTGTTCAGCAAATAGCAAGATGCCCATTCTTGCAATGCATTGCTAAATTTTTCATAATGACACTGTGCCATTAAGTCATTCCCCATCCCAAATATGATCATGGGAAGATCAGAGGTTTTCTTATACATTGTTCCCTTAAAGCAGATGAGAAGAAAGAGATACACAGGATTCCGATGCCATTGCGTTAACACTAAAATGCCATTTAGCCAGCATGCAGGCTGCCAGATAAAGCTGTGAGGTACTAGGGGGATGAATTGAAAATTGTCATTCCGTCAAGCCTAGTGACAACATTATCTGCAGATCTTAGAAAAATCAGCTCAGAAAAAATCCCTGGTTGGTAGTGATCCTCTTAGATAGATTGAAATCTTTCCAGGCTATTCCTCGGGGCTCATCAATCAAGGGCAGTTGTCATGGTGAGCAGTTGAATAGATGGTTTCCATTTAATTATCTCCAGCCCTCCAGATATTGAAAGCACTTGGGGACACAGGCCTCACTGGCCCTTGACTCCCTGGCTACAATAACCATTGCTCCCCCCCACCACCTTCACCCAGAGGCATTCATTCTTTCATCCAGTAAATAGGTACCCAGTGCCTATTATATGCCAGGCAGGTTGTCTGGCCAAGGATGCTTCTGTGAAAACGTCAGGGGCCGTCCACGATTTCACACACTTCAAGCTGGACCTGCAGACAAGCGGGATGTGTGTCTGTGCTGCGTGTGTGTTCACAGGCAGGCGCTGGAGCCTGGGAAGGTCTCGGGGTTGGGAGACGGCCGGGAGCTAGGAGTTGGGAGTTCCAGGTAGTCAACAGTGAGATCACAAAAGTCTTGGTAGAGGGAGGAGGTCCAGGTCTAATCTTTCCGCATCACTGGGAATGAAAGGAAAGAGCGAGAGACAAGGACATCAATCAAAGCAGGCAGGTTACTACCTGCCAGTGAGAGGAAGCCAGTGATGAGGACCTAGTGGGTAAAAGGAGGGAAGTAGGAAGAATGGGCGAGAAAGGAAGAAGGGGCCTGGGAAGTTACTTGGACAGCATCACAGTTTCTGCATCTCCCATTTGTTTGATGTCAAGTGTGTGGGAGACTAGAGTAAAAGTGTGTCTTAAAGAAGCAGAGTTAGGGTGGGGACCACGTAGACAGGGACACAGCTATCTATTCTTCCATCCGTCATCCGTTCACTTATCCATCTATTCATCCCTCCCTCTCTCCATCCGTCCATTCCTCGATACAGCCAGCTATCCATTTGGTCATTTGCTCATTTCTGAGCATCTACTATGTACCATCATGTCGGGGTAATACACATGGAGCAAATCATTTCACAGGACTTATTTAGTCATCAATATGAGTTATGCTATGAAAGTCCATGATCAGAGTGTCATGGAAGGCTCCCCCGGGGCAGTGAAACTCTACGGAGGTGTGGCAAATGAGGAGGAACTAGAAAGAAAATTCATTGGCAGAGGGGAAAGCAAGGATGAGGACTTTACACAGAGACGAGTGCCCAGTGAACAAAGGTGGACACTGACCACATGCAGAGGGCCCCTGGGACCTGGTCCTGTAAGCATGGGGCCTTGAATGAGTGGACAGATGAAGGGTCTGCATTTTTAAGTGATCATTCTGCTGCTACAGGGAGAAGGTAGTGGAGGAGGGCAGGCTGGAGCAGAAGGCTGGAAAGCTATGGACCTTGAGAATATCCATCTTCCAAGCCCCCTCCATCCTTCCAAGCTCCCTTGACTCCTAGGATAACCACATCTTTGGGTCGACTTGGGAGTGTTGCCATATTAAGAGAAGGAAAGGGAAGCACAGAGAAAGAGGTGATATACTCAAGGTCTCCGGCAAGATGACAGAAGCAGGATCAAAATGAAGGTTTTTAAATTCCAAGTCCAGGGCTCTTTCCTTTGTGCCATGAAATCGCCATCAATTCAGCCATCTGGGCGAGGGTTGGGATACACAGACACTCCAAGCTGCTAAGTACACCGTTATCTATGATGCGGAGTCTTTTTTTTTTTTAACTGTTGTGGCTGCTACAGCAACAGATTTGACTTCCTAATTATGTTTTTGCTTGGGCTAATGTAAAAATTAATTTTCATTCCCTGAACAACCATCAGCTACTGGTAAGAGGAGATAACTGAACAGAGTGAGCCATATATTCATCCAGTCCCAGGACCATCTACAAGCTGGGGCAGGAAGCTGTCATCTGTTACATAAGCATTCGGTGCTCTGCGCTTTGTGTGATGCCATCTTTTTCCAAACCCTGTGACATAGATTTTAATATTCCCATTTTAAAGACGAGAAGATGGAAGCCACAGAGGTTAAGCCACTTGCTCAGAATTACTTGTGAAGTAAGTGGTATGACAGAACTTAAGCTGCATCTGTCTATGTCTAAAAGTAATTCTCTTTCTCCAACGTTGGACCACTTCCGGTTGTAATATTCCTGTAGATTCCTGGTAGCAATGTGAGACAGGGACAAGGGGACAAGAAAAGAATCAGAAGGGTCTGGCCTACAGTAGTATATGTTGGGGTTACCACTGTTCAGAGTCTAGTTCTTAGCTTTGGTTCTTCTACCTAGTTGTTTCAGGTCACAGGGAGATATGTGTCTTAGGAGAATTGATTCATGTGGATCAAACTCACAAGAGCCTGATGTATAAGTCTGAGTGACAGTCTATTCCCTGGCCAGGGAAGGACCAGAATTTCCAGGTCTGTTTTCCAGGGCATATCTTTCCCAGAAGATGGATAGACTGGCTTACTAAGCAGAAGGCTGCTTGGCATGTGCAAAATCAGAACCAAAGTATCTGCGAGACACCTCTGTAGAATCCTATGCATAGCTTGTGGATGACTTATTTTCGGCTTCCTTTCTCATGTGATGGGAATGCTTCAGTGTCTTTTCTTTAAACATAGCTGAGTATCTGTTGTCATGTTTTGCTCTTTGCTCTTGTTTTACTAGACTTTTCTTGATACCATCCCTCTGTAGAAATATATTTTTTTCTGTGAGGGACAGTCTGGTCCTGGACACTCTCCCAGCTTCTGGTAGCCTCAGTGTTCTCTGGGTTATAGATGGCATCCTCCCGGCATCTTTACATCATCTTCCTCTCTGTGTCTTTCTCTCTGTCCAAACATCCCCTTTCTAGAAGGACGCTGGTCATATTGGATTACAGTCCACCATCATGACCTCATTTAAACTTGATTACTTCTGTTAAGATGCTGTTTTCAAGTAAAGTCACATTCTGACACGTACTGGGGGTTAGGAAGCCAGCATCTCTTTGGGAGAGGGGGCACAGTGCTACCCATATCAGTTCCCTTAGGGCCAAACCCACAAGTAAGGTCAAGAGGGAGCCAGGTAAAGAAATGGTAGGGCTACAGGCTTCCATGAGAGACCCCTTCCCTGGACTCAAGACAGTGAAACCTTGGGACTGTGCCCACCGGCTTCTGCAGCACCAGCCACGGGAGGGGTCTCAGCAGGGCCACCAAGGGGGACAACAAGGCACAGCAGAGAGAGAGAGAGAGGGACCCCAGAGAGAACGGCTGCAGGATTCCTATCATCCCGTCCCCTTTCTTTTTCTCAAGTGACTGGTGACTATGTGTCCCTTGCAATTAAAGAATCTGAATAAGAAAGTGACCTGCCTCTAAGACCTGGGGTTACTATAGTGTCTCCTTAATCATGACCGAACACACGGTCCAGGCATCAGGGCTGATAACATTCTGAGCAGGACATTACATTTCTGTTTCAATCTGCTGCCTGCCACAGTCTATGTGACTCTGGCTCTCATCCCCTCATGTCAACCAACGGCTCTTCCCAGCTAAAACATTCTGTAATTTTTACCATAATTGGTCAATTAAGCCCAAAGAGTCCCTCCAATAGGCAGCCTTAAAGATGCACTTTAGAAAACCCACCAAGTGGGTAAATCACGTGCCCCATAAGTGAGAGTTTATTATCTAACTCTCTGGGAAGCAGACCAGAATTCTTTCCCAAATGTGAGATTTACTTTAAGCTCAAGTTATTTTTAAAAGGTAGACAAAACCCATGATATCATCCCACTATTAATTTGTAGATGTGAAAAGATTCCTACCAATTCTGAGTCTTAGATAAATACACAAGAGTAATAATAACCTTTGCAGAAAGGTATTGAGCCCTAGACAGTTACTGAAGGCAAACGTTATTTGTTCCAAGAAACCTGCACAACTGGGTCTTTTGATTTTGCATGTAAGCTGCCAGAACAGGCAATTGCAGTTCTTTTTCTATTTCGGGTCTCAAAATACCTTAGAATTCTTTCCATTGTGGCCCAACTGTCAGGGGGAACAACGCGGCACCAATGTAGGAAAGACTCCATATTAGAATGCTTCAAAGAAATGAAAGTCTCAGGCTTATGTTGAGCAGGAGCGGGGGGAGCAGAAGGAAATTGTTTGTGCCTATAGCCTGCAGGTTACTTGTATCTTGCTGTGCACTGGGCCTGGGAGCCACGGGCCCTCTCTGCAAAATCTTCATGGTGTAAGCAGGGGGACACGTGGGTCATCAAA
The DNA here is from genome assembly GCF_014754425.2 of Oryx dammah. NCBI lineage: Eukaryota > Metazoa > Chordata > Mammalia > Artiodactyla > Bovidae > Oryx > Oryx dammah. The sequence continues at coordinate 188,945,856 of NW_024070186.1, read as the reverse complement.
TAATGCCAATGCCTTGCAATGGTTTCAGTGAAGGATTTCCCAGGTGGCGCTAGTGGTAAAGAGCCTGCCTGCCGATGCAGGAGATATAAGAGATGCAGGTTCTATCCCTGGGTCAGGAAGATCCCCTGGAGGAGGGCACGGCAACCCACTCCAGTATTCTTGCCTGGAGAATCCCATGGACAAGGAGCCTGGCAAGTGATAGTCCATGGGGTCGCAAAGAGTCAGACACAACTGAAGCGGCTTCACAGACACACATGTCCAGCAAGAGGAGAATGATTGAATGCTCCATGGCACATCCATAGATGTGAATTTTTCGTGGCTGTTAAACATGGTTTGGAAGAATATTTAATATTCTTTTTCACACTCACTATTGTGTGTTAAGTATAAAAGGCAGGATACAGAGTTCTATGCAGTATGGACCTCAGTTCAGTTCAGTCACTCAGTCATGTCCAACTCTTTGAGACCCCAGAGACTGCAGCATGCCAGGCCTCCCTGTCCATCACCAACTCCTGGAGCTTGCTCAAACTCGTGTCCATCGAGTCGGTGATGCCATCCAACCATCTCATCCTCTGTCGTCCTACTTTATATATATTATGTGATATACATACATATTTAAATATATGCATATACTATATGCTTGCACATAGTTTATAATACATTATTATAAATTATTGTATTATTATACAATGTATATATATTGTTGTTGTTCAGTTGCTAAATCATGTCCGACTCTTTGCAACCCCATGGACTGTAGCCCACTAGGCTCCTCTGTCCATGGGATTCCCCAGGCCAGGATACTGGAGAGTGTTGCCACGCCCTCCTCCAGGGGATCTTCCCGACCCAGAGACTGAACTCGTGTCCCTTATATCTCCTGCACTGGCAGGTAGGTTCTTTGCCACTAGAGCCAACTGGGAAGCCCTAATAATTTGTATGGTGGCTTAATGCATGCAAAGGTCTGAATGTTTGTGCTCTCCTGAAAATTCATATATTGAAATCCTAACTCTCAAGGATGATGGTATTTAATGATGAGGAAACAGAGCCCACATAACTGAAAAGACTGGCCCAGTATCACACAGTTCATGGCAAACAGTCCGTAAAATCTTCACTACATCAAATTGGCACTAAAAATATAAAATCCACTTATGTGTGTGCTAGTCACTAAGTCACATCAGACTCCTGTGACCCCATGGATTGTAGCCTGCCAGGCTCCTCTGTCCATGGGATTTTCCAGGCAAGAATGCTAGAGGGGTTTGCCATTTCCTCCTCTGGGGATCTTCCTGACCCTGGGATCGAGCTCTCATCTCCCGTGTTCCCTGCATTGGCAGGCAGATTTTTTTACCACTGCGCCACCTGGAGACAAAAACCCACCCTGAGAACACTTATTCCTGATCTAAACAGAGGACATGGAGCTCAGTCCCTCAAGGCAAAGTGTGCTTAAGAGATCTAAACACTGAGGAACATGTCTTTTTTAAAATGTTTCTTTTTTTTTTGAAGCAAGATATAGTACTGTGAAGTTGAGAAAAAAAATTGGAAATGATAAAAGTATTTATGATAATGGGTGAGAAACCCATTAAGAATTTTATTAGATAAGGATGACAAAATTAATTTCCCCTGTTTTCATTTTGGTATCAGCGCACATTTGTGTTTCCATAATAAAAATCGCAATGAAAGGGAAATTGGACACAGGGCATTACCCTTTTCCCTCGGCAGGGTGGAGGAGCGTGATTTCTTTTCCCTTGAAAGATGAGGGAGGACTACCGTGGGTTTAATTAAGGAGGGAGTTGTATGCAGGAAAAGAGCAAGGCTTAAGGTAACAACAGCCTGAGACTTAATTCCCCATGTTGAGTGGTACTCACACACTTGGGCTCTGGCTACACGGACAATGTGGTTTCCAAGGTGTCTCTGCTCCTGGCTCGTGCTCCTGGGCAGGGAACCTTACATCTGCATTTTTCACTTTTCCTTTCTGTGAAGTAGTGCTTCTAAGAGTACCTTGCACCTGGGACCTATGCAATGAGATGACCCATTCCTTAGAACAGTGCTTGGCACTTGGTGATGGCGCCATCGAATGTCACCTGCTATCTGCCCTTGGCACAGAATGGTATGACTTCAACCTCACTGGGGGAAATTGACCCTCGTGTCTGAAAGGATTTTGGTTTTGAATATATTTACCCATTCCCTCTCTCAGTCAAAACTCTCTGCCAGGCAATCTGCATTCATCTCCTGTGACACCAGAGACCAGATCCAGATGCCAGCAACCTTTGTAGTTGCCACGGGGGCAGAAACTGTAGCCATGAAAGGATGCTAATGAATGCTGGGAGTAATGTGTTTGATGGAAAAAAACACCAAGAACAAAAGGAAACAGTGACTTTAGAAAGGAGAAATACACACAGAGAGATAACCAATAAAAGAAAAGACGACAAATATATTTTTTCTCCTTAACCAAACTAAGAATACCCCCAAAGATTTCAATTCCTAAAGGGTCAGTTCAGATGAACCTAAATGGAGACTAAGTTCACTGAGCCTCTGATCCCTGTCTCTATATTGATTATGGCTATATACAAGGGTGAATTGCTAGTCGTTTGTTTATTTTGTTTGGCTAAAGATGAGAGAAAGCATTTTGCCCATGGCTTTGTGTGAGGATGCTGTAGAAATGGGGAATACAAGGTCCTAAGTGTGGTGGACCCTTAGTCTGGACCCTGAAACAGGAGTGAGCCCACGAGAGAGATGAAGGGGGTGGTCAGAATCCAGAGAACCATCAGATATGGGATTTTATGGGACTCAAGTCACAAGTAATGGGTGCTGCGGGTGCCCGGTTTCACGATGCGATGTGGCTGAAAGTCAGCTGTGCCTCCGCTATGCTGACCCAGACCGTGGAGGACTCTGGCCCTGTGGTTTATTTCTTTATCTTTGGCTATGCTGGGTCTCTGATGCGGTTGCAGGCTTTTCTCTAGCTGCAGCGAGTGGGGGCTAATCGCTAACCACAGTGTGCAGGCTTCTCTTGTGGAGCTCGGGCTCTATGGCACGCAGGCTTCGGTACTTACAGCATGTGGGCTCAGCAGTTGCGGCTCCCGGGCTCTAGAGCACAGCCTCAGCAGTTGCGGCTCCCGGGCTTAGTTGCTCCGAGGCATGTGGGATCTTCCCAACCCAGGGATGGAACTCACGTTATCCTGCATTGGCAGGTGGATTCTTTGCCACTGAACCACTAGGGTAGCCTCGCAGCCACATTTTTAAACCAAATATAATCAAGTGGCAAAATGCTTAATCCAGGCAATACAGTTTGCCAGGTCCTGAGGAATTTCCCAGGGCACTGGATTTTCAGTATGGAAACTGGAAAAGTCAAAGGAAAACCAGGAGGAGTTGGTCCCCTAATGTGGTGAATGAGTGTGATGGTTAATTTATGTGCCCAGATGAAGCATTATCTGGGTACCTGTAAGGGTGTTTCTGGATGAAACTAGCATTTGTATTGGTGACCTTGAAAAAGTAGATGGCTCTCCCTAATGTCAGTCGGCTTCATGCAAACTGCTGAGGATGGGAAGAGTACAAAAGACAGAGGGACAAGAGACTCACCCTTTTTTCCTTTCTGTCTCACCACTGAGTTGGATTTGGACCCTGTTCTCATCTTCTCCTGCTCTTGGATTGGGATTTACATCACTGGCTCCCCTGGTTCTCAGGACTTTGAACTTGGACTGAATTACACTATGGGATTTCCTGGGTTTTCCCTGATAGGAAATCCCATAGTGTTTTTGTTTTTGTTTTTTTTTGAAAGCAAAGTCAGGCTTTAATGATCGGTTTTCTGTTTCGTGGTATTTTCTTTCAAGCAAAAGCCATGTTTTTGTAAGATACTACATTTCAATGGGGCTATTTGTCCCCAGCAAGCATTCCTGAGTGGTAGGTTTCAGGAGGATTCCAATTTATTGCTTCTGGTGTCCAGTAACCTTGGAATGAGTGTCTGTCTCCAGGCCTCCTGAAGGACATGCTTTTTCGGAGAGTTACTGCTCTTAAATTGTTCTCTAATAAAAGCAAGTGTCCCCCATTCTAAGTAGAGTTGGTAAAGAATCTGCCTGCAATCCAGGAGACTGTGGTTCAGGTACTGGGTTGGGAAGATCCGCTGGAGAAGGGATAGGCTACCCACTTCTTGGGTTTCCCTTGTGACTCAGGTGGTAAAGACCCACCTGCAATGTGAGAGACCTGGGTTCAATCCTTGGGTTGAAGATACTCTGGAGGACGGAAAGGCTACCCACTCCAGTATTCTGGCCTGGAGAATTCCATGGACTATACTGGACACAACTGAGTGACTTTCACTTTCACTTTCCAGCGTACAGATGGCAGATTGTGGGACTTACCTTTATAATCACATGAACCAATTTATCAAAATAAATCCATGTACATGTGTATGCATGTGTATATAAATAAATAAATAAATAAATATAAAATTGTTGTTGTTCAGTCGCTAAGTCATGTTCTACTCTTTGCAACATCATGGACTATAGCACACCAGGCTCCTCTGTCCTGCAATATCTCTTGGAGTTTACTCAGATTCATGTCCCTTGAGTCAGTTATGCAATCTAACCTTACTCATCCTCTGCTGCCCCTTTCCCTTAATATCTATGTGTGTTATATATATATGCCAACTGTATTAGGATTATGATATGTATCTGCATCTATATATAGTCAGTGTTCTCTATGTATCTCTATATTTAGAGATAGTCAGGGTTCTATGCATATATGTCTTACTGATTCTGCCTCTCTGGAGCTCCTTGGAGAACCTGTCTAACACCATAGGTCAGGGACAGGAAAGATCTGTAGGCTGCATTCGTTAGAGAAGACCTCCAGGGGAGAACTTTGAGGCATTAAAAGATCCTAAGAAACCCCTCTTCCCTTCTTCTGCATCTCAAACCGTGTCACTCACTGTGAGTGTTTTTTTTTTACAGCGTGGGTCTCCTCCACAGCTCCCGATTCTCTGCCTCCTCCTCACTGAGCTGTAAATAATCGTTTTGGACTTCAGACGCTGCTCAGATAAGCTGTGATTGAAAACACGGTCTTTGCCAATGGAACATGTCTCTTTGCCAGGGACAGCCTGTTGGAGCAGGAGGTGGGAAGCCCAGATGCACAATTACTTCTGAGCTTCCAACAGCATCCCATTTGAGGTTCACAGAAGCACAACTAAATCAACACAGATTTTGTTTCAGGCGTCACTGGTCACAGCTGTGGAGGTATCTCGGCTATTCCTATGAAGAATTTCCCACAAGGCCTAGATGGAAAGGTTGGAGAATCAGGGTAGGAAAGACTGAGAGATGAATAATACTAGGCTTAGAAATCCAAGCTTCTTGTCTTTTTCTGAAATGAAATCTTTTTGTTGTTATTATATTGAAGAAAGTACAAATTACAAACTGATTGCTCACATAAAGCAAAATTTTCAGAATCATAGATGAAATTGCTAATTATAGTTGTAATATGATCAGCTAACTTAAAACTGTGAAATTTATTTAACCCTGTAACATTGAGGGCCATGTATTTTTGTTTTTTAACTCTTTGGTTTTTATTTTACTTAACTTCACTCTATTTTATTTTATTTTGGCTTTGCTGGGTCTTTGTTGCAGCCTGAGGGCGCTTCACCTGGTACGCAACTTGTTGCAGCTTGAGGGCGCTTCACATGGTACGCAAAGACTTAGTGGCCCTGAGGCACGTGGGATCTTAGTTCCCTGACCAAGGATCCAACCTGGTTCGATTTCTATCAGTGATAAAAAGCAGCCCCAATAGAACAGTGGGGAGAGGTTGAGAAAGAGACATGGATAGGAGTGAAATCAACAAGACGAGAGCTCAAGGTTACTGGTGGTCAGAAACCATTCAAAGAACAGGGAGCTTACCCCTTCCTGCCTATTAAAACTGGTGGAAATTAGAGAGCTGGGTAACACCAGCATTGATGGGATAAGGACTTTGGGTGATAACTTTGACCTTTTTCAGTTGGGCTTGATCAACAGACAGCATCAGCTATAGGTCAGAAGGTAGGAGGGGAGGTGGTTGGGTAGTTGTGTATCAACCAGTCGTCTCCCTGCAGGGACACTTGGGGCTGTTGGTGTCCCACTGCCAGAGGCCACAGCTCCTTCCACACAGCCCTCTCCACACTGGACTGGTCCTGCTGGGCTCCACTGACCACTTCCACCTCTTGCTCCTTCATCCTTAGGGCAGTGATGTTCCCACACTGCAGTTTACCCACACCTCTTCAGATAAACCCTTTATTAAACACTCTTTACCTACCCAGTTGGATGTGCTATCTTAGTTCAATTTGCATGGTGACTAAAACCTGGTCAATAGGGAAACTAACAACTTTCCCAGAGCTACTAGTAAAAAATTCAGTAAAATCACTGGTCATTGCCCCCAAAACTTTGAAAAAATGCTGACCTTAAAACCACCTCCCCCAAAAGACAGAAGACCATACAATTTCTCCCATAACACAAATGTCACTGATCCTGACACCTGATTACGATAACCAGAATTATTATAGAATAATCTCAGGAGTATAGAACTATCTGATTAAAACATCTCAATCAGCAGAATTTAAAAATACATCAAAATAAAAAATATAATATAGTAAGCATAAACCATGAAAGGCTTACTCCAAGTATAAAAATGATTAAAGAAACATATTAAGGGACTTTCATGGTGGTCCAGTGGTTAAGACCCTCACCTTCTAATGCAGGGGGGTGTAGGTTCAATCCCTGGTTGGGGAGCAAAGATTCCACATGCCTCTGGGTCAAAAACCAAAACATAAAGGGGAGAAACACTGTAACAAATTCAATAAAGACTTTAAAAATGGTTCACATAAAAAATATCAAAAAGAAATATATTTATATATTAATATAGCTTGTAATGGGCTTCTCTGGTGGCTCAGATGGTAAAGAATCCACCTGCAATGCAGGAGAGCTGGGTCGGGAAGATGCCCTGGAGAAAGGAATGGCTACCCACTCCAGTATCCTTGCCTGGAGAATCCCCTGGACGGAAAAGCCTAGAGGGCTACAGTCCATGGGGTCTCAAAGAGTCAGACACGACTGAGCAATTAACACACATACACACAGCTTCTAACATCATCTACAAAAATGAGTGTATAAATCAATAAATGAAAGGATATAAAACAGCACTTTCTTAATTCAACTCATTATTATTTAAAAAATGTCAGTATGGGAATGGGAGACTACTTCCTTAAAGTAACAAAAATAATTCCAAGCTAGTCCCTTTGACAGTACGCTCACAGGAGAAGGAAGCCCTATAGTCAATCCTTCTCAAACAAAGTGAGCAAAAAAAAAAAAAAAAAAAAAGCCTCATCTGCCATATAGTTTATTTCCTTTTTGAATGTTTCTAGATGCAGTTATGGTGGCTTGGCCATCAAAGGGGTTGGAGTCTGGTTTTAACCTCAAAGGACTCCTGGAGGCTCGTCCCTGCTGCCTGCGCTACCAGGGGCAATACTTGCTTCTGGTCCGGAAAGTCACAGCAGCGGAAAACAGAAAGCTCCACTTTATTCCTTAGGGGTTTTCCTGTCCAAACCCCTCATTTTGCATGTAAGAACACTGAATTTCAGACAGAAGTGAATTCCTCAAGAGAAAACATCTCCTGGCAGAATTAGGACAAATAACCACCATTTGCTGAGCACCTACCACTCCATCATCAAACAGCCCTGGAAAAGTGATCTCACTGTGACCTTTCTGCTGGCTGCGAGGCTAAGGCTTGGTGACACACAGCTGGCCTGAGATCATAGGGAAAAGGAAGCCAGGGACAGAGAGACATGACATTCAATAACATCGTTATTGCATTCTATAAAATAATTTTGTAAGTTTTGTATTTAACTATTTGTTCCACATTTATTTAGAAGATAGAATTAGGGCTTCCCTAATTCTAGGGTCCACAGTGGTAAAGGAATCTGCTTCCCAATGCAGGAGACACAAGAGACGTGGGTTCAATCCCTGGGTCAGGAAGATCCCCCAGAGGAGGAAATGGAAATTCACACCAGTATTCTTGCCTGGAAATTGCCATGGACAGAGAGCCTGAGGGGCTACAGTCCATGTGGTCACAAAGAGTTGGACACGACCAAGCACAGCACAGAATTAGGGTGCCATCCATCCCAGCAATGGCAACTGCATTTCGGATTTGGTCTGACAAGTTGGGCCATCCTTGGAAACCTGTTTTTGAGACAAGGTTTTGGATTGGAATCCACGTTCGATGATTCTTTGGGCTGAGTTCTGCACCCCACCATCCAGTCTCCTAGTTGCCAGGCAAGACTACTTTCCTTGGGAACCAACCTCTGAAAATCAAAAATCAACATTGCTCTGTTCATCCCCTCCCAGGTCATTCCAAGTGTATTTCTTTTTCTTTTCTTTTTTTTTTTTTTTTTTAGAGGAGGTTTTTTCTTTTAATTTTTTTAAAAAATTATTTTTATTAAAAAATTTTTAAAAACTTTAAATTTTGCATTGGAATATAGCTGATTAACAATGTTGTGATAGTTTTCAGGTGAACAGAAAAGGGACTCAGCCATACATGTACAGGTATCCATTCTCCCTTAAACTCCCCTCCCATCCAGACTGCCACGTAACACTGAGGAGAGTCCCCTGTGCTCTACAGTAGGATCCTATTGATTATCCATTTTAAATATAGCAGTGTATACATGCCCATCCCAAACTTCCTATCTCCAAGGGTATTTCTGATCCACCTGCTTTGTGCCTCATGATGAGCAAGAGAACTGGACATGGAACAACAGACTGGTTCCAAATAGGAAAAGGAGTACGTCAAGGCTGTATACTATCACCCTGCTTATTTAACTTATATGCAGAATACATCATGAGAAACGTTTGGCTGGAGGAAGCACAAGCTGGAATCAAGATTGCTGGGAGAAATATCAATAACCTCAGATATGTAGATGACAGCACCCTTATGGCAGAAAGTGAAGAAGAACGAAAGAGCCTCTTGATGAAAGTGAAAGAGGAGAATAAAAAGGTTGACTTAAAGCTCAACATTCAGAAAACAAAGATCATGGCATCTGGTCCCATCACTTCATGGCAAATAGATGGGCAATCAGTGGAAACAGTGGCTGACTTTATTTTTTTGGGCTCCAAAATCACTGCAGATGGTGATTGCAGCCATGAAATTAAAAGACGTTTACTCCTTGGAAGGAAAGTTATGACCAACCTAGATAGCATATTAAAAAGCAGAGATATTACTTTGTCAACAAAGGTCCGTCTAGTCAAGGCTATGGTTTTTCCAGGAGTCATGCATGGATGTGAGAGTTGGACTATAAAGAAAGCTGAGCACAGAAGAATTGATGCTTTTGAAGCGTAGTGTTGGAGAAGACTCTTGAGAGTCCCTTGAAGTGCAAGGAAATCCAACCAGTCCATCCTAAGGGAGATCAGTCCTGAATATTCATTGGAAGGACTGATGTTGAAGCTGAAACTCCAATGCTTTGGCCACCTAATGCAAAGAGCTGACTCATTTGAAAAGACCGTGATGCTAGGAAAGATTGAGGGCAGGAGGAGAAGGGGACGACAGAGGATGAGATGGTTGGATGGCATCACCAACTCAATGGACATGAGTTTGGGTGGACTCCGGCAGTTGGTGATGGACAGGGAGGCCTGGCGTGCTGCGGTTCATGGGGTCGCAAAGAGTCAGACATGACTGAGCGACTGAACTGAACTGAACTGAATGAGCAAGAGTCCAGGCAGTGGGGTCTAGACCAGCCTAGAGAAGAGTCCACGCGGAAACAAATGCTATTGCAAGAGTCGATCCAGCATTTGTCTCTGGAAGCCCCAGCCCTTTCTTTTTTATATACGAATTTTTAAGTGGACCATTATTTAAAGTCTTCCTTGAGTTTGTTACAATATTGCTTCTGTTTTATGTTTTGACCACAAGGCATATGGGAATCTTAACTCCCTGACTGGTAATTGAACCCACACCTCCTGCATTGGAAGACTAAGTCTTACCCACTAGACCACCAGGGGAGTCCCTCCCAGCCCTTTCTGACAGCTGGCACGGGGTTCTTCAGAAATCCTTCCCAGGCTGGTTCCTGTATTTGACCTGCTGGAGGGAGTCGGTCAAGTCCCTCCAGAGGGGCTTCCGTCTGGCTGCATCAGTCTGATTTCGGCTTTGGTTCCTTCCCTACAGGGGCAGGTTTCATCTACAAGACTCCAAGGAGTCATGGCCCTGGGCGTTTCCACACCCCTGCCCTCCGCTCCCCTCACTGGGATGCTCTGACCTCTCCACTAGGGACATTTCCTGGAACATAACAGAAAGTATCACCATTTTCATGGGGTTCCCCTCACTCAAGTTCGTGCCTTGCTCTGTCCACCTTTTGATGTCAAGGTCAGCTCCCTGCAGCACCTGTACAATCCCAAGAAGAGGTGCTGGTGACACTTAGAATTACTGCAACCTGAGGGCTTCCCTGGTAGCTCAGTGGTAAAGAATCTTCCTGTCAGTGCAGGGGACACGGGTTTGATCCCTGGTCCAGAAAGATCCCACATGCCACGGAGTGACTAAGCTTGTACGCTGCTACGATTGAGCCTGTGCTTTAGAGCCCTTGAGCTGCAACTCCCAAGCCGGAGTGTTGCAGCTACTGAAACTCACGTGCCTAGAGCCCATGCCCCACAACAGGAGGAGAAGCCTATAGCAAGCTATAAGAAGCCTGCCCACCCAGTGCAAGAGTAGCTCCTGCTCTCTGCAACTAGAGAAAGCCCACACAAAGCAACAAAGACCCAGTGCAGCCAATAAATAAATAAAATAAAGTAAAAAGAAATACAGCAACTTGAGTATCTTCATTACGATGACTCCTTGATAATTAATGAACAGCAATAACCATAAAGCCTTATTTCTAAATATTTGTTCCACACTGTCCCAGAGGCCCCAAGCAGGAAGTTTAGGCTCACTCCCTCTCCCTACCAACTGGTGTCTTCAAACCAGTGCCCTAAACTTTCTGGGCGTTATTTACTCACCTTGTGGGGAGAAGGAAACCAAGGTTCCTGGCTTGCCCCCAGCCTTGCGTCCGTCTCTCTTTCTGATCCCCGCCTGCCTGGCTGCCTCCAGTGTCCTTTGCTGCAGTGTTTTTTGCTGAAGCTAGACAGACAGGGCTTGCTGCCCATCAGCGCAGGGTGTATTTGCCCCCTGCCGCCCCTGGAATGCTGCTTGCATTGATCTGTGCTCCCTGTATTCAGCGCAGGCTTCAAAATGCTTCCAAGGTGACACGTGTAAGGATGCGCTGAGGCTTTTGCGTGGCTGGAGAACACATCGAAAATTTGGCAGTTTTCACGTCTGCCTCAGCTTGTATTTGCTGGCTGGCTGCTTGAGTCTCTGTTATCTGGGATGCCTGGAGAGCTTACACACACACACACACACACACACACACACACACACACACACTCACACACACACTCACACACTACATATCTCTATGTGCATAGAAACACGTACATATCTGTATATCACATACCTATCTGTGCTTGTGTCTCTTTATATCACTGATTCTTTACAGCAAGTCCATGTCATTTATCTCTGCTCCCAACCACACTGGGAAATGAACTGCTGTGATTCTTACCTTTCAGAAGAGGATGCTGAGATTCAGAGATTAAGTAATTTGTTCCTTTTTCTTTCTTTTTAAGAAATATTTGTATTTATTGTTTATTTTGTTGTGTCAGATCTTAGTAGCGGCACACAGAATCTTTAGTGGTAGTATGTAGACTCTTAGTTGTGGCTTGCAGGGTATAATTCTCCTACCAGGGATTGAAACTGGGCCCCCTGCATTGGAAACATAGAGTCTTAGCCCACTGCACCACCAGGGAAGTCCCTTCTTTTTGCTTCTGAGTTTCCTGGTGACTCAGATGGTAAAGAATTTGCTTGCAATGCAAATCGACCCAGGATTGATCCTGGGTTGGGAAGATCCCCTGGAGAAGGGAATGGCAACCCACTCCAGTATTCTTCCCTGGAGAATTCCAGTATTCTTGCCTGGATAATTCCATGGGCAGAGGAGCCTGGTGGGCTACAGTCCACGGGGTCACAAAGAGCCGGACATGACTGAGCGCTGACACTTTCACTTTCATTTAGTTTATTAGACCTCTGGGACCATGTCTCTGACAAGTACCTTCTCTAGAGTGCTTGTTAAATGAATAAATGCACCTTAAATAACTAAATGAGTAAATGTCTACAAGTGCTGCTATCTGATTATCCTTTAGGCCTATGGCCTGGTTTCTTTTGGATACACATGTGCAATGTCGGGGCTGGGTTTCTTGGTTTCAACCATGTATTCTGTTTGAGGAATAATTTAGAAGTGTGACCAGAAGATCCATCTGACTCTGGGTTAACTGGTGGCCCCAATTAGGCCACTGAGTTGAGTGCTTATAGGTAAACATCTTGTGACTTCAGCGATAACTCAGCTAATGGTCCACGGTCTCCCTTATCTCCTTCCCTGGCATTTCCCAGATGAGCGTATAAATCCCAGTGGAATCATGGCCTCCATCTCTTTAATGAGGCCTTTAAAAACCAGAGAAAATTATAGCAGCAGATAAGATTGGCTTTCCTGTGTACCTGCTTCATAAATGTTTCTCCTCTCCCCAGTGAAGTCAATGCCATTTGATAAACTCAGAAGTGAATTTCCTGTGAATTGTCTGGGTCACATGATTGAGTTAATTCTTCCAGCAGGAAAGGAGTAGTAAAAGCAGTTTCTGTCTTTCCTGATCTGATGGGCAACAGAAATGAAAACGTTCCTCTCCTCCAGTAAAGACTGAGGTAGAGGGGAGACTGTGGCTTTCATAATCATGGACCAGCAAAGAATCCGCTCGTTGCTGTTGTTCAGTTACTAAGTCGTCTCCAACTTTTTGTCACTCCGTGGACTGCAGCACACCAGGCTTCCCGGTCCTTCACTGTCTCCTGGAGTTTGCTCAAGTTCATGTCCATTGAGTTGGTGATGCTATCCAGCCATCTCATCCTTGGTCACCCCCTTCTCCTTGTGCCTTCACTTTTCACAGCATCAGGGTCTTTTCCAATGAGTTGGTTCTTCGCGTTAGGTGGCCAAAGTATTGGAGCTTCAACTTCAGCATCAGTCCTTCCAATGAATATTTAGGATTGATTTCCTTTAGGAATGACTGGTTTGATCTCCTTGCAGTCCAAGGGACTCTCATACTGACAATGGAGCATAGAGAAAATTCCACCCTTGCATGGACAATCCTGGGAAGGATAAATAGATATGAGAGATACGTAACCCGATAGGCGAGACACCTGTCTGTAGGCCCTGGGTACCATCTCCAATTCCTCGTATGCTCTCCTTGATGCTAAAAGCATGGGGACCAACTTCCTCCAATCCCTTGCCAACAGGATTTTGGTTTACAGTCTGAGCTGAGAGGCTCACAGGCAAGATTTAGGAAAAGGGAGATAAGTGGAAGATTTTTCACAGTGACAAGTAGAACCAAAGGTTTGGGGGGGGATGTACCATTTTGCAGAGCGATTGATCCTTTTGGTGGGACTTTAGGCAGCTGTGACAGGAACTGTGGGTTCCTGACCCAAGGGACAGTGGAGTGGTGGTATCTTCTTTCCTTGAAATGTAACCATGTATTGTGGAGGTAGAAATGGTCTTTCATGCCCTCTTCTCTTTCCGCCCTTGATCATATGCTTGGGGAAGACTGAGGTTCTGCCTATTGGAGATTCTGATGAATAAAAGTTTCCCCGGCCCTCATCCCTACCTGATTCTACTAAGACCCCTTGAAACCAGAATCGTCCTTTCCATTCCTGAGGAGGCTAGGCTTTCATCCCTTGAAATCTCTGCAATGGCTTCATCTGAGGCCATTACCTTGCCAAGAACCATCCTCAAGAAGACCCCAAGAACCTCCCCTCCCACCCTTTTATTGTCTCCTGTCCCATAACTGGATAAAATCCTAGCATATCCCAGACAAATGTGTACAGGGGACTTCCCTGGTGATACAATGGATAAGAATCCACTTGCCAACGCAATAGACATGGGTTCAATCCCTGGTCTGGAAGGATCTGACATGTCTTGGAGCAGCTGAGCCCGTGCCCCATAATTACTGAGCCCATGCTCTAGAGCCTGAAAACTGCAACTACTGGGCCTGTGTGCCACGTGAACTGAAGCTCGAATGCCCTAAAGGCCATACTCTGCAGCAAGAGAAGCCGCAGCAATGAGAAACCCACGCACTGCAAGTTGGGAGTAGCCCCTCTCTCCCCAACTAGAGAAAGACGGCGTGCTGCAATGAAGACCTAGCCAGCACAGCCAAAAATACAATAATAAATTAATTTTTAAAAAAATGTGTACAAGGTCTAACCTGGGAGATGAGTTTACATACCAAAATAATATTGTTTTCATTAGTGTTGGTAGATACTGAAGAAATATGTGTGGGAATGGGTTCCAAGGAGTATTGATCAAGGAAGTATCTATCTGAAATCTAGGAAAATTTATCTTTGGGGGGAGGTGCCTTGTAATTCCATTCTGTATAGAATACCTTAAGGAATGACTAAGTAAATACAGGCAGGATCACATTTCAAGAGGGAAATTTTGTCCCTCCATCAGAGAAAAACCATAGTAGGCTGAGGGCAAAGGGTCATAGGTCAGACAGTGCAAGATGGAAGTTCTGAATAACAGGAGTCTCACTGCAGTTGCAAACAAACAGAATAAGACTTTAAAATACATGCAGCTTCTTCTTTGTTTTTTTTTTTCAAATATTTGTTTTTTTTCAAATATTTGTTAATAATTATGAATTCTTAATTTCCTCTCTTCTCCTGGGTTTGTGCGTGCTAAGTTGCTTCAGCTGTGTCCAACTCTTTATGACCCTATGAACTGTAGTCCGCCAGGCTCCTCTGGGAAGCCAGGGATTCTCCAGGCAAGAATACTGAAGTGGGTTGCCGTGCCCTCTTCCAGGCGATCTTCCTGACCCAGGGATTGAACCCGTGTCTCATGTCTCCTGCATTGGCAGGCCACTTCTTTATCACTTAGTGGCACCTGGGAAGCCCTTCCTCTTCTTATACCGTCTCTGAAAGGAATACAGGTGGTAGATATTAAGAGTGGTGGAGACTGAATGGAAGAGATGGAGACGGAAATCAGCACCGTTAATGATGAACCAGGACTCCAAAGTCTGTGTTCACACCTCCAGTTCATGCAACCATCCGTGTAATAATTAAATGTCAGGCTCAGAGATCTGTATGTTTTGCTGACATACCGAAAAATACCACGAGTGTATATTAATCACGCAATCAGAATCCATGAACCCATCACTCTCAGATTCTGTGGAAGCTTTCCCTTCCCCAATGTGATCTGGAAAATGCTGGCAAAATTTTATATCAGCGAAAATAACGATGTGGTTTTCTGGTGTCTATTTAACCTCATCGCCATATCTGTATTCAGACAGAGCCTGCTTTTTCTTCCTCAAGTCTGTGAAAATAAGGAATAAACATTTCAAGCCCTTTTTGGCAGAAAGGATAATACTCTCCCTGTAGCCCAAGTTATAAATGAATCAGTCTTGGGCAAAAATATAAACTCCCTGACATTTCTGCTCATCGCCATTAAAATATCCCTACTGAGCGACTGAACTGAACTGGCAATATCAGATTGTGGCATTTCTACACCATCTATGTGGCATGGTTATAATAAAAGCTTGAAAACCTTGTTTTGGATGAACAGATGAAATGAACCTCTTGGGAAGAAAAAGTGCTTTTTTCATAGTAGATAAATAAATAAGTGATTAGTACTTAAATATTCTTTAAATGAGAGTACATTTGTTAAACTTTAATCAAAGGAAATTATCTATCAAAGGACTGACAAAAATCTAAATTAGAATACAAGCAAACAAACAATTATCTCACTACTTAATTGCAAAATTTCAACATTTTTAAAGCACAGGTTTGAACTGAACCAATCATTAAATATAGAAAACTTCATTCAAATAGGCCAATTTGCTTACCACCAAGTTGAACAAAAAGTAGATTATGTAAAAAGCAAAAACAAACCAAATCCGGGAATTCTTAAACAAGTGGAAACAAAAGCAAATGAAATGATTGAATCAACTGAAATCCAAAGTAAGAAGAAAAATTTGTTTCCTGGAGTGATTATCTTATAATTGAAAAGGTATTCTCTAACATGAACCTGAACCCAAATGCTCACGTTTTAAAATATAGTTAATCGTTTCTAAAAGAGGTGACCATTTTCCATCCCGAAGGGCCAGTTAATGTGGAAAGTCTCATAATTTGCTTTCATCTAAATTCAACGTAAGTAGACGTATCAGTTCAGTTGCTCAGTCGTGTCTGACTCTGCGACCCCATGGACTGCAGCACACTGGGCTTCCCTGTCCATCACCAACTCCCAGAGCTTGCTCAGACTCATGTCCAATGAGTCAGGGATGCCATCCAACCATCTCATCCTCTGTTGTCCCCTTCTCCTTCTGCCTCCAATCTATCCCAGCATCAGGGTCTTTTCCAATGAGTCAGTCAAGTAGACAGATAGATAGATAGATATGTAGACAGATTTTCTGTTGGGTGCTGAGCAGCTGGAAAGGAATCTCAGACATCTTGTAAATCTTCCATCCTGTGACCTCTCTTCTAAATACAGAAGATTCTCCCAATTCTCCCAATCCCCCAGGGAGAAGTCCCCAATCCCCACCCTTTAACCGTGTCTATGGTAGAACAGACATTTCCCTCCTGGTGGACTGAACCTAATGCGGCCCTCATAGGCAACCACCCATTGCAATTTAGACATCTCAGTTTTGAAGTAGAATTCCTTCTTCTCTGGGAAACCTGAGTTTTTGCCCTTGAGGGGTTCCACTGATTGAATGTGGACCACCTACGTTATAGAGGATAGCATCCTTTACTTAAGCATGAATCTGCGCAAACTCCAGAAGATAGTGAAGGACAGGGAAGCCTGGCATGTTGCTGTCCATGGGGGTCACAGAGAGTCAGACAGGACTTAGCAACTGAACAACAGCAACTGGCTGTAAACATTAATCCTGTCTATAAAACCCCTTTGCAGCAACATCTAGACTAGTGTTGGAACAAGTGGCCAGGTGGCATAGCCTAGTCAGGATGACACAGAAAGTTAACTGACACAGAACAGTGAAATAGCCAAGCTCCGGGGCAAGAGGTCATATTTATTTCAAAGCAACAGCTGGAGGAAGCGAGAAGCTGCTAGGAAAGGAGCGGCCTGAGTTAAGTGGGCTGGGACAGAAGTGGAAAGAGGGGCCATCCCATAATGCTCAGCCTGGAAATATGATCTGCATTCTGAAAGCCAGAGACTGAGATGTTTATAAGACCTTTCCCCTCCACAGGTGAAAAATCATTTCACTGACTGAAGCCACCGAGTCTGTTTCAATTTGTAGGCAGCCCACGGGAAAACATCTGCAAAGTTGCTAGATTGCATCAGTTGTGAGGTTGCAGAAAGAAAAAGATAGAGTTCCACGTGCCCTCATCCTATGGTCTTGAGGTATTTTACCAACCAATATTTCAAAAGTGAGCTCACCTTGCAGGGGCTTGTTCTCAACAAACCCTCCTGCTCTACCTCCAACCTGTTCCCATTCTTACTCCTGATGCTTGGGTTCTTCTATTTACCCTTTTCCTCCTGGTCTCTCCCTTCCCCAAGGTTAACTGACATTTAGTACTTCATCTCCTTAGTGCTGGGACTTCCCTAGTGGCTCAGTGGTAAAGAGTTTGCTGGCTAATGCAGGAGACACAGGAGACACGGGTTCAATCCCTGGGTCGGGAATATCCCCTGGAGTAGAAATGGCAACCCACTCCAGAATTCTTGCCTAGAAAATTCCATGGGCAGAGGAGGCTTGTGGGCTACAGTCCATGGGGTCGCAAAGAGTTGGACATGACTGAGCACACAGATGCACACACTCCCTAGTGTTACTCAAGCAGCAATGCAAGAAATTGGGTGAGATTCACCCCAGATTTCTCCCCTCCTCTTCCTGTCCCTCCTCTTTCCCCACTCCTATGAAATCAGCCAAAACTATGGTTTTTCCAGTAGTTATGTATGGATGTGAGAGTTGATCCACAAAGAAAGCTGAGCACCAAAGAACGGATGCTTTTGAAATGTGGTGCTGGGGAAGACTCTTGAGAGTCCCTTGGACTGCAGGGAGATCAACCTGGTTAATCCTAAAGAAAATCAACCCTGAATATTCATTGGAAGGACTGATGCTGAAGCCGAAGCTCCAATACTTTGGCCACCTGATTCGAGGAGCTGACTCATTTGAAGAGAACTTGATGCTGGGGAAGATTGAAGGCAAATAGAGAAGGGGGCAGTAGAGGATAAGATGGTTAGACAGCATCACTGACTCAATGGACATGAATCTGAGCAAACTCTGGGAGATAGTGGAGAACAGAGGAGCCTGGCGTGCTGCAGTCCATGGGGTCGTAAAGACATGACTTAGCAACTGAATGACAACAATGGAATCAGTGTATCTGTACTTAATCTCTTCGGAGCAAATCTCTTGCTCCAGCCCACAGCTCTATACAGAATACTCATATCCACCCAAACTCTCCAGCTTGGGATGGTGACTCAGGAAGCTGAATTCTGTGCTTTTAATAGTATATATAGAGCACATGGTCAGGGCTTCCCAGGTGACACTAGTGGTAAAGAATCCGCTTCTGATGCAGGAGACACAGGTTCGATCCCTGGGTCAGGAAGATCCTTTGGAGAAGGAAATGGCAACCCACTCCAGTATTCTCGCCTGGAAAATTCCATAGGCAGAGGAACCTGGCAGACTGCAGTCCATGGAGCCACAGAGAGTTGGACACAATTGAGTGACTGAGCACTTAATGGTCAATTAATGCTTGATATTATAATAATAGTTGTTGCGGGGCGGCTGATATGATGTGGGGCTGAAAGAGAGAAACCAGAAATTAAAGACATTTAACTCCAAAAATTAGTAAGTAGGAGAGAGGCTCAACTGATGACCCCAGAGGCATGGTCAAGCGAGGCAGCCACATTCTTGGTAGCAAGAATCTGTAAACATAGCCGAGAAAACTGAACCAAAATGGAGATATCCAGGCAGAGATGGGTTCTTGAAGGAATAATGCTGAGTGTGAACCGAAGATCAGGAAGAGGAAACCCAGGCTCAGTTGGGTAGAGGAAGTAGGAGGGTGGGAGCGACGTGAGGACACCAACTAAAGATATCTGCCTGTTCTAGGCTGCTTTCTATAGATTCCCCACGTCAGTTCTTTTTATTTATTTTATCTGGGTAGCTCTTAGCTGCATGCGGGCTCAGTAGTTATGTACAGGCTTTAGTTGCCCCATGCAGCATGTAGGATCTTAGTTCCCCGACCAGGGATTGAACCTGAGTCCCCTGCATTGGCAGGCAAATTCTTAACCACTGGACCCCTCAAGGAAGTCCCTCCCTGTTGGTTCTTATTTCTTGATGTTTTAAAAGGAACATACGGTGCCCTAGAGTTACAAATGCTTCATTAAAAGGCCACAGATGGACAGTTGATTGGATTTTTAGTTAAGAAAAACAGTCAGGCATGACTTAGGCACTAAACAGCAATAAATTCAAGACAGAAAGCTCCTCTTAGAGGTTTTGTAGTGACCACTTTGACAGACATAGCCCTTACTGAAAAGTGGAGGGCATGTTTCTTCCACAAAATAGTGCTTCCTGTTTATTCTAGAGTTCTGAAAATATTACCCCGACTCCACATAAAAGGCCACTGACCACTATTAATTGTGATAATGGTGATCCTCTCTCTTGGAATAAGTGTAAACTTCAAGTTGAAGTTTGCACATGGTCCTCTCTGATAATGAATTTGACTGATGCTGACGTTGGCTTGTTTCAGGGTCGGTTTCATTGCAAGACCAAGAGACTTTCCTTACTTCCAACTAGAGGTGAAACAGAAGAACCAGTTTGAATCCTACTTTCAACATGATCCAGCCATGTAAGCATAAACAATTTATTTACATTCTGTGAGGTTCAGTCGCAAAGGGATGCTGTTATAATTCAAATCAGCTAGAATTATCCTTCCCCTTAAACTCTAGATTTGAAGATTAGTTTGCAACCCCATTCCGTAAGTTGTGGATAGCCCATTGTCCCTTCCAAGATAGAGTCGCAAGATTCTGGGTGGATTCCCTGGTCACTTCGGCTCTCAGCTTTGGTATTTATACTGTGTGGTGTTGCTTTACAGCAGACAGACAGGGAAAATCACCTCCTCTCCCTGACATCCTTCAAACCCTCCCCACTTACAAAAAGGGCAGCTTTCCAGGGTATTCAAATGCGAACTATTGAAGCAGGGTATTCTGCATTCTTGGTGTCTAAACCCACAGTGGAACTGAAAGTCGCTCCATCATCTCTGATTCTTTGTCAGGCTCCTCTGTCCATGAGAGTCTCCAGGCAAGAATGCTGCAGTAAGTAGGCATTCCCTTCTCCAGGGGGTCTTCCTGACCCAGGGATCGAACCCTGGTCTCCTGCATTGCAGGCAGAGTCTTTGCTGTCTGAGCCACCAGGGAAGTCACAGGCCCTCCGCGAAGCCTGATCCTCTTCCTCCCTTCCTTCTCCGTTCTCCTCCTCATTTCTAGTCATTCTGTTGCAGAACAGTTTGTCTGTTTCTCTCCTAGCACAGTCTCCTTCAGATCTCTGCCAGGGTCTTGCTTTCTATACTGAGTGAGTCATAAGGTATTTTCCTAAGCAGACACGCCCCGCTCTTTAAAAAAAGACTCTGGCTCGTCTTTCAATACTCAAATTGTTTCACTCTCACTTTATGATGAAGAATTCATGACCCTAATCAACAGGAATGCATATTGGGAACTAACACCCTGGGACTTCGGAGCAAGTGTAATATACCAGGAGTTATGCTAAGAACTTCCCCATCTGTCCATTCATGTATGGCTTTCAAATCTCCCAAAACTGCAGTCTACTTCCTAAACTTGGTTCACTCCAGAAATCTTTTATGCTGCTTCCTTTTGAGGTCTGGAGATGTAGATCTGTCTTAAGTTGAGACTATAGGTATTAATAGATTCAATTTCCTAAGTTTATTGAGTGGATTAAGTGAAATATTGCCTGTGATACACATACTAAAGAGAGAAGCACCAGGTAAGTGCTCAGCAAATATTGTCTCTCATTATAAAAATATTTACTAAATGTGGCTATTTTCCTGTATTTCACTCTTATGAATATTCCTGAAATGACCCATATTTATACACATATTATTGTGCAATGATGGTTTGTTTGCAGACTGAAATCAGAGACGTGTCAAGGGTCAAAGGGTATTGTGGTGGAACATTTCAAAGGATATCACACAATTTCCCCCTAAGAATTATGCCATGTTAACCCCCTCAGAGACTGTGTTTGAGAATACCTGCTGAATTCAAACCCCCACCAATGTGGGGTGTTATCAACCCTTTTCATTTTTGTCAATATACATAAGTCATATTTTGCTGTAATTTGCATTTCCTTATTAGTGAAGTTAAGCATATGTATATGTTCTTTGTCTTATTCACATTGTCTACTCATTTTTCTTCAATTAATTAATTAATTTGGCTGCATCGGGGCTTAGTTGCTGCACGTGGGATCTTTGTTGCCATGCTTGGGCTTCTCTCTGGCTCTGACACCTGGGCTCAGTAGTTGTAGCCCTCGGGCTTAGCTGCTTCTCAGCAGGTGGGATCTCATTTCCCTGACCAGGACTCTGAACTCTAGTCCCCTGCAATGCAAGGCAGATTCTTAACCATAGGACCACCATGGAAGTTCCAAATCAGTTTTTCTTTAGACTTATTTGGGCATCTGTTATAAGCTGGTCTCTGGGCATTGTGAATATAGTGGATATCAGAACAGATAGGTTTCTGCTCTTGCCAACTGAAAATGTTTACTCATTTTTATTCTTATTGATCTGTAAAGGCTCACTGCCTCTTTAGAAAATTCACCCTTTGTCTATAATAGGCTACAAATTTGGGGAGGAATGGGATATTTAAGGCAGGCGTTAATAAAATACATCTTTTCAGAGTGTAATAAAGTGTTAATTCTCAGGAGGCACATAGTGGTTTTTCCATACTTGGGGCAAGCAATTATCACTGAGTGTGGTAATGATTTTCCTGATTCTTTGGTAAGAATCAGATGGTAAGTTTCTTAACACATTCTGGATAAGAGCTGGTACATGGTAGAGGACAGGAGAGGTAAAGTAATTCTTGAATCCTGAATAGATGCCCTGGTTTATAGCAATCCACTAAAAAAAAAAAAAATACTGATTAAAAAACAGTTACTGGTGTGGCCTGATGGTGGACTCTCAGGCCCATATCCAAAAGGCAGAATTGAAGCCAGCTACCTAACGATAAAGTCATTTGGGTAGGAGACTGGAAATCAATTTTCTTCTGAGTACGGAGTGCTCTTATTTCAGGGGACAATTTGTACCTAATCTGTGCCAAAGTCTTAGAAGCGAACACGCGTGACACCCAGACCTGATGCTCACGTGGTCACCACCATTCAAGGCAGGGGGAGAGGATGGTCACGGAGGCTCCTGCCCTGCAGGGGCCCAGCAGTTCACCTGGGAAGTCACAGCTGAGCTGAGGCTCTGGGCTCTTTTCTGTGAGATGTTTTCTCTAGGGGTGGCCACAGTCACTGTGAGAAATCCAGGAAGGATCCAGAAGACCAGAGCACAGTCTGCATCAGGGGTCCCCAATCCCTGGGGTTCCCTGGTGGCTCAGAGGATAAAGAATCCACCTGCAATGCAAGAGACCTGGGTTCAGTCCCTGGGTTGGGAAGATATCCTGGAGAAGGGAATGGCTATTCACTCCAGTATTCTTACTTGGAGAATTCCAGGGACAGAGGAGCCTGGCAGGCTACAGTCCAAGGGATCGCAAAGAGACACGACTGAGCAACTGTCACAACCCCTGGGCCAAGGACTGGGACCAGTCCATGGCCTGCTAGGAGCTGGGCTGAATGTTAGGAGGTGAACAGCAGGTGAAACTGACACCATCTCTTTTCTGACATCCGTGAAAAAATTGTCTTCCATGAAACCGGTCCCTGGTGCCAAAAGATTGGGGACCTCTGGTCTATATGACTTAGAGGGACAGGGTATCAGGGAAGGCTCCCCCCCAAAACACTCACGTATACACAAACACATATTCCACACCTCTTCCATTCCCCATCGACACACCCTGCTCAGCACTTCTCTTTATAACTCTTTAAACCGTAAGTGTGACCTGTATGTTAGATATATGGGAATATTTAATATGATATCGAACCGGTTGTGTTTCTTCATCTCACACAGTGAACTCACTAAGCACTCTTAGCACAGAATCACATTCAGAGGTCTTTTCATTAGCAAGTACTGATAGAATACAAATACGGTATTACAGCATAAGAAGATAGTATTTATAGCATAATAAGATAATACAGCATAGTAATCCCCCAAATATTCTTTACATAGGTGCTTCTCAGGTTTACAACATGTTTTTCTGATGTTAAATTTAATAAGAGATATTATTTATTTAGCTCCTACTGCATATGTATGTAGTATATATACTTTGCTTAAACTGTTCATATATGACATATATATTTATATGTATTACTAGGCTCAGGTGGTAAAGAATCTGCCTGCAACTCAGGAAACCTGGATTTGATCCCTGGGTTGGAAAGATCCCCTGGAGTAGGGCCTGGCAACCCACTCCAGTATTCCTGGAGAGTCCCCACAGACAGAGGAGCCTGATGGGCTGCAGTTCTTGGGTTTGCAAAGAGTTGGACACAACTGAATGACTAAGCACATAGGTTATATATCTAAAAATCTTTGCAAAAAACCCAAGTACATATTTATTATATTATATTGCATTTTATATCTATATATACTGTATATTATACATAATCATTTATTGTTGTTGTTTAGTTGCTAAATCATGTCTGACGCTTTGTGACCCCATGGATTGCAGCACTCCAGGCTTCCCTGTCCTTTACTATCTCCTGGAGTTTGCTCAAATTCATGTCCTTTGAATCAGTGGTGCCATACAACCATAATCATTAGTGTTTATAAAAAAGGCCCAGAATTTGGGCATTGTTATACTCATTTTATGAATGAAAAAAGTTAGGACTTTCTTGGTGGTCCAGTGGCTGACTCAGTGCTCCCAATGCAGGGGGCTGGTTTTGATCCCTGGTCAGGGAGCTAGATCCCTTAGATCTCAACTAAGAGCCCACATGCCACAGCTAAAGATTCCGCATGCCACAGCTAAGACCTGGCACAGCCCAATAAATAAATAAGTATTAAAAAATAAAAATAAATGCACGAAAGTGAAGTTCAGTGAGGGTTGTTAGCTTGCTGAGTGTTGACATATAACCCAGCTTTGACTGAAACTCAGATCTCTCTTCCTCAGTCACAATATTAATAAGAATAACAGTAATAGCTAAGGCTATATAGTTCTACTGTGTGTCAGATGGTATTCAAATTACATTTTAGATACATTCACTCATTTAACCTCCACGAGATAGGTATGATCATCACCCCATTTTACAGATGTGAAAACTAAGGCACAAAGAGGTTAAACAGAGTGCCCAAAGTCACATGATTAATGCCTGGAACTGGTATTTGAACCCAGGAAGTTTGACTCCAAAGCTCAGTGCTTTTTTTGCTACATCAAACTATTAATACTTCTCCAGAATATTTTAATTTTAATTATACACTAATTTAAGTCTTTTTGCCAAAAACTTAGGAATCATGGAAGAGAAAAGAAGAATAAAGCATCTATAATCCCAACTTCGAGAATCATCCATGAATGGCATTTTCTTGTATTCCTTTGCCGTCCCTATAAATGACTATTTCTATGCTGGGACTGGGGGAAATCAGTTTCTATGGAGTGGAAAAAATAAATTTTATGACCACTCCAGAATTTATTCCTTCATTTCTCTCCTGATGCTCATTTGTCTTTCTCTCTATGTATTTGAACCCCATATTTAAGATGTATTTTTTGAGATAGAATTGAGGGTGAGGGAGAATCTCCTTTAACGTTTGCAAGCATTGCTAAATTGATTTCTTAGCAGATTGTTCATATTCACCAACCCATCTGAAATGGATGTGAATGCTCATTTCACATACCACTATCAAACTTTAACTTTTTCCTAAGAAATTCTAGCCACTTGGGAAAGCATAATATGGTATGTTGTTCATGTGACTTTGCATGGTTTTCATGTTTTTTGTTGCTTTTGCGTAGTTGCTAAGTCGTGTCTGACCCTTTGCGACCCCATAGACTGCAGCCCACCAGGCTCCTTCTGTCCATGGGATTTCCCAGGCAAGAATACTGGAGTGGGTTGCCATTTCCTGCTCCAGGGGATCTTCCTGACCCAGGGTTCAAACCTGAGTCTCCTTCTAGGCAGGCAGATTCTTTACCCTTCAGCCACCTATTTTTAATTGCTCTTGCTAGTGAACCTTTCCCCCTTCTCTTTGGACATTGTGTGGATTGATTATTTCCCACCTGAGATGAGTTAGTTGAGAGATATGGACTCTTTCTGACCTGGTCCTATTGACTGCATTCTACTTCCTTGCTGACCTTACATGCTCCTGACTGGACCTGAGGCCTCTTTCTGGACCCACCTATGTTAGCTGTTTTTTTTTTTTTAATTACTTTGTCAGATTGGTCATGTCACGCTGAATCCACTTAATCCTACAGGACGGAAAAGAAAATCCCCTCTCAGAGCTGTGGGAACCACATTACCATCTCTTCTCTGCAACTTTTCTGCTTTCTTGGGCGACTCATTTAGCGGGGAAAAAAGAACCATACCTATGGCAATTGAAATGACAGGCGAGTGCCAGGCTCTGCTGGCGTCTCTTTGATGAAGGACACAAGAAGGCCCCTCAGCGTTCTGCAGAGAAGGGCCAACAGGGACTGTAACACAGTTTTGTTTTTCTCTTCCTGGCTTACTTCACTCTGTATGACAGTCTCTAGGTCCATCCACATGTCTACACGACCCAGTTTCATTCCTTTTTATGGCTGAGTCATATTCCATTGTCTATATGTACGATATCTTCTTTATCCATTCCTCTATTGATGTATATGTGGAATCTAGAAAAACGGTACACCTGATCTTATTTTAGAAGCAGAAATAGAGACACAGACATAGAGAGCGTAACTATGGACACCATGGGGGATAGTGGGGGGAGTGGATGAACTGGGAGATTGGGATTGATAATATATATACTACTGATACTAAGTATAAAATAGATAACTAATGAAAACCTACTGTATAGCTACTCAGTGCTCTGTGGTGATCCAAATGGGAAGGAAATGCAAAAAAAAAAAAAAATGATTCACTTTGCTATACAGGAGAAACTAAGACAACATTGTAAAACAGCTATACTCAAGTAGAAATTAATTTTAAAAAAAAAGATGAAAAAAAGACCTAGTTGTGGAATCAGACAGGATGGTTTGAGACCTGACTCATTTGATGTAATGTGGAGAAAGAGCGTGCAGAATAATTTAACACAGAGCTGGTGCATAACATGTGCTCAGTAAATGACAGCACGATCAGTCGTAGTAGTGAAGATTGATACCAGGGTCATATGGGAATGCAGTTGAAGAATATCACTGCCATATCACTAGATTAAGGATGTTGTGCAAGCCATCAGCCCCTGCAGCTGCCCCACATGATGTACCCTGAGGGGATTCTGGAAAAAAAAGAGTATACTGGCCCTAAATAGTCAAAAGAATAACTTTAATAAGCCAAGACTTTTGCATTTTCCCATACATAGAAAAGCATTAAATTCATTAACTCAAGATATCTGGTTTTCTTTAATTAACAGTAAACTTTTGATGTTCCTACTACCTGGGTCTTTTGCAAAAACTCATATATCCTCTTCCCTTACTTCTACAGAAGGAACACTTAGAGCTGTGGTCTCCAATCTTTTTGGCGCCAGAGGTTGGTGTCATGGAAGATAATTTTTCTTCCATGGACTGGGCGGGAGGGATGGTTTTGGGGTGATTCAAGTGCATTACATTTATTGTCCCCTTTATTTCTCTTATTATTATATCAGCTTCACCTCAGATCATCAGGTATTAAATGCTGAAGGTTGGGGGCCCCTACTTTAGAGCTACCTGAGAGGATTCACCCCTGGCTTAAGTCCTCAGTAAGTCTGCCTCAGTTCAGTTCAGTCACTCAGTCGTGTCTGACTCTTTGCGACCCCATGAGCTGCAGCATGCCAGGCCTCCCTGTCCATAACCAAATCCCAGAGTCCACCCAAACCCATGTCCATTGAGTCGGTGATGCCATCCAACCATCTCATCCTCTGTCGTCCCCTTCTCCTCCTGCCCTCAATCTTTCCCAGCATCAGGGTCTTTTCAAATGAGTCAGCTCTTCACATCAGGTGGCCAAGTTTTGGAGTTTCAGCTTCAACATCAGTCCTTCCAATGAACACCCAGGACTGATCTCCTTTAGGATGGACTGGGTGGATCTCCTTGCAGTCTAAGGGACTCTCAAGAGTCTTCTCCAGCATCACAGTTCAAAAGCATCAATTCTTCGGCGCTCAGCTTTATAGTCCAACTCTCACATCCATACATGACCACTGGAAAACCATAGCCTTGACTGGACAGACCTTTGTTGACAAAGTAATGCCTCTGCTATTTAATATGCTGTCTAGGTTGGTCATAACTTCCCTTCCAGGGAGTAAGCGTCTTAATTTCATGGCTGCAATCACCATCTGCAGTGATTTTGGAGCCCAGAAAAATAAATTCAGCCACTGTTTCCACTGATTCCCCATCTACTTGCAATGAAGTGATGGGACTGGATACCAGGATTTAGGTTGTGCTTTTTTTTTTTTTTTCAATCAACAGGAAGAAAGTAGTCAAGAGAAGAACTTTGACAGGAAAAGAGTCAGGAGTGATTCTCTAGGAGAATTAATGTCTCAACCTTACAATTTTGCCAGAAAGCAAAGTACTAAGTGTACTCTTCCTCCAATTTTAGTTATTTAGACTCTTAACCTTGTTTCCCTTCTTTTGACTGTGGTCTTCAGTCAAATGACTTAGTTTCCATCTGTCAACAAATGATGCCAATGACAGAAACCACCACAGTCCCCTTGGCTAATTGGGCCACTCATCAAATGGACTGAAGCTGATCTGTTTAATCAGAAGACACAGTAGGAAGATGTCTGACTCAGAGTCAATCCCATGACTGGCATAGACGTAGCTAAAAGACAAGAACACCAGAAATGTTCAATCATACTTCCTTGCAGGAGTTTCCAGAGAACTTTATTTTCTAAATGTGACTCTCAATCTCTCAAAGATTTATAGAGCTGATTCAGTTCCTTGATGTGAAGATAAATATGCCTGGGGTTTCAGAAATGTCAAATACATTGCTTGAAAATGATAATTTCAGGCTGTCAACCTCAATGGCCACATGGGACCCTAGAACCAGTTTAGCTGATTCTTAACCATCTTATTATCTTAGTAATCCCCTAGCCCACTTTCCTATACAAACAAAATTAGCTAAGTCCTTTACTCACACACATTTATTTATTCAGTGACCTTCTTGACTGATAATCAGTTTATGACTATCAGCATAGTGATAAAGCTTAATTTGCTCTAAACTTTGCATGTCTCATATCTGCCACCTTCATCCCATCCTCATTGTGTTTGTATTTTTGTGTCATCTTGTGTAGATTGGTGTGCTATTTTTTCTTACTCCTTCTCAAGTTATCTTCCTGCACAAGGAGTTTTTCTAAAATGAGAATAACAACATAGCATTTTCCCACTTGCATTTTGAAGACTCCCAAAAATCTATGATAGTATTGTGCAACAAATAGCAATGAAGGAAAGTTCTGCATCTGGGCTGTTCAGTAGGGTAACCACCAGCCTCATGCAGCTATTGAGCATGCTGATTTTAAGTAAAACATTAAGAAACCTCATTCCCTTAGCAATAGAAAAGGAGTTGGGGATGGCGTGAGATTACTGAATTAAAAATGAGCTGCAAATATCTAATATCCAGTTTTACCTGTTCATTCAGCCCAGACAATCTGAGAATCGAAAGCCATTAAAAGCACAAAGCCTCTTTTCAAAAATGGCTTATTCAGTTGTCAGACTGTTTCTCTTACAGTTACTTGCCAAATTTTAGCTGCATTTAAAATATATGTAGTGCCTGTGTTTTCAGACAACAGATATAAATTAGAGCTGTCCTTTGCACAGTTTAAATTACTACAGCAATTTCTCTATGTGGAGGGAAGAGACTTTTAAGCGAGTTCACTGCTTTAATCGATGTTCATACAATGAATAGAACTCCATGTGGGCATCTGTGAATTCTGACTTGGAAAACATTATGAATTTCTCTCTCATTTTTTCCAAGCTGCTCTTAAATCCAACACACAATATTAGCTTAGTTTTGATGCATGGAGTGAGACTTTATTCGCAGGAGCTAAAATACTATTGGATGCTGTCATCCAAGGGATCCAGCCATCTCTGAAATGCAGAAACTCAAAAGTCAGAAATAAGAGCAAAGCCTCAGACCTGTACAGCACTTCACAGTTTACAAAGCACATTTAACTCTATTGTCTCATTTAATTGGTACAAGAGTCTTTTCTGTTTTTAATTTATTTTTAATTGGGGTATAATTGCTTTGCAATGTTGCGTTAGTTTCTGCTATGCAACAACATGAATCAGCCGTAAGTAGGCCCATACCCCCTCCCTCTTGAGTCTTCCATGCCCCTCCATTCTATTTCTCTAGGTCATCACAGAGCACCAAGCTGAGCTCCCTGCACATACAGCAGCTTCCCTTTAGCTCCATGTTTTACACATGGTAGCCTGTGTATGTCAATGCTCCTTTCTGAACTAGCCCCATCCTCTCCTTCTCACTCTATGTCCACAAGCCCCTTCTCTACGTCTTAAGATTCCATATATATGCGGTAAGCCATCCATGGGGTCGCTGAGGGTTGGACACGACTGAGCGACTTCACTTTCACTTTTCACTTTCATGCATTGGAGAAGGAAATGGCAACCCGCTCCAGTGTTCTTGCCTGGAGAATCCCAGGGACGGGGGAGCCTGGTGGGCTGCCGTCTATGGGGTCGCACAGAGTCAGACACGACTGAAGCGACTTAGCAGCAGCAGCAGCACACAATATTTGGTTTTCTCTGACTTACTTTATTAAGTATGACACACCCTAGGTTCATCCACATCACTATAAATGACCCAGTCTCATTCCTTTTGATGGGTGAGTAATATTCCATTGTGTATATGTACCAATTTAAAAAAAAATTGAGGTGTAGTTGATTTACAATATTATGTTAGTTTCAGGTGTAAAGCAAAGTGATTCAGTTATACATATGTGTGTGTGTGTGCATTTATTTCTTTTTAGGTTTGTTTTTCTTATAGGTTATTACAATATATTGAGTACAGTTCCCTGTGCTGTATAGTAGATCCTTATCGGTCATCTGTCTTACCTATAGTAATGTGTATATGTTAATCCCCAAGTTCTAACTTATCCCTGAACCCCCACCCTTCCCCTTTGGTGTTACAAGAGTCTTTTGCAATAAGGAGGGCAAAACCCATTATTTGCATTCATAAGAAAGAAAGGAAAGAACTGATCCTCTCGATTGCTGTTCTGACAAGCCCAAGATCTTAGAGCTCACACAACAGGGCTAGAACTCTTATTCAGTCTGACACAAGTCCAGAGTTATTTTCCCTACACTCTCTGCTGCTCAGATTATGGGTTGGTCACCCTCCCTTGGGACTAGGAGCTTGCAGCAGATAGTAGAAGTCTTCCCCAAAATTGCAGTCTCAAAGTGAGAGCATGTTCTCACCCTGTCATCCCACTATTTTCTTTCTGGAATGTTGCTTCTAGTAAATGAGGGGGAAAATTGCCAGTGACAGCTTGATAACTACCCCCAGCCATGGTCGACAGAGGTTACCTTCATCCGCAAGTTGGGAAGTGGTCTCCATGGAAACCCAGAAGCAAGCTATTTCTCAAATATGCTTCAACAGCAAGAGCTCAGTTATAAACTTTGTCAAGAGGTTGGATGTGCTAAAGATTGAGTAAGGCTAGTCATACCTCTGGATGTGGGAAAGGACTCCATATAATTAAAAAAAAAAAAGATACTGGATTGGCCAAAAAATTCATTTGGGTTTTTTTGGGGGGGACTTTAAAAAATTTATTGAAATACATTTGAGTTATAATGTTGAGTTAGTTTCAGGTGCACAGCAAATTCGTTCAGGGTTTTCCTTAAAAGCGTATGGAAATATCCGAACAAACTTTTTGGCCAGCCCAATATTTGTAGAATCATCTTTTGGTCACTGATATTCTGGATCATATTTTACATCCTTTGAATATCATTTGATGCAATGCTGCCTCTTCTTCATTGCCACCTGAATTTGGAATTTTGGTAATACTTTAGAGGTGAGAGCAGGTTATCATGAATATTTTAGAAAAATTCTGTAACCAAACCTTTTTGTATGGAATTCAAATTCAAATGGGACCTACTTCATAATCAATATGGCATTGTGTCAAATGTAATTCATTATGAGGTTTCCTGGTATTTCACATAAATGGATTAGTAACTAGCAAAACCCCAACGAAGAAATGTGCTTTTTTTTTTTTTTTTGCCAGATGCCCTTCACAAGCAAGAAAATTAAGGTACTCTCTAGTTCTGCCAAGTATCTGGAATGAAAAGGAGAAACATCTGGTCAATCATTTATTTCATCCGTCCCCAAATACCAATAGCTTGCTCTCCAAACATGAACTTTTTGCTGCATCTTGACTATCCCCCAGATCTAAGACTCTGTAAATTAATATTTTGCTCCTTACAGAATAAATAGCAGATAATTGGCTGAATGCTCCCACTTCAATTCAGATGTCCTGGCAGAATGTAAATACAGAATAAGACAGAGATAAATAAATGTGAAAAATAAATACAGTCAACTCTTAGTTATTAATGGAAGATTATCTACAATTTATGATAAGCATCAAGCAAGTAACCTCTCTCATTTTTTCTTCTAGATAGCTTCTCGAAATCATGAGTTGTGAATCTGAGCACACAATATACTTTTAGTTATAAAAAATACATTATTAGAATGTGTATTGGTTATTTATTGTTATGTAACAAACAAGCCCAAAGTTTATGGCCTAAAACCGTGTTTTATTATTTTGCAAAATTTATTAGGTCAGGTCAGCATTTCATCTGCTCCAGGCACTGTTGGCTGAAATCACTTATGCAGTTGCGTTCCACTGGGAGATTGGCTGGAGCTAGAACACCCGTAAAGATTTTATTCATATGCCTGGGAGCTCATGTAGTCTATGGCTGGAATGACTGGTGGTTGGTGGGTCCTCTCTCTCTATCAGAGTCGCAAGTCTCTTACATGAGTGAATGTAAGAGAATGAATGACAAACTTCTAAAACTCTTAATGGTTAGACTCAGAACTGGCACAGTGTTTTTCCACTGCATTCTTGGTCAAAGTAAGTTAAAGTCCAGCCAACAAGATTCAACAAGATAAGAGACAGGGTCTACCTCTCAATGGGAACAATTGCGTATGCATACAGAATTGGGACATAAGAGGGGTTATTTAAGACCACCTGTGTAGATAACCAACCACTGTCTGCTCTACAGCCATAAAAATTTATGTCCTTCCCATGTGTGCAAAAGTTATCCACCCATCCCCCCCACCAAAGACTTTCAGTCTCATCCCAACGGTGCCTCAATTTCAGGTTCAGAAGCCAGGATTAAACACCAGGTCTGAATGTGGTTAGATGTAGATGAAGTGACTCAAGTGATATTCCTCTTAACCTGGAGACTTTGAAAACCAAGAGTAACAATAACAACAACAAAAACAAGCCAAGTTGTCAGCCCCTCACCCCACACAAATACACCCAACATAAATGATAAGAACAGAATAACCAATAGACAACTTGCTCAAAAAAACATGTGTGTGTAGTCAGTTTCCCCAACTATGGAATACTAAATGTTCCTTGATTAGGGCCCAGTTCTGCAGTCTGAGATGAATCCCTAATTCACAGCTCTTCTCTGCTCCATGCTCTGCCCTTAGGATCATTCTTCTTGCATAAGCAAGGACTCATGCATACAGCTGAGTTGTTTTTTCATCCTGCTTCCTGTTACTACGTCATGTTGGGCACCCAGAGGACTCTTGTCACTTCACACTTTTTATTTTAGTCCAAGCTGGGGATGTTTTGCTAGTATTATTACTTTAAACCTTTGTGGGTTTTCTATGAATCTTACTGCGGTTCCCAAAGCCACATTCATGCTTCTCTCTACCTTGTCAGGCTGATGTGGGCCGTAAAATTCTTAGACACTTTATTGTCCATTGTGAAGATCTACTAGTTCTACCTTCATCTTTCAGAGACTTAAAGAGGTTTTGCATCCCTGATTCAAGAGGAGGAGAACATATTTACTCTCTTACTGCGAGGAGTATGCGATGCACGTGGTTGGGAGTGGCTAGTGGCTATCTTTGGGAACAATATACTGCAGACCTGAAGAGGACCTCAGAGACCATCTGATCCTACTCATTTTGGACCCAAATCAACCCACTTTAAAGCTGAAAAAAACCAAGGCTGAAAGAGAACAAAGGACTTGACCACAATCATAAAGCAAGTTCTTAACAAAGCAAGAGAGAAATTTCATCTCTTAAAGTTCAGAGTGCGTTCTATTACGTTTCCCTCTAAGTTTAGTTAGAAAGAAAAACTAGCAACACATTATTAGGAATACCAAAGATAAATTATCTTTGAAGTATCTTTTTTCTTACTATTCATACTACTGTTAGCTTCGTTTAGTATACATAACAGAGTTGACTGTTGGAAAGATATAAAATCAAGAACAGCAATCAGAGCCAAGTGGGAAATCAAGCTCCAGTTCCTGTATTTCAGAACATCTAGAGGGAAAAGGAGGCTTCCCAGGTGGTGCTAGTGGTAAAGACCCCAACCTGCCTGCCAACGCCAATGCCATGCAAGAGACATAAGAGATGCAGGTTCAATCCCTGGGTTGGGAAGATCCCCTGGAGGAGGGCATGGCAACTCACTCCAGTATCCTTGCCTGGAGAATCCCATGGACAGAGGAACCTGGCGGGCTGCAGTCCATAGGGTTGCAAAGAGTCAGACACGACTGAAGTGACTTAGCACACTTGCAGAGGAAAAAGAAAGTGCTATTTGTTTAAGGGACGGGGGGAGGGTTAAGGCTCTTTTGCTTCCCAGTCGCTCAACAGGAAAGACTCCTCCTGTCAATGCAGGAAATGCAGGTTCGATCCTTGGGTCGGGAAGATCCCCTGGAGGAGGGCATGGCAACTCACTCCAGGATTCTTGACTGGGAAATCCCATGGACAGAGGAGCCTGGTGGGCTACAATCCACGAGGCCGCAAAGAGTCAGACACGACTCAGCAACCAGACAACAACAAGGCTCTTTTACTTTCCATTCATTTTGTTAATTCATGTAATAAATGCTCTTTAAGCACTTTCTACATGTCAGGCTGTACATGCTCCATGCTAGAGAACTGACCTTTGAGACGCTCACTAGGTAGAATTGTGGGCAGCTGATAGTTGCAAATATAAAAGTCATGAGAACAGAGAAAGCAGCTTTACTTGGGGCAGTTGATCAATGCCTTATAGGAAGAAGAAGAGGCAGAAAATCTTCAGGGTTTGGTAACAGCAGGCAGGCCCAAAAGATTAGAGGATGTCCACAGTGGGATGCAGTTAGACTGTAGCCCAAATGATGGGCAGTGGAGGGGAGAGAGGCACGGGGGAGGTCAGCGACATCACACAGTACTTTGAATTGGAAAAGGAAGCTGTAGAGTCAGTAGCTTCACAAGCAAGAGTGGAAAGAAAGAATCACAGCGGTGTTCTGTGCCAACCTCAAATCAGAGGCCATTCACCCTGGATGAGAATTTTAAGAGTTTCTAAGCTCTCGGTCAAGATAATGTTAACTCAACCGAGCATCCTTTTGCCTTTCTGCTCTTGTTCTGTATGGTCACAAACCCTGATGATGGGAGCTACTGGGGGGAAGCCATGCAGAAAGGCACATGGTCGTAAAATCAAGCAGTGTTAGTAAAGAGGAGTGGGGGCTCAGGAAGTGGCTGTCCTGAATGTATCATCATTTTCTGTTCGGGTCTTGCCCCGCCCTCTTTAAGTTTGATTTTAGACCTTGTCCTTGTGCTGTAGGACTATTGGCGTGAGGCAGTTGGAACAGAAGTTGTAAAACATGCTTTGGGCAAAGTGAGGATACATTATTTGAAAACATCATTCATTTTTGAGATCCTGTAGCATTTCACCAAAATGAACATTAGTGATCATTTAGCTGAAAATACACTACCCATTAAAAAAAAAAAAAAAAAAAGAGCCCAATATCCTGTGCCCAGATAGGCTTGGGCAGGGTGACTGCTCAGCTTTGTGTCTAACCTCCAACGGCTGGCTACCTGCTTAACCACCACCATGGCTCAGACAGAAGGCGGAGGGCCAGACCTGTCATATTCTGGAAGAGGCAATCGAGCTGCCTAGCAAAGAAAACAGAGGCAGCGAGAAGGCATGATGCCATGAAATAAATTAGAACGAACATCCCATTTTTATCTTCATGGCAGTCAGCCCATTCCATTCTTTGCATGCAATTTTCATGTGTTAACAACAGTTTGAGAGCGGAGTAGAAGGAGAGGTGGAATGTTTAATGGAATGAGACTGAGAGAGAGACAGAGAGGAAGAAGAATCCTTGCTGACTATTAATCCAGACCCAGTAAAACCCAGTTGTGTCTGTTGAAACCAAATAGACTGGAAATTGATTCAGGGGCTCACCGTTGAAATGAATAAGGCACTGCCCTCATCCTTCCTGGCCCTGTCTGCTCTCTGTTGAATCTGGCTTCCATTGCAACAGTCTTTATTGAAGGGGACATGACCCTGGATTTTCCCCAGTGGTCTGGTCCAGCTGGGGCTATGGAACTCTGAACCAGGGGCTTGGAACTCTCCCGGAAGGAGAAGAGAGAGGCTTCTCCAAGCTCAGTGGTCCTCCGGTGCTCTCTTCCTTCTTATCTCGCAAGCTGGTGCAGCACTGCGGAAAGCATGACGCGTATGATGGGCTGGGTGCCAGGCACTGAGATCGCGTTAGAAAATGGCCAGTTTCAATGGCAGATTTTATCCATTAAAACCTATTACTAGTTCCCTCCCAGAGCCCAGCTGGTTCCATTATAGAAAATTGGAGTGAAATGATGTCAGGTTTGTGCCATAAAAATGAATAGGAATCTTGCTTTTCATTATTTTAAATTGCAGATTGTTGCACTGATATGTATTTATTTTTGTCATTTCTCTCTGGCCCTGGTTGAGGGTCTGACCCTTGAATAATGAATAAACAGAAAGACACATGTTGGCACTTGAGCCTTGCCTGTGTCACCCTGGCTTTTCCTTCCATTTGTGACAAATTCAAAAAATGCAGCACTCTTAAATGGGTTTATAATCTGTACTCTTTTAAGCTGTCACTCAATCTCTGTCTTGGAAAATAGGCTATTGAAACTAAGGAGGAAATATTTCATAGAGACCTCAACATGGCAAACTTGTTTCCAGGCTTAGAGGCAGCCCTGTGGTAGCTTTAGAATTAAAATAAGAACTTGGAGTAATTGTTGCTTATTGAGATAAAGGAGGTTCATTTGGAAATGCCAAGTTTATTTTAGCAGAGTTAAAAATGATGACTTCTTTTGTTTGGGTATAATCGAGTTTTCTAGATGTTGCTTTAAGAATTAGGATTTTTACAGGATGAATTTAAAAAGTGGGCAAAAGGGCAAAGCAGTGGCGAATATGGTAGTAATGACTGTGGATTCATTTTAAGTGTTTTATTGTCAAAGGGGTTTTATGTCTTAAGTGGCTACTGAGATACTAAGACCAAAAATATAGTAAGTCCGAGAATTACTAGAGATATCAGAAGCAGTTGAAGTGCAGTAGAGATAAGAGAACTTACACCCCAGGGCATCCTTGATCTTTAGCGAAATGTACAACTCACCATGGCCATTCAGGAGTCTTTAGGTCATAGGACAATGTAGGTGTCAATACAGAATGGACCTGACTAACCTAGAAGAATGGGACTTAGTGGAGAATGGTTTTGCTGTTGGCTCTCATGCCACCATTGTTTCTGAAAGTTCAGAATAAAATAAAGTTAGAAAAGGAAGTAATAAAGATTAAAACTAGTCAAGTCTGTCAGATTCACAGAAATATTAAAATCATGATTTGAAAGCAAAAGTGTTACTCGCTCAGTCATGTCTGACTCTTTGTGACCCCATGGCCTGTAGACCCCATGGCCTGTAGATTTTCTGGACAAGAGTACTGGAGTGGGTTGCCATTTCCTTCTCCAGGGGGATCTTCCTGACCCAGGGGTCCAACCTGGGTCTCCCACATTGCAGGCAGATGCTTTATCACCTGAGCTACCAGAGATGCTCTTTTAAACTATACTGAATCCAAGTGTTTGGAAAACTGCTTATGTAAAAACTAGTATAAAACTAATGCAAAGAGTACATATATGTCTGTCTACTGATATCATTCCAAATGTCATGGTAAATTGTCGACTTCTGGATTTTAGAAAGAAGTGCATAAAATTGGGGAAAGAGATTATGTTTTGTCTTTGATAATATATACTAAGTGTGATAATAAACAATAAAGTAATTTAAAACTCGAAAAAAAAAAAACCCACTCCAAAAACAGAAAATGAATGAGCTAGAGAATAAAAAGACTATAAAAATCAACAAAAATAGGCAAAACAATCCTGATAAAGAAGAAAAAGTGCCCAGGGCCTCCTGATTCCAAGTATATTAAAAAACTACAGTAAACAAAACAATATGATACCAGCATGACAGACACACGGACTAAAGAGCCGGAACAGAGAGCCCAGAAATCAATTCCTGCCCGTACAGTCAAGTGGTCTTCAGTGAGGGTGGCAAGGCTACAGGATGGGGAAAGCACAGGCTCTTCAACAAATTATGTTGGGGAAACTCCATGCCCACAAGCAAAAGCATGAATGAACCCTCCTCTGACACCATACGTAAAAAGCAACCCCAAACAGATCAAAGACCTAAATATGAAAGCCTGATGGAAGAAAACAGAGGAAAGACTTCAGGATGTTGGATCTGGTAACGATTCCTTGCATCTGACATGAGTACAATGACAAACGCAAAAATAAACACATGGAACTACATCAAATTTTAAAACTTCTGTGTAGTGAAGCAGACGGAGTGACAAGGCAACCCAAAGACTGGCAGAGAATGTTTGCACACCAGATACTTGACAGGGGGTTCATATCCACAGTGTACAAAGGACTTCCACAAACCCTACGACAACAACAGCAAAACAAACAATCTGGTTAAAAGATGGACAGGTGACAGAATAAATATTTCTCCAAAGAAGATATACAAATGGCCAACAATACACGAAAAGATGCTCAGCGTCACTAGTCATCAGTTCAGTTCAGTTCAGTCGCTCAGTTGTGTCCGACTCTTTGTGACCCCATGAATCACAGCACGCCAGGCCTCCCTGTCCATCACCAACTCCCGGAGTTCATCCAGACTCACGTCCATTGAGTCAGTGATGCCATCCAGCCATCTCATCCTCGGTCGTCCCCTTCTCCTCCTGCCCCCAATCCCTCCCAGCATCAGAGTCTTTTCCAATGAGTCAACTCTTCTCATGAGGTGGCCAAAGTACTGGAGCTTCAGCTTCAGCATCATTCCCTCCAAAGAAATCCCAGGGCTGATCTCCTTCAGAATGGACTGGTTGGATCTCCTTGCAGTCCAAGGGACTCTCAAGAGTCTTCTCCAACACCATAGTTCAAAAACATCAATTCTTCGGCACTCAGCCTTCTTCACAGTCCAACTCTCACATCCATACATGACCACTGGAAAAACCATAGCTTTGACTAGACAGACCTTTGTTGGCAAAGTAATGTCTCTGCTTTTCAATATGCTATCTAGGCAAATGCAAATCAAAACCACAGTGAGATACCACCTCACACATGTTGCAAAGGTAACGGACCAAAAAGAAACAATCAAAAAAATCAAATAATGAATGTTGGCAAGGAGGTAAAAAGAATGGAACCCTCGTTCATGGTTGGTGGGGGTGTAAACTGGTTAAGTTGCTACGGAAAACAGAACTGCGGTTCCTCAAAAGATTAAGAACAGAACTACCATATCATCTGGCAGTCTCACTTTTGGGTATAAATCCAAAATAATCGAACACAGAATTTCAAAGAGCTATTTGCGCACACATGTTCATTGCAGCGTTATTCAAAGTAGCCCCAAAGAGGAATCAGCCCAGTATCTATCATTTATCAGTGGCTAAATGTATGCATATAATGACATGTCATTTGGTTTTTAAAAATGAGGAAATTCTATGATATATGACAACATGGATGAACCTTGAGGACAGGCTCAGTGAAATAATCTAGTCACAAGAAGACAAATTCTACAACTTCCACTTACATGAGGGCTCTGAAAGAGTCCGGCTCTTAGAGAGTGAAATGGTTATTGCCAGGGACTGGGGCAAGGGGGGAAAAGGGGAGCTGTTTACTTGGCATAGAATTTCAGTTTTAGGGACTTCCCTGATGGTCCAGTGGTTGGGAATCCATCTGCCCATGCAGGGGGCATGAGTTTGATCCCTGGTCCAAGTCCAGGAAGATCCCACATACATGCCATGGAGCAACTAAGCCCATGCATCACAACTATTGAGCCCACGAGCCAACACTTCTGAAGCCTGTGCACCCAGAGCCTGTCCTCCACAACAAGAGAAGCCACTGCAATGAGAAGCCTCCACGCCGCAAGGAAGAGTAGCCCCCACTCACCGCAACTGGAGAAAGCTCTCACAGCAACAAGGACCCAGCACAGCCAAAAATGAATAAATTTAAAAGGTTTTAGAAAAAGAGTTTCAGTTTTGCAAGAGGAAAAAATACCCTAGCTCTGTTATACAACAATGTGCATGTAATTAACAATAACGATATTGGACACTTAAAAATGGGTGATGGAAAATTTTATGTTTATTTAACACCATGAAAAGTTGGTTTTGATTTGTTTTAGGTGATTATGATTGTTGTTGTTTTAGTCACTAAGTTACGTCCAACTCTTTGAGACTCCACGGATTGCGGCCCCCCAGGCTCCTCTGTCCATGGGATTTTCTAGGCAAGAATACTGGAGTGGGTTGCCATTTCTTCCTCTTCTCAACCCAGGGATCAAACCCTGCATTGGCAAGTGGGTTCTTTACCACTGAGCCACCAGGGAAGCCCTGTCCTCTAATAAACTCACTCCTTCAACAACAGATCCCTTGAAAATTGTTTTCTTAGCCTTTTGAGACCTTAACGAGATATCTTCACCGAAAATATCCGAGATATAGAGAATGAACAGGCAGTTAAACTTGGTCATATGAAGTTAGACCCACAGAGCCTTTAGATCGAGAAGCTGCTTGGAAACTCAAAGGTTCAATGTTGTAAAATATATGAGTCCCATGGAGATATAAGATTCTTTCCTCTCTCTCTCAGTCATGAACTACAGAAGGAAGGATGCTGGAGACAGTACAATTTTGAGAATGTATTGCTAAATACCTGAATGCTAAATTCAAAAGAACCCTGTTTCTTAGTGTGGGATATAAGTCTGCCTCCAGTTAGGGGCAAAGTTATCCTGTTGCCTGCCCCTCTGGGTGGAGAAGGCGATGGCACCCCACTCCAGTACTCTTGCCTGGAAAATACCATGGATGGAGGAGCCTGGTGGGCTGCAGTCCATGGGGTCGCAAAGAGTCGGACACGACTGAGTGACTTCACTTTCACTTTTCACTTTCATGCATTGGAGAAGGAAATGGCAACCCACTCCAGTGTTCTTTCCTAGAGAATCTCAGGGATGGGGGAGCCTGGTGGGCTGCCGTCTATGGGGTTGCACAGAGTTGGACACGACTGAAGCGACTTAGCAGCAGCAGCAGCAGCCACTCTGGGAGCTATGAGAGGTGACTTAGAGAGAGTCAAGTTCAGAGGAGAGCATTCTGATTGCCCAGGAACGAGGTGTGTCGTGTTTCTGGCCTCCACCCAGCACCTTAGTCTCTAAGCATCGGTAGAAAGAAGGAGAATGAGATCTTAGGAGTCTTTAGAGTTCAGAGAGGATCCGAAGCGGAAAAGTGGCTGAGATAATGAAAAGAACTTGAGTTTGACTGAATGTCCTTCTGAGAGAGCCTCGGATTTTTATAACCAGATTGGATTGCAGAATTCATTGGACTGGACTAACATCTCAGTAGGCAAGAGATGGAAAATGTGATGTCTTTTTTTTTTTAGTGGTTCATGTTTCAGAACAGAATGTGCAGCTGTGAGAATAAAGCTGTGTTTTGAGATGATGGAGAAGAGATTCTTCATCCAGGCTGACAATTATGATGATTTTCTTATTATAAAAATAATATATCTTTCCCACAGAAAAAACACTTTGTCATGGTTCTTGATTTTTCTGTATTTTTGGCCTTTCATTTCAGTTTATTTGGGGAATTAAATAGAGAAGATGGGAGTCTGTTGTTGCTTAATCCCTCAGTCGTGTGCAACTCTTTGACACCCCAAGGACTGTAGCCCGCCTGGTTCCTCTGTCCATGAGATTTCCCAGACAAGGATACTGGAGTGGGGTGCCATTTCCTTCTTCAGTTGATCTTCCTGACCCAGGGATCAAACCCGTGTTTCCTGCCTTGCAGACGCACTTATTACCATCTGAGCTACACAAGATGACTTTCACTGCTGATTGAGCCCATGTGCACAAGTAAGACTGCCTTGATTTTTGGTGACTAAGAGAATCAAAAGGTATTTAAAAATTTTATTCATTTATTTTTGGCTGCCTTGGGTCTTTGCTGATGCACCAAGGCTTTCTCTCGTTGCGGGGGTGGGCGCTACACTTCCCTGCGGTGCGTGGGCTTCTCATTGCAGTGGCCTCTCTTGCTGCAGAGCGCAGGCTCTAGGCACCGGGCTTCAGTCATTGTGGGTCACCCATTCAGTTCCTCTGCAGCATGTGGCATCTTCCAGGACCAGGGGTCAAACTTGTGTCCCATGCACTGGCAGGCAGAGTCTTATCCACTGCGCCACCAGGGAAGTCCTCAAAATGTAATTTTTGAGGAGCTCCATTAGGGGACACTATCTATGTGGAAAAGTAGAAGGAGCAGGTATTGACCATGTCCACCATAGGAAGACAGGTCATTTCTTTAGAACTGCTCCATGGAACCCTTCTGAATTCCCTATGGGGAGAAGACATGGCAGCTTTTCTTGGCCGAATTCATATACTTGGAGCTTGATGAACTAAGGATGATGAAGACTGTTTAGGGATATTTGAGCTAATTCCTTCTATTCAGTGATGGCACATAAGTGGATCGTGTCATCCAAGAAAGGATGACTCAGAAGGCCAGCAAATCACAGAAAGATTAATGGTACCCTGGAGCCCAAAGGTTTTGGATAGCCTGACTGGTGTAAGGGTGCATGGTGTTCTGAGCCCTTACTGTATTCAAGGAAAATGCATTGATCTAAAATGCCTCACTTAATCCTCACAAGAACCCTACTGCTTTCATTTCACAGAGGAGTAAACCAAGGCTTCAAGTTATTTAATAACTTTCTCAAAGTCTTTGAATAAGTGAGTAACAATCCAGCCCAATAACCTTGATCTTAATGAGTTTTTTAATATTTGGCTGTGTTATGTGTAGTCTGGAATGTGATGTTGCTGTCAGATCATATTTTAATCTAGAAGCAAAGTTATATCCCCCAGAGATCCGGATGGTTATAAATGCAGATTTTAAAATAAATCCAGATTTTAAAATAAATCCAGATTCAGGAAGGGAGTTTCCTATTGCGTAGTTTGGTGTCAAGCGCAGAAGGGATAGAGTAGTCTAGTTTTCAGGTATATAGCTAATGATAATAAGTGCCAGGAGGAAGGGCTTCCTTGATGGCTCCGATGGTCAAGAATCTGCCTGCAATGCAGGAGACCCCCTCCTCCCATCTTGAATTGTTTCTTTAAGATAGAATTTTCAGAATCAGAATTTAAGAATAATGTTAATGTGTAGCCTTAATATTCTTTACAGTTATTTCTCAAAAGTTGGAACCAATTAATATCCTCACTAGTGTGTATGAAGATATGGATGGAATTAAATATTTACTAACATTTGGATCACCATTTTTGTATCTTTGCTAATTTTGTTACTTTGCAAAAAGAAAAAAAAAGTGGCCTCTTACTTTGGGGTACATTTCCACCCACTCACCCCCCCAATTTCTGGTGTGGCTGTACATTGTTTTCAATTTTATTTGTATTTTTTGATTTGTGGGAGAATGTAAGTGTTTTTAAAAATTTTTTAATCTAATCCATAGATGATAATTACATAGAAAAGATATTGTCATATTTGTTGCAAAAATATTAATAACAAATTTAACTTAAAAACTTCATGCAAGAAACGGAGATTGCTTTAGAGAAGCCTTAATACTGAAATAGCAGGTTAGAAGAAATGAAGTCTGTAACTGCAAGAAATAAACATCTCTGCTGTCAGTTCACTCTATCTGCCTTCAGGTTTTTATCTTGTGTGTATATGGCTTTCTCCTCACCTCCTCCCCATCCTCCATTTTTGAGGTGTGACTCCTCCTGTAAGCGGGATTTAAAGTATAAACACGTGGTGATCACTTTTGATCCCATCTTCATCTCTCTTTCCTCCCCCTCAAGACTCCTCTTACACCTTAAGTATCAGAACATGAACAGGGCCGGCCTGTGAACCATCTGCCACCAAAGAGAGGGCCTTTGAGAAGAAATCTTGTGTAGATAGAGGCTGTCTCCTTCTGTTTCTTAAAGGAGCACATCTTAGATTCTGTCTGCAGTATCAACCAGAGACTAAGCTCAATGTCCAGGCCATTTAAGTGCATACAATTAGCATTGTGTGGTTGAAGAATGCCCCCAAAGGGACTAGGAGGAGCTTCTCTCCATGAATATCTCAGTGGAATATTTTATATGGAATGGAGGGGAAGTGCAGATCATACCATTAAGCAAGGCAGAATACTAAAGACAGTGACATAAAATATTTGTACAAAATCTGTTTTACATGGCTGTATTCTGCCACATGAAAAAGCTACCTGCTCATTCATTCATTCATTCATTATTCATTCATTCAACACACACACACACACACACACACACTCACACACAAACACACAGCACTTCCTGTGCAGGCAATTCCAGGTACGTGCAGGGGTAGATCAAAGGTATGGTTCCTATAGCAGCTCACAGTTTAATAGATGAGACCAGACAAGTAAATACATATTGGTGCACTATAACCTTAATGGGGATTCCCTGGTGACTTAGATGGTAAATAATCTGTCTGCAATGAACAAGACCAAGGTTCATTCCCTGGATCAGGAAGATGCCCTGGAGGAGAAAATGGCAAGCCATCCCACTATTCTAGCCTAGAGAATTCCATGGATAGAGAAGCCTGGAGAGCTACAGTCCATGGGGTTGCAAAGAGTTGGACATGACTGAGTGACTAACACATTAACATAACACATATAACCTTAATGATGACCTTTGCAACTTAACATAGCTCAATTAGAATCCTAGCCTGGGGGACCTCCCTGGTGGTCCAGTGGTTACAAATACACCTTGCTGTACAGGGGATTTGGGTTTGATCCCTGGTCAGAGAACTGAGATCCCACAGGTTGTGGAGCAGCTAAGTTCACTCACCACAGCTACTGAGCCTGTGTGCCACAACTACAGAGTCCAGGAGACCTAAGAAAGATCCTGCAGGCCATAACTAAGACCTAAGGCAGCCAAATAAATAAATGGATAGATAAATATTTTTTTAAAAAGATTCCTAGACTGGGAAGCTCACTGACTCTCTGATCTTGGGCTTAAATTTTCTGAGACTTCAATTCATCATTTGTGATAAG
The DNA here is from genome assembly GCF_014754425.2 of Oryx dammah. Classification (NCBI taxonomy): domain Eukaryota; kingdom Metazoa; phylum Chordata; class Mammalia; order Artiodactyla; family Bovidae; genus Oryx; species Oryx dammah. Next base: position 188,901,074 of record NW_024070186.1, on the reverse strand, counting down.
TGGATAACAACTTGTATCATTAAGGAGTTTCTACCAGGATTAAATGCATAATAGCAACTTCAGGGACTGTATTCAAAAGGCACTTAATAGATGATTGAAAACCAAGTTATGCCCAAAGTAATGGTAATTCAGAAAAGATGCTCAACAAGAAAAAGCATCCCAAAGAGAGGATATTTAAACTGGATTTTGAGGGAACTGCAGGCATTTGCTAAGTAGGTAAGGCAGAGAGGCAACTGCAGATGAGAGAGATGAGCATGCACATTATCTGAGAATTACAAAACTGCAACCAATTTGGGCCAATATTTGAAAGGAGGCATCTGGTAAAAGTAGAAAGTCACCAGGGGAGCGGCTGATTTGGTGTTAGGAGGCTTCACATAGGGTTACGGTCCATGAACTAGCCCATTAGGTTGAGCAAGCCTAGGAACTCTATTTTTATCAGTGTACTGTCAGATGGACAGATGGTGACTGCAGCCATGAAATTAAGACACTTACTCCTTGGAAGAAAAGTTATGACCAACCTAGATAGTATGTTCAAAAGCAGAGACATTACTTTGCCGACTAAGGTCCATCTAGTCAAGGCTATGGTTTTTCTTGTGGTTATGTATGGATGTGAGAGTTGGACTGTGAAGAAGGCTGAGCACCGAAGCATTGATGTTTTTGAACTGTGGTGTTGGAGAAGATTCTTGAGAGTCCCTTGGACTGCAAGGAGATCCAACCAGTCCATTCTGAAGGAGATCAGCCCTGGGATTTCTTTGGAGGAAATGATGCTAAAGCTGAAATTCCAGTACTTTGGCCACCTCATGCGAAGAGTTTACTCATTGGAAAAGACTCTGATGCTGGGAGGGATTGGGGGCAGGAGGAGAAGGGGACGACCGAGGATGAGATGGCTGGATGGCATCATGGACTCGATGGACGTGAGTCTGAGTGAACTCCGGGAGGTGGTAATGGACAGGGAGGCCTGGCATGCTGTGATTCATGGGGTCGCAAAGAGTCGGACATGACTGAGCGACTGAACTGAACTGAACTGTCACAGGCTTACATCTTCAGAGACTCACATTACCCCAACTCCTGATAGACTGAGGTACAACCAGAAAGCCTATGTAACTTTTCATTGAGAATTCTAACTAATAGTAAGGATGGGGTGCTTACGTCAGCACATCAGCACCTTGTGTCCCTATACACAAAGCACAGAAAGTGGCTTCTCAACTGACAAACAACTAATCTAAAAAATATACAAGCAACACCTGCAGCTCGATTCCAGAAAAATAAATGACCCAATCAAAAAATGGGCCAAAGAACTAAATAAACATTTCTCCAAAGAAGACATACAGATGGCTAACAAACACATGAAAAGATGCTCAACATCACTCATTATCAGAGAAATGCAAATCAAGACCACAATGAGGTACCATTTCACACCAGTCAGAATGGCTGTGATCCAAAAGTCTACAAGCAATAAATGCTGGAGAGGGTATGGAGAAAAGGGAACCCTCTTACACTGTTGGTGGGAAGGCAAACTAGTACAGCCACTATGGAGAACAGTGTGGAGATTCCTTAAAAAACTGGAAATAGAACTGCCTTATGACCCAGCAATCCTACTGCTGGGCATACACACTGAGGAAACCAGAATTGAAAGAGACACGTGTACCCCAATGTTCATCACAGCACTGTTTATGATAGCCAGGACATGGAAGCAACCTAGATGTCCATCAGCAGATGAATGGATAAGAAAGCTGTGGTACATATACACAATGGAGTATTACTCAGCCATCAAAAAGAATACATTTGAATCAGTTCTAATGAGGTGGATGAAACTGGAGCCGATTATACAGAGTGAAGTAAGCCAGAAAGAAAAACACCAATACAGTATACTAACACATATATATGGAATTTAGAAAGATGGCAATGATAACCCTGTATGCGAGACAGCAAAAGAGACACAGATGTACAGAACAGACTTTTTGACTCTGTGGGAGAGGGAGAGGGCAGGATGATTTGGGAGAATGGCATTGAAACATGTATAATATCATATAAGAAACAAATCGCCAGTCTAGTTTTGATGCAGGATACAGGATGCTTGGGGCTGGTGCACTGGGATTACCCAGAGGGATGATATGGGGAGGGAAGTGGGAGGGGGGTTCAGGAGTGGGAACTTATGTACACCCGTGGCGGACTCATGTTGATGTATGGCAAAACCAATACAATATTGTAAAGTAAAAAAATAAAGAAAAAACAAAGAAAGTGGCTTCTCAGCTAAGATAGCCTGAGGTACACTTCTCCCTGATAAGCAGGGTCTAAGGGATGCTAGTGTTCTCCTTCTCTCCTGGACGGACATGTCACCAAGGTCAAAGAATGCCTCCCTGAATCTTTGTCATGCTGATCAATGACTGCCCCTTCTGGTTGAAAATAGAATCCAAACTTCTTGAGATTGTCAAGCCATTCATTAGCTGCTGTTGTTCAGTCACTCAGTCATGTCTGACTCTTGCAACCCCATGGATTGCAGCACACTAGGCTTCCCCGTCCTTCACTATCTCCTGGAGTTTGCTCAAACTCATGTCCATTGAGTCGGTGATGCCATCCAACCATCTCATCCTCTGTCGTCCCCTTCTCCTTCTGCCCTCAGTCTTTCCCAGCATCAGGGTCTTTTCCAGTGACATGGCTCTTTGCAAAAGTATTAGAGCTTCAGCATCAGCCCTTCCAGTGAATATTCAGGGTTTATTTCCTTTGGGATGGATTGGTTTGATCACCTTGCAGTCCAAGGGACTCTCGAGAGTCTTCTCCAACACCACAATTAGAAAGCATCGATTCTTTGGTGCTCAGCCATCTTTATGGTCCAACTCACACATCCATACATGACAACTGGAAAAAGCACATCTTTGACTGTTTGAATCTTTGTCTGAAAAATGATATCTCTGCTTTATAATATGCTGTCTAGGTTTGTCATAGTTTTTCTTCCAGGGAGCAAGCATCTTTTGATTTTGTTTAGACATTCATTTAGGTGATGGTTATGTCTTGCTTCCGTCTGAAGGACAGTCAGTGCCCTGCAGATGACCCTATGTGTCTTTGTTCTAAGCTTTTAGCCTGTGCATCACTGAATGTACACCTACTAAAACAGTGCCTGTCCACATTGGCACTCAGCAATTATGCCTAACAAATGAACAAATAATTGCATTCCCTCTACTCCGATTTTATACCAAAACTTTCAGAAGGCTATCTTTTGGCTAGCTGGGGTGACTTCACTCTTGATCTCTTTTCCTCCATATACCTCCTATAACCCTGGTGGGCCTAGAATTTAGAAAATATGAGGGTGTGGAGACTGATGGCAGATGGAGGGCAAGAAGACTAGGGTATACACTCTTGTATTGTAAGCCAAGGAATGACCATCAGAGGCCTAAGCTTACTGTTCCTTCCTGGTCTTCACGGAAACAACTATCTTTTTTTCTGTGTTCAGTAGTTCTAGCTTCTGTAACAGATAAACTCTCAATTGTAGAGTTTTTAACATTATTAAGTTGGATTTTCACTCACTCCTAATCCAGGGTGTGTGTTTGGTAGATGTCTTCCATGCAGTGATTCAGGGATCCAAGCTCTTTCCATTATGCTTTGCCACCCTTGAGAGCAGTAGTTGTTGTTGTTCAGTTGATAAGTCATGTCTGACTCTTTGCAACTCCATGGACTGCAGCACTCCAGGCTTCCCTGTCCTTCCCTATCTCCTGGAGTTTGCTCAAACTCATGTCCATTGAGTTGGTGATGCCATCCAACCATCTCATCCTCTGTTGTCCCCTTCTCCTCCTGCCCTCAATCTTTCCCAGCATCAGGGTCTTTTCCAGTGAGTTGGCTCTTTGCATCAGGTGGCCAAAGTATTGAAGCTTCAGCATCAGTTTTTCCAGTGAATATTCAGGGTTGATTTTCTTTAGGATTGACTGGTTTGATCTTCTTGCAGTCCAAGCGGCTCTCAAGAGTCTTCTCCAGCACCATAATTCAAAAGCAGCAATTTTTTGTCACTCAGCCTCCTTTATGATCCAGTTCTCACATCCATACATGACTACTGGAAAAAGCGTCGCTTTGACTATATGAATCTTTGTCCGCAAAATGATGTCTCTGCTTTTTAATATGCTGTCTAGGTTTGTCATAGCTTTTCTTCCAAAGAGCAAAAGTCTTTTATTTTCATGGCTGCAGTCACCAACTGCAGTGATTTTGGAGCCCAAGAAAATAAAATCTGCCACTGAATCCAAACTTTTTCCATCTACACTCTGCCACCCTTGAGAGAGGTACTCGTTTATATATATTAAAAATTCTGAGTCCAGTGGCATCAGTACTATGCAGAGCATGTGTGACATGCACACTCCTGGGCCCTCAAGCAGAATCTCTTGGGATGGGGCCCAGCCATCTGTGTGTTAACAAACCATCCTGGTGATTTTGATAAACACTAATGACTTAGAACCACATTGCCAAAGGAAGGGGCTTCCCTAGTGGCTCAGACCTTAAAGAACCTGCCTGCAATGCAAGAGACCCCAGTTCAATCTCTGGGTCGGGAAGATCCCCTGGAGAAGGGAATGGCAACCCACTCCAGTATTCTTGCTTGGAGAATCCCATGGACAGAGGAGCCTGATGGGCTACAGTCCTTGGGTTGCAAAGAGTCAGACACGACTGAGAGACTAAGCACCCATGCTAAAGGAAGGTGGAGTAATTTTAGTGACTTGAGTTGGAACTCGTTCCAAAGAGATAATGTTGCTATGAGAAATTAGATGCAGTAGAAATGGTTATTGTGCCATTATTTAACAATTTTTGTGTGTGTTCCTACTGTGTGTCAGACCCCATGTTGGGCACTGTAGATACACTGATAATCCTTTCGGTTACCTATTACTCTTCTACTTCAGACACTTTGGATTAAATAGGCTTTCATTGGCTTCCCAGGGTACTTAGGCTGTTATCCTATTAATAGATGTTCAGGCAATTAATAGATATTTATTAAAAGAAAATGTTGAATGATGAGTGAATTATTTTGCCCTCTTGGGATACTGATTTCTCACTTGGAAAAGAGGGAACTGGATTGCCAAGGTAATCCCTTGGGTGCCTTTCAGAGGTATTCTAACAAAATACATCTCTGATATTTCAGAGCAGATCCCCTTGGTGGGTAGACTTCTTGGCTCTTGCTGCTGCTTAGGGTCACAGAAAATGTTTAAAATATTCTGAGGACTTCCCTGGTGGTCCAGTGGTTAAGAATTCACCTTCCAATGCAGAGGACGTGGGCTCAATCCCTGGTCGGGGAACTAAGATTCCATATGCCAAGGGACAACCAAGCCAGAGTGCCACAACTAGAGAGAAGCCTGAATGCCACAACCAAGAACCACTGCGCTGCAGTAACTAAGACCCGACAAAGCCGAAAAAATAAAGAATCAGAGATTTACAAATTAAAATAATTCTTAAAAAAGAGAGAGAGAGAATGTTCTGGTTCAAAGCCCATCCACCATGAGAAAGGGCGTTTCCTAGCTTAAGATAATAGTAATAAGGTTAATGGTAATAATAACTAGAGTTGACGATCAGTGGTCACTGCCTAAGAAGCAGGCATTTTACATGCATTATTTTACAGAGTCCTCACGACCTCTGCAGTAGTTACTATGGTTTATCTGTCATAGAGATCAGGTTACCAAGATTGGGAGGTTCATCAAATTGACCAAAGTTATGCATTTAGTCAGCGGTAGGATTGGCGGAGCCTGGTGGGCTGCCGTCTATGGGGTCACACAGAGTCAGACACGACTGAAGCGACTTAGCAGCAGCAGCAGCAGCAGCAGGATTGGGACTCTAGTTCAGGCTTTGTGTATTTCTAAAGCCTGGGTGCTTAACTTCCAGCTTAAACTGTGAAACCCACTTGAAGCTTCTGACAATGGATGTAAACCTGGAGGCTATGGTGGGAAGGAACTGGATTAGAGCAGGAAGAATGTTCTTTATTAAAGCTTCTGTGGCCTATTGAGAGCAGATGCGAGAAGTAGCGAGAGAGGGAGGCCCTTTGGGAAAGTTTCACAAGAAGAATGGAGTTTCTATACCCGACGGAGCCAGGTTCAGGCATTTACGTGCCCAGCCTACAGACTGTATGGCTTTGGACAAATCAATTAACCTTTATGAGCTTTACAAGCATGTGGTCTGTAAAAGAAGGGTGATGCCTTTCATGACTGTCTCGCATGGCCATTAGGAAGGTCCAGTGAAAATAATATGGTGTACATAAAAATGGTACCTGTGGAAGGTGTTCTTAGAAAGTAGAGCGGTGTTCCAGACCTTCACACAAAGCCACGGACATTGTCAGGGCAGGTTGGAAAAGGAGATACTGGAGGTGGGCTTGAGAATTTGTACAAATTCCATGGAGAGATGAGAAAAGAACAGTCACTGCACAGAAAGACTAGCTTGGGCAGAGACGTGGAGGCGTGTAGCAACACGATGTATCTGGCAAATAGAAACTGACTTGCTTTAGTGGAAGAATGAGATGCAGCTGGGGATGAGCAGAAGCTAGGGACAAAGACAAACAAAGCATAGCAATGCTTCTGATATTTTCCCCAAGAATGAAGTTCCAGTGTGCTTATACTGAAATGAAAACAAACAAAAAAAATTTTTTAAATAACGTACATATTTTGTCCGTACCATGCATCATGTGGGATTTTAGTTCCCCAACCAGGGGTCAGACCCACATCCCCTGCAGTAGAAGCTCAGAGTTTTAACCACTGGGCCACCAGGGAAGTTCCCCAAACAAAAACATTGCTGAAGCATACGTGAGAAAATGTTTTGTGCAAATTCTCTGCAAGCTCCAGGGCACCAGTCCAAACATTAGTTATTGCTTTTGCTACCGGTGTTGTCAAGTTACAGCAACCCAGGGCCTCGCCATCCTTGAAAGACTGTGCGTCATTTCAAATTGTCACAGGAAATGCTAGAAGGAGGAAAAAAAAAGGATCTAAGGGGAGGAGGGAAGCCATCTTCTTCCAAATTGAGGATGATTTATTACCGTGAGTAATCAATAGTAGTAGGTCCACATCAATTTTATATCTAATTTAAAATTTTGAGGTCTCAATGTGCTCATTAAAGAATATAATGGATTTACATATTTTAATTATGTTTTATGGATTGTGAACATAATGTAATTAAGAGACTTTTCAGGAGGCATGATGAATGAACAGGGTGGCCCAGCATATGGCTGGAGACGCCACGCTGAGTGAACTCGGGTGAAGTGGAGACCAGCCCCACGGCTGACGGCCTGGGTCAGTGCGTCAGGACAATATTCACAGTGATGGCAGCCTAGTGATCCTCCTTCTCTGGCCCCTCTCACGTCTGTCTGCCCCTCCTCTGCTGCTGCCTGAATTTATGGCTCTATCAGCTCTTTTATTTTATTTTTTAAATATGGTTTAAAAAAAAAAAACCCAGACATCCCTTGTGGTCCGGTGGTTAAGAATCTGCCTGCCAATGCAGGGGACATGGGTTCTATCCATGGTTGGGAAAGATCCCAAGTGCCAGCTAAGGCTGTACATCACAGCTACTGAAGCTACTGTGAGCCGTAGAGCCCGCAAGCTGCAATAAGAGAAAGCCTGCAAAGAAGATTCAGCACAGTCAAAACTAAGACAAAGAAAAAAAATTTTTTTTAAGTCCCACGTAACATAGAACTCTTGGACAACAAGGAGATCAAACCAGTCAATCCTAAAGGAAATCAGCTCCAAATATTTATTGAAAAGACTGATGCTGAAGCTGAAGCTCCAATACTTAGGCCACCTGATTCAAAAAGCTAATTCACTGGAAAAGACCCTGGTGCTGGGAAAGCTTGAGGTCAAGAGGATAAGGGGGTGACAGAGGATGAGATGGCTGGATGGCAACAGTGACTCAATGGACATGAATTTGAGCAAACTCCAGGAGTTGGTGAAGGAAAGGGAAGCCCGGTGTGCTGCAGTCCACGGTATCGCAAAGAGTCAGACACACTTAGCGACTGAACAACAACAACGTAGAACCCACCATCTCAACCATTTCTAAGTGTACAGGTGGTGGTGGTAAGCATATTCACATTATTGGGCCACAGATCTCCAGAAGTCTTTTCATCTTGCAAAACTGAAACTCTGTACCCATTAAGCAACAAACCCTTGTTCACCCCTCCCTCCCTGGCACTCACCCTGCGACTTTCTGTGTCTATGAACTTGACTGTTCTAGGTGCTTCGGGTAAGTGGAATTACACAGTATTTGTCCTTTTGTGCGTGACTAGCTTATTTCACTCAGCATCCTGTCCTCAAGATTCACCAATGTTGCAGCAGCTGACAGGATTCTCTTCCCTTTAAGGCTGAATAATTTTTATTCGTTGTATGTATATGCCACATTTTCTTTATCCATTCATTTCTTTCTCTTTTTTGGGGCCGTGCCCCAAAGTGTGTGTATGATCTTGGTTCCCCCAACCAGGGATTGAACCCCTGTCCCCTGCTGTGGAATCCCAGAGTCTTAACCACTGAACTGCCAGGGAAGTCGCTATCTATTCATCCTTTGGGGGACATTTAAAAGCATGGTCCTCTACATGGTTATTATGCCTCTCAACTTGCTCCCAGCCCCTATCTCAGGATTCCTGGGACTCACATCAGTCCACAGAGGGCCTTTCCAGGATGGCCAGGTCACTCCCCGATTTAAAATCTGTTGATGGTCGCCACTCTTTAGTGTAGTTTATGCTGCTCTCTGGCTTCCACCGTGGCTGAGTGGTAAGCAGAGCATCTGCCTGCAACACAGGAGCCACAGGAGACCTGGGTTTGATCCCTGGGTTGGGAAGATCCCTGCAGGTGGGCATGGCAACCCACTCCAGGATTCTTGCCTGGAGGATCCCATGGACAGGAGAGCTTGGCAGGCTACAGAACACAGGGTTGTAAATCGTCACAGTCAGACATGACTGAAGCAGCTTACCATGCACGCATGCACGCACGCTGCTCTCGCCATCTGGCCCCTTTGCCTGCAGTTCTGACCCCCTTGAGCCATGCAGTCCCCCTGTCCAGGCTCAGCCACCTCCATCCAGCGTTCACCATTTTCATCCTCGTTTGCACCTTCATACTTTTGCATATCTGATGTCTGTGCCTGGAATGACTGAGTCCACTACCTGTGAGGTCCTTCTGGATTCACTAACTTCCAAGTCATCTCCTAAATAAACCAAGAAGAGTCTAGGACAAAGGGTTGGTCAACTATGGCCAATGGGCCAATCTGGCTCTCTGCCTGTTTTTATAAAGTTTTATTGGGACCCAACCATGCCCAGTGTTTCATTGTTTAAGCATTGTCTGCAGCTGCTCTCTCACTGTAATTCAAAGCTCTTTTTTCTTTTCCTTTTTAAAAAATTTTTTGGCTGCATCCCATGGCATGTGGAATCTTTGTTCCCCAGTCAGGGATTGAACCCACACCCGTCGCAGTGGAAGCACAGAATCTTAACTGCAGGACTGCCAGGGAAGTTCCCAATTTAAACCTCTATAAAGAAAACATTTGCTGACCCCTGCTCCAGGCCATGTCTTATGTTCAAATCCATCTTTGCTATTTCCTACCTATGACCTTGGGTAAGTCAACATTTCTGAAATGGGGTAATGGTGATAATAATTTATAGCTTTGCTTATTATTATTACTACCACTTTCCAGCTGTATTGTGAAGACTGAGCTAATAGCTATAAAGCCCTTGGTATACAATTACCAGCATGGCTGTTAAGGCCACGAAAGCATCTATTTTGGTTTGTAGTCAAAAACAGACCCAGCACAATCCCAAGCAGCGGCTTCAGCCCAGACTTTTCTTCCCTTGAAGACAGCATGGCGAGTACAGTATGAGCTTTGGCATTTAAAAATTAGGGTCCAAAATTCAGATCACACCTATTTTTAAAGTGAACTTGGGAACTTTCCTTGTGTCTCAGATGGTAAAGAAACTGCCTGTAATGCGGGAGAACCAGGTTAGACACCTGGGGTGGGCAGATCCCCTGGAGAAAGGCATGGCAACCCACTCCAGTATTCTTGCCTGGAGAACTCCGTGGACAGAGGAGCCTGGCAGGCTATCGTCCATAGGGTTGTAAAGAATTCGACACGACTGAAGCAACTGAGCACGTACAGTATGGGCGAAAAGCCTACTGCACTGGTGGAAGCAGAAAGCAGACACTCAGAAGAGGGCTCTTCCTTTATTCCTCCTCCTGTCTGCTTTCTAAGGCTGAAATTCACAATTCACGGCTCTGATCGCGTGCTTGGCTCAATTATCTTTACGACATCCTTCTGCCTTTGGAATGAATCCTGAATGGGCTCTTGGGCTATGCCCTGAGAGTGCTCCCTCTTCGTCTCCACGGTCCTGTGCATTTCACTGTTGCTTCTCTCTGGGAATCATCTACTCATTTATATTGACCTGCAGAATCTTATCCATTTTCCTTCCTGCCAATTACTATTGGCCTCTAGGGGGAGCTCAAGACTTCATCATTGTTACCGGCCTGGGTCAAAGGCAAAAATACTGAGTCAGAGTCAGCTAACCTACTTGTAAAGATCTGCTGATTGAAGGGAGAGACACCAGGTGGGGTGGATGTCAGGGAAGAGGGTAAAGCTTGGCTTCTGAAGGCTTTTTCTCAGTTAAAATTATACGTTTGGGGGATTTTTTTTTCTTTGTTTCATGTTTGGCTCTGGGGGCACTCATTTGAAGGTGTTCCTCAACTTGGTTGGAGGCATATCCACTATTTATCCTGCCCCCATTCCTCATTAGAAAGATAAGTGCTAAAGAACAGCCTGGTGAGCACGACTTCTCAGGCTACTAGCTACTCCAGAACATTTGCAGAAACATTCCCAGCCCAGAAATGTGTTCCTTCCTTTTCTTTGCCTCAGAGCATCTTTAGCATGGGAAGTCTTGCGAGCCAGAAGTGGCATCTTACAGAAAAGAGACCAAGTTGGCCACTGAGCCTTGGGTCCCTGTTCAATTTGAGCAAAAACATCCTGTAATAGAGAAACCGTCCGATCCAATTTATCTGGTGGCTACGCTGGTGTTTGAGAACATAAGTTCCAAGTAGAAATAAAATGTTTTACATAGCCTGACATTTCCTTCTGTCTCCTGAGGATGACTTAAGCCATGGTTCTTGGTTGGTCAAGGACTTAGGGTACCGATCTCTTAGCTCACTCATACTCTCTGTTGCGCCTCACAATCTTGGAAGAAAACGAAAGGATGGTTCTATGCAGGGAGGATTATTGTCACAAGGGCACCAGGAAAACAGGTAAAGTCAGAACGGAGTTTTGAGTGGGGAGGGGGAGTTGTCAAGTGGAAGGTATGGGAGAATCATCCCGCCACATGGGAATGGCAGGAACACAGGTGAGAGACTGGGCCATGATGTATTGATGCAAAAAGGTGGTTGCCCCTTGAGGTCTAAAGGAGTCGTGGGAGATAAAGCTAGAAGGGAATGGCTTTCACACCATGGTGAGGGTGGTATCCATCCTTTCAACAAGTATTTTTTGAGCACCTATCACGTATAATGGGGGCTCCCCTGGTCGCTCAGCTGTAAAGAATCAGCCTGCAGTGCAGGAGATGGAGGAGACTTGGGTTCGATCCCTGGGTTGGGAAGATCCCCTGGAGGAGGGCATGGTAACCCACACCAGTATTTTTGCCTGGAGAATCCCATGGACAGAGGAGCCTGGCAGGCTACAGCCCATAGATTGCATAGCATTGCCTTCAGGTTGGACGATACTGAAGCACCTGAGCACACGTGCATCAGGTATAATGTTCTAGGGGCTATGAGTATCTGAGTAAGCAGGCTCATTCTTTGCCTCCAAGGAGTGTGAATTCCACTATGCAATCTGTGGGTGATCACATCCATCCAACGGTATTGAGGAGCAGTTAGAGACAATGTGAAGTCAAATGGTTATGTGATCAGAACTCTGGTTCATAAACATTGCTGATCCTGGTGGAAAGGCTGGACTGGAAGAAGGTAGAGATTCAGACTTGGGAGTCAGGAGGGAATTGTAGAGTCAGGAAGAGGAGCTGGAAAGAGGGATATAAGAAGTAGTACTCAGGGACTTCCCCGGTGGTCCAGTGGTTTAGACTCAGCGCTTAGAAGGCAGGGGGCTCAGGTCCAATCCCTGGCCGGGGAACTAAGATCCCACATGCCGTTTGATGTGGCCAAAAAGTAAAACAGAGTCACACAGCTCAAAAATTTTAAAAAATAATAATTTAAAAATTTTAAATAAAAGAGGTAGCTCTCAGAGAAGGGGGAGCAGGGCTGAGAGTCTGTGGTGGGCAAATGGAGGGAGGGAAGCTTCAAGGAACGAGTGGCTGAAGGTAGCAGATTCCACGGAGAGAGCTGATCCAGAGACAGGTGGAAAAGACATGGGTGGTTGAGGAGGTGATGACGTCATCATTCGTGAGGGGGCAAAGACCTGATTGCCTCAGACTGAGGAATCGGTGGGGAAATGAGGGCAACAGGGACACTGGAGAGCTATGTCTTCAAGAAGGTGGGTAAGGAAGGGAGGGGGGTTTAGGCTAGTGGCTGAAGGGACAGGAAGAAGTAAAGGTAGAATTTTTTTTTTAATGGAAAGTGACCTGGAAAGCACTGCCTTTAATGGAAAGCATTGCCTTCCCGATGAAGCCTTTTCTGTGTCACCAAGTGGAAGTGTTAATCAAAACATTTGTTTTCTCAAGTAGGTCTGCTCCATTGCTGGCAACAGCAGTCAGAGCAAGGTTCTCAGGGGACATCTTGCTCTCCTGTCTAAGGTATTATGATACGTGGCAAGAATATCTGTAAGCACTGTGATATCTGGGGTGTTGGATACGCTCTCTGAAAAAAAATATTTGTTATGCAGAAGAGTGGCCTTTGTCACTAATGGAAGTCAAGACAGACGGAAACCCCATTTCTTGACTTTCATGGGCATCTAAATCCCTGCCTATGTGACAGTGGGCCAGCCACTTACTCTGAGTCTCAAAGTCCTTATTTAGACAACAGCAACAATACGTCTCCAATACTTTGGCCACCTATTGCAAAGAGCCAAATTATTGGAAAAGACCCAGGTGCTGCGAAAGATTGAGGGCAAGAGGAGAAGAGGGGCACAGAGGATAAGATTGTTAGATAGCATCACGGACTCAGTGGACATGAGTCTGAGTAAGCTCCAGGAGATAGTGAAGGACAAGGGAAGGCTGGCGTGCTGCAGTCCATGAGGTCGCAAAGAGTCAGCATGACTTACCGACCAAACAACAACAGCCACAATATGTCATCACAGGATATTTGGGAGACTCACATTCTGCACCATTAATTTTCTTGGAACCAGCACAGTTAGAGACACTCAATAACCATTAGCCCTCTCTTCCCCACACCCTCCTGGCGTGTGATTGCCATGCATTTGATGACTCTGGCCTGAGCCAACTCCCTTAACAAATGTTTCCACCTTAGATTGAAATTAATTCAAAGACAGAGACCAGGAACACATCCTGTAAGGGACTAAGAAAATGGCATTAATTTTGTAAATTAATAAATATGCAAATGGAAGCTTTGTATGGAATCGGCTATATAAGCAGGAAGTAAATTGTGTTGTAAATTATGCATTGCCATATGGAGCAGCTCCCCTTGACTTAACATGCAAGGCAGGGAATGCTGGAGCGGGCGCTGCCATAACGGTTTCTGAGAGTGACTGGCATGCTGGTTCAACAGCAGCCCCGGGTGCTGAGTCACGCAGCTGGCTCCGGGGACGGGGAGGGGGCAGTGGAAGCCCCGCGGTGAGCAGGCTGCTACCCTGATCTAGGGACTGAAAATGATCTAGGGACGACCATCCTGCTGCCACCAAGAGGATGGGCAACCTTGAGCTCCTGGGGGACAGCCCTGGGTGCACCGAGCACTCTGCCCGAGGCTACAGGCTGGGAGGGCTCTCCTGGGCTGCCAGAGCCTTGGCTGATGGCACCACAGTCCCATCTCTAAGGCAGGTGTGACTGGCCTGGGGAGACATGCCTGGCTGCTGGATTGATCCATCAATCATGAAGAAACAAATAGTCTGAGAACCGTCCAAGTGTTCCACGTTGTGCTACAGAGAGGCTGGAGGGCAGCGCTTCCCTCTGATGACAATTCAGCAGAATCATCCAGGGAGCTCTTCAAAAATAGACTCCTGGGCTTCTCGCTCCAAAATGCTGCTGCAGCAAATCTGGGCTGGGACCTAGAAGCTGGTTGTCAAACTCCCAGGTAATCCTGGTGATCAGCTGTGCTGTGCTGTGCTTAGTCGCTCGGTCGTGTCCGACTCTGCAACCCCATGGACTGTAGCCCACCAGCCTCCTTTGTCCATGGGGATTCTCCAGGCAAGGATACTGGGGTGGGTTGCCATGCCTTCGTGCAGGGCATCTTCCCAACCCACGTCTCCCACATTGCAGGCTGATTCTTTACCGTCTGAGCCAAAAGGGAAGCGATGATCAGTTGGTGGGGGTGGGGGTGGCGCTGGGAAAGATAAAAGGCAGGAGGAGAAGGAGATGACAGAGAATGAGATGGTTGGATGGCATCACTGACTCAATGGACATGAGTTTGAGCAAATTCCGGGAGACGGACAGGGAAGTCTGGCGTGCTACAGTCCCTGGGGTCGTAAAGAGTTGAACACAACGGAGCGACTGAACAACAGCAAATGGGTGCAGAGGAAGTTTCCTGTTGGTCCTGGCCTTTAAGGGTCTTAAACTTCATTGAGAAGCCACGGATAGGCTACCAGACCCAACCCTGGCTGGTGTTCTTTCTCTGTAGCTCAGTAGAGGGGCAGACAGTGTGCCTCAAGGAGACACTTCTAATAGCTTGGCAGGTTTTCCAGGAAGGTTTTAGGGGGCTGTAAGACATGGCTGGCTCTCAGAAACAAGGAAGGAAAAGGCAGAGGAGCAGTTGAAGATCGAGAAGCCCATTGCCACGGGAGATGGGAATCAGGCATTATCCTCTGGTGTGGGGACACACAACTCAGAGCTGGACCTGGCTGGCCTGGGATGCCAGTTGAAGATGAGTTTGTTGCCTTTGGGGGTTATTTTATTAATGATTGTTTTTCCTGTGGGTTTGCTAAGTAGTTGTACCTCTCCAGGTGTGACCAAGACCTGTGTACCCAGGGCCTGGTGTTTATAAAGCTCTGGGAAGATGCTCAAGTGATAGTCTACATGATTCAGGCCTAGAGCTCACAAAACCCAGAATGATTTGGGAAAAAGCTCATTTGTCTCTTATGATGGTGATACACTAGACAGAGCACACTGATTTTCTCTCTCTCTCAGCCTTCTTCTCAAAACAAAGTCTCTCCCATTCATCGTATCCCTCACCTCTTCCCATCTCTTATTCCTCCTTTTCTCAGGATGAGAATCAAAGGTTGGTCTGATAAGGATGAGGAATAAGACTGGCCCCACCGGTATCCTTTTTAAAGTCCAAGGGACTCTGGGAACTTATCATGACGAGCCTTGTCCCATCAATTACAGTGATCACCAGGGGCACTTCCCTCATGGTCCAGCGGTTAAGACTCCTTACTTCCAATGCAGCAGGTGCAGGTTCGAATCCTGGCCAGGGAATTAATCCCACGTGCCATGCGACCAAAAGTAAATAAATAAAATAAAATGAAAGGCTTTAACTTTTTAAACACTTTAAAAAAGTAAATAAAAAGAAAACACAAAATTTAAAACTGGACACCAAAGTTGCATGCTGGGTTCTAGATACTGCCTTGCATCCGTGGCTCTCGGGAAGAGCAGGTCAGTTCCCCTGGGGAAGCTTCAGAGATGCACGTTCCCAGCTCCTTGGATCTACTAAATCTGAAGCTCCAGAACAGGGCCTGGGACTTTGCATTCTCAGCTCTCCCTACTGGGGTTATGATGGGGCTCTCCCCTCCCAAATTTCTGCAACAGCTCCCTAAGGGCTGGCCTGGCCCAGGCTTAGGTTCTCTACATGATGGAAAAACTGTCCCACTTTTAACACCATGTGGAAACAATGCCTCAGCAAATACGCTCTTAATGTCATTACAAATCAGCCTGAAGTGGTAAAAGCGTAGGCTTCATGGTCACAGCGACATGCCAGGAAATCTTGTCTGCTTCGTGTTCAAAGCTGTGTGACTTTGGACATAAGCCTCATTTTCTCCATCTGTAAAATGGGAATGATAAGAAATCTGATCTTGCAGGGCAGCTGTGAGTGTGAGAGGAGGCAATATTCAAAGGCAGAAGGGGCTAGAAGAGATGATTCCATGTTAGCAAGCATCGCCTTGAGCCGAACATGCCTCCCCGGTATTTGTGCTGAACCAGATGATGTGTCTGTCCTCTGGGCCAACTCTCTTCCACTTAGCACATCCTCTCTGGTGCCTGTGACCTCGGCCCCATGGATTTATGAGAGCTGGCTGTGTTTGCCATCCCTGGGGGTATCTCATTTTACAGCTGGGCAAAGCCCAGCAGGCAAGGTTCACATCTTTGCAAAGTCACACAGTTACAGAAATATATGGGCAGCAGGTGGCAAAATGGTGTTGTTATCTGAACCACATAGATAATCATGCCTTGCTACTAATCGCTCTCCACCTCATTCACGTCTTAGCATTTACAAGGGGCTTCCACGTCCATCAGCTCGTTCACCCTCCTGACTCCCCTGTGCGGGGTGATCCACTGTGGAAATGCTAGCGCCTCACACTTAGGTAGCACGTTGCCCTTTTCCAAGCACTTTCACACTCGTAATCTCACTGGCTCTTCCTCACACCCTCAGGAGAGAGAGAGGGCAGGAATGACCAGGGGGAAGAAGTGAAGGAACAGACAGGGTAAGGGCCGGCCTAGAGCGCACAGAGCAGTGATACATCGGGGCCCCTTTACACGCAACCCGGGCATGTCTTTCTTCTCATGGGTCTCTGGATCATGTGACCTCTTTTCCCCCTTCTGGGATGTTAGGATGGAACTAGCAAACGGTACATGAAACCACTGTTTTCACTGAGCTGAGATGTTATGTCTTTCCATCAAGGCCAAGGTCAAGATCTAGCCACCACCATCACGCCTATGCACACCTGCTGAGCAGCACAAAGCCCCAGAACAAGCACTCGGGGCTCCTGGGGCAGACGGGATGGTGGCTGTGGCTCAGGTCCAAGTCCAAGCTGAGCATTCCTCTGCTGAGCGAAGGTCGAGAGCCTCGGCCATCTGTGGACTTCCTTCCTTCTGCCTTTTGCTCATGGGGAGACCCTGAGCTTGGAGCCTGTTGTCCTCTGTTTAATGAGTGCTGCTCAGGCCTTGGCTGGCCTGAGATTACCCAAGGGAAAGAAGAGACCCGAAACCCGAGCAACCTCATGTGCCTCCCAAGTGATGGAAGGGGATGCTTGTGCCAGGACACAACCAGAGTGTGTGGTGTGGTCTGTAGGCTCAGGGGCTGGGATGGGGGGTGGGCTAGGCCATGGGTAGAACCACTGTATGGGAGGGGCATGGGGGGCACCCTACCTCCAGTGGGAGGAGCGGGAGGTGGGTGCTTTGGAGACAGAATTCCAGCATGGGTGGGAGACCACAGAGCGTCAAGTGCTGGGTGGAGACTGAGTGTGTCCATGGTTATCACTTCCAGGGGGCATAGAAGAGTGTGGGGAAAGAGAGCCAGGCTCTGCCCCTGGCTCAGTGCTGTCTCCCATCCACATTTCAGGCTCCTGTCATTATGCCTTCATGGGTACCAGTCTCTCCTTCTTGTATGAGTATGGGTTTGGCAATGTCTTCTGTAGAGTTTAGGACTTTAGGGTCGCTCAGCATGTCCCCGTGTCTGTTTCCATGACTCTGAGCCAAGGGTGGGGCTGCTGCCTCGGCTGTCTCTGCACCTCCAGGTCTGGCATCCAGTAAATGTTTAAATGTTGGTTGAACGGATGACAAGTCAGTGGGTGAATCCATGTGGCATGTGGACCTCTGAGGATAAAGGAACGATTTCTTTCCAAATCAGAATTACAATACTTGGAAATTCCTCATCTTCTCTTCTTAAAGTCCCAAACTATGAAATTTCCAACAAAAGTCTTGAGGTTTTATTTCAGGCAGGATTATGAATGACACCAACAAAAAACTTTCAAGGACAATGGGGTGTCACTTTTGATCAGTTCTAGCCCATGAGCTGGCTGCAGTAGGTCCCAGGGGTGTCATTGCTCCCAGGAGAGGACGTACATGCGTGCGTGCCTGTGTGTGTGTGTGTGTGTGTGTGTGATGGCAGAGCAGCTGGCAGACAGGCAACCAAAGCTTCCTACAGGGTCCTTAAGAAGAAGCACTATATTTATACCATGATCTGTTTTCTATACTAAGAGTTCAGCGCCTCCATCAATCCACTGCATATTCCAGTCAATCAAACCCAAAGCTGGTGGGAACAGAGACAAGAAAATCTACATCAATGGCTTGATTCATCTGGTGATGGTGAAGGTTTTTTTTTTAAATTTATTTATTTTAATTGGAGACTAATTACTTTACAATATTGTGGTGGGTTTTGCCATACAGTGACATGAATCAGCCGTGGGTATATATGTGTCCCCCATCCAGAACCCCTCTCCCACCTCTCTCCCCATCCCATCCCTCTGGGTTGTCCCAGTGCACTGGCTTTGAGTGCCCTGTTTCATGCATTTAACTTGGACTGGTCATCTCTTTCACATATGGTAATATACATGTTTCAATGCCATTCTCTCAAATCATCCCACCCTCACCTTCCCCACAGAGTCCAAAAATCTGTTCTTTATATCTGTGTCTCTTTTGCTGTCTCATATATAGGGTCATCATTACCATCTTTCTCAATTCCATATATATGTGTTAATATACTGTATTGGTGTTTTTCTTTCTGACTTACTTCACTCTGTATAATTGGCTCCAGTTTCAATGAAGGAAACTATAAGCAAGGTGAAAAGGCAGCCTTCAGAATGGGAGAAAATAATAGCAAATGAAGCAACTGACAAAGAATTAATCTCAAAAATATACAAGCAGCTCATGTAGCTCAATACCAGAAAAATAAACGGCCTAATCAAAAAATGGGCCAAAGAACTAAACAGACATTTCTCCAAAGAAGACATACAGATGGCTGACAAAACATGAAAAGATGCTTAATATCCCTCATTATCAGAGAAATGCAAATCAAAACCACAGTGAGGTACCACACACAGGTCAGAACGGTTGCCAACAAAATGTCTACAAATAATAAATGCTGGAGAGGGTGTGGAGAAAAGGGAACCCTCTTACACTGTTGATGGGAATGCAAACTAGTACAGCCACTATGGAGAACAGTGTGAAGATTTCTTAAAATACGGGAAATAGAACTGCCACATGACCCAGCAATCCCACTGCTGGGCATACACACCAAGGAAACCAGAATTGAAAGAGACACACGTACCCCAATGTTTATCGCAGCACTGTTGATAATAGCCAGGACATGGAAGCAACCTAGACGTCCATCTGCAGATGAATGGATCAGAAAGCTGTGGTATATATACACAATGGAATATTCCTCAGCAATTAAAAAGAACATATTTGAGTCAGTTCTAATGAGGTGGACAGTGAAGGTTTTAAGTGTCCTACCTATGACTCACTGACTATAATTCTTTCTATTCTCCCAAAATATCGGGGGGCAATCTGTATTGATTTTATGCCTATATCCTATCTACACTTGTCACTGAAACATTAAGGACTCTGGGTCACCACATGGGCCAAAAAGCCTCCTTGTACTTTCCCTGGGAGGTGAGCACTGTGGGCAATTGCTCTGAATTAACTGGCCTCTTCTCAACCCGGCATCCCCAGCAGCTGTTAGGAACAACACCCATTTCTTGGGGTCCAAAGCTACTATGAGTTCTGCTGGGGTTAGCTGTTCTATTCTGGCTGGCACATCTGATCTGATCTGAGTCTGGCGGACTCCCATCAGGAAGGTTTCCCAGACAGCATTTGAGAAGAGGAGACACTGGATGAAGATGGAGTCCAGAACCTTCCCTCTCACTAGACTGTTCTTGGTAGGCCAGGCTCAGATGATGTGGGCAGCCACCAGCCCCACCTCCCATAAGACACAGACCTCGTGAAGTAATTCCAACTTGTCATGAACCCAGAGGCCATGGAGACTGTTACTTTAATAGACTACATTGTTTCCAGGACTTTGTAGGCTGTGCACAAACTTATTTTGGGAGGCTCCATCCTACAATATATAAAAATGTACCCAGATCCCACAGGAAACAAACACACATACATTTGCACGTATGTCATTAAAGATCAAGTGTGTTACAGTTGTATCCCAGGTGGCACTAGTGGTATAGAACCTGCCTGCCAGTGCAGGAGACAGAAGAGATGTGGGTTTGACCCCTGGGTCAGAAAGATCCCCCGGAGGAGGAAATGGCAACCCACTTCAGTATTCTTGCCTAGAGAATCCCATGAAGAGAGGAGCCTGGCAGGCTACAGTCCACAGGGTCCCACTGGGTTGGACATGACTGAAGCAACTTCAGTTCAGTTCAGTTCAGTCAGTCGTGTCTGACCCTTTGTGACCCCATGAATCATAGCACGCCAGGCCTCCCTGTCCATCACCAACTCCTGGAGTTTACCCAAACTCAAGTCCTCGAGTCGGTGATGCCATCCAGCCATCTCATCCTCTGTCGTCCCCTTTTCCTCCCGCCCCCAATCCTTCCCAGCATCAGGGTCTTTTCCAGTGAGTCAACTCTTCGCATGAGGTGGCTGAAGTATTGGAGTTTCAGCTTCAGCATCAGTCCTTCCAATGAACACCCAGGACTGATCTCCTTTAGGATGGACTGGTTGGATCTCCTTGCAGTCCAAGGGACGCTCAAGAGTCTTCTCCAACACCACAGTTCAAAAGCATCAATTCTTCGGTGCTGAGCTTTCTTCACAGTCCAACTCACATCCATACATGACCACTGGAAAAACCATAGCCTTGACTAGACGGACCTTTGTTGACAAAGTAATGTCTCTACTTTTGAATATGCTATCTAGGTTGGTCATAACTTTCCTTCCAAGGAGTAAGTGTCTTTTAATTTCATGGCTAGCACACATTTAATTAGACACATTGATGTTTGACTTTCTAGTTTTCTTTTCCCATTTTGAAACCAAGAGATCTTTTTCAGGCATAGCTATGAGGCTTATGGGACTTTTTGTCTCTCGCCAAGGTATTTCTATATACTATTTCCCAACATGAGCATCTATTGGTTGGCCAAAAATTCGTTCAGATTTTCCTGTAAGATGGTATAGAAAAACCCAAAGGAATTTTTGACCAACCCAGTATGTGTGAGTCTAACCCCAGGCTCTGCCCTGCGGAACTGCTTACACTCTGATCAGCTTCCCTCTGGGTCCACCATACACCTTCTGAGCTCTCCTCCAACCAAAATCCCAGAGCAGGCATCCCCCTCTTTCATGTCACTCCAGACCTCCCTCTTTCATATTATCCATAATATATTCCCTCATTTTGGCAAAACACGTCATGTAACAACTTCTGGAGAAGGAAATGGCAACCCACTCCAGTATTCTAGCCTGGGAAATCTCATGGACAGAGGAGGCTTGTGGGCTACAGTCCATGGGGTTGCGAAGAGTTGCACACAACTGAGCAACTAAACAGCAATTTGGAAGCCTGAAAGAGATTTCCTTTTGATTCTCAGACATATATTGTTTTCAACAATCTCCTTAACAAACAAACACATGGGCACACATGCACACCCTCTCTGCTTTCCATTACACCAATTAAAAATTTTGCTTTATACAATCATAGTTTTGATCTTGAATTCCATTTACATTTTCTTTAAAACAATCTGATTTACCTCAGGGCAACATGGATGACTCTGATTGACTGCTATAAGGCATCTGCAACTGAGTGTAGAAGAGAAAAACACAAAAGGGAGTGTTAGGAACTGAATTATGTCCTCCCCCAAAATCAGATACAGAAGCCCTAACTCCTGCTGACTCTCTTCAGTTGCTCAGTCATGTCCAACTCTTTGTGACCCCGTGGACTGTAGCCCGCCAGGCTCCTCTGTCCATGGGATTTCTCAGGCAAGAATACTGGAGTGGGTTGCCATTTCCTTTTCCAGGGGATCTTTCAGACCCAAGGATCAAACCTGCGTCTCCTGCACTGGCATTTGGAGACAGGGCTGCAACCCAGGGATTAACCCAGGTCTCCTGCATTGCAGGCAGATTCTTTATCATCTGAGCAACCAGAGAAGTCTATATTACCCATCTACAAAACAGGGAAATATCATTCTAGCCCTTCCCACTGCTCATCTTTGTTATGGGGCTAGTCAAGTGCTATAAAACTGCTTTGGAAGCTAAGTCACTCTTCAAATGCCAGGAATTGTTTCAAACCTGAGCCAAATTTCTCATGGTGGGTGAGGATAATCTTGACATAAATTATCAGCTGGCTTAAAAAATCTAGCAGTCTGGTTACTTTGAGGATGTCCAGGATTCTGATTGTGTGTATGTACCTTAACAATTTTCAGGAACACTGGAAAAAATTATTGAAAGGATACATAGGAGGGGGGATTTTTTTGTTTAAATACAGATTATATGAATGCCGAGTACAAATTATTAACTGACTTAGTTCCTCACCTTAGAGTTTCTCATTTCAGCTCTTAGTAGATTGTATTCTTTCTCATCTCTCACCCTAGCCAGCTGATTACCAAGACTGATGCCTTCCCAGATGCCAGAAGAAAAGCTACATATTGATTCCCAGATCTTTTTATAGTTCATTCTTTAAATCCTCCCATTTTGCATTTTGTCATATGTACAAGATATTAATACTCGAGTGTGTGTACATTCTAAGTGACTTCAGTTGTGTCCAACTCTTAGCCCACCAGGCTCCTCTGTCCATGGGATTCTCCATGCAAGAATACTGGAGTGAGTGGCCATGTCCTCTTCCAATAGACCTTCCCAACCCAGGATCAAACCCAAGTTTCTTATGTCTCCTGCTTTGGCAGTGGGTTCTTTACCACTAGCACCACCTGGGAAGCCCAGTACTTGGGTGCAGTTAAATAATTTATGTATAAATAAATACACATGTATTGGCATGTATTAAAAATTGGAGACATCACTTTGCCAACAAAGTCATCTAGTCAAAGCTATGGTTTTTCCAGTAGTCTTGTATGGATGTGAGAGTTGGACCATAAACAAGGCCGAGTACCAAAGAACTGATGCTTTTGAACTGTGGTTCTGGAGAAGACTCTTGAGAGTCCCCTGGATAGCAAGGAGATCAAACCAGTCCATCCTTAAAGGAAATCAACCCTGAATGTTCACTGGAAGGACTGATGCTGAAGCTTCAATACTTTGGCCATCTGTTGTGAAGAGCTGACTCATTGGAAAAGACCCTGATGCTGGGGAAGGCTGAGGGCAGGAGGAGAAGGAGGTGACAGAGGATGAGATGGTTGGATGGCATCACCGACTCAATGGACATGAATTTGAGCAAACTCAGGGAGATGGTGATGGACAGGGAGGCCTGGCGTGCTGCAGTCCATGGGGTCGCAGAGTCAGACACGACTGAGCAACTGAACGACAACATTGGAGTGCATGTTTCTTTTTTCCCATTTTTCCTTTTTTATTTTTTTAAATTAATGACAATCAGGAACAAAAAGTTTCAAAAGCCAATAACCTACTTCTAGTATCAGTCTGGGTGCTCCAGAAAAATAGAAAACACACACACACAAGATATTCATTTTTTAAAAACTGGCTTTTGCAATTGTAGGGGTTGGCATATTCAAAATCTATAGGGAAGGTTGAAAACTCGGGCAATATTTCTGTGTTAACTGTCTCAAAGCAGAATTTCTCCTTCTCGGGGAAAATGTCAGTCTTACGTTTAAGTCTTCAGCTGATTGGATGAGGCCCACCCACCCATCTGGGGTAATCTTTACTTTAAGTCAACTGATTATGACTGTTAACCGCAACAACAAGATACTCTTACAATGCCTAGATTAGTGTTTGATTATAACACTGGGTACAGTTTTTTGGCCACATCGTGCAGCAGGCAGGATATTAGTTTCCTAACTAAGGATGGGGAGAGCCACCTGCATGGGGAGAGCAGAGCCTTAAGAACTGGACCACTGGGGAAGTCCCTTTAAAAAACAAAACGAAAACAATTCTTGCCCATCAATATCAGACATACAAATGTCTGTTAGGCTCATGTTTGATTATGAGATGGTATATAGCCTAGCCAAGTTGACACATAAATCTTACCATCACACAATCTTATCGCCAAGTTTCCTAACTAATGATCTGGCTTCAGTTGGTCCCTGTCGCCAGTCCCCTCCATGCCATTTCTGGACTCAGCTCACCAAAGGATCCTTCTGGGCAGGTCTCTCTAGGGGACAGTTATCACCACTAATGACCAAGTCCTTGGATTGGCATTAGCTACTCTTGAGAGCCCAAGTGCCTCTCGTCCCCATCCCAAACTCCTCAACATAAACATCTTATTCATGTTAAATCCTATTCTCTATTGGCCCTGAGTTTTTCTGACAATGGGCCCATTAGAGCATGCCTTCGGGCATGTCTCCCCCTTTCAGCTCTGCCTATCAAAATCCCCCCCTCTCCATCAACCTGTCCTGTATCCACTCATTAGCTTACTCAAAATAGTCTTCTCCTACTAGATTTCTGGGACTCCATTAATGTATTCCTTCCCTTTGCAGGGGTGAGGAATCTCAAATAAAATTTAATCAATGGCAGACAAGGATGGGGGTGGGGGAAGATATTTCCAATGCCTAAAATAGTCAAACGAATAATTTCTAGAATATACAAAGAAACCCTTCAAACCAACCCACAAGGACAAGGAAAACTGATAGAAATATGGACTGACAATATCCCAAGACCTTTCCCAGGAGAGGAAGCCCTGGTAGGTGATGAGTAGACGAACAAATGCTGAAACTCATTGGTAATCAGAGAAGGAAATTAGAACAACACTGAGATACCACTGGATAATTGAGACCAGAAGGCAAAAACAAGAAAGGTAGCTAGCTCCAACTGTTAGATAGACTGTGAATGATTGCAGGCCTATGTCTTCCCCCTATTGACTTGGAAGTCACTGAAGCACCAATACTTTGGTCACCTGATGTGAAAAGCTGACTCATTGCAAAAGACCCTGATGTTGGGAAAGACTGAGGGCAGGAGGAGAAGGGGGTGACAGAGGATCAGATGGTTAGATGGCATCACTGACTCAATGGACATGAGTTTGAACAAACTTTGAGAGATAGTGAAGGACAAGGAAGCCTGGTGTGCTGCAGTCCATGGGGTCACAAAGAGTCGGATACGATTTAGATACTGAACAACAATAACGGTCCTTAGCTGAGGTTTGTCTCTCAGCCACATATCTGCAAGTCCAACCCATTTTTGGACCTCTCTCCTTCACAGTTGCACTGGTTTGCTGAAGATTGCACGTCCAAAATGGAACTTGCGCTGTGCTTCTCTAAAGGCGATTCTCCTCCTGTTTCCTGTCGCAAAGGGCCACCTACCACCCCTAGTTTGCCTCAGTTATTCAAATCCCCGATTCCCCTCTTGGTCACCCCTCCTCGGTCTGTCACAAACTCCTTTCTGCTTTACCACCATGTATTTGACATCTCTCTCCCTTATTTCATGCTTTCCAAATGCTACCCTCGCTTAAGCTATTGTCATTTCTAGCTTGGATTACTCAAATCATTTCTCCTTGGTTCTCCCTCCCTACAATCTTGCTAATTTAATAATGAGTGCTTTCTATTTGACAAGCACTTGGACACAAGGGTAGATAAGATCCGCTTCATGACCATGAGAAACTTGCCCTTCTATCATGGGAGGGAAGGACAAATACGCTCGTTTACAACCCCATGATGAGGTAAAGAAAAACGATAGTTACTATGGGAGCAGGGAGGAAGGCTGCCTGATAGTAACAGTGTGCCCTTCGCAAGTGAGACATGTGATCGCCCTAAAATTCAGGTCTGGTCCTATGCCCCTGATTAAAACTCTCCAAAGGCTCCTTGCTGCTTTTAGGATGGAATCCTTGACATGGTGTAAACTCACGCGTGTGCTGTCTTTGCCTGCCTTTAGAGTTTCTGCATGAATTCTCTCAGACACACAAACACACATATTATCCCCACCCCCACAAAAACCATCCTCTCTTTTGCCACCTGCTGGAGCACCCTATAGCACCCACTATAAGTTGAGTGGCATTTTGGGCGGGAGAAAAATTATAGTTCTGATGAAGCTGTTTATTATCTATTTGTGGCTTCCCGTCACTCCCCTGCTCAAGGCTGTACAGTGCTACAGCAACAGACGCCACGCTCATGAAATGCCAGCAGCGTGCGATGCATTGTGCTCGACATCGTGGGGGCGGCAGCGATGAGTCAACAAGCTCCACCACCTGCCTCTCCCTACATCCCCAACGCCACAGCGACCGTCTCCTCACTAAATGCCCAGCTCTCCAAGCCTGAATGCTGCTCCTTCCGCGTCCAGCTCCAACACGCTGTGCTCCCGGGGGTGTTTCCTGTTTTCCGCAGGGGAATCTCAGAGTCTCCCCCTTTGAGCTCCTTTTGCACCATGTAGCTGGCTCTTACACATCGTTCCTGCCCTACGTCATCTTGGCTTACATACCAACACCACCAACACCTGTCACTGCCCAGACTCTGATCTCCTTTGATGCAGAGATACTCTCTGCTTTTACTTTGTGATGCTGTCTGGCACCTGTCTAGGTACCCACCAAATGTGCAAAATGGATGAGAAATAATTCTTGTTTTCTGGGAGCTTCCAATTTGACTATGGAGTCAAGTCTAACTTTTTCAGCAAAAATGTCAAAGCCTTCTAGAAGGAGATCCCCCTCACCTGATCACCCTCTGCTGTTTCACCAGCATAGATGCTCTGTGTCAGCCAGCCTAGTCCTTCAGTGCACTGGAAATATGGCAGTTTGTTTATTTACTTCAATAGGGATCATCGAGGTAAATACTGGAAACGTGTGTTGAGAACCTACCACATGCCAGACCCCATCTAGATAAAAAGATGAGAAACTTATATGTGATTCCTGCCCTATTAGAATGTACAGAAGGAGAAGGAAGTGAGGGTTAAGCAAATAACAATTATGAATTTTGAAAAGCACTATGAAAGAAGCAAACAAGGCCCTCAGTTCAGTTCAGTCACGAAGTTGTGTCTGACTCTGTGACCCCATGAATCGCAGCATGCCAGGCCTCCCTGTCCATCACCAACTCCTGGAGTCCACCCAAACCCATGTCCATTGAGTCGGTGATGCCATCCAACCATCTCATCCTCTGTCATCCCCTTCTCCTCCTGCCCTCAATCTTTCCCAGCATCAGGGTCTTTTCAAATGAGTCAACTCTTCGCATCAGGTGGCCAAAGTATTGGAGTTTCAGCTTTAGCATCAATCCTACCAATGAACACCCAGGACTGATCTGCTTTAGGATGGACTGGTTGGATCTCCTTGCAGTCCAAGGGACCCTCAAGAGTCTCCAACACCACAGTTCAAAAGCATCAATTCTTTGGCGCTCAGCTTTCTTTATAGTCCAACTCTCACATCCATACATGACCACTGGAAAAACCATAGACTTGACTAGATGGACCTTGTTGACAAAGTAATGTCTCTGCTTTTTAATATGCTGTCTAGGTTGGTCATAACTTTCCTTCCAAGGAGTAAGGGTCTTTTAATTTCATGGCTGCAATCACCATCTGCAGTGATTTTGGAGCCCCCCAAAATAAAGTCAGCCAATGTTTCTTTCCACTGTTTCCACTCTATCCCCATCTATTTCCCATGAAGTGATGGGACCAGATGCCATGATCTTCATTTTCTGAACGTTGAACATTAAGCCAACTTTTTCACTCTCCTCTTTCACTTTCATCAAGAGGCTTTTTAGTTCCTCTTCACTTTCTGCCATAAGGGTGGTATCATCTGCCTATCTGAGGTTATTGATATTTCTCCCAGCAATCTTGATTCCAGCTGTGCTTCCTCCAGCCCAGCTTTTCTCATGATGTACTCTGCATAGACGTTAAATAAGCAGGGTGACAATATACAGCTTTGACATACTCCTTTTCCTATTTGGAACCAGTCTGTTGTTCCATGTCCAGTTCTAACTGTTGCTTCCTGAGCTGCATACAGGTTCCTCAAGAAGCAGGTCAGGTGGTCCGGTATTCCCATCTCTTTCAGAATTTTCCGCAGTTTATTGTGATCCACACAGTCAAAGGCTTTGGCATAGTCAATAAAGCAGAAGTAGATGTTTTTCTGGAACTCTCTTGCTTTTGTGATGATCCAGCAAATGTTGGCAATTTGATCTCTGGTTCGTCTACCTTTTCTAAATCCAGCTTGAAAATCTGGAAGTTCATGGTTCACGTATTGCTGAAGCCTGGCTTGGAGAATTTTGAGCATTACTTTACTAGCATGTGAGATGAGTGCAATTGTGTGATAGTTTGAGCATTCTTTGGCATTGCCTTTCTTTGGAATTGGAATGAAAACTGACCTTTTCCAGTCCTGTGGCCACTGCTGAGTTTTCCAAATTTGCTGGCATATTGAGTGCAGCACTTTGACAGCATCATCTTTCAGGATTTGAAATAGCTGAACTGGAATTCCATCACCTCCACTAGCTTTGTTCATAGTGATGCTTTCTAAGGCCCACTTGACTTCACATTCCAGGATGTCTGGCTCTAGGTGAGTGATCACACCATCGTGACTATCCAGGTCGTGAAGATCTTTTTTGTACAGTTCTTCTGTGTATTCTTGCCACCTCTTCTTAATATCTTCTGCTTCTGTTAGGTGCATACCATTTCTGTCCTTTATTGAGCCCATCTTTGCATGAAATGTTCCCTTGGTATCTCTAATTATCTTGAGAAGAAAACCACTAGACCATTCAGGTATGACCTAAATCAAATCCCTTATGACTATACAGTGGAAGTGAGCAATAGATTTAAGGGACTAGATCTGATAGATAGAGTGCCTGATGAACTATGGACGGAGGTTCGTGACATTGTACAGGAGACAGGGATCAAGACCATCCCCATGGAAAAGAAATGCAAAAAGGCAAAATGGCTGTCTGAGGAGGCCTTACAAATAGCTGTGAAAAGAAGGGAAGCGAAAAACAAAGGAGAAAAGGAAAGATATACCCATCTGAATGTAGAGTTCCTAAGAACAGCAAGGAGAGATAAGAAAGCCTTCCTCAGTGATCAATGCAAAGAAATAGCAGAAAACAACAGAATGGGAAAACAAGTCCCCGAGATAACACAATAGAGATTGTCCGGGCCGCTCTCCTTGTTGGGACACGGACTGACCCCTCTCTGCCCACCTGACTCTCCCAGCTCTTTCATTCCCATGGCTCACTCCTGGGAAGTCTTCCCAGGTTACCGCAGGCCCTGTCTGCCCCACGGCATTCATCACACGCGTAACCAAACCATCCAGCAAAGTTGCCATGAGCCTTTACTTGGGGCAGGGCTGCAGAGATGACGTAGATGTGGCTACCTGGCCCCACTTCAGGAATCCCATCATGCAGTGTCTGCATGGTTTCAGAACCAGGCTCTCAGGCAAACAGTGTGATTTCTGGGATCTTCTGCATGCTCTCTGATGGAGAGAAAATTTCATGCAAGGCAGCCCAGCCAAGAGAGGTCCCTCCCGCTCCCCTTAACCTGTCCTTGCCTGACCCCAGCTTGACTCATCCCTACCTGTGTATAGTCATGAATGATTTTTTTTCTTTCCTCCCAACCTCAGCCTCTTGCTGAAAAGGTGTAGCCTGTTAACTTAGATTTAACTCACATGTAATGATTTGAGCTTTCTTTTCCAATGCTGGGACAACTCCTTCAGTTCTCGAAAGGCTAACAGACTCCCTCCACCTGGGAATAGACCTATGGGTTGGGTCTCTTTTGCAAAGCAGTGAAAAGTTTTATATAATGATGATATGCTAGGCAGAATGAATAAACAGTTAGGAGTCAGAGGTGAAGGGGTTAGAGAAGATTAGTGTTTGGGTTAGAGTATCTCACATTTTCCATATATTATTTCTAATTCTTAAGCACCTCTACCTAATGTAATTAGGTGCATTTTTATAGATGAGGAAAAGTAGGATGCAATGGAGATTGCTCAAAAAACTAATACCAGAACTGCCATATGACCCAAAAACCAAAAATACAAATTTGAAAAGATACATGAACCCCAATGTTCATGGCAGCATTAGTTACAGTTGCTAAGATATGGAAGCAACCTAAGTGCCCATCAACAAATGAATAAATAAAGAAATGTGGTGTGTACACACACACACACACACACACACACACACACACACGCGCAATGGAATACTACTCAGCCATGAAAAATATGCAATTTTGCCATTTGCAACAACAAGAGTGGCTCTGGAGGGTATCCTGCCAAGTGAAATGAGTCAGAGAAAGACAAATACTTTTTGATATCACATACACGTGGAATCTAAAAAACACAACAAATTCATCATATAACAAAAAAGATGCAAACTCACAGATACGGAGAGAAAACTAGTGGTTACTGGGGGGAAGGAGTAATAGAGGGGTAGTGAATTAATAGATACAAACTGTTCAGTATAAAATAAGCTACAAGTCAGAAGTCCCTGGTGGTCCAGCAGTTGAGACTCTGTGCTTTCCTTGGTGAGGGGGCATGTTAAATCTCTGGTTGGGGAACTAAGATCATACAAGACATGTGGTGTGGCCAAAAATTAATAACATAAGCTACAAAGGTATATTTACAACACAGGAAATATAGCCAACATTTGATAATAATTATAAATAGAGTATAATCTTTAAAAATTGTGAATCACTATATTATACACCTGTAAAAGAAATGGTAACCTGCTCAGTATTCTTGCCTGGAAAATTCCATGGACAGAGAAGCCTGGTAGGCTACAGTCCTTGAGGTCACAAAGAGTCACACAATAACTTATATAACATGGTACATCAACTGTAACTCCAAAAAAAAAAAAAAGACACAGGCAAGAAAAATAACTTGGCTCAGAGGCTAGATAGAATATTAAAAAGCAGAGACATTACTTTGCCAACAAAGGTCCGTCTAGTCAAAGCTATGTTTTTTCCAGTAGTCATGGATGGATGTGAGAGTTGGACTTTAAAAGAAGGCTGAGTGCCAAAGAACTGATGCTTTTGAACTGTGGTGTTGGAGAAGACTCTTGAGAGTTCCTTGGGCTGCAAGGAGATCCAACCAGTCCATCCTAAAGGAAATCAGTCCTGAATATTCGTTGGAAGGACTGCTGCTGAAGCTGAAACTCCAATACTTTGGTCACCTGATGCGAAGAGCCAACTCATTGGAAAAGACCCTGATGCTGGGAAAGATTGAGGGCTCGAGGCCACAGAGGATGAGACGGTTGGATGGCATCACCAACATGATAGACATAAGTTTGAGTATGCTCCAGGAGTTGGTGATGGAGAGGGAAGCCTGGTGTGCTGCAGTCCATGGGGTCGCAAAGAGTCAGACACGACTGAGCGACTGAAATGCGGAAGCAAGGAGGATGGTCTTATCTTTAGGTGATTGTCGTATACTCTGAGACATGTTATAGTAGAAGTTTGCATAGCCTGATGGCTTTCTAATGTAAGTTTGCGCCAGAAGCATCTAGAAGGCTTGTTAAAACACAAGTTGCTGGGCCCCACCCCCAAGAGTGTCTGATTCAGTAGAGCCGGTGTGGGGCATAGGAATTTGCATTTCTAGTAAGTTCCCTGCTGATGCTGATGTTGCTGGTCTAAGGACCACACTGTGGAAAGCCCTATTGCAAAACATAGTGTGAGGCCAAAAGGGAGAGCAACTTCCAGTGTACGGCGGCCGTGAAAGGAAGCCTTTGGAGGGAAGGTGGCACTTGGGTTGGGCGTGGGAGGTTGTATAGAAGATCTCCAACTCACTCACAGGTGATCCAGGGAAAGGCTGAACACAGGCCACACATAGACTTAGAGACGCAAGGGAGGTTCAGGTGTGTGAGTCCCTCAGCGGGCATGGACAACTGTGGGTGGTTGTGCGAGCTTGCCTGGCATGAGAGGAGGCTGGCAGGGGAGCTTGGGCCAGATGCAAAGCCATGCTAAAGAGTTTGGACTTCATCCTTTGGGTACCCGGCTCTTAATCAGAAGAGTAATGCAATTCTCTTTGCCTAATTGTGTTCTAATTGTTCATTCATTAAAGATAAAAAGGTATTAATCACTAACTGCTCCAAGAAATGCCAGGGGTATAAAAATCTGACAGTCTCTAAAAGTAATAACAACAACACGTGGTATCCTTCCAGCTTGTTATGATGGTGATTAGGGCCTCACCTGCATGACCTCTATGGGCATGCAGGTAAGGCTGCTAAGGTTCCATTTTACAGATGAAGAGACTGAGGTTTATGGAGCCAAAGGCACACTTCTTTTTTTAAATTTTTTTATTTTTTATTGGGGTATAGCCCATTAACAATGTGATAGTTTCAGGTGAACAGCAAAGGGATTAAACCATACGTACACATCCGTCCACCCATTCTCCCCCAGCTCTCCTCCCATCCAGGCCAAAGGCACACTTCTTGAAAGCAGCTGAGAAGGGATTTGGGTCTAAGTTTAAAGGATCATTTTTGCACTTTAAACCTTGTTTTCCTTGATAACAGGCTTCCCAGGTGGCACTAGTGTTAAAGAATCTGCCTTTCAATGCAAGAGGCGAGGGTTTGGGCCCTGGGTTGGGAAGATCCCGTGAGGAAGGAAAATGACAGCCTACTCCACTGTTCTTGCCTGGAGAATTCTATGGGCAAAGAAGCCTGGCAGGCTGCAGTCCATGGGGTTGCAGAGTCAGACACGACTGAGTGACTGAGCATGCCTCCCCTGATGCAATCCTTGAGTTCCAGGACTGGCTCTCCATGATCCCTTTCACTCCAAACTTGTCGCATCTAATCTGAAGCATCACCACTGTGCTGGGTAAGCACAGCCCAAGCTGAGCTTGTTGGGCTATTCCTTTGCCCCCTGCAGGTGCCTTGACCTCAGCAGAAAGGCACAGGCTAGCAGGGGGTGTAGCTTGTCATCCGAAGGCTCTGTGGTCATCCTAGTGCAGGAATATCCTCCTGAGGGGACGAGCAGGATCTATCGCTGTCAAACCCGGAGGCCTTTTTTCCATCTTGCAAACTCAGGGCTTTTCAGATCTTTAAGGCTGATCAGAGATAGAGTGCTACAATAGCCGACTTAAATCTCAGTAAGCGGGGAGGAGAGGCGGAGAGAGGTACGCGCAGAAAATAAAGTATGCTGGCTCTTTTCGGGAAGATAAAACATAAGTCTTGGTACACACGGCACAATAAAAGCCTGTGAAGAACAGAGAAGATCTTTGTCAGGAATTGTATCTCATTTAGCACCATTGTTTCACTGTGTTCCTTTCAGAATGAAAGTGATTCATCTTGCTTTTGTTTTTGGTCTTTTATTTTTTCCTCTTGCAGAAATTTCCCTCTTCCATTAGGAAGCAAGCACTTTTTCCTCTCTCTCCTCTTCACAGACAGGACTTTTATTCTCTGCGTGTTTAGGCTCAGCTCATGGAGTCCAATCAATGATTTTTTCCCCCCATTTTGTCAAGTAGTGATTCAGAGAATACAGACTGCTGTGCAGTGGGTTTTAAAAAATATTTTAATGATCCCATTCTTTGCAGCTCTGTGTGTATGTGTGTGTGTGTGTGTGTGTGAGGCTACAGATACCATCATTTATTGGCTCAGGAAATACTTGTGAGGACATATTTCTGTTCTTGGGGAGGTGAAGTCATTGTCCCCATCTACAAGGTGGGCACCACCCTAAGTGTGTAACTGAAGAGGAGGTGGCACAAAAAGGGGTTAATTATGGCCCAGAAGTTAAAGAGCCAAAAGGCAAGAGAAGAGATGCCCCAAGGGCAGACTTAGAGGCTCTGGTCCCTGCATTTGGACACAAAAAGATACGACTCATAACAGGCACTTTTGCTTCATTATGAAATTGACAGCAGGCTTTCTGTAAAAACAGAATGAATTAACTTAACACTCTCTTCCTGAAGCCTCTCTATCTGCTGATGCTATGCACTTTATCCCATTATTTCTGTTGTCCTCAAGTAGAATCCTTAAGGTGCAAGGATTCAAGGTTCACAACCATTGGGTGATTTTCAAAAAGCTGGACTGTCCCAGAGAGCCTGGTTTCAGTTTCTGGTCTTGATGTCATGGGTGTAGAGAGGCAGGTCTGGCCTCTAGGTTTTGCCAGCAATCAGTGATCATTGCTTCCTATACTTGAACTCTTCTGGGGCTTTCTTCCCCATCCTTGCACCTTCCCAGACTCCCACAGTGAACCTCTGGACATCTGAGAGCTGCCTGGCCTGGACACTGTGATAAACCAGCCTGGCAAACTGTGGGGTCTCGCCCTCATAGTGAGTGGCATAGAGAGGCTGTTCTGGGGATGGTTCAGAAGGATGGAGCTCTGAGAGGGTCCAAGTCCCAGAGCTGGGGAAGTGTGAGGCCACGCCCCCCAATCAGAGGAGACCTGGAAGCTCGTCTGGCTCTCGTGGCTCAAGCCTCTCTGGCTTACCACGTCTGAGCTTCTGGTAAGGACAGGGAGCTCTGTGTCTCAGCAGTGGTGTCCTCAGGGCCACCAAGCCTGCCTTATCTCCTTGGGCTTCCAAGACTCAGCTTGTCTTCCTTCTACTCCACTCCTGTTCTCTCTGTTCCTTTTCCACCATCGTTGCTGCCTTTCCCTCTCCCAGTGGGTTGCAGTCAGAGCACTCCCAGGCCTGGCTTTGGCCCTGGGGATCTCACTCACGCACTCTCAGGACTTTGAATTATATAGGGACTCAACCCTGACTATTCATTTATGAAGCTCCAATGTTTTGGCCACCTGATGCAAAGAGTTGACTCTTTGGAAAAGAGTGTGATGCTGGGGAAGAATAAAGGCAAAAGGAGAAGGGGGTAGC
This sequence comes from Oryx dammah, assembly GCF_014754425.2. Classification (NCBI taxonomy): domain Eukaryota; kingdom Metazoa; phylum Chordata; class Mammalia; order Artiodactyla; family Bovidae; genus Oryx; species Oryx dammah. The sequence goes on along the minus strand of NW_024070186.1, from coordinate 188,866,323 downwards.
AGAGGTTAAGATGATTAGATAGCATCACCGACTCAATGGACATGAATCTGAGCAAACTCTGGGAGATAGTGAAGGATGGAGGAGCCTGGCGTGCTGCTGTCCATGGGGTCACAAAGAGGCGGACATGACTTAGTGACTGGTCAGTTGTATTATAACATGCAATGTAATATAGCATATGGTATTATACAGGCATGCACACATTTATTATTCAAAGCCCCATGTGTGTTTGTATAAACACATGCACATACACATATCATTTTATCTCATTGTTTTTCACCCAGGTTCCATCCCTGAGTCAGGAAGATCCCCAGGAAAAGGAAATGGCAACCCACTCCAGTATTCTTGCCTAGAGAATTCCATGGACAGAGGAGCCTGGTGGGTTACAGTTCATAGGGACACAACTGAGCAACTAAAAATCATTACTATATGCACAAGTTATTCAAAGTTGGGTGTATATATATATATATATATACGTACCACACTCACATGTACACACACACCCCTTAGATTTTTAGTTTTTAACTTGGATCTCTTCCTTGAAGTCCAGGCTCTTAAATCCAACTGCCTCCTCAAATTCTCCATCAGGAGGTTTAATAGAAATCGTAGTCTTAACCTGGCCCCAGCAGAACTGTTGCACTTCCCCTCAAACAAATCAATCCCCACCACAAACTTTTGTGTTTCTTTAAATGCCACCACAGTGCCAATCTACCTGGTTGCTCAGGCCCCAAATCTTGAGATTCGAGTTTTCTCTCTTTGTCTCACATCTTCCATGCAATTCGTTTTCAGCTCCATCAGCTCTACCCTCCCTGCCCTCCCCTCCACCACCGATAGCTCCAGAATCCAGCCATTTCTGAATGTAGCCTTGGCTGCAGTCTTGTATTTAAGTGAGCTACTGGCTGGACTCCCATATCATCACTCCCCTGGTTAACCCTCCAGTGGTCTCCTATTTCCCAGAGCTCAGACAGTAAAGCGTCTGCCTACAACCACGGGAGACCTGGGTTTGATCCCTGGGTTGGGAAGATCCTCTGGAGAAGGAAATGGCAACCCACTCTAGTACCCTTACCTGGAAAATCCCATGGACAGAGGATCGTGGTAGGCTACAGTCCATGAGGTCACAAAGAGGTGGACACGACTGAGCGACTTCACTTTCACCGTGGCCCCGAAAGCCCTCCAACATCTGGTCCCTCCTTCTGTCTCCCAGTCTATCTCCCTCATGACTGATATCAAGCCCATTCCTTTCTTAAAAAAGGCCTTTGTGATGAATCTTCCTTCTTTCTAGAGCAAATTCTCAACCACGATAGGGCTGGCACATTTTCATCTTTCAGAGCTCAATTTCGTCATCCCTTCTCTACCAATGCTAACCAGCCTTTCCAGCTCCACCCAGTTCTCTATTCAATCTTCTTTGTCCCACTTGGGTGTAGCCGAAGCAATCTTTCCCCACTTATGTTTATGCCCATCAGTTCACTTTCCCTTATGTCTTCATCTAAGAGTTCTATAGTTTTAGCTCTTACGCTGAGGTCTTTGATCCAGTTTTGAGTTAATTTTTGTAGATGATGGAAGATCAGGGTCCAACATCATTCTTTCACTTGTGGATATCCAGTTTTCTGGGGCTTCCCAGGTGGTGCTAGTGATAAAGAACCCGCCTGCCGATGCAGGAGACATAAGAGACGTGGGTTCCATCCCTGGGTCAGGAAGATCCCTTGGAGGAGGGCATGGCAACCCACCCCAGTATTCTTGCCTGGAGAATCCCCATGGACCAGAGGAGCCTGGCGGGCTACAGTCCATGGGTTCACAAAGAACTGGACGTGACTGAGTGAGCACACACATCCAATTTTCCCAACACCATATGTTAAAAAAAAATTACCGTTTTCCCATTGAATGGTCCTGGCAGTCGGGATGAAAATCATTTCACCACCATGAGCGTTCATTTCTGGGCTCTCTTTTCTGTCCCATGGGTCTGTCTGCCTGGCTTTATGCCCTATTAATTCTTTCACTGCTAGAAGGTCAATTCCTTGAGGGCAGGTGCCCTGCTTGTTTGCCTGTCATCCAGCCCCTGGTACAGAGGGGCTCAGTGAATTTCCAGTGACGGGTTGGCTGGTCTGTTCTTCCTTCTAAAGCCCTAAGGGACTTCCCTGCGTGGCTTCTGCTCAGGGAACAGACATGACAACTCCACGAGGCAGCCAACCAGACATGTTCCTCCTCCTCTGACTTTGGGTCAGAGGCGGGCCCTGCCCTCCCCTTGCTCCAAACTGACCTTCCTGTCTGCTGGGTCAACTTGACCTTGCCTTGTGCCTTTCCGGTTCTGTTTATAGCTGGTGTTTGAGCATCTAGGCTTTTCTCAGTCTGTTGCTTCTTTCTTCCAGATGTCAGCCCGGGGCAGTTGTGTCTGGCTGCCAACAAATGACATCCTTGGGCATGTGTTCTCCTTGGAGCCACGCCCATCAGACCTTCAGGAACCCCAGAGGGGGCCCAGTCATCTGCCTTCAGGGCTGCCCTGCACAACTTGAACCCTTGCATCTCAGCTGTATTTGGAAACAGAGGAAAGCCAGTCACATCTAAGGACCATTCCTGTTTTCAGCTTTCATTTCCGGTCTCATAAATAAAGCCTCGGTAATGGCAGAGGGGGGATCCAGAGGACGGGAACACAGCATTACCTCATCGCATTACTCCACTGATGCCTTTTCAAGGCCAACAAACTCAATTAGCTCGCTGGGAACAGCTGCACCAACAGTGCGGCTTCTGCAGCCGAGTTCATCGTTCCGAGAAAGGACATGGAAAACAAATGACGGCGCAGTTCGTCAGGCAGAGCTGCCCACAAATTCACCCGAAGTTGTCGCTCAGTGGGCTTCCCTGGTAGCTCAGATGGCAAAGAATCCACCTGCAATGCAGGAGATCCAGGTCTGATCCCTGGCCGGAAAGATCCCCTGGAGAAGGGAATGTCTGCCCCTCTAGTATTCTTGCTTGGAGAATTCCATGGACAGAGGTGGCTCCCTTTCAACAATCTTGAACTGTTCCTTAGAGTTCAGGTTTTTGATATATGAAGTCACTCAGTCGTGAGTCGTGACTTTCTGTGATCTCATGGACTGTAGCCTGCCAGGCTCCTCCATCCATGGAATTTTTCAGACAAGAATACTGGAGTGGGTTGCCACCTCCTTCTCCAGGGGATCTTCCTGACCCAGGGATCGAACCCAGGTCTCTCGCATTGGAGGCACACTCTTTACCATCTGAGCTACCAAAGATGCTCTATATTTAAATCTGGAGATGCCCAGAGCTATCTGTGAAATGTATGCAGTTATTTGTTACATCACTCATTCTTGAGCAACTTTTGCCTTTTTTTTTTTTTTTTCTGTAAAGAATCAAGCCTTAGAAGCACTGAAACCGAGAAGGACGACGAAAGTTACCTGAGGACACTTAGCAAGCGGTCTTATCTCCTTCACTATCCATTTAGCCATCATTCTTCAATATATCAGATAATCAGTCAATGCTTTGGGTAAGTTAGAGAGGGCAGAAAACTCCCACTCAGAATGAGTGGTGTGGAGGATGGTTGGGGTGACTGAGATGTCAAATTAATGTACTGTTTCACCCACAGTGTCATGAGAATGAGAAATTGTTTAGTTGAACAGTCCTGAGAACTTTGGCTTGTCCAGTCCTGTTATTTCATAGATGAAAAAGCCCAGAGAAGAGAAGTTTATGTCCTATAGGTCACCTGGCTGATGAGCAGACAAGCAGAGTCACTGTCAATCAGCGACAGCCTTGTGCTGACCTAAGGGACAGTCCTGCAGGGCCTCTTCAGAAGGCGCTTATCATCCTGAGATGAGAAAGATTTCAAAGCAGCACGTCAGGCCTGCGGGTGCTGTCAAGGTGATGTCGCTAGGGTGTTTGCTTTTGTCTGTAAGCTAAACAAGCCCTTCACCATCTTCACACTTTTATGTTAAGTCTCAGCGGCACTATCGAACATCAAAACGGTCTAATTGGGACTTCCCTGTGGTCCAGTGGTTAAGAATCTGCCTGCCAAAGCAGGGGGCACTGGTTCAGTGATCCCTGCTCTGGGAGGATTCCACGTGCCAAGGGGCAGCTGAGCCCATGCACCACAGCTACTGGAGCTGGAGTGCCAAGAGCCGGTGGTCCGCAACAAGAGAAGCCACCGCAATGAGAAGGCCGTGTGCCGCAACTAGAGAGCAGCCCCCACTCGCCACAACAAGAGAAAGCTTTCGCAGCAATGAAGACCTGGTGCAGCCAAAAAAAAATTTTTTTAAGTCTGATTGCATGGAAAACATATGATCACCAAAGCAGGGAGGGGTGGGGGTTAGGGAGGAATAAATTAGGAGTTTGGGATTATCAGATACAAATTATCACATACAGGGTGGATAAACAACAAGGACCTACTGTAGAGCACAGGGAATTATATTCAATATCCTGTAATAAACCATAATGGAAACGAATATGAAGAAGACACAGGCTTCCCCAGGTGTCTCAGTGGTAAAGAACACACCTGCCAAGGCAGGAGACACAGGTTCTATCCCTCGGTCAGGAAGATCCCCTGGAGAAAGGAAATGGCAACCTACTCCAGTTTTCTTGCCTGGAAAATCCCACAGACAGAGGAGCCTGGCAGGCTACAGTCACTGGGATCGCAGAGTCAGACTTGACTGAGCACACACACAAGATATATATACGTATATATTACAGTTATATATATATATGTATATATATATATGTGTATATATATATATATATACACACACACACACACTATACACACACACTGAATCCCTTTGCTGTATACCAGAAACTAACACAACATTGTAAGTCAACCGTACTTCAATAAAATATTAGAGGGGAAAAACTGTCTAATTGGAGGCACTGAAATTCCATTGCCCGAAAGTTAAATCACTTTTCTCTCAAAGGAACCTCTCTTTCCCATCTGTAGCCCTAAGATCACTTTGCCACTCCTCCTCTATTAGAAGCAAGAAGAGGAAGCCCACGCAGAGGCCCCATATCTTGTCTTCCAACAACTGCTTCTCTGTAGAACTCATTTAGAACACACGGGATTCAGCGTTGTGTTCTAAATGGCTCATCAATCATGCATTTCCTTAAGAAGGGTTTTAAAGAGGCCCGATTTGCCGGGTAGCATTCTCCTCCTCCCCTCGGGCAGACTAGCAAGTGCCACTTGTCTTACACATCTTTCATCCATTTACACCTCCAAGAAGCCACCAGCATGAGGATGCTGGAGACCCGTGATTTCCATGGAGAAGTGGCTGCAGTCCGCAAAGTTTCTCTCTAGGCCTTTATAATGTAGGTGTGCCATGGAACACTTTGTCGAAGCTGTGCTCAATGGTTCAGTGGACAAACAAAACGGCAAAAATGGTCATGATGCTTTTGTGGCCATGGAAGTCTTAATAGCCTACTTGGATTCACCCGGGTTTAGATGGATGTTTTTTTCTCTCTCTCTCTCCTTTCCTCTGTTTATCTTCTCATGAGGCCACATATGTTGTCGAGGCATATAATAAATTTGGAGAGAGATGTGGGCTTACATCTCAGGCCCATCTCTTGCAAGTGAGGGGCCTTACTATGTACGTTACATGACTGCTCTGACTCTCCTAGATGAAGATTAACAAGAGGGTGGAGAGAGAATTGGATATGATAATAGAGCGAGAATTCTGTAATAGATCATAGACTTTCTTCAATCTTTATTCAATAAAAATTCTTTGAGGAACTTCCCTGGTAGTCCACTGGCTAAGGATCTGCCTGCCAATGCAGGGGACACAGGTTCAATCCCCGGCCTGGGAAGATTCCACATGCCTCTGGGCAACTAAGCCCGGGTTCCACGACTACTGAGCCTGTGCTCTAGAGCTTGAGAGTCGCATCTACTGAAGCCCATGAATAGATAGCCTGCGCTCTGCAACGAGAGAAGCCTCCCCAGTGACAAAGAAGCCTGTGCACCGCAGCTAGAGAGTAACTCCTGCTCACTGCAACAAGAGGAATCCCGAGTGCAGCACAGCCAAAAGAAAGAATAAACACATTTAATAATAATGAATAAGGTAAACATATAATAGTGAGTGAAAGTCGCTCAGTCGTGTCCGACTGTGACCCCATGGACTATAGTCCATGGACTACTCCGGGCCAGAATACTGGAGTGAGTAGCCATTCCCTTCTCCAGGGGATCTTCCCAACCCAGGGATCGAACCCAGGTCTCCTGCATTGCAGGCAGATTCTTTACCAGCTGAGCCACAGGGCAAGCCCAAATATATAATAAATATAATATAAATAATATATTTTAAAATAAAGATAACATATTTATAAATAAAATATATATTTAGCACAATATAAGTATAGTAAAATAAAATCATAAACTAAATATCATAATGAAAATACATGTAAAAAAATTCTTTGAGTACCTACTCTGCCAGCCCTACTGCTGCTGCTGCTGCTGCTGTTGCTGCTAAGTCGCTTCAGTCATGTCCGACTCTATGTGACCCCATAGATGGCAGCCCACCAGGCTCCCCCGTCCCTAGAATTCTCCAGGCAAGAACACTGGAGTGGGTTGCCATTTCCTTCTCCAATGCATGAAAGTGGAAAGTGAAAGTGAAGTCGCTCAGTCGTGTCCAACTCTTCACGACCCCATGGTCTATAGCCTACCAGGCTCCTCCGTCCATGGGATTCTGCAGGCAAGTGTACTGGAGTGGGTTGCCATTGCCTGCTAGAAGGTACCAAATAAAACAGGTAAAACTCTGCTCTCCTGGAGCTGATACCCTGATGGAGGAGACAGTGACAGATGAGAAAGTCGGATATACACAGTGTCATGGTGATCATAGTCGTGGGGAGAAACAAGCAAGGCAGCGGAGGGGAGCATGGGGTTGGGGGAATAGGTGTTTGCCATTTTAAATGTGCCATCAAGGGAGGCTTCACGGAGAGGGTGGCGTTCAAGTAAAGACCTTAAGAGGTGATGGATATTGGAGAAGCATATTCTCTGGCTGGAGCACAGGACAAAACACAGTGACGATTTCTAGATAAAGAAGAGCTGTGCCTGCCCTGCTGAGTCTGGGATGAAGACACGAGACGAGCACAGTTCTTTGTACCAATCACAGCCCCACCCACCCACCCACCCACTTTCTTCCTAGCTGGCTTATTCCCAGCCACACTCAGTATCACAGGCACCAGAGGTCACATAGACCCAGGTTAGGAGGAGAGGTAGGCAGATGGGTTTTGCCAATTGACAAGAAGGACAAGAAGGCAGGCTGCTGACATCAGGTTCGTTCTTGTCACTGCTGGCACATGTTGGACATATACTCTCTGTCTTAAGAAGAACTTTGTGTCCAATGAGACAATGGTCTTACTTTGTTTATAAGCCCAAGACCTCCCTCTAGGAGATGATCTTGTCTTGGTCCCCATTGCCACTTCTGGGAACTACTGGCTACTGCCAGAACCAGCTCCATAAATCACAGCTGTGTGAAGCAGACTCCCATCCAGTGCGCAGAGGTGGAACTGTTTCAGGCCACTAACTGCAGGAGTCATTTTTTAGGTAGAAATCTAATGGCGATATGCCACCAGAGAAAGACGTAGAGGAAACAGGAAGAAAAGGGTTAATAGCAGCAAGCAGGAATTGGGTGTAAGGAAGAGTAGCTGTGACAAAGCCGTCTGATGCCAAAGAATCCTGCCTGGGCACTAAGCCAACGTTCTCTGGCCAAGCTGTCTTCCTGTGACCCACTTCTGCCGCTTTGACCTTGCACGACAGATTCATCAGATGTCTGTGTTCTCACTTTGATTCAGGTCTCAGTAAGAACCACCTTTGGATTCTGGCCTTGTGGGCCCTTTCCTGTCCACCCATCCCTGCCTGATCAATTACTCTCAGACTGGGGCTTTATAATGAAATGTTCACCTTCCTGCTCTATCCTTGTGTTGCCTGTTGATCTCTTCCATCCGACCTCGATCACCATCTCTCTAGTCTGGTCCTGGGCTTCACCCTCTGACTCCACCCCCAGCAGGTGCCCAGGAAAATCTGGCATCAAGGAGTCAGCATCTCGGCTAAGCTTTGGGGCTGGGATCCAGCCTGGCAGTCTCTCATCTTTTCCTCTCCCACCCCGCATTCCAACAGTACCCTCCTGGGTCCCACTGGTTTCCCACATGTTCGTCCCTGCTCATCTGTTTTCCAGCACATCACGACCTCACTTACTGAGCATCTCCACTTCTGCCAGCCCACGGCACATGGCCTGATGCCTTGCTCTGCCTGACCCCGCCGAATCGCAGCATTTCCCAGGTCAGCTGCCACTTCTTCTGAAGGATTACTCGGGACTTTCTCCACTCTAGAGGGGATTATTCCTGCAACAAGAGTTATTAACTTGTGAATCCTTTGCGTATGGCGTTATGCCTAAAACTGTTTTCCGGTAGCAGGAATGCACTGGTTTCATGGCGAGGCATTTTCTATTTGAGAAAAAAAACTAACTCCGTTTTCTGGACTCCAGTAAATAAAAGGTATCTGCTATTTTAAAAAACACTAGGCAAAACTAACTCTTGGGAAAAAAATGAGTACTTTCAAATTGTGGTGAAACAAAGACAGAGGGTAATGTCATGAATATTGTATTTTTGTATTTTTTTTAATATTCAGGGAATAAGGTAACTAGAGGTTTAAGTAACAGGAAATCTATTAGTACTTTTCTTTAGAGGAAAAAATACTTTGGTCCTAAACTCTCTTTCTACATCATCAGGATATTTAAAGAGATGGCTTTAAACGGGCACTAAAAGGTCAATAGAACTTCTCTTTACATGTATGTCCCCAGTGCTCGTTAAGGAAGGTCTGTTATTGGCTAGAAGGCTTGTGCTGGGACTGCTGCTTGCATGGTGAGTGGGTGAGCAGGAGACATCTGAATGATCCGTGAGCAGGCATTAACAGGGGAACTCAAACATCTTTGTGAGCTAGACGATCACACGTGTAACGCAAAATACACACGTTCTAGGTAGATTTGTGAAATAGCCTAGATGTTTCAGGATAATCTCATACCTATTTGTATTTCTTCATAAACTTTCACCCTCCTGGAAATGCTGTCTTTCTGGAAATAATAACTGAATGAATCCAACCTACCAATCTAATAGCTGAGCAAGCAGAGACTTTCCAGTAACAGTATAATAATACCCTCCATCCTCAGTAGATAGAAATGAGGAAAGGGGCCATGACTGCTCTTTATTTACATACATATATTTATATGCTTAATGCTTTTTATCACATAATCTTTAAATGAAAAGTAATTATACACACATATATGAAATTATAAGTTTTGTAAGACTTTGTATCATTTAGGAATGCCTTCAACTATATGTAATCTAAAATCAGACTAAGAGCAGCCTAAGCAAGAAAGCCATTATGGTTTTTGTATGACACAAATTGCAAGAAGGTGATTCCAGAGCGTGTTCATTGGCTCAGTGGTGTAAGGGGTCTAGGCTGCTATCTGTGAATTCATGGGACTTTTCCTCACGGTCACAAGATGGCTGCTGCAGCTGCAGGCATCAAGACCACACACAGAAATCTTAAGTAGGAAGAATGTGTCAAAAGCAAAAATTAATTTTCCTCAGCAGATTCCTTTTCTATGCCTCTTCCTCCTTCTAAATGAGACTGTCTACCTTAGAATTTCCATGTAAGTGAAGTTATATGTAAGAAGAAATACATTGTAAGGCAATGCATCCGTCCTTGTTTTGGGCTTTGCCCCTCTCTGCACGGTATGCGTACTTCCTGGGCAGTGTCTGGGGCCAGACTGTGCTTTCTGAAGCAGGGATTTTGTTGTGCTCCCTTTGCCTTCTGTGGCGCCAGACCCGGAATACCAGAGATGTTCGATGTTCATATAATGTCTGGTATCTGATGAATCTCAGGGTTCCTTCTGCTCTTGAACTGCTCACACCTTTGGGAAACTGAGGAGCTGGGGATCGGAGTACTTCAGGGCTTTAGCCACTGCTTGCCCCTAGCGATGAAGGACAGGAACAGACGTGATAGCAGAGTGTGCGTCTACCTGATTCTGCTGGGTTGCTATCAGCATCCTCAACCTACATCACAGCAGAACCTAAGTGTACTGACTTGGCTCTATGTCTATGTGTCAGATATTTTTTTCTGCTTTCCACTCCCATGACACTTGATACATTGCTCTGTATAACTCAGTCATATTACAAAAAGAACATCCTTTCTCTTGACTTAAGAATTTAGAATCCTCAAGGTCAAAGGACATTGCTTCGTTATATTTTTCCGAGCATCTTCTGCACTGTCTGGCAGGGTAGTATTTATTTAAATGCTGAAAAAAAAATCGAATGAGAGGAAAAATTTTTGTACTGACAATACATCGTTTAAATCTCCCGAGAAGACTGGCCACTTCCATGAAAATGACCCACTGTGCCTTCAGGGCAGTAAACAACACTATTAAATTTATTAAGCATATATTTATTGAGCATCTATCAAATGCAATAAAGTCATCTAATACATAGCAGGGAATGATGTGAATGTGAATTGACTGCTTCGAGCTCTGGCATTGACTAATACTCTTAATTATAGGAATACAGATCCTTTTTTAAAGTTGAATTTAGGGGTTAGTGAGATGTTAAGGGGATGTCTATCAAATAGTGATGTGCCTGTAATTTGGCATACCCAAGTAGGCACGGATGACCATGTGGATACACAAGAGAAGTGAAGGTCAATTTCTGGAAGTCCTAAGACTATCAGGAGGAATGGGTGACTCTTCAGCTATGTTCTGTGTGCATGTGTGTTAAGCCCTTTCAGTCGTGTCTGACTCTTTGTGACCCCATGGACTGTAGCCCGCCAGGCTCCTCTGTCCATGGGATTCTCCAGGCAAAAATACTGGAGTGGGTTGTCATGCTCTCATCCTGGGGGTCTTTCTGACCCAGGGATCAAACCCACGTCTCTGGCACTGGCAGGCATTCTCTTTACAAGTAGCAACACCTGGAGAGCCCTAGCTTCGTTCTACAGGGTCTAAACTCAGCCTAGTCTGTTCAACCATTGGTCGAGACTTTGATCATCATCATTGACTTGAAATATCAAGAGATTGCCCAGATGTTAAAGGGGTAGCATGAAGTCTACGGATGCTCTAATTCTGAACAACACCCTAGGCACTCATCATGTTAAGTTTCAGAAGACGGCCTCTGTAGAGCAAAATAAAGCTAAATGACTAATGTTAGCCTGGGATGAAGGCTGGACCCCAATACAGAGCTCTGCTAAGCTCCACTGAACCACAGGAAAAGGGATGTATTCTAAGTTCTTAGACCCAGACACCTTTAAATCAGAGTCCATCTACACCAGCCAGTCTCAATGGAAAATCAATCAGAGGATAATCATTTTCCAGCACTTTCCCTCTCCTTCTCACTCTTGGGTGCCTTATAGGAGAATAACAGGGTGCAGAAGATCACCTTGCTCTCAACTGAATCGTCTTATAGGGAAGAGCGAGAAGAGATGCAAGCCTTTCTTTCCAGGCTTCAGGTTTCTGGAGAGCACAGATAAAGGAGAGAGGCAGAGAGAGAGAGTCACAGCCACGTGAGAGAATTTTTAATGATCATCAGCAAGTGTGGCTGATCAATGTCCTGGAAGGTAATTTATCTGGAATCTCTCCTCCACTTCTGGATGGCGGGGGAACGGGGAAGAAGACGTAACAGCCTGTCCCCACCTGCTGGAATCATGAGCTACAGCGATGAGATGGAACACAGGTGGCGCTTCCCTGGTGGCTCAGCCAGTAAAGAATCTGCCTGCAATGCAGGAGACCTGGGTTCAATCCCTGGGTAGGGAAGATTCCCTGGAGAAGAGAATGGCAAGCCACTCTGGTATCCTTGTTTGGGAAATCCCACAGACAGAGGAGCCTCGTGGGCTACAGTTCATGGGATAGCAGAGTCAGACATGACTGAGTGACTAACACTTTTTTCACTTTCAGAGGTGAACTTGTCCACTTAAGCTCCCCAGAGAGTTGCATGGATATCAAACAGGGACCTCAGCCTAGACATGGGGGTTATCATTCTGATGTAGGATCAGACCTTCTCTATTCTGCACTGGTCAGATCACTCCAGACATGAACGCTGTATTTTATCAGTTTATTTATTGATTTTTGGCCGTGCTGGGGCTTCATTGCTGCCTGCTGACTTTTCTCTAGCTGTATGTGTGGGCTTCCTTCGTTTCAGAGCACGGGCCCCAGGGCACAGACTTCAGTAGTTGTAGTGTGTGGACTCATTAGTTGCAGCTCCCGGGCTCTAGAGCACAGGCTCAATAGCTGTGGTGCATGGGCTTATTTGCCCTGGCATGTGCGATCTTCCTGGTGGCTCAGACGGTAAAGCGTCTGCCTACAATGCGGGAGACCTGGGTTCAGTCCCTGGGTCGAGAAGATCTCCTGGAGAAGGAAATGGCAACCCACTCCAGTATTCTTGCCTGGAAAATCCCATGGATGGAGGAGCCTGGTAGGCTACAGTTCATGGGGTTGCAAAGAGTCGGACATGACTGAGCAACTTCACTCACTCACTCACTCACTGTGTGATCTTCTCAGACCAGGGATTGAACACAAGTCTCCTGCATTGGCACGTGGATTTTTCACTGCTGGATCACCAGGGAAGCCCTGAATGCTATCTTTTGAAAGCAACATGGCAGCCTACAGATTGCTGTTGTTGTTCAGTCCCTAAGTCGTGTCCGACCCTTTGTGACCCCATGGACTGCAGCATGCCAGGCCTCCCTGTCCTTCGTTATCTGCCGGAGTTTGCTCAAACTCAAGTCCATTGAGTCAGTGATGCCGCCCAACCATCTCATCCTCTGTCGCCCCCTTCTCTTCCTGCCCTCAATCTTTCCCAGCATCAGGGTCTTTTCCGATGAGTCGGCTCTTTACATCAGGTGACTAAAGTATTGGAGCTTCAGCTTCAGCATCAGTCCCTCCAATGAATATTCAGGGTTGATTTCCTTTAGGATTATTGTTTAGAGGAAGTTAATAAATGCCTTAGGAAATTGAATTAGAAAGTGCCTATTTTTCTAAATTGCTAATATTCTAGGATTTCAAGGTGCATCTAATCTCAGGCAACTCGAGGTTGTTGAATTCCTATCACGTGCACTGTGGCGGATGCTGCATACGTGTTATCTGACTTGATCGTCAAGGCCTTTGTCCCTCTTTTACAGATAAGGACAGCAGGGCTCCAGGAGGTGGAGTGATTTTCCTGCAGCCCCACAGCTGGTGAGCAGCAAATTGGGATTTGCACCTTCCTTCCACTTGGCTCAGAGTACTCGCTGTTCTACTACGGAGAGCATTTAACATTCTGAGATGCTGTGATTCTGTGCTTCGGTGAACCTGTGACAGGCTGATTCGAAAGTTGCCCTGTTTGCAGACTCCACAGAATGGTTAGGGAAGACTGGGTGAGGCTGGGGAGGGCGAGAGCGAGTGAGGGTGGGGGGAAGAACAGAGAAATCACCCCAGCGATCATTTATTCTGTTTCTTCCACAAACAAAACATTCCTGTTTATTTCTTTGCATTTCTCCCAGGCATGCATGTGACCTGAGAACAATTCCCTTATGAGGCAGGGTTTTTCTCATTTCCTGGCTCCTAATCTAATAGAAATGTCTAAACTAGTTGGCTGGCTCTGCCAGAGAGAGGGGGAAAAAAATTCTAGGATCAATCACTCTATTTGAAACTGCATCTGCAGAAAAGATGTGGAAGGGGCCAGGCAGGAGGGTGGGGGCAAAGCTTTACTCCTGGGCTTCTCCTAGCAACTGCTGGCCTGTCTCTGGGTCTCTTGTTCCCTGATAAAGGTGTTGGCAAGGTTTCCCAGAGCAGAGCTCTGGAAGGGTGCTGTGCTCCAGCCAGTCTTCCAGCAGATTCTCCTTTTTTTCTTTACAACTGGGTCAAGTGCCTGCTTCACCTGTCGCCAACCAGAGGATCACCCCTTGACCAGTTTTCAGGCTGCAGTCTCTGAAAGCCTCCTTATGAAAAGCTTCAAAAAATAATACTATCCTAGTGGAGAGCTCCCAGGAATTTTTTTTTTTTTTTGAAGTTTCAGTTATCTCCATGGGACAACCAATGCAAATGTTCCCCCAGTTGGAATGAGGACAGAGTCATTGAAACATCCTTGCAAAGCAGTCTGTTTATTGATGCATTTGTAACTGAAGGGACTGCTGTTATTGTTCTTTAGTTGACTCTTTGCAACGCTGTACACTGTAGCCTGCCAGGCTCCTCTGTCCACGGGATTTCCCAAGAAAGAATACTAGAGTGTGTTGCCATTTCCTTCTCCCGGTGACCTCCCCGACCCAGGGATCAAACGTGCGTCTCCTTTGTCTCTTGCATTGGCAGGTGGATTATTTACCCTGCGCCCCCAGGGAAGCCCTGGGAGAGAGCCTTACTTACCCTGGTCCTAATGACAGTTGACAGATACTTGGGCCCCTAACAAACGTGCTGGATCCTAGGAGGCAGATATGCCCAACAAAGAACCTGCGCTGGTCTTAGATATTGAAGATTATCACATGAAATTATTAACCAAACTCTAATCAGATTTCACTGCTGCTGCTAAGTCGCTTCAGTCGTGTCCAACGCTGTGCGACCCCATAGACGGCAGCCCACCAGGCTCCCCCGATTCTTCAGGCAAGAACACTGGAGTGGGTTGCCATTTCCTTCTCCAATGCATGAAAGTGAAAAGTGAAAGTGAAGTCGCTCAGTCGTGTCTGAATCTTCACGATCCCATGGACTGCAGCCCACCAGGCTCCTCCGTCCATGGGATTTTCCAGGCAAGAGCACTGGAGTGGGGTGCCACACTACTTTCACACTAATGTCCTTTTACTGTTCTAGGATCCTATTCAAGACTGCTTTTGCTTTGTTAATTTATTTTCTCCCCCCAGGCTTTATTGAGGTATAATTGCTTATGTAAGATGATAACATTAGGGGAATCTGGGCAAAGGGTGTATAGAAATTTTCACTGACAGCTGGGATTAGGGTGGGGCTGGAAGGATTGACTGTAAAGGGGCAGAAGGAAGCTTTCTGAAATGATAGGAATGTGACATTTTTAAATTTTGTGGTGGTGATTACACAGATGTATCAATTTGTCAAAGCATCAAACAGTATACTTAATGTATGTTTAATTATATGTTAATTATGCCCCTAGAAGAGCTCCCCAGGTGGCACCGTGGTAAAGAATCTGCCTGCTAACGCAGAAGACTTGAGACTCAGGTCTGATCACTGGGTCGAGAAGATCCCCTGGAGGAGGGCATGGCAAGCCACTCTAGTATTCTTGCCTGGGAGACCCCATGGACAAAGGAGCCTGGCGAGCAGGCTACAGTCCATGGGGTCACAATGAGTTGGACACGACTGTGCGACTACACACGTGCACACACATGTCAAAGAAGTGTATATTTAAAATTTTTAATCAAACTATAAAATCATGTCATTCTCCTACATAAAATCCACTAATGGCTTTCCATTACAGATTAAATAAAATCCAAGCTCCTAACTTGGAAAAAATTGCAATAAATAAATAAAAATGGCTCAAACAAAAGGTTGGCTAAGGTCTTTAGGATATGAAGAGCTCTTATTACCTGCTTAAAAAATGGGCTTGGCTCCTGAATAGGCTCTTGAAAATGAAATAAAATGGATAATGACCCTCAAAAAAGAAGTTTAGCCCTATTAGTAATAAACTAAATATAATTTGATGAGACACAAAGATTATCACCTGAAACGGTTTGTCTGAGGCTTGAAACCAACAGTAAGGTTTCCTTGACATTCCTTCATTTTAGGAGCTTGCTAAGTCTCTATTCGGGTCTTCTTTTTCTTGCTTCCTAGTCAGTATCGCCAGTGAGGTGAGGTGTTGAAGAAACCTTATGTTTAAATGGATATTACCATGTTGCTCAGACTTTTCGCAGAGATGACAAAGGCCAAGAACAGCATGAGGCTTGCCAAGTATGCGACAGTGTAATTAAGATGCACGGTCTCACACCACGCACAGGGCATGCTAAGAGATGGGGAAGCTGCTTCCTGCAACAGGGGTCCCTCAACACAGGCTACTACACAGGAGTCAGTTAAGGAAGATAGAGAAGGTTTCTTCACAGCGTTATCAGTGTGTCCTGCCTCCTCTCCCCATAGCGGCCTCAGGTCAGAGGAGAAGGGCTGGGAGAGAACCACTTGAGGTCATTCCTTGTGGTTCTGGAGTTGGGATCTTGGGAACTAGGTGCTTGACCCACTTGTGCCTGAGGGTCTGTGGGGTGGGGTTTGAACTCTCACTTTCTCGCTCCAAGACAAAGACGGGACAGTACTGGGATAGCCAGAGTAGGAAAAGCAAAGACTAGGGAGGTCTCTGTGTGCCAGACATACCCCTGCTAATGGAACTCTTCCCATGGAGGACAAGGTGATCACAACAGAGGGTGGACTTCAGAGTCAGAGTTGGGGTGAGAGCTGTCATCAGGGGAAGGAAGAAGTGGCCACTTGGGAGAAATGCAAACTAGAGGGATCCCTGGTGATAGGGAAAGTGTCTCCAGAGATTTAAAAAGTCCTGCAGGGGGCTGCCCTGGTGGTCCAATGGTTAAGAATTCGCCTTGCAATGCAGGGAACATGGGTTCCTGGACAGGACCCCTGGTCCAGGAAGATTCCACATGCCGGGGAGTAACTAAGCCCGTGCGCCACAAATGCTGAAGCCAACTTGCTCTAGAGCCCGTGCTCCACAACAGAGAAGCCATCGCAGTGAGAAACCCATGCAGGGTAACTAGAGAGGAGCCCCCCAGCTGCAACTAGAGAAAATGTGCACGCCACCATGAAGACCCAGTGCAGCCGCACAAAAAAAGTCCCCCAAGGAAAAATGAATTGCCATGCCCAGAATATCCAATGGCAATCACAATGGTATCAGTCAAGTAAGAATTTTCCTACCCCTTGACTCCTTCCTAATTCTTTCCAGCCAAGGACCCAAAGTACTTCCAGAAGGTGATGGAGTAGAAATGAAGTGGGGAGATAAATGCCCAGTACTTCCCTGCCCAACTGCTCAGAGAAGGGTTGATATGGGGGAAGGGAAAAAAATTAAGTGAATGGTACTTTAGAGTTTGGATATGACTAAGATTTTTTGAAATCCCTAGAAAATGACACTGTTTATTAGCACATCTTTTTATTATTATTATTATTATTATTATTAGCCTGAAATGACTGAGGGATGTTTCATTATCCTGTGTGTGTGTGTGGTCAGTCACTTTGGTCGTGTTCAACTCTTTGTGACCCTGTGGACTGTAGCCTGCCAGGCTCCTCTGTCCATGGGACTTTCTAGGCAAGAATACTGGAGTGGGCTGCCATGCCCTCTTCCTGGGGATCTTCCTGACCCAGGGATCCAACCCAGGTCATTTGTGTCTGTCTCCGGCATCTCCTGCATTGCAGGCAGATTCTTTACTGCTGAGCCACTGGGGAAGCTGTTTACTATCCTAGACTGACCTGAAAAGTTGAAGAACCTGATTGAAATTTCATGTAGCAGAAATGGAAACAGGATAAGACAGACGGTCTCAATCTGAAGTTCAGTGGTCAATAGAACATGTTGCTTTCTGTCTACACCCAAGCCTAGTTCAATTATTAAGCCTACTGTATAAAGTTTTCCTAAAAGACTGGCGATGTTAGAACAACAACAAAAACATAAGTGCATCATTCATCAAAAAGCTACATTAATCATCTAATCAGGACATGAGACAGACAGTTTTTATATATGAGAAAAACTGTTAGCAAAAGCTCACGTCTCTCTCTCTTGCTTCCTGAGTCATTGCAGAGATGAAATATTCAAAACAACAGGCCACCTTAGTCAGGATTTCACAATGTCCCTATTGTACTCATATAATACCAAGTACCACTGGAAATGTTCCTTTCAGGGTGCTGCATTCAATAAATTGTCATTGATTTCTCTAAGAAATATAATAAGGTTTTATGTGGAGCAGAGCTTATTAAGGCATGAGTGTGAGCAAAAATGTACCACAGCCATATTTTTTCTCCTGGTAGTCTAGAATTTCTAGAGACATTCAGTCTTTCTATTTATTTTATTTTTTTTTAAATTTATTTATTTATTTTTAATTTTTACTTTAAATACAAAATGCAGAATTCACTCCGTTGGTTGAAAGAAGCCACTTTTTCATGTCAAGAGATTTTTTGATTCCTGACTGTCATTATATTAATATAAATGGCAGAGTTACTCCTATAGCTCATCTACCAAACCCTATCCTGCAATAGATGAGATTTGCTTTATTGTTTGTTCTCTTGCATACAGAGCTGGCCACTGACTACCTATAATATGTCCACCTGACATGTGTCTCTCCTCTCTGGTCAGTCATTACCCTCTCTTTCCTTTCCTATAAATTGTGACTCTTTTTTGGCCAGGTTGCTTGGCCTGTGGGATCTTAGTTCCTCAACCAAGGACTGTTCCCGTGCCTCCCTGCATTGGAAGGGGCAGAATCTTAACCACTGGACCTCCAGGGAAGTCCCTATAGGTAGTGACTTTAAAAGATGCTTTCAAATCTATTGACACTCCATCCATCAAGCCCAATTCCCCTCCTCTTGAATATGAGCTGGTCTTAGTAATTGATTTCTCATGAATAGAAGACAGACGATGTGATGCTGTGTGACATCCAGGGCATAGGAAGCAAGGCACCATCAGCCTGGACTCTGTCTTATGACACTTGCTCTTGGAATCCAACTGCATACTGGATGCCAGGCCACACGGAAAAAAACCTCACGTGGCCATTGGGGTCAACAGAATGACTGGGGCCCCAGGTTACAACCAGCCTCGATCACCAGGCGTGGGAATGAGGAAGGCTTGAACATGGCCCCAGTCCCAGCCATGGTCTGACTGCAACCACGCGAGAGGCTCTGAATGAGAACCACGCAGCTAAGCACAGCACCCTGGGGGACAGAGTCTGCGGGGGACAGGCGTGGTTACTGCGTTATGTCGCCCAGTGTAGTCTGGTTTGTGACACAGCTATCGATAATCAGAACCCTGTCAAGAGGTACTCCTGGGAAACCTTTAAAAATGTACTCTCGGAAACACTGTTTCCAATCTGGGAGTATGCCCTATGATTTAGAATCCAAATTATGGAAGTAACTTTTATGCATACAGTGATTCTTTTTTTTTTTTTTTTTTTTAGGGAGAACCATCTCCCTACTATTGAACACTTGGGCTATGAAACTATTCCAAAGCTATATTATGAAATATGAGGAAGCCAGTAAAATCCCTAGCAAGCCTGGCAAAAATAAAAAGAGTTAAGACACTGATCACCAATATCAAGACGGTATTACTAATATACTATGTATATCACTACAGATTCTGGGGCTACTAAGAAGTTATAAGGGGACAGTATGAATAATTTTAAACTCATCAATTAAACAATTTAGAAGAAATAGACCAGTTCTTCAAAAGTTGCATACTACCAAAACTCAACCAAAACGAAGCTGATAATCTCAGTGGCACTCTATTAAAGAAACTGAATTTTTAATTAAAAAGCTCCCCCAAATTAAACCACAATCAGTTATCACTCATTACACATGCATCAAAATAACAAAACAAAAAAGAGTGACAATGCTAAATGCTAGTGAGAAAATGGAGAAACTGGATCAGTCATTCATCATTGGTGGGAAAGTAAGATGGTACAACCGCTCTGGAAAAGAGTTTGTTTCTTATAAAATTAAACACACAAGTATTACATGACCCTGTGATTGTGCTCTTGGCATTTATCTCAGAGAAATGAAAACTTACATCTACCAAAAAAAAAAAATCTTGTATATCCCAGCTTTTTTAGTAATAGCCCCAAACTGGAGATAAGCTGGCAGGTAAATGTTTAAACCAATTGTGGTACATACATACTGCAAGATACGACTCAGCAACATAAAGGAACAAATGATTGTTTTTCTCTTATTCATCATATAGCTGAATTTTTTCACCCCTTTTTACCAACATATTCCTGTTTCTCCCACCCCTCAGCTCCTGGCAATCACATGTCTACTCTCTATATCTATGAGTTTGACTTTAAAAAAATTTATTCCACACATAGGTGATGCTATGAAGTATTTGTTTTTCCCCATCTGGCATATTTCAATGAACTTAATGCCCTCAAGTTCTATCCATGTTGTTGCAAATATCAGGATTTCCTTCTCTTTCATGGCTGAATAGTACTGCACTGTGTTCATATGTGTGTGTGTGCGTGTGTGTGTGTGTGTGAGAGAGAGAGAGACCGTCCTTTTATCAATTAATCCATTGGTGGACACTTAGGTTGTTACCATATGCTGGCTGTCGTGACTAACGCTGCAGTGAACATGAGGATGCCGGTCTAGACCTCTCTTCAAAACACTGATTTCATTTCCTTTAGATATACAGCCAGCAGTGCAATGACTGGATCATATGGTAATTCTATTTTTAATAGGTTCCTTGAGGAACCTTCGTACCTCCATACCATTTTCCATAGGAACAAGTTATTGATGCATGCAAAAACTTAGACGAATCTCCAAGAATTATGCTGAGTGAAACAAAATTATCCCCCAAATGTTAACTACTTCATGATTCCATTTACAGAATATTTTTGAAAAGATGCTATTTCAGAAATGAAAAGCAGATGAGTGAATGCCAAGTTAGGGACTGGGGTGGGGTGGGGATGGAGATTGGTGTGTTTATTGAAGGGCAACATGGGGAGTCCTTATACCGATGGAACTGCTCAGTATCTTGATGGGAAGGGATCCAGGAATCTGCATATCTGACAAAACTGTACAAAGTTAAATGCACATAAGGACTTCCCTGGTGGTCCAGTGGCTGAGAATCCGCCTTCCAATGCAGGGAACGTGGGTTTCATCTCTGGTCGGGGAACTGAGATTCCACATACCTCAGGGCAGCTAAAGCCTGCCCACCACAACTAAGACCTGACACAGTCAAAAATAAGTAATAAATAAATGTTTAAAAAATTAAATGCACACATATACACACAGACACAGATGAGTTATAAGTAAAACTGGAGAAATCTGAGTAAGATCAGTGAATTGTGTCAACACTCAGGTATAATATTCTACCTATATTTTTGCAAGGTGTTACCACTGGGGAAAACTGGGTGAAGAACACTGTTTCTTACAACTATATGTGAATCCATAGTTATCTCAATAAAACTTTTAATTAAAATTATGAACAGGCTGTGATAGTATGCAGTAAACTGTTTATAACATAACCACAGGCTATGAGCCACCAGGGAAGATCCATTTTTAAAAGTTAGAATATTCATAAAATTTATATGCTGGATGATTCTATCAAATAGATTCCAAGAAGGCAGAATTAAAAAAAAAAACTGTATAAAATTTAAAATTAAGGGAGAAGTGGGAACGCCAAAGAAAACTAAAAAATACTACCATAAAATTGTATTTTCTAGGGACTTCCCTGGTGGTCCAGTGGTTAAGATGCCTGCCAGTGCAGGGGACACAGGTTCAATTCCTGGTCCAGGAAAAGACCATAGGCAGCAACTAGGCCCGTGCACCAGAACTACTGAGCCTGCCTGCCTAGAGCCCATAGTGCATGAGGAGAGAAGCCAGTGAGACGCCCACACGCCACAGCTAGAGACGAGCCCCTGCGTGCCCCAGTTAGAG
Source organism: Oryx dammah (assembly GCF_014754425.2). Lineage (NCBI taxonomy): Eukaryota > Metazoa > Chordata > Mammalia > Artiodactyla > Bovidae > Oryx > Oryx dammah. The sequence continues at coordinate 188,844,757 of NW_024070186.1, read as the reverse complement.
AAAGCCAGTGCGCAGCAATGAAGACCCAGCGCAGCCAAACAAAGAAAGAAATGTTGTTTCCTAAACTTTCGATAATGAGCACATGGCACTTCTCTGCTAAAAGAAAGAAAAGCTATTAGGATGACATTTTATTCACTCTTAAATTTGAGACCTAGGCTCTTCACCGATGAAACACGATCTGAACCGGTACATTCGTATTTCAACAGAAGCAGCAGAAGTCTCTAAATGCTGAATTTTAATAAAAGACAATCTCGGGCATCAGTCTGTGAGTTGAAGAGGGATGCGAATGGAGGTGATGAGGCATCAGACCCCTCCTTTCCGGGTCCCTGGGACTTGCGGCATGCTGGGATCCCTCAGTTAGCTCTTGCCTACGGCTGCTTACATGCCTCTGTGGCGGATTCGTCTCCTATTCCACTACCAATGTAATTCTGGCCTGGCTTGAAATTATTCAACTGTGAAGACACAGAATTTCAAATCGTTCTGCCTGTTCCAGTGGACGCGAATTCCTCCATAGCGCGGAGATTTCTCTGGGGAAATTTTGAAAGCAAGTAGAGATGCTGAAGGAGTTTGGAGAAGATTGTTTTCTGCATGGAAAGTTCTGAGTGCAATTAAGTTGTAATCCAAATTTAGAGGAGCTAGAAAATTTTGTGTGTGCGGAGGGGTGGGGAGTATGGTCCCCCATTAACACAAAGACTAGCGTATCATTTCTGAATGGAGGAAACTATCACCAAACTATAAAATCATTAGAGGCTGAAGGCAGCCAGGAGATGAGCCACCATGTTGAACAACAGCAGGTGACCCCGTTCACCTTTAGTCCAAGGACGCGGTGGCCCCGGGAGTTGTGCAGTGTACAACCTGCACGACCATATTTATTGACTCTGCTAAAGCTGTTCATTCCCACCGCTGTCCTTCCCCACTCCCCACCCCCCCACACTCCCTTAAACAAATACTTTTCAGAATGAACTGGGTTTTTTGCTGTTGTGGTTGTGGTTGTTAGTAAAAACATTTCTTTCAGGCAGTGTTACAGAGAGGAAAGAATACTGGTCTAAAATCAAGAACTTGGGCTCTGTAGTTAGCTGTGTGGCTTTTGACACATTCCTTCCCCTCTCTGGGCGTCACTTTTCTCCTTTCTAAAAGAAGATTGTATCCAAGTGCCTCTTTTAAAAAATGAAACCCAGAGAGGAAGGAACGTGTCAAAAGCCACACAGCTAACTACAGAACTCAAGTTCTTGATTTTAGACCATTCTTTCCTCTCTGTAATACTGTCTGAATGAAATGCTTTTACTAAAAAAAAAAAAAAAAAGTTCATTCTGAAAAGTATTTGTTTCAAATCCACATGGCTGTAACCTAAATACCAGGGCTATTTTGATAATGATTTTTTGATAATGTTGAAACAGGAGTGAATTGAGTCTGCAGACTATAAGGAGAGTTTTCTCACATGAAATGGGGATACTAATAGTGCCTTTTAGGGTTGTTTAGGGGATAAATGAGTTTATATTTGTAGAACACTTAGAACAGATCCTGTCATGTAAAAAGCATACAAGTATCAGGTATTATTACTAAGTGATATGTGGACTTTTGGGGGAACATGTACCTTTCATCTATGTTTTTACATGACCTGGCATGACTTCAAGAAAGTGTCCTATTAATGTTGTTTGATGATGGATGGATGGGTGGATGAATGGATGTAAAGACTGAGATAGGAATGGAGGCATGGATGCATGAATAGATGAAGGCATGCATGGATGGATGGATGGAAGGATGAATGGATGGACAGATGTACAAATGGATGGATGGAGGAATGAATGGAGGCAGGCATGGATGGATGGATGCTTGGATAGATGGATGGATAAATGGCACCTCCATCATTATACTTGTTCAGGTCAACAGCCTTGGAATTGTCCTTGATTCCTCTCATTCTGTGTAACTAATATAAGTCCTGCCTATTCTATATGCAAAATATATTTAGAATTCAGCCACTTCTTCCAACCACCGTCTTCCTAGACCAAACCACCAGCATTTCTCTTAATTGGCCTTCCTGTTTTGACTCTTGTCTTCTTATAGGACGATCTGGCTCCAGCTACTGCTACTCTGGAAGGCTATCCATCACCACTGTCCCACTTTCTCACTTGAACCCAGTTGCACCAGTCTCTTGACTATCCTTAACTACAGCAGGCATGGTCCCATCTCTAGACTTTCACACCTACTGAGCTCTCCAGCTGAGATTCTGTCCCCAGTTTCAGTTGATCTCTTCTACTAGAATGGCTCCCATCTTACAGCTTCCCCTTTATTCCTCTGCTAGTATAACTGAGAGGCTTCCCAGGTGGCGCTAGTGGTAAGGAACCCACCTGCCAATGCGTAGACGTAAGAGACACAGGTTCGATCCCTGGGTCTGGAAGATCCCCTGGAGGAGGGCACAGCAACCCACTCCAGTATTCTTGCCTGGAGAATCCCATGGACAGAGGAGCCTGGCAGGCTGCTGTCCATAGGATCATACAGAGCTGAAGTGACTTGGCATGCATGCACTCAGTGTAACTACGATCAGATCAGTAGGTAAGCTAAAGCTGGGCCTCTCTTTCCTTCCGAGATCAGGAGAGTGGAGAATCATCTATCACAAGACCGACGGCTCTGTCACTCTCAGTTCAGGTGTCCAGAGCCTGGAACACCACATTACGTGGTTTTGTCCTGAGGGGCTCTGAGACACAGCCCCTAAGGGGTGCATAAATTTATCAGAACTTTTTGCCTCTTGCACTGCAATTGCTTACATTTTTTGAGCTCTGAAACTCAAGCTGGAGAGTCGCTTCCTATTTATATTCTGTGTGATTGTTATTTGTGAACAAACCTCACTTGACGTTTTGGACGGGGAGTATCTCAAACTATCTCAAAGCTAGGACTTCACTGTCATATAATCTCTCCTCTTTCTGCCACAGGCCATGATACAGAAAAGGTTCAGGCTAATAGTTAACATTTATGGAGCACTTCCTATGTGTTAATGTGCAGATCGTTTGCAAAAATGGCTGTGATAATTTCCCTCCTGTATGTATTCCCCTTTATGGTGTGAATTTGCAGCTCTTTCGTCAAGTGATGGAGTCAGTTTCCCAATCATTGTATCTAGGTGTGGGGTTTGGAGGTGGGGGGTACCCTATGGCTTACTTTGACCAGACACAATGTGGCAGAAGTGACAGATACTGTGCCAGGGGCCTGCCTAGTCCTCAGGAGATTTTGTACATTTCTATGTCTCTTGGAGCCCTCCCAGCCTCCGGTTGCACAAGCCCAGGCTAGCCTTTTGGAAGGTGAGCCACCACATGCAGCAGCTGAGGCCATTCTGGACCAGCCAGCCCCAGCTAGCCTGGCAGCTGCCGGCAGATCAATACTTGAGTAAACCACACCGAGGCCAGCAACACGGCATAGTGAGTTCTCATCCAAATTCTCATGCCATAGAACCTGTAGCAAATAAACGGTTGTTGTTCAAAGTCAGGGGTTGGCAAACCACAGTCCGATGGCCAAATCTGGCCTGCCTCCTGCTTTTGTAAACACACTTTTACTGGAACACAGCCTCACTCGATTGTTTACGCACTGTCTAGAGCTGCTTTCTCATTACAGCAAGAAATGGCAGCCCACTCCATTATTCTTGCCTGCAGAAGCCCATGGACAGAGGAGCCTGGTAGACTATAGTCCGTGGGGTCGTGAAAGTGTCGGACATGACCTAGCAACTGAAAAAGAGCTGCTTCCCATTAGGGCAATAGAGTTGCGTCATTGTAACAGAGCTGAAAATTCTCACTCTCTGTCCCTTTGCAGAACAACTTTGAAAACCCCATTTCAGACACTAAAGTTAGGTGTGGTCTGTTACACACAGGAACTAAGTCGAGTGCTTTAAGTGATTATATTTGAATTTTCACTTTAACCCAGAGAGAGATTTTTATGCCCAGTTTACAGATGAGGAAACTGAGGCATAGGGAAGGAGAGAAATTGGTACCTGGTGGAATCAGAGAACAGAAACACAGTCTGGCCTCACAGACTCATGACATCGGCATCCTGACTCAGTGTGAAAAAAAAAAAAAAAAAGGAAAATGTTGCCCAGTGGTATCCATCTCTTTGTGATCCCATGAACTGTAGACTGCCAGGCTCCTCTGTCTGTGGAATTCTCCAGACAAGAATGCTGGAGTGGGTAGCTATTCCCTTCTCCAGGGGATCTTCCTCTAGTCTCTCAAATTCTTTACCATCTGAGCCATCTGCCCTGAAGCTGGAATCACTCTAGAATCAATCACTGGGGAGAAATGGAGGGTTATCAGGGATCATTTTTGAATGGGGTAAAGAGACCCTATCCTGTCTCAGATCTAAGCTCTGGTCTTCGCTTGGCCCAGCATCCTCTGCAGTGGGCTGGGGGCCTTGGTAACAGGGACCCTCCCAGCATGGGGAAGTAGCCTCGCCAGCTCACCTATTCCCCAAGAACAGGAGCACGTGGTCAGCACATTCCTACATCCCTGTTGGAACAGAAATCTCCCCTGGCTTTCTCAGCATCCTCCCCACTCCAACCATGCTGATGCTATTCAATAACCCACATGACTTCGGGAGGAGGGGGAAAAATGTAATTGTTAAAGCCTAAATCCCTTTAAACACTAAGATCAAAAGGAAAGTTTCCATCCAATGACACGTAATTAAACATGCAGACGTGCCCAACTTTGATTCACGAATGCTTCTGCACTTCTAAATTGTTGCCAGGGAGATCAGGGCCTGAGAAAATTAAAACCATTATGCCTCAAAAGGAGACATGATTTTCACAGCTTTCTAGCGTGATTTCCTGTTGTGTGGAACTTTATGTTTTCCCATTTTCTCCTCCCCACCTCGGTGTTCAGGGCTGAGCAGAAGCAGCTTTGCAAACATCTTTGGGTTGAGAATTCCCGCAGGCCCAGCAGGATGTGAGCATGGAGACAGATTGCAAGGCCCACCACTCCCCTACTGCCTGATGTTGGACCAGAGGGTAAGTTCCCCTCTTAGGCAAGATTCCCTGAGGATGGCCTCAAATGCTTGGGTGATGGGATGACAGCGTGGTGAGGAAAGCCCTCAAACATATGGGGTGTATTTAGCAGAGTTCTCTAGAGAAATGGAACCAGTAGGATCTATACCTGTATCTATACCTATATTTATATCTGTACCTATATCTATGTGCTCAGTCGCGTCTGACTCTTTTGCGACCCCATGAACTATATAGCCTGCCCGACTCTGTCCATAGCGTTTTCCAGGCAAGAATACTGGGAGTGGATTGCCATTTCCTCTTCCAGGGGATCTTGCCCACCCAGGGATCAAACCTGTGTCTCCTGCATTGGCAGGCAGATTCTTTACCAGTATGCCACCTGGAAAGCCCCCACACCTATATCTAAACCTCTATCTATATAGTTAAATCATTATTATAAGAATTGGCTCTTGCTATTATGGAGGCTCCAAAGTCCCACGGCCTGCCGCCTGCAAGCCAGAGACCCAGAGGAAGGCTGGAGATGTAATTCAATCTGAGCGCAAGGGCTTGGGGAGCGGGGAGGCAGACTATGTGGGTTCCAGTCTGGGTCCGAAGGCCTGAGAACCAGGAGTGCTGAAGGTGGACAATGCCCAGCCCAGCTCCGGCAATCAGACAGGAAGGACTACATTTTCCCTTCTTTCACCTCTCTCTCTTCAGGCTCTCCAAGGTTTGCCTGATGCTCATCCCCCTTGGGTAGGACAAACTGTGTCACTGAGTCCATCAATTCAGGGCCTAATGAGCGAGAAAATGATGCCCGAGGAATGAGTGATAGCCTGGGGTGGATAAGAACATCTCCTGACCCATCACGCCTTGGTGCCCCAAATGGAGAACTTCCTGCGGATGGCAAACTGCATCTGACTCTCCCCCTGCCAAGTAAAGTGTGAACATTCCCATCTATCTACTCCTCTTCTCTTTAGGGGAAAAACCCCAAACTATAGACTGCTGCCTCGTGCGATAGATACCAAGGACTCTGCCATCACACTGGATGCTGGATGCTGTGGTTACACATCTGTGTCAAGGAACAATAAAGCAGTGGGAAGTCGCCGAGACTGAAAGTGCCCCAGAGGAGAAAGGACTAGGCGGCCTGCAAGTGTCCTTTGCTCGCTCTGGGACTTTCGAATGTCCTTCAAGCAGGAAGCCATCTTACTCTGGCCAAAGCAGAGGAAGAGGCATTGCAGGTCACTGGCTCTTGGGGAGCCAGTGATGGGACCCTGGTGGCTCAGACTGGTGCAGCGGGAGGAAGGCAGGACTGAGTGACCCTTTATTTCGTGGCTCTGATGTGGACTGTCAGCCTTGGGTCTGTGGAGATCAAGGGGCACCCAGCTCAGGTGTGGCTCAGACAAGTGCCAGTGACCAGCAGACCGACAATACTCAGACTCAGAAGACAACAGGATCGTGACTGTCACAGGTGGGCAGGGAACAGAATCTAGTCAGGGAGGTTGGATCATGCATAGCTGACCTCACCAAGAAGGCTGCTATCCAGGCTGAGCAAACATTCCTGGCAGGGACCTGCAGGGCTGGACGGGGGAAAGCTGAGCTGGAAGTCCAGGTAGTCTGCTGAGATCCAGGAAGCGAGGGATGCCAGGGGCTCCCTCTGGGGCACCTGACACCTGGCTTAATTCCCCCACCCCCGCCCCCGGCCCCTGCAGCTCCCAGGGCTCAGCAGTGGAAATTCTGCCTGCTTTGCTCAGGATTGCCTTGCAGACCATTCAAGGCTGAGCCTCTGGGGAGGGACCAGGGGCTCCAGGTGGCAAGGCTGAGGCCTATCAGATTACACCATCCTCTGCAGAAGTCCAAAGGTGGCTCAGAGGGTAAAGCATCCACCTGCGATGCAGGAGACCTGGGAAGATCCCCTGGAGAAGAAAATGACAACTCACTCCAGTATCTTTGCCTGGAGAATTCCATGGACAGAAGAGCCTGGCAGGCTACAGTCCATGGGGTCAACTGGGTCAGCCTTCTAGCAGGGCGCATTTCTGTCAAACATGGGCAGTGAAACTGTGACACCAGTGCACAGTGTTATCTTACAGGGGGCGATGGTGGCTGCCTTCCATCCAGGGCCTGCAGGACGAAAGATGAAATCAACATGTTGCCAAATAATGATTTTGTGGTAGCGTTTTATTGATAACTAGAAAAGACTAGCTCAAGGACTCTATTCGATCCGGCCGACTGCCCAACTCCCCACTTCCCACAGGTAATTACCTGCTCCTAATTGGGTCTGAAAGCAGCAGGTTTGTATTTAAAGGCAGGAGCACAGTGCACTTTGTATTTTTCCAGAGACCATGTGGATGGGAGAGTATCATGCTCTGGGTAACTGTGGCTTAAAGGGCCAGGTCCTCACTTAAGCTGTGTGTCTTTGGAGAAAATAAATCATTTCCCAGAGCCTACGTGTCACCATTTATAAGTGGAAAGGAATGATATCACGTTCAAATGAAATTAGGGACACAAAAGACCCTCCCAGTGGCTGACACACATGGGATTTTCAGAGATTACGAATCTGTATCTTTCAACGTAGAAAGAAGTGGTTCTCTCGAATTTACGGTTGGCCGGGGGGTGGGGTGGGAGTGGGAGGTGGTGGGGGGAAGGATGGGCTTCCCTGGTGGCCCTAGTGGTAAAGAACACGCCTACAATGCAGGAGACATAACGAGACATGGGTTTGATCTCTGGGTGGAGAAGGGAAATGGCAACCCATGCCAGTGTTCTTGCCTGGAGAATCCCATGGACAGAGGAGCCTGGCGGGCTACAGTCCGTGGGATGGCAAAGAATCAGACACAACTGAAGTGACTTAGCACGCTTGCACGCACTGGGGGAAGGATGGGAGGAAGGGATAATTACGGAGTCTGGGAAGGACACGTACACACTGTTGTATTTAAAATGGATAACCAACAAGGACCTACTGTATGGCGCAGGGAACTCTGCTCAATGCTTTGTGGTAGCCTGGATGGGAGGGGGGTTTGGGGAAGAATGGATACATGTGTATGTACACTGAGTCCCTTTGCTGTCCCCCTGAAACTATCACAGCATTGGGCTACACCCCAATACAAAATAAAAAATTTTTAAAAAGAATTAAAAAAAATTTTTTTTAAAGAAAGAAATGGTTCTCAATCTCTACCTCTTGTTGCTCTGGGGTGTGTTGTAATAGTCTCATCATTGTTATAACCTCCATGCATAACACTGACTAGCTTATTTTTGTCTTTATTGAATTTGTTACAATACTGCTTGCGTTTAATGTTTTGGTTTTTGGGCCCCAAGGAATGTGGGATCTCAGCTCCCTGACCAGGGATCGAACCTACACCCCCTGCATTGGAAGGGGAAGTCTTAACTACTGGGCCGCCACAGAAGTCCCAATACTTACTAGCTTATTATGTTCTATTGATTGCATTTGATTTTCAACATGGCTCTGTCAGATCACTGACATAGGGACAGTTACACTCATTTTACAGATGGGGTAACTGAGGTCAGCAGAAGGGAAGTGACCTGTGAAAGGTCATCTCTCCTGACCAGATGAAATCATCAGGGTTGGTTGCAGCTGAAACCATAGGGATATTGAACCTTGGGGAAGGGGAAGTTGGAGGAAAGTTGGAAGGATGTCACAAAGGCAGAGTGCAGGTACAGTTCTCAGCCAGGCCTGGGGGAAGGTAAATAAAGACGAGCAAATTCTGCCTAGGTGCCCTAGGCAAACTCAAATGCCCAACTGGAAGTGGAGGCAGGTGCAGAAAGTGGCCACCATCTAACAGGATGACAAGCTTCAAGAAGCGGTAGGACCCATTTGTATATTGTTGATGCTCATAGAAACCGCAGAGTTGGGGCAAAGATGGAGCAAGGTCTGAGGTCTGCTCTGTTTGAGTCCTTTTCATTCACCTGATACAGTCAGGAATGTTTCCCCAAGGGCCGCGTATGGAGGAGGTTCCTGTGGGTGCTTGCTCTGACCCAGGGGCTTCTGCAGTCGCCTCCTGCCTTCCTCCCTGGCTTCCATGCTCTCCTGCCCCGTTTTACTGCTGGGTCACAACCTCAACATGAACATGTGTTAGTTAACGCATCTCACTTCCCTACTAAAACTGCAGTGCCTCCAGGACAGGGTCTTGTCTCTCATCTTTGAATCCTCAGTTCCTGCATCTGTACGTGGTTGGTGCTCATGGAATTGATGAATGAGTGTATGAATGAATGAATCTGACACCTCACCAATCACTAGAATTTAAGGTTTGAAAGGACTACAGGAAACGTCATCTATGTTGCCTGTTGCTGAATTCCATGCCTGGCTGTTGTTGTTCAGGCACCCAGTTGTGTCTGACTCTTTTCAACCCCATGGACTGCAGCACGCCAGGCCTCTCTGTCCCTTAACATCTCCCAAAGTCTGCCCAAGTTCATGTCCATTGCAATGGTGATGCCATCCAGCCATCTCATCCTCTGACACCCTCTTCTCCTTCTGCCCTCAATCTTTCCCAACATCTGGGACTCTACATGCTGCGGATTCAGTAAATGTTGAGGAATGAATGATTCCGCTCTATCTCAGCAGCACTGGCTTTTTCTCTTTCTCTCTTCCCACTGATTCCTGCAGTGTTGAGGCTGGGAGAGACTTCAGAGATGAACTGGTCCAAGTTCATCATTTTAGAGACAAGACAATGTGACCCAGTGAACACCCTGCATGTCCACTGCACAAGTACATGTACATGCACAGAATTCGTGCATTCTGGCTCCCGATCCAAGGCTCTTGATTCACTACCTGGTCTACATAAAGCACATGAAAGTATAAAGCATGGTGCCTGGCATGTGGTGAGCATCTAATTAGTAAATGGCAGGAACCGCAGGCAATACTAACAGTGCTCAGAACCTCTCTCATCAGAATTCCTAGGTTTGAATCCCAGCCTGGCTCTTACCAGCTGTGTGCCCTGGTGCCCATTATTCAGCCTCTCCATGCCTCCATATTGCTATCCATAAGATGAAGTTGATAATGGGGTTATTTCATTGGGTTTATGACAGATTCAAATGAGTTCACGTGGGCTTCTTCAGTGAGTCAGTGGGTAAAGAATCTGGCTGGATTTCAGGAGCTGCAGGAAATGCAGGTTCAATCCCTGGGTCAGGAAAATCCCCTGAAGGAGGAAATGGCAACCCACTCTAGTATTCTTGCCTGGGAAATCCCATGAACAGAGGAGCCTGGTCGGGGGCTAAAGTCCAAAGTGTTGCAAAGAGTCAGCCATGACTGAGCATGCATGCGCAAAATGAGTTAATGTACAGAAAGCACTTCCTGGAGAAGGGAATGGCCACCCACTCCAGTATTCTTGCCTGGAGAATCCCCGTGGACAGAGGAGCCTGGTGGGCTACAGTCCATGGGGTCGCAGAGTCGGACATGACTGAGTGACTAAGCACACACACAGAAAGCACTTAGAAGAGTTTCTGGCACACGGGAAGTGCTAAATAAAGATCAGTGATTCCACTCTTCTTATTATCTCATCTTAAAAACAGATTTAGAAGAGCAAGATTCTTTCTACTGAAAGCCTCCAGTTGAAGAGATGAATGCAGACACAGAGACATGGGCGCTAACATCAGGCTTATTGGGCGGTAATCGTATTTGCTTATCCCCGCTGCTCTCAAGCACAGCCCACCGCTACCAGAGCCCCATGCTCAGCGGATGCTCCCGAGCTGAGCTTGCTGGGCGATGACTCCTCCATGCACGCTGTAAGTGGCTGCCAGCTGCGAAATTACATTTGTATTGATCTAAAGAACATTCTATTGATCAAACACAGGGAGAGAAACCTTTGAAACATAAACCCATGATGTTAACAATTTGTTGCCAGGAATAGGCAAAGGCTGCTTTTATTTTCCTTGTTGGCCAGTTGACCTTCCCAGGGCAGCTTCCGGTTTAGGTAGGTGGTCTGGAGATCTACCTTCCATAAAGAGCTGATCAATGAGCAACTCTCAGGTTGTCAGCTCCCTGAACACCTGCCTCAAACACCTTTATCACCCTTCGGTGCCTGGCTCTCCCTTGCACAGTCTTTCAGTCCCCTCTCCCTCCTTGATCTCACTGGTTGAGTGGAAAGGCTCATCCTCCTCTGTGTTTCTGGATCATTCTGGGCAGTTGGGATGGTGGTGAAGGCACCAGATTGCCAGGATGCCAGGACCCTCCCTCCGCCCTCCCGCACAAAGCACTCACAAGCTGCCCCATCAGGTTTGAGCACAAATTCATCTGAAGCCCTTGTCCCTCACTCTTCCCAAGTCTGCTTTTATTCAGTTCAGTTCAGTTCAGTCGCTCAGTCGTGTCTGACTCTTTGCGACCCTGTGAATCGCAGCATGCCAGGCCTCCCTGTCCATCACCATCTCCCGGAGTTCACTCAGACTCACGTCCATCGAGTCCGTGATGCCATCCAGCCATCTCATCCTCTGTCGTCCCCTTCTCCTCCTGCCCCCAATCTCTCCCAGCATCAGAGTCTTTTCCAATGAGTCAACTCTTTGCATGAGGTGGCCAAAGTACTGGAGTTTCAGCTTTAGCATCATTCCTTCCAAAGAAATCCCAGGGCTGATCTTCAGAATGGACTGGTTGGATCTCCTTGCAGTCCAAGGGACCCTCAAGAGTCTTCTCCAACACTGTAGTTCAAAAGCATCAATTCTTCGGCACTCAGCTTTCTTCACAGTCCAACTCTCACATCCATACATGACTACTGGAAAAACCATAGTCTTGACTAGACGGACCTTTGTTGGCAAAGTAATGTCTCTGCTTTTGAATATGCTATCTAGGTTGGTCATAACTTTTCTTCCAAGGAGTAAGCATCTTTTAATTTCATGGCTGCAATCACCATCTGCAGTGATTTTGGAGCCCCCCAAAATAAAGTCTGATACTGTTTCCACTGTTTCCCCATCTATTTCCCATGAAGTGATGGGACCAGATGCCATGATCTTCGTTTTCTGAATGTTGAGCTTTAAGCCAACTTTTTCACTCTCCTCTTTCACTTTCATCAAGAGGCTCTTTAGTTCCTTTTCACTTTCTGCCATAAGGGTGGTATCATCTGCATATCTGAGGTTATTGATATTTCTCCCAGCAATCTTGATCCAGCTTGTGTTTCTTCCAGCCCAGCGTTTCTCATGATGTACTCTGCATATAAGTTAAATAACCAGAGTGACAATATACAGACTTCATTAAACTGAATTCACAGTGGACTTCCCTTGGTGGTCCAGTGGTTAAGAAGCTGCCTTCCAATGCAGAAGACTCAGACTCGATCTCTGGCTGGGAATTAAGATCTCAGGTGCCATGCAGCAACTAAACCCGCAGGCCACAGTGACTGAGCCCGTGCCCTGGGGTCCGTGGGACACAAGAGAAGCCCATGGGCTGAAACGAAAGATCTGGAGTGCCGCAATGAAGACCCAACACAGCCAAGGATAAATAAGTAAATATTAAAATAAAATACTAAGTTCACATTGGTGTAGGCTACTTTGGAAATTTAGGACCTCTGGGTGAAACATTTTCAGAAAGGAGGAGTTGCTCTGTAGCAATTTCTAGAATGATTCAATTAATTTATGCACACAAATGGTTTGCATAGTCCTGTGTCCTACCTCATGGGAAGCCAAAGATTTGTTCCCAGTTCCTGCCCTCAGTGGGCTGACCATTTAGCTACGGTAAATGGAGAAACCCACACAAAGGAGTAAATCACAGAAAGCAGGGTTTACTAGGAGTTATAATAATGGCACTGGCCGCCTGGAGGCTCAGTGATAATCTGCCTGCCGACACAGGAGATGCAGGAGACTCAGGTTCAACTCCTGGGCTGGGAAGATCCCTTGGAGATGGAAGCGACAACGCATTCCAATATTCTTGCCTGGAGACGCCCATGGACAGAGGAGCCTGGTGGGCTACAATCTACGGGGTCTCAAAAGACTCAAGTAAACAAAAACACAATAAGAGTGGCACAAGAATTTAATGGGAAAAGAATAGTTTCTTCAATTAATGTTGCTAAGATGGGTAGAGAACCACACGCCAAAGAAATCCGACCTTATGGCACACCATATACAAAGAATTACCTCAAAATGGAACAAAGACCTATGTGTAAGAGCTGACACTATAAAATTCTTAGAAGAAAACAGAAGCACAAATCTTGATAACCTTGGATGAGGCAATGGTTTCTTAGATATGATACCTAAAGCACAGCGACCAAAGGAAATAAAAACTCTTGTACTTCAGAGGATACCAACAGAAGGGAAGAAAATGTATTCAAATCATATATCTGATATAAAGTCCAATATAAAGAAGACATGAGGACTCTTACAACTCAAAAATAGAAATACAACTTAGTGTGCAAGTGGGTAAAGGGTTTCAATAGACATTAATTCAAAGGAGACAGGCAAGAGGCCAATAGCTGCATGAAATATGCTCAACATCACCGGCCTTTAAAGAGAAAGTGAAGTCACTCAGTCGTGTCCGACTCTTTGCAACCCCATGGACTATAGCCTACCAGGCTCCTCAGTCCACGGAATTTTCCAGGCAAGAGTACTGGAGTTGGTTGTCATTTCCTTCCCAACCCAGGGATTGAACCCAGGTCTCCTGCACTGCAGGCAGACGCTTTACTGTCTGAGCCACCAGGGAAGCCTAGGAAAATGCAAATTCAAACCACACTGAGGCACCACTCCACATCCACCAGGATGACTATCTTCAAAAGACAAACAACAAGTGCTAGAAAGGAAGTGGGAGAATTGGAATCCACATACATGGCTGATGGGAATGTAAAATGGTGCAGCCACTTGGGAAAATAAAATGTTTGGCAATTTCTCAAAAAGTTCCACATGGAGTTACCTTATAAGATGGCAATTCTGCTTTTAGATATACGCACCCAGCACTGAACTAAGTTCACACAAACACACGCCACAGCAACGTTTATATCAGCATTACTCCTCATGTAGGTTAGAAGCAAGATGAATACCTATCAGTGGATGAACGGATAAACAGAACGTGGCATATTCATACAATAGGGTATTATTTAGTTATAAGAATGAATGACGTTCTGATACTTACTATAAGATAAATGAACCTTGCAAAATTATGTTAAATGAGACAAGCTAGACATACAGGCTGCATATTATATGATTTCATGATGCCATAGGCACAAGACATAGACAAGAGGTGAATCCCTAGAGACATGAAGCAGATTAGTGGTGCCAGGAGCTGGGGGGGACAGGGGAGGGAGCAATTGCCCACTGAGAACAGCATTTCCTTTTGGGGTGATGCATAAAAGGATGACTTTTACGGAAAGCGAGTTAGATGTCAAATTTTACAAACATTGGCTCAGGCCCAGGGTGCTTTGGGGTAGTCAGATGAAGGAGGGAGCCATCAGGGCTGGACACCGCTGGGGTGAGGGGTCCACCCTCCTGTGATTTCACCCTGGGGGCAGCAGACCCCGGAGAAGACCCTTGTGACCCAGAGTATGAGGAAGTCATCACACTTGGCAAGCACAGGACTCACAGCCCAGGCTCCGAGCTGTTTGCAAGGGAACTTACTTTTTGGTTTTGAGTTCCCATTCCTCTTGGAGAACAGAGGCAGAAAGTGTTGACAAGCCCGGAAATTGGAAATGTAAATGAAAAAAAAGGAGCTCCCTGGGAGAGTCTGGACGCACAGTCTCCCCAGTTCAATCACCTTGGTGCGCAGAGGCTCCCAGCTCAGGGACTCAGAAGCATAACCTGCTAGAAGGGTTTGCTATCCATCTCTCAGACCAGGCAAGCCACCATGGGCATCGGGCCAGAAGGGCTGTGACCTCCACATGCCAAGGGTACTGTCTACATACCTCTATCAAGGCACGTAGTACATTGTTTTCTAAATGCCTGTCGCCTGACAATATCTCCTCACCATATTTTACTCCCGGAAGGCAGGGACCATGTGTTTCCCTTCTGCATCATCCGCCTACCACCTGCCACAGAGTAGGTATTAAGTGACGGATGGATTGTTGTCTAATAGTTGACAGGCATCATGGTTTAGAGGGAAGAGCACTGAATTGGAGTCTGGGGGTTGGACTTGGGGTCCCCATCTTTCAGGACATTATTTGCATAACCAGGGACAAGCCACTACCCTTTCAGGCCTCAGTTTCCTTTGTGAACGAGATGCAGGTTGGAGGCATACCTCTGGGGTTGATGCCCCCATACCTGTGTGTGTGTGCCCGGTCACTTCAGTCGTGTCCAGCTCTTTGCGACCCTATGCACTGTGGCCCACCAGGCTCCTGCATCCATGGGATTCTCCAGGCAAGAATACTAGAGTGGGTTGCCATGCCTTCCTCCAGGGGATCTTCCCGACCCAGGGATCTCCTACATGGCAAGCAGATTCTTTACCCCTGAGCCCCAGGGAAGCCCCTCCTCCCTACCTAAGAGAAGATAAAGAACTTTCTACTTGGTATCTCAGCAAAGACACCACCACCTGAGGGCTGGGTCTCCACCCTGAGGCTGGCTCTTCACTACCCATATTCAGAATTCTTCCTCTCGAACGCTGAAAGGAAGGTGGTACCCAAAAGCCCAGGAGTTGGGTTAGGAAGTCTGGTGGCTCCCGGGGTGATGACTTCACACTCCAGTAAATTCTCCAAACACAGTGTAATTTCCCTTCCTCTTAACTATCAGGAGCGAGAAAGGAGAACCCCTCTCTCCCGCCTCCTCCTCCTTCCTTAGTCATGATTCATTAATTGCCACCAGCGAATGAGTTTTATTCCAATTTTCATGAACTAATTCAGAGATGTTTTCGGCTAAAGAGCAGAATATAGGTTTTTGGCTTAGCTAATGAAATATCTAATGAATTGGCATTAGTGACAATTACAGAAGACATCTAGAAGGAAAGAGCCAATGGCAACCCTCTGCTGAGGCCACTTACTAGTGGCTCCTTGAAGGGAAAAGGCGTGGCCTGAGTGCTCATCTTCCTGATTGACAAAGCTGTTCTGGAGGCTCGGGCCCCAAGAAGCGGATTTGAAGAAGACGCGTTCATCTTTCTCTCTCTTTGGTACTCTGGTTCTGCCTTCAGACCACCAGCACCATGTGAAAGTGGGCCTTTCAAGCGCAAAAATTACCTCCTGAAAATAGGATCAGTGCCTGAACTTGCAGGTAAGTGAGACGCTAGCAAAGTAAAAATTCTGGACCTTAGAATAGTTATTCATCAGACAGGCTCCTTCCCTAACTAGATGGGAATCGAAGGCGAAGGATCCTAGAAAGGCAGGGAATGTGTAAAATATAGCCTCGGGGACTTCCCTGGTCATTCAGTGGTTAAGAATTTGCCTGCCAATGGAGGAGACATGGGTTCAATCCCTGATCCGGGAAGATCCTACATGCTGCGGACCAACTAAGGCCATGCGCCAGAATATTGAGCCCGTGCTCTGGAGCCTGGAAACCTCAACTACTGAGCCCACGTGTTGTAACTAGTAGTAACTAGGGTGTAAGCCCGTACACCCTAGAGCCCGTGCTCCGTAGCAAGAGGAAGCTACCACAATGAGAAGCCCTTGCACCACGACTAGAGTAGACCACGCTTGCCACAACTTAGAGAAAGCCTCTGCCTGCAGAGTCTGTGAGTCTATGGGGCTCTTGCATGGCCCCTATAGTCTCCCATCCTTGTCTCACAGAGTGAAGCTGGCAAAATCTGGGAAGAAAAAGTCTTTAAAATCTCAGAGCTTAATCATTTGGCATTGAACAGTTTTTACGATCTCTGTTGTAGTGCAAACCAGCTGGTCCAAAGAGAATCTAAAGCAGCAAGTTCAAGCAAGTCAAGGCACAGACTTCAGGAGCGGAAAGAACGGTCTGCAAATGAGCTGAAGGCACTACAGAACTCCTCCTATTGTTCAGTCACTCAGTCGTGTCTGACCATTTGTGACCCCCTGGACTATAGCCTGCCAGGTTCCTCTATCTGTGGGACTTCCCAGGCAAGAGTACTGGAGTGGGTTGCCATTTCCTTCTCCAGGGATCGAACCTGTGTCTTGGCAGGCAGATTCTCTCCCACTGAGCCACCTAGGAAGCCCTGGAACCTCTTGGACCTGGTTCATTATCCCAAAGCCATGGGGTAGGGGGAGCATCCTCCGTACACCCCTTCCCCTGACCCAGTTAAATGCAGTCATCACTTTTGGGTAGAGGAGTTGGGTTTGTTTTGTGTTGGCCATGCCGCTCACAAGTAAGATCTTAGTTCCCCAGCCAGGGATCGAACCCGTGCTCCCTGCAGTGGAAGTTCAGAGTCTTCACCATGGTACTGCCAGGGAAGTCCCAGGAGCTGGGTTTTTGATCTGTGTTTCCTTCTTCCTTATTCTCTCGCCTCCACCTAATCTACCTTGACTTGGATGTCAAGTCATCTTGACTGACTTCCTTGGGTCTTTCTCTGGCTCTGTTACTGGGCATTCTTCCACATTGGAAGCTGAAAAATGCTCCTTTTCATCTCCTGCGCACAGCTCTATCTTTGTCTTGTGCAGTGTCTGCTCTGGGCCAGTTCTTCTCGGGAGTTTGACAGCTTTATGCACCAGCTAATGTTTCTCACGTAACCTTGGGCGCTTTTTCATGGTCAGAGGGGAGCTCTCTTGAATTTAAGAGGTCGAGATGGTGGAGTGAGCGATCTAGTACAAGGGTGAAAATAAAAATGATGACTCCCTTGGGTAAGCCATCATACATTTTCCATCCTGGGGGACCATGGCAGGGAGGAGTGACTGGCTGTATCGTATATATATCTGTGTTGCTTAGCCTAGCACGTGGTAGATGCCGTTGGGGCTAGAAATGTGTGTGAAATGAATACTATGGATGATTGAATGGATTTTAGACTGCCTTCTTTATGAAAGTTGGAAAAAGACCATCATCAAAATTGAGATCTCAGTTCCCAGAAGAAAAATTAGAGTGTGCTGTGTAAGATCAAATATAGGATTGATACTGTGACGTTCAGCCATTCTGTGCAAGAGGGAAACTGATTGCCATGGCAAACGGCATCACGTTTACCCTAAGCACTTGCCCAAACCTAGCCTACAGAATACTCCTTATCCTCTGGAAGGTACACTTCACTCTATTTTTTTTTAATAAAAAAAAAATTGTGGACCATTTTTAAGTCTTTATTGAATTTGTTACCATATTGCTTCTGTTTTATGTTCTGGTTTTTTTGGCCGGGAGGTATGTGAGATCTTAGCTCCCCAATCAGGAATCAAACCACACTCCTTACATTGGAAAGCAAACTTTCTTACCACTGGACCACCAGAGAAGTCCTGGTATACTTCATTTTAAAGAAGCAGACCAGGCATTGGAAAACACATGCTGTTGGGAAGGGCTAGCACCTGAGAGCAACACGTGGGTCCAGGACCTGGAGGTAGGAGGCAGTGCGTCAGGCATCCTGACTCCAGTGTGAAATCTGACCAAACTGTGGAGTAGCCTGAGGCAGCTCTGAGTGTGTGCGCAGCCAGGCCGAGCAGAAGAGGAGAAAGCCTGGGAGAGGAGGGCACAGAAACAGAAATTCCTCCTTCCACTTAGGAACAGGCAGGGACAGAGGCGAGACACCCTGCAGCTATGGACCAGACATGGATGCGATCTCAGTGAAAGGCATGGACTGGTGCAGTAGACAGACAAAGAGCACTGGCTGCAAAATCAAACAGGATTCTCAGCTGAACAGTTGTATGAGTTGTACACTCTTTGAGTCTCTCATCCAATGGCGATCATAATAGCTTGTAGCCCATGGGATTATAGGCAGGAATAAATTAGATGCTTGGCACATTCACTGTGCCAGGAAGTACTCGGTGCTTGGCAGATACAGAACAAGACAGTTGAGTCTGCTCTTTGGCAATTTTTATTTCCAGTGGGCTCTTTAGCCTCCTGATGAAAGTGAAAGAGGAAAGTGAAAAAGCTGGCTTAAAACTCAACATTCAAAAAATGAAGATCATGGCATCTGGTCCCATCACTTCATGGCAAATAGATGGGGAAACAATGGAAACAGTAAATGACTTAATTTTCTTGAGCTCCAAAATCACTGCAGATGGGGACTGCAGCCATGAAATTAAAAGATGCTTGCTCCTTGGAAGAAAAGTTATGACAAACCTAGACAGCATATTAAAAAGCAGAGACATTACTTCACCAACAAAAGTCCATCTAGTCAAAGCTAATATTTTTCCAGTAGTCATGCATGGAAGTGAGAGTTAGACCATAAGGAAAGCTGAGTGCCGAAGAATTGATGCTTTGAACTGTGGTGTTGGAGAAGACTCTTGAGAGTCCCTTGGACTGCAAGGAGATCCAACCAGTCAATCCTAAAGGAAATCAGTCCTGAGTGTTCATTGGAAGGACTGATGCTGAAGCAGAAGCTCCAATACTTTGGCCATCTGATGTGAAGAACTGACTCACTGGGAAAGACCCTGATGCTGGGAAAGATTGAGGGCAGGAGGAGAAGGGAATGACAGAGGATGAGATGGTTGGATGGCATCATTGACTCAATGGACATGAGTTTGAGCAAGCTCCAGGAGCTGGTGATGGACAGGGAAGCCTGGTGTGCTGCAGTCCATGGGGTCACAAGGAGTTGGACATGACTGAGCGACTGAACTGTGTGAACTGTGTATTCCAATGGGGGGCTGCACTTATGCAAAGAGCAGGGTAGCTTCAGGTGAAGACGCACACTGTGATGGAAAGGAACACTGTAAAGGGGCAGTGAGTCCTGACTCGGGGGTGGGAGGAAGAGCCTACGTCAGAAAGGAGAAGGCTTCGCTGAGGATGTGACCAGTGACCTGCCACCTACATGACAAAGAGGAGTCCCCCAGGTGAACCTCCAAGACGGAGGCAGCAGCCCGCAGCAGGCACTGGGCTAGATCAGAGCTTGGTGGGATCAGTGAGTGCCCAGGATGGGGACGGGGAAGCTTTCATCAGGTTTATGTTTTTAAAAGATCACTCTAGATAGTAAACGTACACGCATCAGAAGCTCCTGCCATATGTTCAGTGCACAGGTTTCACGGAGACTGTAGAAATGCTTGTAAGAAATGCTTGCGAGCAGTGTTAGACGCATAACCTGTGTTATAGAGCCTGTTTTTAAAGATTCTTTTTTTCATGTGGACCATTTATTGGATTTGTCACAATATTGCTTCTGTTTCATGTTTTGGCTCTTTTGGCCACGAGGCATGTAGGATCTTAGATCCCCGACCGCATGCCCTGCATTGGAAGGTGAAGTCCCAACTACTAGACTACGAGGGAAGTCCCTGTAAGAGGCTTCCTAAGGAGTGATTAGTACTTCCTAGAGAGAGTAATCCAAAGATAATGAAAATAGAGACCTGCTTCTAGCAGTTCGGAGTCTAGGAAAGACGAACCAACAGCTCATTATGATGCATGGCAGTTAAGACCTAGAACGGATGTGTGAGTAGTGGGCATATCAACAGTGCCGTGTTGGAATAAGGTGCAAAGGACCCAGCCAGAAGGAAAAACAGAAAGTTAGTTTCAGTTGGAAGGAAAACAGCATGATGGCTTTTGGCATAAGTGCAAAGTGGGAGGTGGAGCTAAGGGAGGCAGGGACCCAGGCAGAGCTCAGGTCATCAGGGGTTTGTGAACCGAGAGAATGAGCAGAGGGGTGTCCTGTGGGTGATGGGGAATCACTGGAGGGTTTTTGACGAGTGGGTACCTCACTAGGGTCTGTTGCTCGGGAAGATTCATTGGGCTGGAGGGTAATTTGGAGAAGGGCAGAGTGCCCTGCAGGTTAGGAGTTCCTGACTGTTGATGGTTCTGGTGACAGGGAGGAAGTGAGGGCTGGACCAGGGTGATGGACAAGAGGTGGAAAGCAGGCAATGACTTTAGTAAAACTTTGGAGGCAAAAAATCAGCAGGATTTTAGGAATTCGGCAGTCCAGAGGTTAGGGCTCAGTGCTTTCACTGCTGATGGCCTAGGTTCAATCCCTGGTTGGAGAAGGACAATTACTCAGGCTGCATGGCATGGCAAAAACAAAAACAAAAAACAAAAAAAATCAGCAAGAGCTGATGCAGAGAGCAACCCCATGGACTGTAGCCTACCAGGTTCCTCTGTCCATGGGATTTTCCAGGCATAGTACTGGAGTGGATTGGCATTTCCTTCTCCAGCGGATCTTCCCGACCCAGGGATGGAACCGAGGTCTTTCGCATTGTAGACAGACACTTTACCGTCTGAGCCACCGGGGAAGTCCAAACATGCCATAGAATGTTTTAAATTAAAGTGATTAGATTGGAAGGTTAGAGTGCAGTTAACGTCCTCTGTCTGGGGCAGTGGTATAAGACAGGTCAGGTGCTAAGCAAATGCTCAATAAATGCTTATTTTTTAAAATCATAATTATTATCAGATTCAGAGTCACAGGCTTTCCAGGGAAATACCCTCCAGGAGACAAGGAAGATGAGAATCTAGTCCTGGCCTCAGGGGCCCTGGGATTGCAGGGCGGGATGGTAGGCTGAGAGCTGGGGGTCAGTGCAGGATACAGGAGGGGTCACCAGCTTATCACAGACTCCCTCAGTTGCACTCCAGAAACTGTTACTGGCTCTCATCCCTTCACACATTTATCAGAGTTTCCACTCATCACCAGTAGGGTGGAGGTGGTGGTTTAATTGCTAATTTGTGTCCAGCTCTTGCGACCCCATCGACTGTAGCCTGCCAGGCTCCTCTGTCCATACTAGGCAAGAATACTGGAGTGGGTTGTCATTTCCTTCTTCAGGGGATCTTCCCGAAGCAGAGATCAAACCCAGGTCTCTGCATTGCAGGCAGACTCTTTACCTACTGAGCTACAATCTTAAATTTTACCATTAAAAAGCACACTTTGCCCCCTTTTTAGGATTATTCTCTTAAGATAGAATCCCAGAAATGCTGTTACTTCGTTAAAGGCCTCCCATATTTTGAGGTTTATGCTTTAGGCTTTTACTATTCACATTGTTTCCTTCATTTATAAATGTATTCTCTTTTTGGCCCAGCCGAGACTTAAAAAGCATTTACACGTGGAACTTGTTCTCTTTCTGCTCTTAGAAAATCTGAACTTCTACAGCACAAGCCTGCGGGAGCCTGGCAGATGATGGTGGAGATTCAAGGCCAGGTCAGCCCTGTTGCTCCAGCCAGTAGCCAGTCAATCACCAGGAGTAGAATCTAACCTCGGAGAAGGCACTGGCAACCTACTCCGGTATTCTTGCCTGGAAACTACCATGGATGGAGGAGCCTGGTGGGCTGCAGTCCATGGAGTTGCTAAGAGTTGGACACGACTGAGCAACTTCCTTTTCACTTTTCACTTTCATGCATTGGAGAAGGAAATGGCAACCCACTCCAGTATTCTTGCCTGGAGAATCCCAGGGATGGGGGAGCCTGGTGGGCTGCCGTCTATGGGGTCACACAGAGTTGGACACGACTGAAGGGACTTAGCAGCAGTAGCAGCAGAATCTAACCAAAAGATGCACGCATCAGCTCAGTGATGTCCAGCGTAAATTGCCAGTTCACAGAATTGTGAGCTACGTACACATGCTAGGCTTTGGGGTGGTCTGCTATACGGCAACGTTATTGGATATATCCCCTCACTTCTAGATGGACTCATGTGACCAGTTTTGAGCAACAGAATGGATAAAAGTGATGTACGCATCACCTCCAGGACTGGCCCCTAAAATCTTCTGAGACTGTTCTCTTGCTTTTTTTCCCTGGCCTGTGGATTAAGAGAGCAGAAGGCTGGAAGGAGGTTCGAGGGGATGTGGTCAATCAAACAGAAAGAATACAAGTCAGATGCACTCCTTAGAGGATGCTGTCCAGACAGCCATCCAGCCAGGAAAACCCTGGATGACTTTGCATGAATGAACTGGTCAAGTGCTTGGTGAGTTTTTATGCTGAGTCATTGAGACAGTGTGTGAGGTGTGTGTGTGTGTGTGTGTGTGTGTGTGTGACAGAGAGAGAGAGAAAGAGAGCAACTAGCATTAAAGTTTGGTTATTGCACCTACTACTTGATGCTCTAAAGAATTGATGCTTTCAAACTCTGGTGCTGGAGAAGACTCTTAAGAGTCCCTTGGACCACAGGGAGATCAAATCAGTTCATTCTAAAGGAAATTCAACCCTGAATATTTATTGGAAGGACTAAACCTGAAACTCCAAACCTGAAACGCCACCTGATGCAAACAGCTGACTCTTTGGAAAAGAGCTGATGCTGGAAAAGATTGAGCGCAGGAGGAGAAGGGGGAGACAAGGGATGAGATGAGTAAATGGCATGACCGATTCCATGGACATGGACTTGGGCAAACTCCTGGGAGATGGTGAGGGACAGGGAGGCCTGGGGTGCTGCAGTCCATGGGGTTGCAAGGAGCTGGACAAGACCTGGCAACTGAATAACAACTATGCTTAACCTACTATATCAAATCCATAGTTTAGGTAGTGGAGAATGATCTATGTTGAGAAAGGGTGAATTGGGGATAGAATATGAACAAATTTTTATCCTGGCTAAGGTGTTTATTTACTGTGTTTTATGTAATGAAGGGCCAATTAGCCATTTTTTAG
The DNA here is from genome assembly GCF_014754425.2 of Oryx dammah. Classification (NCBI taxonomy): domain Eukaryota; kingdom Metazoa; phylum Chordata; class Mammalia; order Artiodactyla; family Bovidae; genus Oryx; species Oryx dammah. The sequence continues at coordinate 188,821,332 of NW_024070186.1, read as the reverse complement.
CAGAAGAGTAACAAGGCGAACTTGGACAGTCAAATGCTTTCTCTCTCTCTCCCCAAGCTTTGCTACCTAACATGCTGTGAGCACTGTTGATGTTTAGGAAATAACTGTTTAAAGCAAGGTTGGAAAGAGCCATGTGGAATGACATTACCAAATCTTCATAGCTCTGCTGTTTTAGCGGTGCCACAATTATCATTTGTTCTTAATTATATCCACTGCTTTGAGTGGTGATGTCAGAAGTTCTTACCTGAATTTAGTTCAATATCTGTAGCTGTGCATTGCTCTCCTTTAACACGCTCCAGGGGAGGCACTGGTGCTTTGCTCCTCTCCCTTGGGAAAGACTCCTTGAAATCGCTCCAGACTGTGAACTGCATCTCTAGCGATATCTGGAGGATTCAATCCGCAGAAAGCCTGCTTAAGCCTGATGTGAAGTTTGCATGTTCTCTCCTCTCTTCCAGAACAGGGACACTTTGCCTTTTAAGGACAACATTAAAATGTGAGGTCCAGAGGAGGCCTGCAAAATGACAAAACCTTTGCATTCTCTTGCTTCTTTGCCTTCCTATAATTTTCTGTGCCTGATTCGTCACATTCAATGAGGAATCGTTATGGCGCCCTCCCATCCACTCTCCAAATTCTTTGTACTCAACTTCTTTTGCCCTGTCTTCTTCATGATTTTCAGTTTTGCTGGAATAATAAACTCCAGACTGTTCACAGTGTACTTTTTGGTATCACTGAGTTAAAGAGAAGGTATTCAGGATAAACATACTCTTTTCTTCTTTTTAAATTTTTAATTAAGAGAATAATTACTTTACAATATTGTGATGGTTTTTGCCACACACCAACGTGAATCAGCCATAGGTATAATATAATATGTCCTCTCCCTCTTGAACCTCCCTTCCTACATGCCTCCACTACCCACCCACCTAGGTTGTCCCAGAACACCAGCTTTGAGTTCAGTGTGTCACACATCAAACTCCCACGAGCTATCTATGTTTGTAACGTATGTCTCAATGCTACTCTCTCAAATCATCCCACCCTCTCCTTCCCACGCTGTGTCCAAAAGTCTGTTCTAGACGTCTGTGTCTCCTTTGCTGCCCTGCAAGCAGGATCGTCAGTACTGTCTTTCTATAGTCCGTATATATGTGTTAATTTCACGGATGTCGTCTATGACCAAGAAATGAGCAGACTGATTTTTCATTGGCACTCTAGCTCTCCTACTCAAGGTCTGTCAACTTAACCAACCAATGGTTGCCAACTTTATTAAGGGTGCTAATGAATTAAGAAATATCATCAGAAAACAATATGTAACCTTGAGTTTAAAAGTATTAGGGCTTCCCCAGTGGATCAGCGGTAAAGAATTCATCTGCAAAGCAGGAGCCGCAAGTTCGATCCCTGGGTCAGGAAGATCCCCTGGAGGAGGGCATGGCAACCCTCTCCAGTATTCTTGCCTGGAGGATCCCATGGACAGAGGAGCCTGGAGGGGTACAGTCCATAGGGTTGCAAAGACTGAAACAACTTAGCATTCATAAAAGTATTAACCAGAAGCACTCAGTTTCCCAAGCTTTGTAAACACTTAGAATGTATTTTTTTTAATTTATTTATTTTTTTAAATTTATTTATTTATTTTTAATTTTTACTTTACAATTCTGTATTGGTTTTGGCATAGATTAACTGTCCCCTAAGGGCGTAATTAAAGAATTTAGCTGTTCTGTTTCAAACACAAGGAACCAAGGTTCAATCAAACACAACAGTCTGGTGATTGCCAACAAACATGAAGCAAACGGTTGATGTGAGACGCTGTAACCACAGACCTGGATGCTCCCTGATAGGTGAGTCTGTAACTTTCCTCCGACAGACTAATCAGGGAAAAACACCACCTGCCACACACTGCCTGATCATTGCCTGTTTGGGTTTATTCTTTGATATTTTACCTGTATTGCAATAACAATAATAGTAAGAATTGATGAGGCATCTTGCAAAATTGTTTTCCAGACAGGTGTTAAATGTGTGTGCTATTATCAGAAGTGGTCAGGACTGTGTCGTATCATGTTTTACACAGCCATATTGGCGAAGAATCTGCCTGCAGTGTGGGAGGCGCAAGAGATGCAGGTTCGATCCTTGGTTTGGGAAGATTCCCTGGAGGAGGAAATGGCAACCCACACCAGTGTTCTTGCCTGAAAAAATGCTATGGACAGAGGAACCTGGCAGGCGATAGTCCAAAGGGTCACAAAGAGTTGGACACGACTGAGCACACAGGTGGACAGATTGAGGAATAACTGACATCTAACAAACAGTACACGTTTAAGCATATGGCGTGATAACTTTGATGTACGCATACACCCACGAAACCATCACCACCATCGACACAATGACATCTCTGCCACCCCTAAAGTTTCCTATGTCTCTTTGTATTTCTTCGTTTCTAAACTCTGACTGCTTGCCAGGCAACCACTGATCTTTGTGTCTTTTGGATTTTTAAGAATTTTTAATAAATGAAAACATGCAGTATCATTCATCTGGCGTAATTCTTTTGCGATTCATGTACTTTACAGAGGTATCAAGAGTTCACTGCCTTTTACTCCTGAGTAGTATTCCATTATGTGGATACATCACAGATTGTGTATCCATTCACCTGCTGTTGGACATTTCGGTTGGTTCAAGTTTTTGGCTATTATGAATAAAGCTGTTATGAATATCTGCATACAAATCTTTGTGTGGACATATGGTTTTATTTCTCTTGGATAAATAGCTATGGATCATATCGCAGGAGTACTCTTAATTGTTTAGGAAACTGCCAAAATGCTTTCCAAAGTGGTTTTGCCATTTAACATTCCAAGCAGAAGTTTATGAGAATTTCAGAATCTCCTGAAATTAAATTCAAAATATTATGTTTATTTATAAGTACTCATTTCTCTAGGGAAAGGGTTCATAGCCTAAATATTTGCAGCCGACATATATCCAATATGATGTTTTCATTTAATTTTTTATCTCTTGCCGTTGTGTAATACGTATCCATTTGATTCTAATTTTTTATAAAAGCAGTTATTTAGTTCTAATTTTTTCCACTTTATTAAATAAATCTATTTCATGGAAAAAGTTTTCCTATTGTCCTCATATCTTTTATCCTCAATTGTCATGATGCAGAATTCTTCCAAATATCTCACTTACATTTTCTTTTTGGGTGTTCATTGTGTAGCTTAACTTTTATTTTTGCTATTCTATTTTTTTTTTTTTTTAGCCTACCTTGAATACTTACTATTTGGACTGATCCTAGACCTAGGTCAGCTTCTCTCAGGACAAAAGCAAGTCTGATGAAAGAAAAGCTCCAAATCCCTAAGTCTGTGGTCTGGGCAGTTGAGTACATTCTCAGTTAACTACATTTGTGCTTATTAGAACAAGACAAGCTAAAGAGTCAGCTACTGAGCTGAGGCAACAGAAGAGGCCTTCTCTGGATTTGGGGTGGATAGCAGCTTTTGCTAGCTGCTGATAAATATTTTTGTTGTTTCCTAACAATGGATGGACAGGGGTCAAGGGCAATCAGAAGAGCAAATTCTTCTGATAAACATTTAGTTTATTCTCATAAACATTTAGTATTATTCCATAGGACTTTCAACATTTTTTCATAATGAGCAAGTGTGAAAGACCTAATCTGACAATATAGGTAGCCAGTGGTTGTATTATTTGGTCATTATTATGTATTATATAATATATTCTATTATTATTTAGTATGATTATAAAATATAATTTTTTGTATATTTGAATAAAGTGGCTGAAATAGCTCACTTGGGAGAGTGCTAGACTGAGGATCTAAAGGTCCCTGATTCCGTCTGGGATTTTGGCAAGTTAAACTTTTGGGCTTCCCTGGTGGCTCAGTGGTAAAGATCCGCCTGCCAATACAGGAGACTTGGGTTTGATCCCTGGGTCGGAAGATGCCCTGGAGGAGGAAATGGCAACCCGCTCCAGTATTCTTACCTGGGAAATCCCATAGACAAAGAAGTCTGGCAGGCTACAGTCCATGGGGCCCCAAAGAGTTGGGCATGACAGTGACTGAGCATGCATGCATATTTGATTATATTATTTGGTATGTATATCTACCAAAGTGATCCCAGTTGAAGTAGCTCTTATTCTGATCCAACAGCAAACTCATTCTGGATGTATGTGGCATCCAAAACTTGGGTAGGGTTGCTAAAATAAGTATGATGTACATTAAGTCAGGAAATTGTTTCTCCTGAAGACTTGAGGCCTTCTTCAAAGGACTGTGGAGGAACCATGGAGATCAGTTAACCTGTGGCACTGCCATTTTCAGTTCAGTTCAGTTCAGTCGCTCAGTCGTGTCTGACTCTTGGTGACCCCATGAATCGCAGCACGCCAGGCCTCCCTGTCCATCACCATCTCCTGGAGTTCACCCAGACTCACGTCCATCGAGTCCATGATGCCATCCAGCCATCCCATCCTTGGTCGTCCCCTTCTCCTCCTGCCCCCAATCTCTCCCAGCATCAGAGTCTTTTCCAATGAGTCAACTCTTCGCATGAGGTGGCCAAAGTACTGGAGCTTCAGCTTTAGCCATCATTCCTTCCAAAGAAATCCCAGGGTTGATCTCCTTTAGAATGGACTGGTTGGATCTCCTTGCAGTCCAAGGGACCCTCAAGAGTCTTCTCCAACATCACAGTTCAAACGCATCAATTCTTCAGTGCTCAGCCTTCTTCACAGTCCAACTCTCACATCCATACATGACCACAGGAAAAACCATAGCCTTGACTAGACGGACCTTAGTCGGCAAAGTAATGTCTCTGCTTTTGAATATGCTATCTAGGTTGGTGATAACTTTTCTTCCAAGGAGTAAGCGTCTTTTAATTTCATGGCTGCACTCACCATCTGCAGTGATTTTGGAGCCCAAAAAATAAAGTCTGACATTGTTTCCACTGTTTCCCCATCTATTTCCCATGAAGTGATGGGACCATATGCCATGATCTTTGTTTTCTGAATGTTGAGCTTTAAGCCAACTTTTTTGCTCTCCTCTTTCACTTTTATCAAGAGGCTCTTTAGCTCCTCTTCACTTTCTGCCATAAGGGTGGTGTCATCTGCATATCTGAGGTTATTGATATTTCTCCCAGCAATCTTGATTCCAGCTTGTGTTTCTTCCAGTCCAGCATTTCTCATGATGTACTCTGCATATAAGTTAAATAAGCAGCGTGACAATATACAGCCTTGGCGGACTCCTTTTCCTATTTGGAACCAGTCTGTTGTTCCATGTCCAGTTCTAACTGTTGCTTCCTGGCCTGCATACAGGTTTCTCAAGAGGCAGATCAGGTGGTCTGCTATTCCCATCTCTTTCAGAATTTCCCACAGTTTATTGTGATCCACACAGTCAAAGGCTTTGGCATAGTCAATAAAGCAGAAATAGATGTTTTTCTGGAACTCTCTCGCTTTTTCCATGATCCAGTGGATGTTGGCAATTTGATCTCTGGTTCCTCTGCCTTTTCTAAAACCAGCTTGAACATCAGGGAGTTCACGGTTCACATATTGCTGAAGCCTGGCTTGGAGAATTTTGAGCATTACTTTACTAGCATGTGAGATGAGTGCAATTGTGCGGTAGTTTGAGCATTCTTTGGCATTGCCTTTCTTTGGGATTGGAATGAAAACTGACCTTTTCCATTCCTGTGGCCACTGCTGAGTTTTCCAGATTTGCTGGTATATTGAGTGCAGCACTTTCACAGCATCATCTTTCAGGATTTGAAACAGCTCAACTGGAATTCCATCACCTCCACTAGCTTTGTTCGTAGTGATGCTTTCTAAGGCCCACTTGACTTCACATCCAAGATGTCTGGCTCTAGATTAGTGATCACATCATCATGATTATCTGGGTCGTGAAGATCTTTTTTGTACAGTTCTTCTGTGTATTCTTGCTACCTCTTCTTAATATCTTCTGCTTCTGTTAGGTCCATACCATTTCTGTCCTTTATTAAGCCCATCTTTGCATGAAATGTTCCCTTGGTATCTCTAATTTTCTTGAAGAGATCTCTAGTCTTTCCCATTCTGTTCTTTTCCTCTATTTCTTTGCATTGATCGCTGAAGAAGGCTTTCTTATCTCTTCTTGCTATTCTTTGGAACTCTGCATTCAGATGGTTATATCTTTCCTTTTCTCCTTTGCTTTTTGCCTCTCTTGTTTTCACAGCTATTTGTAAGGCCTCCCCAGACAGCCATTTTGCTTTTTTGCATTTCTTTCCCATGGGTATGGTCTTGATCCCCATCTCCTGCACAATGTCAAGTGCCGTTTTACCACCTGGGAAAAGTTTTGGACATTATCAACTAATCACAAATATACTCAGACCCTATAAACCATCAGTTCCAGTCCTAGGCAACTCACACATGTATATATGTTCAATAGAAATGTGCTTGCATGCACCAGAGATATATATAGGATTATTCATATTTGCAATTTGGGTTATAGCCCTAAACCATAAGCAATCCCAATGTCTATCAAAATTTGAGTAAATACACCAGACAATCTTAGAGGAAATCAATCCTGAATACTCATTGGGAGGACTGTTGATGAAGCTGAGGCTCCCATAGTTTAGTCACCTGATGCAAAGAGCCAACCCATTGGAAAAGACAGCGATGCTGGGAAAGACTGAGGGGAGGAGGAGCAGGGGGTAACAGAGGATGAGCTGGTCAGACAGTATCACTGACTCAATAGACAGGGGTTTGAGCAAACTCCGGGAGATAGTGAGGGACAGGGAAGCCTGGTGTGCTGTGGTTCATGGGGTCGCAAAGAGTCACACGCTATGTGGTGATTGAACAATGATACCCACCACAGAGTAGTCATAATGGAATTCCACACAGCAATGAAAGTAAATGGTGTGTTGTTACCTGCTACAACCTGAATGCATCTTATAAATATCATGCCGGGGAAAACGGATGAAAGTCTATTGGGGACAAAAGGACGTGCACATTTCTTCTCCAGCTGGTTGCCTCGAGGAGTGGATATTAGGTGAGCAGATTATATCTCAGTGTCCAGTCTCTGGGAACAAGAGGCATGGGGAGAGTGGACCTACTTCCAGCCACAGCAGCCACTGGCACCAGTAGGAGAGGAGGCACAGGGAGGACCAGGTGAATATGGTGCGAAATCAAAGTACATCCCCAAAGGCAGTCTGAGATAGAGACTGGGGAGCACTCAGAACTAAGCAGCAAAAGTGGGAGGGTCAGAGGTGATTAACCAGTGGGACGGATGTCAGCATGAACAAGAGCCAGGAAGACCAAGAAATGACAGCTGTGGTCAGCGCATGATCTGTCCAGACCAAATGCCATGGACAGTGACTAGAGGACTTATTGTTTTAATCTTTCTTTTAATAAAAATTTAAGTGTAGATTTTACAGGGAAAATTACAGAAATCAAAACTATGTCACAACAATTTGTCAACTGCAAAACCCTCTTAAGTGTGATCCATCATTCAGCAACCAACCTCTATCCCCATTTTCCTCCAGGAAAGTAACTGATCCCAGGTTAAGATCCTGAATATCTTGACAAATCTCTTGTTTTTCTTTACAGTGTTGCTGCTGAAAGCATGTGTACTCATACCTAATGGATTTGTTTGCCTGTTTCTTGAGCAGTGGTAAACTTCTTGATGAAAGCGAAAGTGGAGAGTGAAAAAGCTGGCTTAAAACTCAGCATTCAAAAAACAAAGATCATGGCATTCGGTCCCATCACTTCATGGGAAATAGATGGGGAAACATATGGAAACATATTTTCTTGGGCTCCAAAATCACTGCAGATGGTGACTGCAACCATGAAATTAAAAGATGCTTGCTCCTTGGAAGGAAAGCTATGACCAATCTAGACAGCATATTAAAAAGCAGAGACATTACTTTGCTGACAAAGGTCCATCCAGTCGAAGCTATGGTTTTTCCAGCAGTCATGTGTGGATGTGAGAGTTGGACTATAAAGAAAGCTGAGCACTGAAGAATTGATGCTTTTAAACTGTGGTGCTGGAGAAGACTTTTGAGAGTCCCTTGGACTGCAAGGGGATTCAACCAGTCAATCCTAAAGGAAATCAGGTCTGAATATTCACTGGAATGACTGATGCTGAAGCTGAAGATCAAATACTTTGGCCACCTGATGCAAAGAACTGACTCATTGGAAAAGACCCGGATGCCAGTCAAGGTTGAAGGCAGGAGAAGAAGGGGATGACAGAGGATGAGATGGTTGGATGGCATCACTGACTTGATGGACATGAGTTTGAGCAAGCTCCAGGAATTGGTGATGGACAAGGAAGCCTGGTGTGCTGCAGTCCATGGGGTCACAGAGTCGGACACAACTGAGTGACTGAACTGAATTTCTTAGACATTATATAAAGAGAATCCTATACTATGTATCTTTTGTATCCCACACTTATTTTGTCCCATTTGTAGAAAAAATTTGGAGAGGCACTGAGTAGAGGGAAGGTCATACTACACTGATTAATTGGGTTTAAATTAAAAAGAAAAAAATCACTATCTTCAAAATGAAGTTACCAAATATGCCCTATTTAAAATAAACATTGATCATTTTCTCAAAGGGCACACTAATTAAAAGTGATTTGAGGATAATATTAAGTGTGCTCAGTCGTGTCTGACTCTTTGCAGACCTATGGACTGTAGCCCACCAGGCTCCTCTGTCCATGGGATTTTGCCAGCAAGAATACTGGAGTGGGTTGCCATGCCCTCCTCCAGAGAATCTTTCTGACCTGCGGATCAATCCCACATCTCTTGCAACTCTTGCATTGGCAGGCACATTCTTTACCATTGAGCCAGCTGGGAAGCCAATTTGAGGATAGAATGGGCACAAATGTTTATTGATTTCCTACTATGTGCCAGACATTGTGCTAAACCCCGATGTAATCCCACCCTATGGCGTGTGCATTATTACCTCCAGTTTACAGGTGAGGAAACTGGGGTCCGTGGAAGGTCACTGGTGCACCCTCACTCAGTCTGGTAATGATGGAGAGAACCTGGGATTGAAACTGTACTGGGCTTGGCTCAAAAACAAAGACTCTTTCCACACCATTATGGTGCAACACTTGTGGACAGGATGATATATACAGGGCAGACTTGGCAAAATAAACATGTTACATTGCAAACATCTGACAAGTCAGGTATTTGCCAGGTGGGACAGGTGAGATGGTCCTGCCTGTTACCTCTGTACTACTGTTGAGTGAACAAAGTAATTATTGGTCGGGGCAAACTCATGGTGTCTGGATAACTCATTAGCTCTTATTTGTTTCAAGTCTGATGGTGTATGACAAAAGGATTTGTTCCAGATGTCAAAGGAGCACAATGGAGTTTAACAGCCTGTGTATTTAGAAAAGCTTCACCGTAGGAAACCACCGGAGGTCACCGAGGCAGAGAGAGGTTGGTCAAAGCCAGCTCCACTTCACTATAAGCCCCCAGCACTCTTCCCGGGAAGTCACCATTTTGTGTTCGAACTCATCCATAATTCTTTGTGCACAACTCAGAATGCTAATGCCTTTTCCATTTTCTGAACTTGAGGTCCTTGAAGAGATTATTGAAATAAATTCCTTTTGGGTTTGGTGCTGGAAAAACATTTTATCTAATGCACACACACACACACACACACACACACACACACGCATACATGCTCTCCTATTCCCATAATCCTAACTACCGAATTCAATGTGCTATACTTTTTAATTTTGCTTGTCAGGAAGCTTGGAGTTCAATTTCCTATTCAAGTGTAGAGTTCAGCTTAGCCTAACTTCCTCATAAAATTAGATGCCCACTCTGTCCTTGTTTTATCACTATTTAAATGATCCTTTATTATCTATATGACTCTTCATCCACTTCATGTTCTGCTTTCTCTCCTTCAGCCACAACTTTTCAACAATAACAGATATTTAAGGAGCACCAATTAGGTGCCAGACACCATTCTAGGTGTATGGAGAAGATGGGGAAGACGTGGTAACTAAACACCATCTATGTTCCTAGTAGCATCCTGGGTTGCAAATAGAAAGGGACATAGCAGAAAACAAGCCCAGTAGATGAAGCACTAGAGAGCTAAATGCCTAGTGTGATGCCAGCTGGTGATGAACACCTCAAAGAAAACAGAGGCAGGGTGAGTTAGAGACATCCTGTCCTGAGGACGATTAGGCAGAACCAGCAAATGACCCAAGAGACTCCATCATGTTGAAATGTGGAGTGAGAGTATCCTAGGAAGAAGGACTAGCATGTTCAGAGACCCACTGAAACCTTTTGGTTTTTGATGATTGCGTGGCAACATTTTCACAGTTTCAGGGAGATGGTGAGGAACAGTGAGGCCTGGCGTGCTGCAGTCCATGGGGTCACCAGAAGTTGAACATGGCTTGGGAAGAGAACAGCTGAACAACAACAATTACAAACGTGTAGAAGAGTTTGAATTGATAAGAACTCCCATACCCCCTTCACCCCTGTTCCCAGGTGTTAACATTTCATTGCATTGCTCACATTCCCCCCACTCTCTATCACACACATGCACACACACACATGCACACACACACACACACCATTCTTTTCCTTTACCATTTGATAGCAGGCTGCAGATGTGACCTCCCTTCATTTATAAAGACTCTAGGATATGTCCCCTAAAACAAAGCCACCATACGACCTTCCAGATCAGAAAGTCAACATTTTCACTGCACTCCCGTCCAATCCAAAGACGGCATTCAAATTTTGCCAACTGTCTCAACTATGCCTCTTGTCTTTTATGATCCAGGGTGCCACCCTACGTATTGTATCTCATTGTTATGTCTGCTCATTTCCTCTAACCAGGAGCAGCTCCTTGTATTCCCTGTCTCTCACATTCTCAATAGTTTTAAAGGGTACAGGCTTCACCCATGGTCAGATGACCCTCGGTGTGTGTCTAACTAACGTCCTCCCCAGCACCAGATACAGATTGCACATTCCTGGTAGGGATATCACAGAAATGATGCTGTGTTCTCAGCACATTGCATTAAGTATATGCAATACCAGCTCAAACTACCCACCACTGGTGATATTAACCTAGATCACCTGGTCAGGCTGATTTACGCCAGGTTTCGCCACCATTATGACATCGTTTTCCCTTTTGTAACTGGTTATTATCTTGTGGGGGTATATTCTGAGATCATAGCAATGATATCACACCTTAGCACGTCTCAACCAACACCTGTCTTAATCAGTGATCGCTGATCCACTATATGTGTATCCAAAGACCACTCTGATGGCTTCCCCAAAGTGACCGTCTCTTTCCATCATTTTACACTTATTAGGTTGAACTTTCCGTAAGGTAGAGCATCTCTTCTCCTTTTGTTTATTTACATCAGAATAAACCCAGAGATTTTTACTTTATTTACTGCGTTAGAATCTGTAATACTTAAACACAGTTTTGAAACCACGTTTTTTAAAGCTTCCTCCCACAGCTGGATTGATTCAATGTTTACAGCCAGTCTGTTTACCAGAGTGCTACTGTTCATTTGTTGGTTGGCTGAAGTTGATCATCTAGTATTTCTTTAACAAGACCCTGTGGGATTTGTAGTCTCCAAGTTTTTATGCCCTTTAAAATGATTTTTTTCTGTAATAACTCTATTGAGTTATAACTCACTTGCCATACAATTTATCCATTTAGCTTGTACAATTGAACGGCTTTTAGCATTGGGTTGGCCCAAAAGTTTGCTTGGTTTTAATCTTGAGAAAGAAGAATGGAACTGGAGGAATCAACCTGCCTGACTTCAGTCTCTGCTACAAAGCCACAGTCATCAAGACAGTATGGTACTGGCACAAAGACAGAAATATAGATCAATGGAACAAAATAGAAAGCCCAGAGATAAATCCACGCACCTATGGACACCTTATCTTTGACAAAGGAGGCAAGAATATACAATGAAGAAAAAGGCAATCTCTTTAACAAGTGGTGCTGGGAAAACTGGTCAACCACTTGTAAAAGAATGAAACTAGAATACTTTCTAACACCACACGCAAAAATAAACTCAGAATGGATTAAAGATCTAAATGTAAGACCAGAAGCTATAAAACTCCTAGAGGAAAACAGGCAAAACACTCTCTGACATAAACCACAGCAGGATCCTCTATGACCCACCTCCCAGAATATTGGAAATAAAAGGAAAAATAAACAAATGGGACCTAATTAAAATTAAAAGCTTCTCTGCACAACAAAGGAAACTATAAGCAAGGTGAAAAGACAGCCTTCAGATGGGAGAAATAATAGCAAATGAAGCAACTGACAAAGAATTAATCTCAAAAATATACAAGCAACTCCTGCAGCTCAATTCCAGAAAAATAAACGACCCAATCAAAAAGTGGGCCAAAGAACTAAACAGACATTTCTCCAAAGAAGACATACAGATGGCTAACAAACACATGAAAAGATGATCAACATCACTCATTATCAGAAAATGCAAGTCAAAACCACAGTGAGGTACCATTTCACACCAGTCAGAATGGCTGCGATCCCAAAGTCTGCAAGCAATAAATGCTGGAGAGGGTGTGGAGAAAAGGGAACCCTCTTACACTGTTGGTGGGAATGCAAACTAGTACAGCAACTATGGAGAACAGTGTGGAGATTCCTTAAAAAACTGGAAATAGAACTGCCTTATGACCCAGCAATCCCACTGCTGGGCATACACACCAAGGAAAGCAGAATTAAAAGAGAAACATGTACCCCAGTGTTCATCACAGCACTGTTTACAATACCCAGACATGGAAGCAACCTAGATGTCCATCAGCAGATGAATGGATAAGAAAGCTGTGGTACATATATACAATGGAATATTACTAAGCCATTAAAAAGAATACATTTGAATCAGTTCTAATGAGGTGGATGAAACTGGAGCCTATTACACAGAGTAAAGTAAGCCAGAAAGAAAAACACCAATACAGTATACTAACACATACATATGGAATTTAGAAAGATGGTAATGATAACCCTGTATGCAAGACAGCAAAAGAGACACAGATGTATAGAACAGTCTTTTGGACTCTGTGGGAGAGGGCGAGGGCAGGTTGATATGGGAGAATGGCATTGAAACATGTAAATTATCACATGTGACACCAATCACCAGTCCAGGTTCAATGCATGAGACAGGGTGCTCAGGGCTGGTGCACTGGGATGACCCAGAGGGATGGGACGGGGAGGGAGGTGGGAGGGGGGTTCAGGATGGGGAACACATATACACCCATGGTGGATTCATGTGAATGTATGGCAAAACCAATACAATATTGTAAAGTAAAATAAATAAATAAAACTGAAAAAAAGAGAAAAATCTGAATGAACTTTTTGGCCAGCTAAATATATTCAAAGTTGGCTAATGATTAATACAATTTTAGAACATTTTTATCGGTCTGAAAAGGAACTTGGTGCCTATTAATAGTCATGCTCCATTCTCCCCATCCTCTCTCCTCCCTCTCCCACAGCCCTAGGTAACAACTAATTCATTTTTTGGTCTACATAGAGTTGCCTATTCTGGACATTTTGCATAAGTGAACTCATATGCTATGTGGTCCCTTGTTGTGGCTTTTTTCATTTAGCATAATGTTTTCAAGGTTTATCCATGTTATAAAATATAGCAGTACTTTTTTATGCTTAGTAATATTCCATTATATGGTTATGTTGTTTATCCACTTGTTTGTACTTTCAACAGTTAATGGACACTGGAGTTGTTCCACTTTGGGGTACTGTGAACTATGCTGCTTTGAACATTCATGGACAATTTATTATGTGGATGTAGATTTTCATATCTCTTGGGTATATGACTATGAGTGGAATTTCTGGATCATATGGTAACTCTATGTTTAATATTTTAAGAAATTACCAAACTACTTTCCACAGTTTGTGGCTACACCCAGTTTACATTCCCACCAGCAATGCATACGAATTCCAATGTCTCTGCATCCTCACCAATACTTGTTATTTTCTACCTCTTTTATTATAGTCATCCTAGTGTGGATCACAACAAACTGTGGAAAATTCTTAAAGAGATGGGAATATGAGACCACCTTATCAGTCTCCTAAGAACCCTGTATGCAGGTCAAGAAGCAACAGTTAGAACTGGACATGGAACAATGGACTGGTTCAAAATTGAGAAAAGAGTTCGTCAAGGTTGTATATTGTCACCCTGCTTATTTAACTTATATGCAGAGTACATCATGTGAAATCCTGGGCAGGATGAATCCTAAGCTGGAATTAAGACTGCAGGGAGAAATATCAACAACCTCAGATATGCTGATGATACCACCCTTATGGCAGAAAGCAAAGAGGAACTACAGAGCCTCTAGATGAAGGTGAAAGAGGAGAGTGAAAAAGCTGGCCTAAAGCTCAACATTCAAAAAACTAACATCATGGCATCTGGTTCCATCACTTCATGGTAAGTAGATGGGGAAATAATGGAAACAGTGACAGATTTTCTTTTTTCAGTTTCCAAAATCAAAGTAGATGGTGACTGCAGCTACGAAATTAAAAGACACTTGCTCTTTGGAAGGAAAGCTATGACAAACCTAAACAGTATATTAAAAAGCACAGACATCACTTTGCTGACAAAGGTCCACATAGTCAAAGCTATGGTTTTTCCAGAAGTCGTGTATGGATGTAAGAGCTGGACCATAAAGAAATTCAGTTCAGTTGCTCAGTCATGTCAGACTCTTTGTGACCCCATGGCCTGCAGTCTTCCTTGTCCATCAGCAACTCCTGGAGCTTGCTCAGACTCGTGTCCATCAAGTCAGTGGTGCCATCCAACCATCTCATCCACAGTCTTCCCCCTCTCCTCCTACCTTCAATCTTTCCCAACATCAGGGTCATTTCCAATGAGTCTTCCATAAGGAAGGCTGAGCACCAAAGAATAGATGCTTTCAAATCATGGTGCTGGAGAAGACTCTTGAGAATCCCTTGGACTACAAGAAGATCAAACCAGTCAATCCTAAAGGAGATCAACCCTGAATATTCATTGGAAGGACTGATGCTGAAGCTGAAGCTCCAACACTTTGGCCACTTGATGTGAAAAGCTGACCCTGATGCTGGGAAAGATTGAGGGCAAGAGGAGAAGAGGGCAACAGAGAATGAGATGGTTGGATGGCATCATTGACTCAATGAACATGAGTTTTAGCAAACTCCAGGAGATAGTGAAGGACGGGGAAGACTGGTGAGCTGCAGTTCATGGGGTCATGAAGAGTTGGGCATGACTTAGCAACTGAACAACAAGTGGCTATGAAGTATATCTCATTATGGTTTTGATTTGTATTTTCCTGATGGCGAGGATGTTCTTTGTGCATGTGTGTGTGCTCATCATTTGTATACTTTCTTTGGAGAATGTCTATTCATATCCTTTGCCTATGTTTAAATTGGATTATTCATCTTTTTTTCATGTGTCATTAGAATTCTTTATATATTTCAGGTATAATTCTCTTGTTAGACACATGATTGGCAAAAATTTTCTCCAATTTGTGTGTTGTCTTTTCACTCTCTTTATGGTGTCCTTTGAAACAGAAATATTTTTAATTTGGAAGAAACCTGATTTATTTAATTTTTCTTTTGTTGCTTGTATTTTTGGTGTCATATATAAGAAATTTCTTAAACCAAGGTCATGAAGATTTAGCTGTATGTTTTCTTTTAATAGTTTCATATTTAGCTGTTACATTACAGGTTTTGATCCATTTTGACTTAATTTTTGTAAATGCTATGAGTTAACATCCAGCTTCATTTTTTAGATGTTGACACGACTTAGCAACTGAACAACAATAACAACAACAGTACTGTTGCCCAGACTACTCTTTCTGCCATTTAATTAAGTTGGCACTCTTGTCAAAAATCATCTGAATGTAAATGCTAGAGTATGGATCGAACCTGGATTTCCTGCATTGTAGGCAGCTTCTTTACTGTCTGAGCCACTAGGGAAGTCCCAGGGCATACTTCTAGGCTCTCTATTTTTTATTTGTCTATATGTCTATCCTTATGCCAGTACTAGCATGATTTTCTTTTGCATTCATACTTTTAACAAAAGTCATGCTGAGTATAAGATGGTTGGGTCACCATTTCTTACCTTGGAGTTTTTGGCAGTGTTAACTCTACTGTCTCTAGTACTGATTATAGAAAAATTGAGGTCTGATCCACTGATGTTTATCCTTAGAGCCAACTTACTATTTTGATTCCATGCCCCCAAACTGTTTATGTGTAATGTTCACTGTTTCTTAGAATATTGCATGGGCTAATAGTTCTATGTCAACTTTTTTTTGAGAGCACAGTGTGCCTTCATTATGTGGATTCAATCTCTATTTACTAGAATGTTTTCTTGAACTAAAATCTTAAAATATAATTTTTTGTTTCATTATTTTAGTGTCTTCTTTGAGGACAATGATTATGACAAGTTGGAACTCTTCATTATTTTCATAGATATGTAAGTAGATAGATGATTGATAGATACATAGATATGATACAGACAGATAATATAGAAATATATATTATATATTTACGCATTTATACAATGTATGTATATACTTTGGTTCTTCTTTTATGTTCATTTCTGCTTGATTTTCTTACTCTTTTCTGCTATCATAATTACTATGCTTTCAACTATACTAATTCTTTATCTTGTCTTTAGTGTAGCTTGTGTTTCTCTGAAATTTTATTTTTCTCTTCTATTAATGTTTCCTTCCTATTCACTTCTTTCTGAGAGCTTCTGTTTCATCTCGTTCTGTTTTCATGGCATATATTCTGTGTGCTTATATTTCTGCTTTGAGCTTTATTTCTGAATATGTCATTAAAATGTTATTTAATGAGTGAAACTGTAGTGATATTATTCCTCTGTTCAAAGACTGTGCTTTTCCTCTACGCATTTCTCATTTGCCATTTTCTCCCACTTCTGGCTTTTTCCCCTATAGTTTCCATACAGTTTCTGTCTTGGTCCCTTTGATATGACACTTTGTCTTTGACTGAAGTGCGCTTTTTTTCTGGACATACGATTTAAGGATTCTGTGTTGGGAAGGGTGGGCGGATGTTAGTAGGCCCAGAAGAAAATCTGCCTGTTGTCCCATGAAACACCTCGGGACTTGGAGCCAGGTTCTATCTCTTCTCCACCAACAGAAACATGCTCCCACCGCCATCCCTCTTGCTCACTCTGCTCACTGACAGACCGCTTCCTGCAAGGAGGATTCCCTGTCACAGCATTACTAAGGCCTCAGCTCAGCTGGTAAAGAATCCGCCTGCAATGCAAGAGACCCCGGTTCCACTCCTGGGTTGGGAAGATCCCCTGGAGAAGGGATAGGCTACCCACTTCAGTATTATTGGGCTGCCCTGGTAGCTCAGATGGTAAGAATCCGCCTGCGATGCAGAAGACACGGGTTTAATCCCTGGGTTGGGAAGATCCCCTGGAAAAGGGGATGGCAACCCTCTCCAATACTCTTGCCTGGAGAATCCCATGGACAGAGGAGCCTGGTGGGCTACAGTCCATGGGGTTGCCCAGAGTCGGACATGACTGAGCGGCTAAGCACAGCACACAATAAGCACATACAGGGAAGAAATGAACAAAATAGCATCTGTCTTTAAACAGCTGTCTTTGAAGTGTTGTGGCATATGATGCTTTTATCCTGTTCTTTATACTTTTCTACAATTTCATTTTTAAAAGGTATATTGTCTTGGGACTTCCCTGGTGGTCCAGTGGTTAAGACTTCACCTTCCAAGGCAGGGGGTGTGGGCTTGATCCCTGGTCAGGGAGCTAAGATTGCACGTGCCAGAACACAAACAACAGAAGCAATATTGTGCAACAAATTCAATGAACACTTTACAGATGGTCCACATTACAACCCTTACACAAAACGTACACTGTCTCTAAAACCAGAAAATTGATGCATTGTCACTAAAAGTAGAAAGTCCCCGTGACTACCGTGGAGTCAAAGGACGGGGGTGAGTGGGAAAGCTGGATCCACAAGCTAGTCCCTGGGAGGTGCCCCAGACTGAGAGCTAATGACAAGCCAACTGAGGGGCCCATCGGGCTCAGGCCTGGTCAGGCAGAATTGGCCTCTACAGTTAAAGAAATCACCAGGTTAAGTGTGTGTGGTGGGGGGAGCCCCGAAGCAAGGCTGGACAGAGGGGAAATCCTACACCTCCCGATTATTATAATCATCAAAACTCCCACGGGTGAGGAAACCAAAGCTCTGAGAGGTGAGGTAAATTGCCCAGAGTGTCTCCGTTGTGGAAATGCCGATTAAATCCTGCTCCGCTTAATTCCGCATCCCAAGGCCTTTCCTCGCCTTCCTGCCTACTTATTAGCTCTCCAGCTGGGTGACTCCATGTATGGTGATGCTATTAACCAGGAGAGGAGATGCGGGGAGGGGAGGGGAGGCGGCTTGCAGGGAGAGATAATGAGCTCTGTTTGGGAGATGACGAGTTATTGTGAGCGGAGCACTCCCGGCTCCTCTGTTGGAATAACACGGAGGCAGAGACAGCATTTTATGTGAAAGCCCACTGTTCCTGTCACCTCGCTCCTGTCAGTCAAAACGAGGAAAGAAAATACTGTTTCTAGAACCCTGCTGGTGGCTGTCTTTCTCCCAGAATGAAGGCGTCTAGTACAGATGACACCGGGATCTCAGGGAGACAGGTTCTGACAGCGCCTGCTCTGAATCATCCACGGGCCAGAGAGGATCAGGATCAGATCTTGGCATCAGGATCATTTCTCAGCATCCATCCCACTCCGGGTTCTTGGGAAGGGAGCCTTTCAGACGCCTTGCGGGTGGAGGGTGGTGGGGGAGTGGTGACAGCCTTTCTGAACTGTTTTGTAACTTGAGAGATTTGCTTTGTGTCATGGTCCTATGCAACCAGTCTCAGGGGATTTTTATTGTATTTTTTAATTTTTAGATCAGGGCCAAGTTTTTCCTTAAAGATTGACAACCCCAGCATCCAGGTCTATCCATTCTCTGCCTTGGTGCAGAGACTCATCTGCACCAAGACTGATGGCAAGGCTTCCAACCAGAGCAACACGGTAACTGAAAAATACACCCAGCAGAACGAAGCCAACCTGTGTGGGATAAACTTTTTGCAGAAGAGGAAGCTTTTGAATTTTCAGCCTATTTAAAAAAATATTTATTTATTTTGGCTGTGTGGGATCTTTCTTATGGCACGTGGGAACTTTTGCCGCCATGCATAGACTTTCTAGTCGTGGCACGTGGCTTTAGCTGCTCTGCGGCATGCGGAACCTTAGTTCCCAGACCAGGGATCAAACCCAAGTCCCTTACTCTGGTTGGCAGATTCTTAGCCACTGGACCACCAGGGAAGTCCTTCCAAGGCGGTTTTTTTAAAGGTTTATTTGTTTATTTCACTGACGGCTGTTCTGGGTTCTCTGTTGCTGCTCACAGTCTTTCCCTAGTTAGGGCAAGTGGGGGCTACTGTCTAGTTGCAGCTCTTTTCATTCTGGTGGCTTCTCTGGTTGCAGCTTGTGGGCTCTAGAGTGTGGGCTTAGAAGTTGAGGTATATGGGCCTGTGGGATCTTCCCGGAGCAGGGATTGAACCTATGTCCCTTGCACTGGCAGGCAGATTTTTAACACACTGGACCATCAGGGAAGCTTCTCCAAGCTTATTTTTAAAGTATAACTCTATAGAAAAAAAAAATGATGGTCTAACTCTTCTTATTTCTGGTTGAAATCAACTGATAGGTGTGTGACTTGTATGTCTTTGTTTTTATTTTCTGGTATCAATTTCATATTCAAAGTCAGACTCTTCCACTTATCCATTCTGTACCCTTGGGTATGTAATTTAGTCTTGAAACCTCTATTTTCTCATAATCAAACAGGCATCATCACACCAGCCTCATAGCATTCTGGTGAGGATTCTATTAAATGAGATAATGTGTGGAAGACGTTTAGCACAGAGGTTTGGGGCATAGTAAATGCAAAATAACTAGCAGCTATCATCAATATTATTTTGTAAAATGCAATATTTACATAATTCCTCACAAAAATACTGTGCCCTGTACACAGTGTGATTGTAGCTATGGATGTGGGAGCCATGGCATTTTGATGTCTGCTTAGAGCCTCCTGTGCAACATTGCAGATAAGCACCTTGCTCGAGCATTTACGCAAATAGAGCCCAAAATGAACATGCAACAGCAACAATATCCATGGGTTATGAATCATCTTTAGATAGTAAGCAGATGAGAGCAGAGGCCACTTTTTGTTTTATGCATCAGCATGTTCCCAGCGTCTCACACAGAGTAGGTCTTAACATACATTTGAAGATTGAATAAATAATTACCTGCTGTATACCCACACAGGCTTCCCTGGTGGCCATGCAGAAGACCCAGGTTCGATCCCTGGGTCAGGAAGAACCCCTGGAGAAGGGAAAGGCTACCCACTTCAGTAGTCTTACGTGCAAAATCCCATGGACAGAGGAGCCTGGCGAGCTATAGTCCATGGGGCTGCAAAGAGTCGGACATGACTGAGCAACTAACACTTTCACATATGTCTACCTCATGCCAGGAGCTTTGCAGACTTTGCTTCAGTTCTTCTCTACACCCTTGAAAATGAGCTGACTTCCGGATCAATGAGAATCAGCTAGGTGATGCTGTGGTAACAAACATGCCTCCAGTCTTAGTGGCTTATAACAGTTCTTACTCACACTATGCGTCTGATTATTGCTCAGCCGGCAACTTTCCTCTCAAGCTTCCTCACTCCGGGATCCAGGTGATTTAGCAGCCACAGCTGCCAATGCCAGAGGCACAGGGGGAAAGGCGGGATGAATTGCAAACTGGCTGTTAACTGCCCTAGAAGTGCTCATAGCTCTCTCGTGCTCACACGTCACATGACTACCCTGATGTCAAAGGGCATGGCTTGGGGCAAAAACGCTGTCAAGTGCCTGGGAGAGCACATGGACTTTTCTGTGAACGGTCCTTGTTTCTCAGGGAAGTTGAGACTCTTGCTGGAATAACTTAGCCAGGTGCTAAGGAAATGAATCACGGTCTGTCTGAGTCCAGAGCACATTGCATCCAATTTGTCTTTCTGGTCTGCTGGTTTCTCATGTCTTCATGGAGCCAAATGTTTGGTCTCTGTAGGGGATCTGCTTTCCTCTAGATTTGAATAGACTGAGTAAATATAGCCACGCTGCCGTTTTACAGAAATATCAAATTCCAGTGAACTGACTGCTAAGCAGAAGGATGCCTCCCAGAACCACAGGAATGGCTAGTTGGCAAGGCCCCAGGTGACACCAAGAAGCTGGCCTTTGTCTGATGTGGCATGGATTTACAGGATATCTAAATTCAAGTGCCAAGCGATGTCATGATCCACTGTGGAGAGGTCCTTGCGATCCAGGCAGATATTCTCCTGACAATCCAGATCTGGGTGTGCTTCTGCAAAACGGCTTATGGTTCCAGCTTTCTTTGTCCTCACTGAGTCATTACAGAAACAGAATGCCAACCTTGTTACTTGTGCTCGCATCCCCAGAAAACTGGGACTCTTTCTACTTGGAAGGACTGATGCTGAAGCGCCAATACTTTTGGCCACATGATGTGAACAGCTGACTCACTGAAAAAGACCCTGATGCTGGGAGAGATTGAAGGCAGAAGGAGAAGAGGGTGACAGAGGATGAGACAGTTGGATAGCATTACTGATTCAAGGGACATGAACTTGGGCAAACTCTGGGATATGGTGAGGGACAGGGAAGCCTGCTGTGCTGCAGTCCATGGGGTTTCAAAGAATCAGACATGACTGGATGACTGAACAACAATAAAAAAAAAAAGGGATAGAGGAAGTAAAAGTCTATACCTCCTTTTCTTTCTGAAACAGTCACTTAGTCACTCATTATCCATCAACCGACATTTCCGAATAGTACCACTGTTTGATTTCGATGGTTTTTAATTTTTAAAACCGTTTTCCTTCTGTAGAGTGAGTCCTGGTTATATTTGGTAAATGGACTATGAAAGCGTACTCACAATACACAGGCCTTGAGTCATTTGGTTTCATCATCCTCAGTTTCCATCACTGAAACCTTATCTGAACTGCCTATAAGAATCGGAGCATCCTTTGGAGTTTATACTTTTCCCTGGCCTTCTCTTAGTGATGTGTTTTAAAAAAAAAGATCTTTTAAATGGTCATGAGGCAGACAGAAGCAGACAGAAAAGGTAGAAAAGAAGTGTAAACTTGTCCAAGACTTAATTTAGCGGCTCAATTTCAGGCTTCCCAGGAGGCGCAGTGGTAAAGAATCCACTTGCTGGTGTGGGAGATGCAAGAGACATGGGTTCAGTCCCTGGGCTGGGAAGATCCCTAGAGTAGGAAACGGCAACCCACTCCAGCATTCTTCCCTGGAAAATTCCATAGACAGAGAAGCCTGGTGGGCTACAGTCCAGGGGGTGGCAAAGAGTTAGACACGAGCAGCACACACACAACCTGGGGTGTGAATCAGCCTTATTTGCATAGCTTTTTTGAATCTCTACTGGCCCAGGACACATCCTGAATGACTGAATCAGAACTCCAGGTAGGGGGCTCAGGGCACAGCTGTCTTTTGAAAGTCCCAGGATGTCACTTCTCCTTTGAGAAACACCGAATGAGGTCATCCACTGGACGCTGAGCCAGCATCCCTTTCTGCCCATCCCGCCCACTCCTTAATACTTTGCAGGTATAATTCTCATCAAGTGAATCGTACATCGGTAGATGTTATGTTGAGGTTAAGATGTGTTTATTCTGTTCATCTCTACAAGCTTCTCGATGCTAATTAAGGTCATTTTCGGTGTTTTTCCTTGAGTCAGCTGGAACAATAACCCTCACTTGTCAAGCAGTATGGCCTCACCACATGCCCTCTTGTATCTTTCTGGAGCACACAGAGCGGAGGGGACGCTTGTCTTGCAAGGAATTCTTGCTGCAGCCTCTACTGACTGCTCGTTCACCATCCTTAGTTGAGTCATCTATAAAGGGGTGATGATTTGCTTCTAGACTCTGAATTTTCTGGCTGTGACAGTGTTGCCTGTCTTTCTTTCGACCGCTACCTACCTCCAGATCTCTGACCTAGACCTTTCTCATTGGCTTCCAGGGAAATGATCCTCTTTTCTTATTTATTTATCTTGATGCTGGGGGAGAAGGGAGGGGATAGGTGGGGTCATAGATGTGTTTTTAGGGACACAGTGTTTCATATCATATCACCTGCAGTTCTTTACTGTTACCTTAGGCCCTGATGACCAGGTTGGACTATCATGGCAGACTCTTCCATCTGCTGCATTTTATCTCCCAGGAACTCCCTTCTCCTTCCTGCAAGCTAGCTTCTGTGGCTGTCCCTGTCTGTAGGTCTGTAGACTGTTTAGACCTTCCCAACATTTACATTTTGCATTTCATTCCCATTCTAGGGTTGGCCTCTTGGGAGCAGGGGCAAGCAGGCAGGATCTCTACTGAGGATGGGGCTTCCAAAACACCAGCCTCAGACTCACGAGGGAGAAGTTCGCAGCTCAGATCAGGCAGTGAATCGATAGGAAAGGGTCTACCCCTTCAGATGTAGAGTAGAATTTTATTTTTTGGATTCTTTCCCAAAGGACCTGGTGTCTGAGAATTTTTCATCATATGAGGCAAGATGGCAGCTTTCCCAGGTAAAGAGGAAAACAAGGGAGCAGGGAAGCAGGGTGACACTCCCTGCCTCTGTTTCCCCCTGGTGTCAGCTGGTAGCTTTCCTTCTAACTTGAACAAGAGGGAGGGTCTTTCTTGGAATTCCGGTGGCTAAGACTCTGCGCTCCCAGTGCAGGGGACCTGGGTTCAATCCCTGGTCAGGGAGCAGTTCCCACATGCCACAGCTGAGAGTTCGAGTGCCACAGCTGAAGATTCTGCATGCTTCGACGGAGATCCAAAACTCCACAAACTGTAACTAAGACCCCGTGCAGCCAAATAAATAATTTTTTTTTTTTTATGAGCAGGAGGTTAATCTGCAGATGCAGCTATTTAAGAAGAAACAAAGAGGACTTGCTCCACACTGAGCTGATCCAGGTACCTAAAGGGGCAGGGTGAGGTGTGATGGGAAATATTCTGGGAAGATATCCTTACAGAGTGTGCTGTCATGCTGAGTCACCCCTGCAGAGGAGGTGAGGGAAAGGGGGCTTCAGTGGTGCTGGGAGGGCTGACCCCCTGCTTCGGTGGTGCTGGACCTGGGAAAGGTGGCCTTAGGACTGGTAAAGCACTGGGTGTGCAGGGCCAGGGGGGCATGCCAGGATCGCGCAGAGGCAACAAAGCAGCTGTGGGGTCACCTTGGGTCCTTTACAATCAGGCTGCCGAGGGTCACAAGGAGTCCCAGCAGAAAGAGGCCAAAGGACCATGTGGGGTGCCCAGGAGTTGAAGAAAGATCATTAAGCTACACAATCTAGAATAGATATACCCTTTGTGGTCCCCACTCAAGGAAGCCACGTACTCTCCAAGTGCACCCCAAAAGAGAAATCATGACTTCACACACTTGAACAGACCTAGAGAACAAAGAGCCAAGTGAGTCCGGAACAAGATCAGGGAACACCCTTTCTGCCCCTTCCTCCTCCACGTAGCATCCCCTAGAGGCTGATGCTACTGGGGTGAGAGGAAGCTGGGGCAGGGGGTTCAAGGGGAACAGAGAAGCTGCAGGAAGAGAACTTTGAGAAAACTGACCCCTCTGCACTTATTCTTACTGCCAACTTCCAGCCAAGTTCAGAATCTCTCTTTAGATTGTGAGGTGAACATTCTAGTTTCTGAATCAACCTGTGTTTGTGATTGAAAGTAACTACAAGATGTTCTATTGTCTAAGAGTGAGCAGAGACATCAAGAGTAAGATTCCCTTGTGAAATAAAGTTTAAAGGGACAATGAGAGACCGAATAAAGTTGTCAAGCAAGGACAGTCCAGATGTCTACAAACAAGACAGGAGAGGAACCGGGAGGGAGGTGAGAGTGGAAACCTATACGTTATCACTGCATTTCTTGAATTGTCTTCTATGACGTCCAGATTGTTTTCCGTATTGTACAGTCTAACGAAACCAAGGAAATGGACTTGAGTCCACACTGGACTAGAGTTTGGAAAATGGTGCCCTGCAAAGACAGAGACGTGGAATGAGAGAGTCCCAAGAATGAGGTGAAGTTCAGACCCCAAGTCCCCGTATAGAGATGCTCCTCTTTCTAGTGGTAAAAACCTGGACTGTTCACATTTGGCCTCGTGGTAGAGAATCAAATTACCTGTGTCCAGCTTTCCTAGGGGGCTCTAGGGGTCAGACAGAAAGCACAGAAGTCAAGTTCAAACAAGCTAACGTTTGCAAGGAGTTCTACATTGGGTGACCACTCACTGGAAACTTTCAGTGAGGTTGCATAATTGGATATTTGCTGCATGCTAGAAGTCTGCCTGGGAAGGCAGATTGACAAACCTAGCATGTGTGTGTGTGTGCTAAGTCACTTCGGTCATGTCTGACTCTGTGCAACTCTATGGAACATAGCCTGCCAGGTAGCATATTAAAAAGCAGGGACATCACTTTACTGACAAATGTCCGTGTAGTCAAAGCTATGGTTTTTCTGGTAGCCATGTATGGATGTGAGAGTTGGACCACAAAGAAGGCTGACTGCCAAAGAATTGATGCTTTCAAAGTGTGGTACTGGAGAAGACTCATGAACACTTGCTGTCCCTTGAACAGCAAGAAGATCAAACCAGTCAATCCTAAAGGAAATCAACCATGAATATTCATTGGAAGGACTGAAGCTGAAGGTGAAGCTCCAGTACTTTGGCCACCTGATGTGAAGAGCTGACTCATAGGAAAAGACCCTGATGCTGGGAAAGACTGAAGTTGACAGAGGATGAGATGGTTGGATGGCATCACCGACTCAATGGACGTGAATCTGAGCAAACTCCCAGAGATAGTGGAGAACAGAGAAGTCTGGTGTGCTGCAGTCCATAGGGTCGCAAGAGTCAGACATGACTTAGAGACTGGACAACAACAAAATGTTTTTTCAAGTCAAAAACCTCACACAAGGGGAGGTTTAACTTTGCACGTGTCTGCTAAGGACAGGAAAATTAAAACACGCTTCTGGTTTGAATCCCTTTTGAAAGTGTCCTCCTCGACTCCCTGCCCAGGAACAACATCAACCTACAGTCTCATTGGAAAGATGTTCTCAAGTTGGAGAATAGGTCAAGGGTATTGATCGGAACTGGAGGAGCCTGGCAGGCCACAGTCCATGGGGTCGCAAAGAGTCAGGCACAACTGAGCGACTAAGACTTTCACTTTTCTCACTTGGCAGAGAGAGGGTTAACCCATTACATAAGGAGCATTTTTAGGGAACTGTAGGGGTAAAAAAAGTGCTCTCCCAAATGGAAAGCTTGTGTGGTGTGTGAGTCACTCCAGGTGCCCAGGAAAGCTGCCAGGAACAATGCCCATTTTTACTGATAAATGTGTGGTCAGACACATCATTCCTGGGGCGGGCAAGGAAGCCTGGGGCAAGATGTCCCAGAATTCCATGGTGCTTCTTGGAAGCCCTTCTCTACCAGATAAGGCACCTGTTTTCACTTGTCCTGGCTGTGTTCGGATAATACTGGATGCTGTCTTTCATGAAGCAGTTTTGGGAACTTGAAAGGACACAGACTGGAGTCCCGTAAACCTGGTTCAAATCGTGACTCTGCCACTGGCCCTCTGACCCGACTCTATCACCTAATGATGCCCATTCCCTGCTTGACTGTCTCTAAACTTTGACAACCGGTTCTGAGGCTTAAATGAAGCTTTGGAGGTGAAACCTTGCATCCAATGTAATAGACAATAGGTGATCTCTAGGTCTATTTTTCTTAATAATAAAACAATAACTCTGGAAGTTTGCTACTAAGACATCCTAGTCGTAAAACAGGCCCTTCCCTGGTAGCTCAGACAGTAAAGAATCCACCTGCAACGCAGGAGACCTGGATTGCTTCCCTGGGTCAGGAATATCGCCTGGAGAGGGAGATGGCCACCCATTCCAGTATTCTTGCCTGGAGAACCCCTGGCAGGCTATAGTCCATGGGGTTGCAAAGAGTCAGACATGACTGAGTGACAAACTGTCATAAAACAAAGAAGTAATTCTTGAATAGGACTCAGTGGCTGTGAGCTGATGACACTCAATCCCCATATTACTTGAAGTCCAGGAAGAGTAAAAGTGGCAGCGTTGAGTGTCTCTGCAATGAGAAAACTCAATATCCAGCCCATTGCAGAATGCTCGCATGATCCTATTTTTATTTTTATTTTATCTGAAGAGATTTGGGGAAGTTCTGTCTCTACAGTTCTGCGCCCTTTTGCCTGGCAGCCAGCCTACTTAAACATTCTTCTCTTCTGTGTTTTTTTTTTTTTCTTCCCCCTCCTGTTAAAAGGTTTGTTGAGTGAGCCACTGAAAATTTTAAGGCGGCACTGGAAATGTCTGACTGCGCTGAGCACAGCTTTACTAACAGAGGGTATTAAAAAGATAAATTGTTGTGGACTGCAGGAGATAAAATTATATGTGAGTGTCGAGGGAGAGTGGCCAATGGAAGGTATTTGAGGCACACCCGGGGAGCCGGCAGCTTTCCTGGGCACCTGGAGTGACTCACACAGCACACACACTTTCCATTTGGGAGAGCACTTTTTTTTACCCCTACAGTTCCCTGAAAATGCTCCTTATGTAATGGGTTAACCCTCTCTGCCAAGTGAGAAAAGTGAAAGTGTTAGTCGCTCAGTTGTGTCTGATTCTTTGTGACCCCACGGACTGTAGCCTGCCAGGCTCCTCTGTCCTTGGAATTCTCCAGGTAAGAATACTGGAGTGGGTAGCCATCCCCTTCTCCAGGGGATCTTCCTGACCCGAGGATCAAACCCGGGTCTCCTGCATTGCAGACAGATTTTTGACTGTCTGAGCCACCGGGAAAGCCCAAGAGCTCTCACCAAAACACCTGCCAATTCCCATCTCCAGACTCAATGCCATGATTCTCATCCCTTCTTGCCCTGGTCTGTCTCCCCTGGAGACTTAGGAAGTTTCTGGGTCTCTTTCTTTGCCTTTAATGTGGATGCCTGGCTGGATCAACATGGCTGGGGTTCCCACTGGCTCCCGTGGCAGCTCTGTTGATTCCTGGGGCTCCTGCGGTCCACACTCTCCGCCTGGACTGTTTAAGTTGACAACCTCTTTCTTCAAAGATTTCAAAGCAGTTGCTTCTATTAATCCCCATTGTATACCAACAACATTTCATGACTGTAGCCATGTTCCAGACTCTGTACTAAAAGGCTTACATTTGTTACTGCATTTAAACTAGGAGTTAGCCAACTGTTTCTGTAAACAGTCAAATAGTGACTCTTCTAGGCTTCAATAACTCTGATCTCAGCTACTCAGTGCTGCCACTGTAGCATAAAAATAACAATAAACAATATGTAAACAAGTGAGCCTGGCTGTGTTCCAATAAAATTTTACTTCGACAACTTATAAACAAGTGAATTTGGCTGTGTTCCAATAAAACTTTATTTAGACAAACAGGCAGCTGGCTTGGCTTGGCCTGAGGCTGTAGTTTGCTGACTCCTGCTCTTAACAACCCTCTGAAGTATGTCTATTACTAATATTCACTTTATAGAGGAGAAGATGAAGCACAGAGAAACGATTAAGCAACATTTCAAAGAAGGTACAGAGTTTAAGTGGCAACGTGGGTTGTGCCCAGTGCCAGGGCCTGTGTACACAGGTACACAGGTAGAAATGCCTGCAAACAATGAAGACATGTGCTTTAGGATGGAAGACAGGCGCCTCCCTCAGCAGCCTGCCCCACCTCATTATTGCAAGGCTCCTGTCAGCTCCACACTGGCAATGAACTTTTCCTTGTGGGCTGGGATCCTGCTCAGGACAACAGTGGCTCTTGTTGACCCACCATGGGTGTCAGACAGGGAAGCTGACTGTCATTAACTATTCTGTATTGGAGTGCAACTTCCCCAAGTTTTCACAATCAAGACAACTGCTGTTTTTCTTACAGCAGCCAGGAATTTGAGTCGTGTTTCTTCATACATGTATTAATAGCGTTTACTAATTTGACAGTTAAATTGTTGAGT
The DNA here is from genome assembly GCF_014754425.2 of Oryx dammah. NCBI lineage: Eukaryota > Metazoa > Chordata > Mammalia > Artiodactyla > Bovidae > Oryx > Oryx dammah. The sequence goes on along the minus strand of NW_024070186.1, from coordinate 188,792,339 downwards.
ATGTACAGGTGTGTATATACATACGTGTACACAACAGCCTTTGAGCTAAGTCCTGGAAAAACACCATAAAACGGTAAAAAGGACAGAGAGACGATCACTAGACCTAGTGCGATTGATGACATTTTGCTTAGGTCTACACAGGTTATTTGGGGCTTCCCAGGTGGCTCAGTGGTAAAGAGACTGCTCAACAAGAAAGAGACTTGGGTTTGATTCCTGGGTCAGGAAGATTCCCCTGCAGAAGGGAATAGCAATTCACTCCAGTATTCTTGCTTGGGAAACCCCATGGACAGAGGAGCTTGGTGGGCTACAGTCCATGGGGTCACAAACAGTCAGATACGACTTAGCAACTTAACAACAATAAACATACAATTTATTCAGTCTTTGCACTGTTCTGATTGACCCTCACAACCAGAGTTAGGTACCATTCGGTCCATCTTTATGGTTAGAAAGCTCAAGCTGGGAGTTGCAGAGACCTGCAGAAGGTTCTACGATGACAACTTTGGTGGTTCGGTTGGGTCCAGTGCGGGGCCTCTGACCCCTGACTTGGTGCCCTTTTGGCCACACCTTGGGGCTCTGCTGTCCCAGGGCCATGGTCCACCCTGTTCTCCTCTACTCCTTTACTCCCTCACCTCTAGCTGGCAGCATCTCTGCCTGAACTTTATGCAAACTGGCTCCTTTCCAGGCCCTCTGGCAGGCATCCCAGTCCTTGTTTTCTATCTCCCCAGCCTCTCGCAGGTTCCCTTCTGAAGCTCTTATCCTTCTTTGGCAGCCAAATGCCCTCTATTTTATTTTCTCCCCAGGGCACACTCATAGGATGGAGAAAAGCTGAGAGATTGTTCACTTTCTTAACAGGAGCTGCTTTCAATTCAGCTGCAGCTGCTACACGTTTCAGAAGTGAGATGGATCCCAAGACAGATGGCTCAGCAGCGACTATTTTAAGCCCCAGAGTCACAAGAGCAGATTCAAAATAACTCTGTCCAGCAGGGGTCAAATGCAGAGCAGAGCTGCTGGCTTTAGAGAAAGCATGAGCCTAGATCTTCAGAGTGAGTCAGCACTTGTGTTTTCTACTTAATAAAACTTCTGTGCTGTTTCTAAGCTGATGTTTCAGGACTCATTTGGCCCCATGTTCAGCTGCTGCCCTTAAAAAAAAAAAAATCTCCCACTGATGGCTTCAAAGTTCTGATTTGAATATTTGTTACTGCTACTGAGATTTATACCAGGGGAAACCACACTCCCTTGTGTACCAGTCAGCTAATTGTAGCAATAATGCTGTGTAAGAAACCAACTTGGAACGCAGTGGCTTAAAGCAATATTCATTTATTCTCTTTCATGTGCCTGGACTTGGCTGGGGGTCAGCTGAACTGGGCTCAACTGGCTGATCTTGGCTCAGAGTTGTGGATTTGCTCCTGCAGCTCCACCAAGCTCTCATCCTTGTTGCACTGGCAGGCTTCAGAGCATGTTTTCATGGCGATGGCAGAAATGCAAGCGGAAAATACAAAGGCTGGTTCAAGCCTTTGTTTGCAGGTGTCTGTTAAAATTACATCAGCCAAAGCAATTTATGTGGACCCGCCCACTCAATGTCAGTGGGGCAGAAAATATACTCTGCCCCTAGTGGCTGGGGCATTGGGAAAGACCCTGATGCTGGGAAAGACTGAAGGCAGGAGGAGAAGGGGACCACGGAGGGTTAGATGGTTGGATGGCATCACCAAGTCGATGGACATGAGTTTCAACTAGCTCCAGGAGCTGGTGACGACAGGAAAGCCTGGCGTGCTGCAGTCCATGGGGTCACAAGGAGTCCGACATGACTGAGCGACTGAACTGAACTAGCGGTTGGGTAAGGGACTGCAAATTCCCATGCAAAGGTTGTGCCTGGCAAAGCAGTTAAGAGCTAGGAGAACATTACAATCCATTACACCTGGCCTGCAGAGGACCTGGAGAAGAAGGTTGCCTAGAGGGGCAGCAGAGAAACCTGGTGGTCCTTCCTATATGAGCAGCTGTGACTACTCACTATCTTCTTCCGTCCTGGGAGGAATCAGGGCATGGCAGATGGCCTAACTTCTCCCTTTGAAACGGCCTTAAACTATTGCTGCACTCTTTTGTAAACTGGTTTCCTGCCTTCTGTCCAAAGAGTGGCCTGTCTGATGCTAATGAATTCTTCAAACTGGCTCCTCAGAGGGTTTTAGGAAGCCTGGAGATACAAATAGAGTGGATGGGCAGAGGGAAGTTTGAGGACTTCGGCCCCTTTATTTGCATACCTCTGTCCCCACACATAAGAGTGGCTTCAGTTTCAATAAGACTAGAGAGGTGGGCTCCCAAGACCTCACTGGCTATGGCAGCACATGCAAGACGCTTTGAGGCTTTCAGAATGTATTTGTGGACTGGCCTGAGATATTTCTAGATGAGGAACTCTTAAGATGACTCCTCTGTTGTGTGGAGGCTGGGGGCAGTTAGAAGGAGCCTGATGGGCCAGCGGCTATCTCTATATCTCAACAGAAGTAAGCAGGATTATCTTGACTTGTGACATTTCCTGTGTTTATTTTCCTTGTACTGCACCACAATTGTAAGATGCACTTGCCTAAAACTTGCTTTAATTCAACAACATTCAGTTGTTCAATCTCTTTTATCTGCTAGGCTAGGTAACCACCAAGCGTAGACGCTCAGAGATGACTTGGTCCCTACTCATAGAGACTTTCACCTACACTGTGTGCATACATGCTAAGGCGCTTCAGTCACGTCCAGCTGTAGCCCACCAGGCGCCTCTGTCCTTGAGATTCTCCAGGCAAGAATACTGGAGTGGGTCACCACGCTCTCCTCCAAGGGATCTTCCTGACCCAGGGATCAAACCTGTCTCTGGCGCCTTCTGCATTGGCAGGTGGGTTCTTTACCACTGAGCCACCTGGGAAGCCCCTTCAACTATACCACTTGGTGTTAAAACGTGAAATCCAGCAACCCTTGCATGCTAGATTGAAAAACTGGCTATGAGACTTTAGAGCTTCTCTGTCAAGGAGTTGAGTCTATTTCTCTACCTTTTGCATCCAGGCTGGCCTTTCACCTTGCTAGAATGTGGCAGAAATGACTGCTCAAGTTCCAATCTGAGGCCCCAAGAAGACTTGCATCTTTATCTCTTTGCTGTCCACAGGAACCCTGCATCCACCACCTTGTGAATCAGCCAGGGCTCACCTGGCTGAAGCAGCTGGGTGACGATGACACTTATGCTTTCCACCTAACCAACAGCCAGCCAGCCCTCAGTCATATGAGTGAGGTCCTGGACTGCCTGCTCCCCACAAACTCTTGAGCAAGCCCATCCCATGACAACAGAGGCCTCTGCCAGCCACCCTGGCTGCCCTCAACCCAAATTGCCCATTTATGTGCTTAGAGAATGAACTTATGGTTGCTGATAGGGGCCAGGGGAAGGATAGAGGGAAGAGACAGTAGGGATAGTTAGGGAGCTTGGGATGGACACGTACACACTCCTGATTCTAAAATGGATAACCAGCAAGAATCTACTGTATAGCACAGGGAACATTGATCAATATTATGTGGCAGCCTGGACGGGAGGGGAGTTTGTGGGAGAATGGATACATGTATGTGTATGGCTGAGTCCCTTTGCTGTCCCCCTGAAACTATCACAACATTGTTTGTTAATCAGCTACACTCCCAATACAAACAAAAAGTTTAATTAAAAAAAAAAAAACCTAAATTTCTCACTCCTATGACCTATACACGGTAGAATTTTAAGCCATTAATTTGGGGGCTAATTTTTTATGCAGCAAAAGCTAATTCGAGCGCGGCTTTCAATGACATTGTCAAGGGTAATCATTTGTTAATTTAAGCCCTACCTAGGGCCTTGATTATGGGTGTTTATAGGGAAAAGAAAAAAAAAAAAAGAAGAAGAAGCTATGCTGACTGAGCATTTGGCTCAGGGTGAAAGAAAAGATGTTTGAAATTCAAATTCACTCTTTTTTTAACTGATGGCCACGGAGGTAGTGTGCTTTTGGGGAATTGCTCTTTTTTCATTAGTGAAGTAGCTGAGATAATAGAAAAATCAACATGGCCTCAAGTGATGACTCTCCTAATTGTTCTCTACTGAAAGAGGTTCGGCCTTAAAAATGTCTGAGCCGAGAATCCCATCCTAATTCCCTCATCAAGAGGAAAATGTCACCCCACCAACCCCCAACCAGCCCCCTCCAACTAAAGCCACAGCCACAGGCCTCGGCACAAGTCGGTTTTACCGACTGATGAACCAGGGGAGAAATTTTGTGAAACTGAGACCCTGGCTCTCCATTTTTCTACGTTGTCCGCTTCTTTGGGGGACATAGAGCTCCGACTGACATCAAAAAGAATCTTTCTCAAAGTGCCGAGAAACCGCAGGGCGGGCAGCGTGGTTCCCCCAGCGGCTGCGAATCAGCTCCCCGACACATTCACTGGAGATCAAATTGGGTTAAATGCCCCCTTCCATGCAAGCCTGAAAAATTTCCCGACACGAGGTCTTTCATGCATTAGACCTCGAATGAAGGGCGAGCCTCAAAGCCTGGCCTAGTTCTAAATTTAGATCAGTAATTTCATCCAAGAATGTAACTGTGTCGTGAATACTCCTGTTTTCCTTCCCTTTCAGTGCCCGAGAGGAGAGGATTAGGGCTACATTTGTGCCTTGACAATTTGGAGGAGGTGTCATGTGGCTATTCCGCAGTGAAAAGAGCAAAAGTAATAGGAGACCAGCTTAAAATGTCAAGTCACATTATTGGCAGACACCTAAGGTGATCCCAGCCGCTTTCCCTTGCTCTTAATTCAAGCAACGTTACATGTGCTACGACAACAGTGAGCAGCCGGGAACAGACTGTTTGATCTCGGGGAGCTGGCTGCCGCAAGGACAAGCTGAATGGTCCTTCACGCATTTTTTTCATCCTTAAAGGGGTGCTTATTCTCTGGGGGGTCAGTAGCTACACTCTGAGGGCTATTGTAGTGGAGAGAAAGAGTAAAAAGGCTGTCTATGTGCTTAGGACTGATTTTAAATATTTTTAGCAGCTAAATGAATACATGCTTATATATGTGTAGACACACACACACATACCGACAGTCTACAGTCCAATTAAATATCTTTGGGGAATGAGTTATTTCAGCTCATCCTGACCATCATATGTTGAAATGAAGATCTAATGGACAATTGTGTAGATATACAGGTGGCTCATGGGTAAAGAATCCGCCTGCCAGTGCAGGAGACCCAAGAGACATGGGTTCGATCCCTGGGTTGGGAAGATCCCTTGGAGTAGGAAATGGCACCCCACTTCAGTATTCTTGCCTGGAAAATTCCACAGACAGGGGAGCCTGGTGTGCTATAGTCCATGGGGTTGCAAAAATGCATGCACCACTGAGCAACTGAGCAGGCAAAATGTGTTGAATGAAAAAGTAAGACCAAAGCAATGAATGATTAAGCTATAAATGCCATCTGTCTTCCCAGGTGGCACTAGTGGTAAAGAACCTGCCTTCCGATGCAGGAGACACAAGAGATGTGGGCTCGATCCCTGGGTCAGGAAGATCCCTGGAGGAGGGTGTGGCAACCCATGCCAGTATTCTTGCCTGGCATGGACAGAGGAACCTGGCGGGCTACAGACCACGGAGTCTCAAAGAGTTGGACACAACTGAAAAGACTTAGCAAGCACGCATGCACACTGTTTAGGACTCAGGGGGAACAAGAGGGCCCCGTTCATCCTGCTTTGGAATTAAAAGGCTCTCCTGGGGGGCATAGGACTGGCCGAGTCAAGAGATTAAAATACAGCTGCATTGTAGAGACCAGTGTTTTCGCAGTGGTTTTCAGTGTAACCACTGGAGATACAGAGGTTTAAATGAAGATTTTCAGAACAATCCACATGCTCTCGAGGTAAATCTTGGACTTACCTGTCTCCCGTATAACCTGCAAAGCGAAGCATGGGGTTTTGATTGAATTGCCTAGTAATTCTGTCATGAACTGCACTGCTTTTTCTCCCTTGAACACATTACTGATGGTAACAAGGGAGTTATTTTCAATCAAGGCATGCTACAACGAAAGAGATTTCTCTAACATTGTGATCCCTTCCCCTGAAATCCATTTCAGATTGGCGGATAAAATGTGATTATATTTACACTTCCCTGACACAATTCAGGCAGCAAAATAACAGCCTGCCGGAGACATTTTTCTTCTTCCTATTTAGATCTGTCAACGCCGAGGTGCTGGGGGAACAGGAAGGGGTGACAGAGGAAGCTGGAATTGGCGATATGTTTTAGTTGGCTCACAAATAGAGACTTCCAGCGCACTGTGAATCTCTCTCTCTTCCTCTCAGCCCAGAACTCGAACGCCCTCCTGGTGTTCAGAGCGATGATACAGCATGGGAATCAACAGTGCTCTATGCAAATCAAATTTCTCATTTTTGCCTTGACACGGCCCATATATTATTTCAACATAATACTTTAATTGGTTCATACTCATTAGGGGATGGACAATATATGACTCACCAGTATTTAAAGATCTCAGCTCCCAGATGGCAAGGCTAAAATGGTAGTTGGAAGAAACAGCTTAATGGTGAAATTTGTTGTTCAGTCGCTTAGTCTTCTCTGACTGTTTGAGACCCCGTGGACTGCAGCAAGGCCAACTTCCCTCTCCTTCACCATCTCCCGGAGTTTGCTCAAACTCATGTCCATTGAGTCAGTGATGCTCTCCAGCCATCTCATCCTCTGTCACTCCCTTCTCCTGCCCTCAGTCTTTCCTAGCATCAGGTTCTTTCCCAATGGACTGGCTCTTTCCATCAGTTAGCCAAAGTATTGGAGATGTAGCATCAGTCCTTCCAATGAATATTCAGGGTTTTTTCCTTTAGGATTTATTGATCTCCTTCCTGTCCAGGGGACTCTCAGGAGTCTTCTCTGGCACCACAGTTCAAAAGCATTAATTCTTCGGAGCACATCTGTACATGACTACTGGGAAAACCACAGCTTTGACTAAGCTATGCTTAGGACCTTTGTAGGCAAAGTGGTGTCTCTGCTTTTTAATACGTGGTCTAGGTTTGTCATAGCTTTCCTTCCAAGGAGCAAGCATCTTTTACGTTCATGGCTGCAGTTACCATCCTCAATGTTTTTGGAGCCCAAGAAAATAAAATCTGTCACTGTTTCTACTTTTTCCCCTTCTATTTGCCATGAAGTGATGGGACAGAGGCCACGATCTGAGTTTTCTGAACACTGAGTTTTAAGCCAACTTTTTCACGCTCCTCTTTCACTTTCATCAAGAGGCTCTTTAGTTCTTCACTTTCTGCCATTAGGGTGGTGTCATCTGCATATCTGAGGTTATTGATATTTCTCCCAGCAATCTTGATTCCAGCTTGTGAAACAGTGTTGCAGAAAATAAGAGAGTCCTGGCTGGGGTGAGGGATTTTGGTTCTCAGCCTACCAGGATGTAGCCATATGTGAAAGCAGGCAACCCATCCAACTTCTCCAGCCCAAGTGTCCTCACTTGTAAAATGAGTGGTTGGTCATCAAGATTCTTTAGCCTCATGGGCTAAATTATGGGGGAAAGGGAAGAACTGCCCTCACAATCATTCTCCCCAGCTCGAACTCAGGATTTGGTGAATCCCAGTAATTAATTGTACAGAGATGCAACTGATTTTCTGGGAATAATAGTTCTCACTTTGATTCTGCTGAGGCTGACGACTCAGAGAATATTTTAAAAGATCTTTGTCATAGATTTTTCTTTCCTTGACAGCATGAGAGGGAAGATGTGCTGCACTTAGCTACTCAGTCGTGTCTGATGTTTTGCGGCCCCCATGGACTATAACCCACCAGGCTCCTCTGTCCACGGGGATTCTCCAGGCAAGAATACTGGAGTGGGTTGCCATGCCCTGCTCCAGAGAGTGAAGATACGTGATACCAAAGTAATGGCTTATTTAGCCAGTGCTGACTGCTTCTCTGAATACTGTTGTCTTTCCTTTTATTTCCATCTGTAGGCTCAGTGCTGAAGAAATACCTGAGGAAACTGGTAGGCTGGGGCTTCTGGAATGAGACCAGCCCTTCCTACCTCATGTCAGTCCTGGAGGAAGATAAGTAAGGTGGTAATCTCTCTGCCTGCCCCACCTCCATCTCATCCATGATGTCTTTGTCCTTGGTTCCTAGTTTTTCCTCTTGGTCTGCTAGGACAGAGGTTCTAAATTTCCACATGCTCAATAGAATTTCTAACAGCCTTGCTTAATTCCACTTTGCCGTGGCCCCTGGACTGGACATGGCTTCTGATATTGTCCAGCTATTATTGGTTATATCCTCCATAGAGAATGTTTCTGCATCACAGGTAGGTATTTTTAAGCAGAAGACCTGGTAACTCCACCAATATCCTATCAATATACCGGCATTACTCTCCTACCCCCAAACGTGGCTTCCCAAGTGGCACAGTGGTAAAGAATCCACCTGCCAATGCAGGAGACACCAGAGATGCGGGTTTGATCCCTGGGTTGGGAAGATCCCCTGGAGAAGCAAATGGAAACCCATCCCAGTATTCTTGCCTGGGAAATCCCATGGACAGAAGAGCTTGGCAGGCTACAGTCCATGGGGATGCAAAGAGTCAGACACCACTGAGCGACTGAGCTTGCATGCACCCCCAAACTTGACCATCCTGTATCAGGCTAAATTTCACTATAACCTCAGATTTTGGGATTCATACTATCTGGCTCAGTAGGTTCACCTCATTCCTAGCTTTCCTCTTACAGGGTATTTCTTGCAGACAATCAACTCATGGAAAAAACTGTGAAAAAATCCATCAACTCAGCTGTTGAAATTCATGTGTGCTTGTCTGGGAGAAATTTAACATTTCAAAGGCTTTAGGGAAAATTGTGTCAGGACAGAGGATACTTAGAATAATAGATTTACAACATCTCTGTTCAGTGCAGACTCCCTTGGTTATTAGATCTGTAAGTTGTTACTTAAAGATAAATTTTTCAGTTTGATTTAGTTTAAACGTTGCCTCTGAGAATTACACACATTCCCAGAGGCCACAGGGCAGTCAGTACAACTTAAATAAATTGGGCATGTTTGAATCGATAAATAACTGCATATGCCTCCACCCACTCCAGCACCATGTACGTAGAAAATGCTCTGGGGAAAGTTCTAAGAAAGGCTTGAGAATTTGTACAAAGCAGCAGGGAAAACCTAGGGACAAGGTGAAGGGGGCACTCAGCTACCTGTGAGAAAAATCAAACACACTCAAAGATGCAGGTCAGGGAGCATCTCAGGGAAGACTTTGCGATACAATGGGGAAGTTGTTTATTTTTTTCTTTTTCCTTTTTTTTTTTTTTTGAACTTTCTATTTTATATTGGAGCATAACCTACTTCTGGTTTATTGACTATGCCAAAGCCTTTGACTGTGTGGATCACAACAAACTGTGGAAAATTCTTAAAGAGGCAGGAATACCAGACCACCTGACCTGCCTTCTGAGATATCTGTATGCAGGTCAGGAAGCAACAGTTAGAACTGGACATGGAACAACAGACTGGTTCCAAATAGGAAAAGGAGTACGTCAAGGCTGTATATTGTCACCCTGCTTATTTAACTTCTATGCAGAGTACATCATGAGAAACGCTGGGCTGGAAGAAGCACAAGCTGGCATCAAGATTGCCGGGAGAAAGATCAATAACCTCAGATATGCAGAAACCACCACCCTTATGGCAGAAAGTGAAGAGGAACTAAAAAGCCTCTTGATGAAAGTGAAAGAGGAGAGTGAAAAAGTTGGCTTAAAGCTCAACATTCAGAAAACTGAGATCATGGCAGTGGTTCCCATCAGTTCATGGCAAATAGATGGGGAAACAATGGAAACAGGGAGAGACTTTATTTTGGGGGGCTCCAAAATCACTGCAGATGGTGACTGCAGCCGTGAAATTTAAAGACGCTTGCTCTTTGGAAGAAAAGTTATGACCAACCTAGACAGCATACTAAAAAGCAGAGACATTACTTTGCCAACAAAGGTCCATCTATTCAAAGCTATGGATGTGAGAGTTGGACTATAAAGAAAGCTGAGCACTGAAGAATTGATGCTTTTGAACTGTGGTATTGGAGAAGACTCTTGAGAGTCCCTTGGACAGCAAGGAGATCCAACCAGTCCACCCTAAAAGAAATCAGTCAAGAATTTCATTGGAAGGACTGATGTTGAAGCTGAAGCTCCAATACTTTGGCCACCTGATGTGAAGAACTGACTCATTGGAAAAGACCCTGGTGCTGGGAAAGATTAAGGGTGGGAGAAGAAGGGGACAGAAGAGGATGAGATGGTTGGATGGCATCACCGACTCAATGGACATGAGTTTGAGTAAACTCCAGGAGTTGGTGATGGATAGGGAAGCCTGGTGTGCTGCAGTCCATGGGGTCGCAAAGAGTCAGAGACAACTAAATGACCGAACTGATAGCCTATTAACAATGTTGTGAGAGTTTCACGTGGTGAGCAAAGGGACTCAGTCATACATATACACACATGCATTCTCCCCCAAACTCCCCTCCCATCCAGACTGCCACATAATACTGAGCAGAGTTCCCTGTGTCATACATGATTATCCCAATACGCAGTGTGTACATGTCCACCCCAAACTCCCTAACTATCCCATCCCCCGCCTTCTGCTCCTCTGGCAACCTTAGGTTCATTCTCCAAGTCTGTGGGTCTGTTTCCGGTTTGTAAATAAGTTCATTCGTATCATGCCTTTTTACATTTTGCATAGAAAGGGTGTCATGCATTATTTCCCCTTCTCTGGCTGACTTAGTTCACCAAGAATGAGTCTCTAGGTTCCACCATGTTGCTGCAAATGGCATGTTTTCAGTCTTTTTAATGGCTGAGTAATATTTTCAGGTAATGTCTTAATTTAATATTTTAATTTTTTAGAGCAGTTTTAGGTTCACAACATAATTGAGAGGAAGGTAGAGAGATTTCCCATTTACTCCCTGGCTCCACATATGCACAGCCTCCCTCATAAGCAGCATCTCCCTTCAGAGTACATTTGTCACAACTAACCAACCTACACCGATACAACACAATATCCTGAAGTCCATAGTTTACATTAGAGTTCACTCTTGGTGTTGCACACTCTATAGGTTTGGACAAAAGTGTAAATGACATGTATCCATTGGCAGTATCATGCAGAGTCATGCCACTGCCCTGAAAATCCTCTGCGCTCCACCTATTCATTTCTCCCTGCCTGAATTCATCCCTACCCCCTGAAAACCACCAGTCCTCTTACTGTCTCCATAGTTTGGCCTTTTCTGCAATGTGGTATAGTTGGGGTCTATGTTGGTACAGGCTTTTCGGAAAGGCTTCTTTCACTTAGTGATACTAAGTGAGTATTAAGTTATTAAGTGAGTATTAAGTTACTAAGTAAGTATTGAGTATTTAAGTTCTCTCCATATCTCTTCATAGTTTGATAGCTCATTTCTTTTTAGTGCAGAATAACAAGAGAAAGGGATGACAGAGGATGAGATGGTTGGATGGCATCATCAACTCAATGGACATGAATGTGAACAAACTCCAGGAGACAGTGGAAGACAGGGAAGCCTGGTGTGCTGCAGTTCATGGGGTCGCAAGTAGTCAGACGTGACTTAGCAGCTGAACAGCACTAGTCCACTATCTGGATGGGCCTCAGTTTACCCACTCACCTACTGAAGGACATCTTAGTTGCCTCTAGATTTTTACAATCATGAATAAATTTGCTATAAACACCTGTGTTCAGGCTTTTATTTCATTTCCTTTGGGTAAATACCAAGGAGCGTGACAGCTGGACTACGTGGTAAAGCATGTTTACTTTAATAAGAAACTGACAAACTGTCTTTCCAAGTGGCAGATCCATTTTGCGTTCCCACCAGTACGAATGAGAGTTCCTGTTGTTCAACATTCTTGCCAGGGCTTGGTGTTATCGTTTCGATTTTGACCATTCTAATAGATGTGCTGAAGAATTGATAACGTTCAAATTGTGGTGCTGGAGAAGACTCTGAAGGGTCCTTTGGATTGCAAGGATATCAAACCAGTTAACCCTAAAGGAAATCAACCCTGAATTTTCACTGGAAGGACTGGTGCTGAAGATGAAGCTCCATTACTTTGGCCACCTGACCTGAAGAGCCAACTCATTGGAAAAGACCCTGATGCTGGGAAAGAGTGAAGAAGAAAGGAGAAGTAGGCAGCAGAGGATGAGATGGTTAGATAGTGTCATTAACTTAATGGAGATGAATTCGGGCAAACTGGGAGATCGATGGTGAAGGACAGAGGAGCCTGGTGTGCTGCAGTCCATGGGGTCATAAGCAGTTGGACATGACTGATCGACTGAACAATGACGAAAGATGTACAGTGTCTCATTGTTGTTTTGTTTGCATTTCTCTGATGACATATGATGTGAAGCATATTTTCATATGCCTTACAGGTACACCTCAGGCATACTGTGGGTTCGGTTCCAGACTATCGCAAGAAAGTGAATATTGCTATAAAACGAGTCACACAGATCTTTTTGCTTTCCAGTGCATACAAAAGTAATGTTTGCACTATGCTGTATTCCAAGGGTGCCCAACCTCCGGGACCTAATGCCTGATGATCTGAGGTGGAGCTGATGTAATAATAATAGAAATAAAGTGCACAACAAATGTAATGTTCTTGAATCATCTCCAAATCATCTTGGTCCATGGAAAAATTGTCTTCCATGAAACTGATCCCTGATGCCAAAAAGGTTGGGGACCACTGCTATAGCAGAAAGAGTGTGCAATAGCATTATGTCTTAAAAAAAAAATTAACACCTTAATTAAATACTTGATTGCTAAAAACTGCTAATTTCCACCTGAGACTTCAGTGATGATGGAGGGTCTTGCCTCAATGTCAGTGACTGATGACTAATCAGGGTGATGGTTGCTGAATGTTGGGGTGGCTGTGGCAGTTTCTTAAAATCAGACAACAATGATGTTTGCTACATTTATTGACTCTTTCTTTCATTAATGATTTCTCTGGATCATGCAATGCTGTTTGACAGCATTTATCCACAGCAGAACTTCTTTCAAAAACTGGAGTCAATCCTCTTAAACCCTGCCATTGCTTTCTCATGTAACTTTATGTAATATTCTAAATCCTCTGTTGTCATTTCAACAATCTTCATGGCATCTTCACCAGGAGTAGATTCTATCTCAAGAACCTACTTCCTGTGCCCATCCATACCGTGGAAGTTTTATCATGAGCCTGCAACAATTCAATCACACCTTCAGGCTCCACTTCTAATTCCAGTTCTGCTGTTTCCACCATACCCGCAGTTACTTCTACCACTGAAGTCTTGAACCCCTCAAACTTATCCATGAGGATTAGAATCAACTTCTTCCAAACTCCTGTTAATGCCATAGAATGAGGTGTGCCTATATTTTCCTTCTGTATATCTTCTTTGGTGAGGTGTCTAATATGAATTTTGGCCCATTTTTTAATCATGTTGTTTCCCTATTGTTGAGTGTTATGGGTTCTTTGCATATTTTGGTTACCAGTCCTTTATTGGATATGACTTTTGCAAGTATTTTCTCCCAGTCTGGGACTTGTCTTCTCATTTTCTTGAGCATATTTTTTTTATGGGTTTACGTGTACAAGTCACAGTGGGGTTGGCACATGATTGATTCCATGAAAAATTACAAATTAAAAAATCATCAAGTCTTGAGCCCTTTTTTAAGCCAGAGACTGTGGGGTATAGTGGTTAGGACAATTGTGTATGGGCAGCTAGGTGTGGAAATGGGGGCCACCAGGTGCTCTATGTCAAGTTGTTTGAGCTTAAATCCTGATTATGCCACTGCTGTACAATTTGGGACAAACTACTCAAGATTCTCTGACCCAGGTTCTTAGGCTGCATTGTTTTTGTTGTTCAGTTGCTAAGTTCTCTCTGACTCTTTGAGACCCCACAGCCTGGAGCATGCCAGGCTTCCCTGTCTTTCACTATTTCCCAGAGTTTGCTCAAACTCATGTCCATTGAGTCAATAATGCCATCCAACCATCTCATCCTCTGTCACCCCCTTCTCCTCCTGCCCTCAATCTTTCCCAACATCAGGGTCTTTTCCAAGGAGTTTGTGGAATGAAGTCAACTATATGGTAAGCTTATTGATAGGTTATGAAGACATATGTGGATATATATATATATATATATATATATATAATATATATATAAAACTCTTAATGGTGCCAGCATTTAGTAAACACTCAATAAATATCAGCCATTATTATAATGCACACATCCCCATTATGGGTATTTTTGAAGATGCAGGAGAAAAAGATATTCCTATGCAGCAAAATCACATCATTTCATTGCAACAAAAGATTAAAATGCAAGATACAGAAGTGAATAGTAAAAGTGAGTACAGGCCATTTATGAAGACATATTCTGTTACCTAAGACTAAGCAAAACGTCTGGAATATAGCGTATTCAGAATACATGCTTAATTAATTCATCAATTATTTAACATAAGGGCCAGCCTATGTGGTGTGTAATTAAAGAGAAGGAGACATTGAGAATAAAACAATTTATGATGATTTAATGGCAGAAGATGGGATGAACACAAATCCTGAAGGATTTAGTTCAAGTTGGATTAGTAAGGGGAGAGAAGACCCTTGAGGTGGATGCAAGAGGTTGACAAATGATTGGAAGAGAGGAATGTATTCATAAGATGTGGAGGATGGGACTTCCCTGGTTGTCCAGTGATTAAGAATCCACCTTCCAACACAGGGATGTGGGTTCAATCCCTGGCTGGAGAACTAAGATCCAATATACCAGAGGACAGCTAACCCTGCATGCCACAATTGGAGAGCCCATGTGCCACGACAAGAGAAGCCTCACACTACAACAAAGACCCAGCACAGCAGCCCCACACACACAGCAAAAAAAAAAAAAAGGACACGGAAGTGACAGACTGGTTGCAAAGGAAATTAGTACAGTAAAGAAGAGCCACACATATTACTGGATAATAGATGATGTCAGCTGCCAATTTCCACACCAGTCTGTGTTTATAAAAACAAATGATTTTAAGAATCAGTTACTAGATTTCAACCCCACCTTCCCAAATCTGGGCTTCCCTGGTGGCTTAGCTGGTAAAGAATCCGTCTGCAATGTGGGAGACCTGGGCTTGATCCCTGGGTTGGGAAGATCCCCTGGAGAAGGGAACGGCTACCCACTCCAGTATTCTGGCCTAGAGAATTCCATGGACTGTAAGAGGTCACAAAGAGTTGGACCCAACTGAGCAACTTTTACTTTCATTTTCCCCAAATCTGCTTCCTAAATAGCTGATTTCAAAATAACCAGGTGACAAATACTATGTTTCCCTGGGCATTCAAGACCACATTCTCCCACAACATTTATATAACTTATTTCTCCTTCCTGGAACAGCTATTAGATCTATTATTCCACTCTTAGGATAACACAGTGAAAGAGTGATTTGGAATTCTCTTTACATACTCAGAGTCATAGGCTACTCAAGCAGCTTTGAGCAAAGTGTTTAAATATTTACCCCCCACTAAATGGTTATTGACAAAAATCAAATTTGTTACACAACTAACATGAACACATGTGTCCACATTAAAAAAAAACTGCATGCCGATGTTCATAGTAGCTTTATTCCTAATCACTTAAAACTGGATTTAAGCAATTAAGATGTCCTTCAATAGGTGAATGGATAACTGAGCTGTGCATACATCAATACAATAAAATATTATTCAGCAATAGAAAAGAATGAGCTAGCAAGCCAGAAGATGACATGAAGGCATCTTAAATGCACATTGCTCACTGAGAGAAGCCGGTCTGAAAAGGTTACATACTATATGAGTTCATTTATATGACATTCTAGAAAAGGAAGCACCATGGGTTGTAAATGGGCTTCCCAGGTGGCGCTAGTGGTAAAGAAGCCGCCTGCCTGTGCAGGAGCTGTGAGAGATGAGGGTTTCATCCTTGGGTTGGGAAGATCCCCTGAAGGAGGGCACAGCCTCTCACTCCAGTATTCTTGCCTGCAGAATCCCATTGACAGAGGAGCCTGGTGGGCTACAGTCCAGGGAGTTGCAAAGAGTCGGACACAACTGAAAAGACTTAGCTTGTACACTTGCATGGGTTGTAAACAGATCAGTGCAGTGGGTACTAGGGGCTCAGGGGAAGGAAGGAAAGCTGAACAGATGAAGCACATGGCATTCTTTTTAGTCTATAGTACACAGTCATGATGGATACATGACACTCACTATATATTTGTTAAAACTCATAGAACTTGACAACACAGAATGAACCCATAATGTATGCAAATAAAAATAGTCATTTAGGAGCTCAGGGGATCATAGGATAGAATGCAGAATGTGACAAAAAAAGAAGTGAATTACAAATGTGTGAAACACACTTGATAAAGAGGGGGAAGGGGGCTGTTGACCTAAGTAATTTGAAAAAAGAGTAGGCGTGATGCCTGTAGGTGGGTGGCCTGGCCTCCTGGTGTTGCTTGGTCTGTGGATCAGAGCAACTCCCAACACTTGAGAGAGTCTTTCTCTCTCCTGTGAGAGGCGTCTTTGCCTTGTCGGCTACCCAGTTACCCTAGGTGACCCCAGACACCTTTGCCCAGACACTACGCATACCTTGAGCATCTAATGAGTGCTAACTGGAAAAGCTGGCCAGCCTACAGCTACCCTAAGCTTTGTAGGAGTCTTGCAGTTTCTCCCTTTAGGTCCTACAACAATTTAGTGGACAAACCAAAGCAGAATTCAGCAGGTACAACAAAAGGCAGTAGCAGCTAAAATGCAAAAATATCACTAGTCCATGGTGCCCTTCTGGCTAGCGTGAGCCATTCTACAAATTCATCTTGTAAAACAAGAGAAGTTTAGAAATTTAGCGGCACCAGTCTCTGCCACTGAGCCACCCAGCTCACTGCACCAATTGTTTTGAAATATACCCGGGATTTGGTTTAATCAGGTATGGTGAGAGGACAGATAGGGAGACAGTTGCTTTGAAAGAAGAGTTTATGATTACAGTTCCCAATAGGAGGGGGCATACCCATCATGCAGGGCCACCCGAGGAAGCACCAGGGTCAGTCAGGAGGCAGGAGAGAGAGGGGAAAGTGTAGACCAGACTCTTTCTTACTAAATAAAGACGTGGTGGGGAGTTGTCTGGTGGGGATGTCCCCTACTGAGCAGGAAGCAAAACACAGATGTTGGCGTTTGTGTTGGAAGGTTTGTAATATGAACTCCATGTGCTGCAAAACCACAGGCCTGGTAGGTTCATCAACAATTCTGGCCCATGATTTCAAGATATCAAATCAGCAATTACAGACTATCAAGGTTGATTGTTACAGTGGGATCCTAGAACAGGAAACGGGCATTAGGTAAAAACTAAGGAAATCAGAGAAAAATACAGAGTGTAGTTAAGCAAAATGTAGCAATTTGGGTTCATTAATTGTGATGAATGTACCTTATGAATGTAAGAGATTAATTGTAGGAGAAACTGTGTGTGAGATAAAAGAACTCTCTATACTATCCGTATAACTTTTCCATAAATCTGGAACTTTTCAAAATAAAAGTTTATTTTATAACATGAACTTTGAGAACCATCTATACATTTCAGTTCTGTCCACTAAGCTTTTTTCACACTAGATATGTGTTTCCACCAGAGGACAAAGAGAAGAGTCGGTACTTATCTTTTCCTAATGTTCATTCATTTATTTCACAAACACTTATTGAAATTCTGGCTGGTTCTAGGGGCAGATAGAAAGAAAAATACTAGCCTTGCTCTTAAGAAAAATCCCAGTTTAGTGGAGGTTATGGGCTTCCCTGGTGGCTCAGAGGTTAAAGCATCTGCCTCCAATGTGGGAGACCCAGGTTTGATCCCTGGGTCGGGAAGATCCCCTGGAGAAGGAAATGGTAAACCACTCCAGTATTCTTGCCTGGAGAATCCCATGGACGGAGGAGCCTGGTGGGCTACAGTCCACGGGGTCGCAGAGAGTCGGACACAACTGAGCGACTTCACCTTCATGGACACAAAATGTCAACACTGCCTTACAAGGTGACAAGTGCTAGGCTAGGATTTTGTACATAACACCTTGAGATACTCAAAGAAGTGTCTGGAGAATTCAGGGAAGACTTCTCAGCAGAGTCAGCATTTAAAGAGCATCTTTCTATTTCAAGCACTGTGATGAACTGAATGGGAAGGAAGTCCACAATGGTGGGTGTATATATGTATATATACGACTGATTCGTTTTGCCATACAGTAGAAACTAACACAACATTATAAAGCAACTATCCTCCAATAAAAATTAATTAAAAAACAAAGAGCATCTTGAAGGGTCAGAAGCAATTTGAAAAATAGTAACAGAGGGGAAAGAACTTAAGAGCCGAGCCTGAAGCAAAGACGCAGTCGCCTCGTTTGGAAGGTGAAGTTGGGCAGGACATGGAAGTCATGGTTGGGAGTGGTAGGAGATGGGGCTAGAAGGGAATATGGGGCTTCAGCCCTTAGGAGGCACTTATTTATTTATTTATTTTGTCTGTGCTGGGCCTTTGTTGTTGCACAGGCTTTTTTCGAGTTGCGGCGAGCAGAGGCTACTCTCCACTTGGGGCGCACGGGCTTCTCATTGCAGTGGCTTCTCTGGCCGTGGAGCGTGGGCTCTCGGGCACACAGCCTTCAGCACTTGCGGCTCCTGGGCTTTAGAGTGCAGGCTCAGTAGCTGCGGTGCATGGGCCTGCTCTGGGGCACGTGGGGTCTTCCCAGACCGCGGATCAAACCCATGTCTCCTGCATTGGCAGGTGGATTCTTTACCAACGAGCCACGAGGGAAGCCCTGGGAGGCACTTAATAAACGTGGCTGACTGCATGAATAAGTGAATGAGCAGAGCCTGAAAAGCCTTCCATGGTTTCTAGTCTAGATTTTATTCAATAGGCAACAGGGAGTCACCAGGTTTTCAAGCAGGGAAGCAACACGACATATGGGTGACTGGACTCCTGCCCCTGCAAGCGGGGTTCATGGGCCCTGTGATTCACGAGCACCAGCACCGTCTGAGTGCTCAAGAGAACTAGAGGATCTGAGGTCAGACCCCAGACAGACTGAATCCGAATCTGCATTTCAAAAAGATCCCCAGGTGATCCACCTGCCCCCTGAAGTTCCAAGAACAGCTGCTTTTGAAAGCTCACTTTGTTGGCTGGGGGAAAACGTAGTCTTTTGTTTAACCTCCCATCAGAAAAGGTGGGGGGGTGGGGGGGGGAAGGGATGGACCAAGCAGAAAAAACAGAGGGGAAAAGAGGAAGGAGAGAAGAGAGAAAAAGGAAACAACATCAGTGAAACAGATAAGCAACCTTCTCTCTCAAGGCTTTCTTCCACCTAAAGTCCCATCCTTTGAAAGAAGCAGCATCTCTAATTGGAAGACTTCTGGGTCCCAGTTAGCCTCCAGAGGAGGGGCACATGTGTCCTTTGAAAGGGCTACTTTGGAAGTGGGGAGGGAAGGTGGGTTGCAATGGACCGCTGGAGGCAGAGGGACAGGCAACAGACACGTAACTCTTATTCCCTCCACAAGCAGATGAAACAGGCACTTAATTTCCAGCAAAGTGGCTGCTGGGATGGCAGCCTAGGGAAATCAAAGACTCAGCGGGTGCCCATAATTCACACTCATTTTGTGTAGCCAGAGCGGATGGTGAGATGGCAGGGTAAAAATGTCCCCTGCTTTTGCTAGCACGCTGCTGTGTGGAGGGCCCTCCTTCCCTTCCATCTCCCTCTGCATGCTTGTCCAGAGCTGCCAAAATCCAGATTCGTGCAGAGAGAGAGAATAGACATGTCCCGCTCTGCCCAGGATGCTACAGCAGCCCTCACAGCCCAGCGACCGACTTCCACCACCTCACGTATATTGTCTAGGCTGCTGGGGCATCATCCTCCAAGGGACCCTCATGCCTCATGGAGATCTATTTACCCACAAATCCTGAATTTACTTCTGATGAGCTATGCTGATCAGGAAATCCTTGCATCTCAGACTTTTATTGCAGATGAAAGATCAGGCAGATCCTATCTCGTCAAACGAGTGCCATCAACTTCAGTGATAATTCTCAGAATACAGGCAGCTCTTTATCTGGAGTCTCATCCTTTCCCTACTTGCATCGCTAAGTTGCTAAGAATGGGACTCGTTCTCCAGTGAAGACTGGCAGCTGCTCCCTGGCTCTGACTGGGCAGGTTCACCAATTTTTCTTCTTGAAGTCTCTCCTGAACGCACTTCAAGATGCCCCACTTGTTCCCAGTCTACAGACAGGTGCCTGGAGGCTAGCAGTTGGCTGGCTGCATAGTTGGGGTTGCATTAAGACTCTGCTTCTTCCTCTGCATCGTTAGAGACGTTAATTTCCTCTAGGAGCCACCATCCAGGTTCCCTGAAATAGCATTCTCTTGGAATAACCATCTCTACCCTGAAGACTGCCAAAGGTTTTTGTTTGTTTATGAAATGGACCATTTATAAAGTCTTTATTGAATTTGTTACAACATTGCTTCTGTTTTATGCTTTGGTGTTTTGTTTTGTTTGACCTCAAGACATGTGGGATCTTAAGCTCCTCAATAAGGGATCAAACCCACACCCTCTGCACTGGAGGGTGAAGTCGTAACCACTGGGACCACCAGAGAAGTTCCAAGTGCGAAATTTTTAATGATAACACTGATAGCTCCCATTTGTTAGAGCGTTTTGCTTTTATCACATCTTCTCTCATTCATGTTTAAAAAAATATATCCTAAGACCTGCAGAGCCAGGTCAGTATTCCCAGGTGCTTGCAGAAAGGGATTGAATGCCCCAGAGAATAAGCGGCAGCACGGTGGTGCGGGGGAGGGGGATGGAGGATGTGGGAGAGAGAGGAAACGTCGAGTGCCTCACCTTCCCACCTGTGTGCACTGACGCATGAGCTTACCTAGCAGCAACTGGAATGGGGAGCCTCAAATTCATGAGCTGGAACAGGAAATAAATGATTGTTGTTGCCTTTGAAAAGTTGCCATGAGAAAGAAGCAGCAGGCTTGTCTTGCAAGCGTGTGTGTATTTGTGTATGTGTGTGTGTGTGCATTTCCAGAAGGCACATGAGAAGTGAGAGAATCCAGCCTATTTGACTAGGTCTCCGATGAATCCTAGTCACCCTCAGCTTAGTTCAATTCAATTAAATGCAGAACTAGAAGCCCCGAGCAGGGCATATCACAAGAACTGATAGTGCCAGACAAAGCAACCATCCACCAATGGCACAGTTTGCCTGAAGATCTTACAAGTCTTGTGGGTGGAGACTGAGAGTCCTCGGGATTGTGATCATTCAAGCCTGAGATTCTCAAACACAACTGAAAAGCAAAACCCCTGCCCCTGCCTCCTCCTCTGGACCACATCATAAAGATGCTAGGCATGGAATGCAGACCCAAGGTTCTGCTTGGTTGGTAGCAAGGCAGAAGCATTTTTCTGGCTAGTGTACCCCTTATCATCTTTGAACCTCATCTTAGGAGTTTGACCCAAAATTCTAAAGAGAGTAACTGTAAGATTCTAGGAAACTCATAGCACTGCAAGAAACCGAGTCATCGAATGCAGAGAACAAAAAGGAGATGGGCATCACAGTATCACAGCTGCAGAGAGGACCATTCTCAGCATCGATAATTGACACGGAGGAGTTGCAAGACGCCTATAGAAGCGACATCGACTCGGTGACCTAGTTTTGGCAGGGGTGGGGACAGGAGAAGGGATACCCTTGGCTGTGCCCAGCTGTGACGCCCAAGCAGTTGAAGACACAGGAGTGGTTGAGATTAGGAGGTAGGGCAGAGCTCAGAGGAGCAGTAATACCTGGAGAATGTCCGTGACCTTCAAGATGGAGCATGAGATGCTCTAAGATGTTCCCAGCTTCCCGTGGGTGATCAGCCTCTCTCTGCCTGATTATATCTTACTCAACCTTGAAAACCCAGTTCCAAGGACACTTCCTGCAGTGTTCTCTTCTTGAAGTGGGTCATCCTCCTCCAAACTCCCAGAGCTCCCCAAGCTCCCAGAGCTCTTAACCTTATTTCACATGTTATTTTCCATTTTGTCCTTTGGCTGGCTGTGGTCCACTGGCTCCAATTAACTTTTCTAGATCATGAGCTCCTGTCTGCTATTCCTCTGCCCTTTTCCCATTCCGCTTCTCTTTCTAGATCCTATACTCCCTGAGGGAAGAGACCTCATCTCTGAATCCTCCCCCTGCCCAGCTCAGCCAAAATGCTTAGCACAGTCTGGACATGGTAGTTTTGGTTCTGAATGAATGACTGTGAGTAATAAAGGAGGAAAGATGGTGGCTGGATCAGGGAGGGAGATGGGGTGCCTTTTCATCCCCGGGAAAGAAATCACTGTAGCCTTGGCCCCATTGCAGCCTCGGGTTTCCAGAAGCGGTCAATTCTTGCTCACAGTAGATGAGCCAAGAGATAGAGGGCAGGGGACAGCCAGTGCAAGCACATCCGTTCCCCTGGAGGAAATGCCCTTGAAGGACATTTGAAGGACATTTGCCCTTGAAGGACAGCCCTGGCTACACGCCACTCTCATTCCCAGGAATGAGGGCAGGGCAAGAGACTCATCCCTGAGGCTGGTGGGTAGAGGGAAGAGGAAGGGGAGGCCAGGGGCGGAGACAGCACCGCTGACTAATTAAACCCTTTGGTAGCTGCCCCCCCCCCCCCCCCACCCAGCTCAGGCAGATTATCACTGCTGAATCAGCTCCCTGCCAAGGCCAGACTCTTGCTCTCTTTCTTCCTGCTTGATTTGCCTAATGGAAGCTGACAGAGAAGTTCAACCCTGATTGTCAGATTTCAGTAGGAACCTCAAGGGGGAGGGGGAGAGGAAGGCAGACATTTGAGGAATAAAAATAGCACACATAATGAGATCCTTTATTTAGCCGAAGCACTTCTTTAATGACTTACCTCCCTTTTTCTCTCTCTCTCTCACACACACAAACACACACAGTTGTGTACACATACAAATGTATGATTTTTGCTTGGGCTGCAAAACTTGCCTGGGTCCTATAGGAAAAACAGGCCATCCGTCCTGGATGGTACGAGTTGACAAAAAACAACGTCCTTTAAGGGTGAAGCTGGGAAATATTTCCCCACATTCCTCCAACCAGAAACCCTGCTACCCAAACTCTTTCAGTAGAACCATTTTCCATAATGTGACCCAGGAAACTGGTCTGACCAGCAAGACCACACATCTGGGCAGGCACTCATACTTTGGGTGGTTTCTTGATTTTTGTGGATTTCCCTTTTGGCTCAGCTGGTAAAGAATCCACCTGCAGTGTGGGAGACCTGGGTTGGAAAGATCCCCTGGAGAAGGGAAAGGCTACCCACTCCAGTATTCTGGCCTGGAGAATTCAGGTTAGGGTCACAAAGAGTCAGACACAACTGAGTGACTTTCACTTTACTCACTTGCCTTTTTGTGCTTCCTGTTCTGTAACAGAAAATGAGATCTGAAGGGTTTGCTTACGTGCGTGTGCTTGCTAAGTTGCCTCAGTCATACCTTACTCTTTGTGACCATATGGACTGTAGCTTGCCAGGCTCCTCTGTCCATGGGATTCTTCAGGCAAGAATACTGGAGTGGGTTGCCATGGCCTTCTCCAGGGGATCTTCCAGACCCAGGGATTGAACCCACGTCTCCTGCAGCTTTTGCACTGCAGGCCAGTTCTTTATTGCCGAGCCACCAGGGAAGACCTGGAGGGTTTGATTAACTTCTCAAAATCTGGGCTCCTCCTTAGAAAAATCAGCCTTACTTCTTATAGGATGAAATAAGCAGGCCCAGGCAAAGCCTCTAGAGATCGATCCCATGTTGCATGGCAGGTGGACAATAAGAGTCAGCTCCTTCTTCCTCTGAAGCGGGATTTTCTATAATATTCTAGGGAATCAGCCAGCAATCCTAAGGGTTAGGGTTGGAAGCCTAGTTCTCTAGAAAGAGGTCGAATTGTTAGTTGCCTTTATTAGGGAGCTGACAATCTGAGCTAATCACATCACAGGCATTCATTCAGGCAAGCCATTCATTCATCCACTACAGCCCCCGTTAGGCCCATTTTATCCCCAACCAAGACACAGAGGAGTTGCTACTTGCCCAAGGTCATCACAACACAAGTCAACTTGGAACCTTAAATTTGTTTTTTTTTTCCTTGTTTGTTGTTTTGTTTTCTGGCTGTGCCACGTGGCATATGGGATCTCAGCTCCCAGACCAGGGATGGAACCCAGGCCCCCTGTATCAGAAGCATGGAGTCTTAACCACTGGACAATCAGGGAAGATCCAGAAATTTGTTTTTAAATTGCCCACTTTTCCAAGTGTCTCCAAGTGACTGCTTTAATTAATACAAATGTTTAGCTGTACTTTCAGGAGGCAGGCATGATTTCCATTAATCGCCAGTTCCCCATTGTCTGTGGAATGTTAACTTTGTAGATAGAACAACACAATAACAATCACGGCAAGAGGAATTCCCCCAGCGTTTGCTCATTTCATGAACAAGTGACTAGAAAAGTGGCCAGAGACAGGCTGGGAACAAGACAGAAACAGGAAGTGGAGGAGCCTGAAATCAGAGAAATAGCAGGACCTAACTAGCTCATCTGACAAGCTCATTCATCTCTACTCAGCACTTGTCACTGGCTTCTGCTTTCTCCCCAACAGGGAGGGAGACAAACTGACCACCACCAACTCTGCCCAGGAGATGCCAGAGGAATCCAAATAAAATATAAAGAATACCCATGACACCAAGGAAAGGGGCATGGGAGTTGGGTGATCTCATTAGAGGTCGAGAGGTCCCAATATATTACAAGACAAAAGTCAGATAAAAGGTACAATGATGGCTAACAGTGAGAAAGCCTCAGTTCAGAACATGCTGAAGAAGGGATACAGTGGTGGAGAAGCTGGCTCTGTGAGACTCAGGACAGACTCTAGACTAGGCGTCTGAGAGAATAGAGGTAGGCAGGGAGATGAGGAACAGAAGCAAAGAACTTAACTGAGCATTTATTTGGACTCGGAACAGATAAGAAGTTCCCAGATGGAAGCCAGGAAGCAGCTGGAATGAGATTGGAAAGGGAGTTTGAGGTGAGCCAGGAAGTATGTTTCCAGGAAAGAAATTGAATGTGCTAATGGATGGGGCTTCCCTGGTGGCTCAGACAGGAAAGAATCTGCCTGCAATGTGGGAGGCCTGGGTTTGATCCTTGGGTTGGGAAGACCCCCCTGGAGGAATGCATGGCAACCCACTCCAGTATTCTTGCCTGGAGAATCCTCATGGACAGAGGAGTCTGGCAGGAGGCAGTCCATGGGGTCGCAAAGAGTCGGATATGACTGGGCGACTAAGCAATAGATGGAACTGTTGAACGACTGGATAATTCCGAGGGTTTGGTAAAGACATGTTATTGTTTTATCACCAGGGAAAAGAAAAGAAGGAAGGAATGAAGGAAAGTAGGAAGGAAGGAAGGGACTCACTCCAAGTGGGTGGAAGAAATTCAGGATCCAAATACAAGGCAAAATAAAGGGAGAGTGTTTCTGAGCCATCTACATTCTAGGAATCTTTTCTCATTAGTGGCATTATTCCTTAAAAGAAAATGTAAACCTAGTATATACTGTAGGGCTCTGCAGGCTGAAAATGCTACACAGTCACGATAGAATATGAAGATATGTATCTTATTAATATTATATATTAACATATAATATATTGCATATATTAATTTATAAAAATTCAAGTTTTAGAATTAACCTGCAGAAAAAGTAAAGAAGTCCTTACTTTGGTGATTGAACACCTTGATTGTGTTCCTGATCTTCATCATATGAAAGTGATGTTTCATATTATAGAAAGTGGGGAATGGAGCGGGGATGCTGTAGACGTAGAGAAAAGGATGTGAGTGCCGAGAGGCTAAACTTTGATGGTATAAAGTCAGGCATCTTCTAATGTTGATGCAAGAAGAGTTTTAAGTATATCATTTAAAACTATGAGCAGAACTATGAGAAAAACACAAATTACAGTAAAAAATTAGGACAGATGGAGTTCCCGCTATATTCTATGTGGAGCAATATGTACAATGACTCTGGAGGGAAGAGGGAAGATAGAGTGAGAGACCAAGATTTTCCTCTTTCATATTAACAAGTCAGCATATATGCTTTATGGTTAACAAATTTTGACCTATTTTTATAAGCATATTATCTGGAAGAGAAACAATAAAAGGAGAACTTAACTAAAATCTTGCAGCCTCTCTGGTTAGAAACTGGGCATCCAAAGGCAAAGCCTGTTCCTTTTCTGTTAAAGAATTTTTGAACCATTTGATTTTTTAAAACTCATGCATCTAGTATTTTGATCAACATTTAAATTAAAAAAAATATCTTCCTAGCAAATGAAAAAAAATTAATTCAAGAGTTACATTCTCTCCTGGGAAATTACAACTCACCCCAAGATAATAGATTTATTTGCTTCAACCCAAATCTGAGAATTTGCACATGACTTGAATGTCTGTAAATTAATAAGAAAGCAGCAGCGAACTCTTGTTCTTTACGTTTAACTTTTGTCTCACGGCTTGTATGACTCACTTGCCTTTATGATGCCACCTCATCAAAGGTCCGAGGCACCATGCAGTCAGCTTATCAAATAATCCTCAGTTTCATCTCCCCTATAAATCATACGCACAGCCCCATCACTTATGAGAAATTCATTTTCCTGCTCCCGTTCTGTTTCCAGGTAAGCGGTTGACCTTCAGATTGCTTATGAGTTCATCTCATACAGGGGCTTCCCAATCTGACTTTTAATTCCCCTCCTTCCTGCTCCTGGCAATTATTCTCAAATTCTCAGTCTCATCTGCTGCAGTCCCTAGCAGATCCATCTCAGATTCTCTGTTCTTCTCTGACTTCTTCCAAGGCCAATCAGGTAACACCCTTTAAAACCACACTGCTGGGAAAGAAAGTGATCAGTCTGGGACTCAAGTCAAAGTTTACCCCTGGCTAGTAGTTGGGAAAAGAAGATGCATGGTTCAGAGAATCAATTATCTGTTGAACACCCCGGACCCTATGCCGGGAGAAGAAAGTGAACGTGTTAGTCACTTGGTCGTGCCCGACTCTATGACACTATGGACCGTAGCCCCCCTGGACTCCTCTGTCCATGGAATTCTCCAGGTAAGATTACTGGAGTGGATAGCCATTCCCTTTTCCAGGGCATCTTCCCGACCCAGGGCTTGAACCCGGGTCTGTTGCACTGCAGGCAGATTCTTTACCGTGAGCCACCAGGAAAGCCCACGATGCTGGGTGCTTCGGGTGAGATGACCCACTAAATTCCCGCAAGTGGCTCATTGCCCAGGTACTGCTTCCTCCCCATTGTAGACAAGAATCTGAACTTCACAAAAGCTGGGCACTGCCCTGGTCACAGGGTTATTATGCGGCAGTGCCAAATGTGAATTTAGGTCTGTTTGACTTCCTGTGTCTTTTAAAAATGTAAATTACAGGGATTTCCCTGGTGGTCCAGCGGTTAAGAGTCTGTCTTGCAATGCGGAGGACACAGGTTCAATCCCTGGTCCGGGAACTAAGATCCCGCATTGGAGAATCTAAGCCTTCGAGCTGCAAGTGGAGACCCCATGCATCTCAACAAAAGATCTCGCACAGCCAAATAAATAAATCATGTAAATCACAGTGTAATCACACTGTGTCTAGTGTTCCACAGAAGACAAGTCATACTGAATATGGGGATGGGGTTGAATATGGCTAGCTTGTAGGCAGTCCAGAATGTGGAGATGGTGCCCACATGTTGGCATCAGGGAATAACCAGCAGGATTCAGCATCCAGGGATATGAGCTTTGCTCTCATTCCTGTGACCAATTAGCTCTTTGGACTTGAGTTTTCTCATTTATAAACTAAAATGTTTTTCCTGGATGATTATTAAGTTCTCTTCCAACCCTGAAGAATCTATACACACGAAAGAAATAAAGCTCATTAAAGTTATTGTCTAATCCACATATCTTGCAAATCACTAAGGTGAATGAGGTGGAAAAGTGAATTTAAGGTTAGATGATAATTGAAACAGTAAGATGATAATTGAACTAAAAATAAGATCCACGTAGTCTAACTCTCAACTTGTTACTGTCCAGCATGGGATGGATTTAATGTACTATACTGCATTAGTCTGCTTGGGCTGCCATAGCAAAATACCAGAGATTGAGGGGCTTTGACAACAGAAATTTCTCACAGTCCTGGAGGTTGGGAAGTCCAAGATCAAGGTGCCAGAGTGCCAGAGTGCCAGCAAGTTAAGTTTCATTCTGTGGCCTCTTCTCTTAGCTTGTAGGCAGGCACCGGCTTGTGTGTGGTCACATGACCTCTTTGTGTACAGGTAAGGGAAAGAAATAGAGGGGGGTGGGAGAGAGATTTCCCTGATAGTCCAGTGGTTAAGAATCCACCTTCCAATGCAGGTGATGTGGGTTCGATCCTGGTTGAAGAAGAATTAAAATCCCATATGCCGTGGGGAAACTAAGCTCATCCAAGGCAACCACTGAGTCCACATGCTCTGGAGCCTGAGCCACAACTAGAGAAGTCCCCGCACTTCACTGCAGTGAAGACTCAGCACATCTCCCCAAAACAGAAGGAGGAGGGGAGAGGAGAGAAACTTTGTTATCTGGTGTCTCTTCTTATTGTCGTTCAGTAGCTAAGCTGTGTGTGACTCTCTGCGACCCTATGGACTGTAGCACGCCAGGCTTCCCTGTTCTTTGCTGTCTCCCAGAGTTTGATCATGCTCATGTCCACTGAGTCAGTGATGCCATCTAACCATCTCATCCCCTGTCATCCCCTTCTTCTCCTGCCCTCAATCTTTCCCAGCATCAGGGTCTTTTTCAACCCACTAATCCTATAGGATCAGGGTTCCATCCTTATGACCTCATAAAACCTTAGTGAATTCCTTAGAGGTCCAATCTCCAAAGACAGTGTGTTAGGACTTTAATATTTGAAGTATGAGGGGGACAAAAACATTCAGTCCATAACAAGTAGTATTAGAAGATAGTGGTGTGATAGCATCAGATTTGAACTGCCAAATTATATCCCCTAAGAAGAATGAAAGTACCCTAGTAAAGACGTGGTTAGAAATAGTATAGAGCAGTGCCTTCTCTCCAAAATCACTGCAGATGGTGACTGCAGCCATGAAATTAAAAGATGCTTGCTCCTTGGAAGAAAAGTTATGACTAACCTAGACAGCATATTAAAAAGCAGAGACATTACTTTGCCAACAAAGGTCTGTCTAGTCAAAGCTATGGTTTTTCCAGTAGTCATGTATGGATGTGAGAATTGGACTATAAAGAAAGCTGAGCACTGAAGAATTGATGCTTTTGAACAGTGGTGTTGGAGAAGACTTTCGAGAGTCCTTGGACTGCAAGCAGATCCAACCAGTTAATCCTAAAGGAAATCAGTCCTGAATATTCATTGGAAGGACTGATCCTGAAGCTGAAGCACCAATACTTTGGCCACCTGATGCGAAGAACTGATTCATTTGAAAAGACCCTGATGCTGGGAAAGATTGAAGACAGGAGAAGAAGGGGACAACAGAGGATGAGGTGGTTGGATGGCATCACCGACTCAATGGACATGAGTTTGAGTAAACTCCGGGAGTTGGCGATGGACAGGGAGGTGGTCACAAAGAGTCAGACATGGCTCAGCAACTGAACTGAACTGAACTGAGTGCCTTCTCAAACTTTACCATACATAGGAAATTCCTAGAGTGAATATTTAAACATACAGTTAAGCTGTAAAATTGGCTGTCAAATCATTTGTGACCAGAGCAAAAAAGAAAATGTGCTGGTTATATACTTTTCACTTTCCACAAGGAAGTTTGATATAAATCTATCCTCAGGGGAACTAAATGTTTGCCATCACTAAATACTAAAAATCATCCCTGAATATTCACTGGAAGGACTGATGCTGAAGCTGAAGCTCCAATACTTTGGCCTCCCAATGCGAAGACCTGACTCACTGGAAAAGACCCTGATGCTGGGGAAGACTGAGGGCAGGAGGAGAGGGAGACAGAGGATGAGATGGTTGGCTGACATCACCGACTCAATGAACATGAGTTTGAACAAACTCCAGGAGACGGTGAAGAACAGGAAATCCTGGCATGCTGCAGTCCATAGGGTCGCGGAGTTGGACACAAATTAGTGACTGAACCACAACTACAATACTACAGTAAATCTGTGATCTCCATGGCACTGAGAAATAAGTGTTAGATGCTCTGGAGAAAATACTCAATTTTATAAGTAATGAAGCTTTCTCTTCCATCTTCTTAGTAAAAGTTGAATCTCTAATGTCAAATGAACTCAATAAAATCATTATTCTGGCATTATGGATTATGGAATATTTCAAAATAACTAATTTTTTTGTTGTGGTTGTTCAAATGCCTAGAGTCATTGGAATTGGGTCAAGAAAACACTGTCTAATAAAAGTCCTCAGGGGACCAATTTGATGAAGAGACAAGACATCTATGATAAGCATGACCTTTTTTCTTTAAGGAATACTTTTGCAAAGCTTGAAGAGTTGTTTGTCTCTTAAGTAGTTTAATCATTCTCCAGGGACTTGTGTTTAGACAATTAATTTACTTAGAAACACTTTTTTTTTTTTTTTTGCTTTTGTAGGCCAGTGGGTTTTATCTAAAAATGGGGATGCTAATGAGAGGAGACAGGTTGTATCAGATTCGGAAGTCCTGTGTATGTTCTATATCTAGTTTATGTAATTGGCCTCTGATGCCTGTATTTACAGTGTAGCCAAAGGTCTTGTTGATAAAATATCCATGAGAAGTTCTCTCTGGGCATAAATGAGATAACAGATTGCATCGGATGGGGCTTAGTTCTCTGGTCCCAGTGCTTCCCATAATAGTGGCTGAAAATGTTCCCAGGCAAGTGGTTTGCACTAGCCTAGATGCTGTGTTTCACATCTCTTTTCCAAGCCGATGGAGATATGCAGATAGAAGGGAAAAGCAAAAAGAAAACAGTAATGCAATTCCATTGTGTTTGATTTATGGATTTGTTCTACTCTGAGAGTCTCAGAGGAGGTCTTTTTGATAAGGGCCATAACTGATTAGAAAGTAATGGACTATGGAAAAAAATCCAAAGATACTGAGATTACATCTCCGCTGAACTGAAGCTGGAAGCATTTGCGCGGAATGTCCTTGTGCTGCTAGCTGTACAAAATGTAGATAGATTCCTGTTGTCAAGTTTCTTACTTCCTAAGTAGGGATGGGGAGCTGGAAGCACCAGCAGAAGGAGTAGGCAGGCATTTGTGCTTAGTAATTGTTACTGGGGTGGGGGGTGGGGGGAGCATTCCCTGGTGTCTCCGTGGTAAAGAAACCACCTGCCAATCCAGGAGACTTGGGTTCAATCCCTGATCGAGGAAGACCCCACATGGCAGGGAACAACTAAGCCCCCTGTGCCACGTTTCTTGAGCTGGTGCTCTACAGCCTGGAAGCTGCAACTATGGAGTCCATGTGCCACAACTACTGACCCCTCAAGCTCTGAGCCTGTGCTCTACCACGGGAGAAGCCACTGCAATGAGAAGCCCAAGCGTGGCAACTAGAGAAAATCTCCCGCAGCAACACAGACCCAACACAGCCAAAAATCAATAAACAAATAAAATTATCTAAAAAAAATTGTGTTACTGGGGACGTTGCTGTTTTAAGCCAAGATTTGTATGCTATTACAACTTACGCTATCATCAACTTTCCAGAAGAGAAATTCGTATTTTCTAACTTCTGCTAAATGAACAAATCTAAATCTAGTCTTGAAAAGACCCTGATGCTGGGAAAGACTGAAGGCAGGAGGAGAAGGGGATGACAGAGGTTGGATGGCATCACTGACTCAATGGACATGAGTTTGAGTAAACTCTGGGAGTTGGTGATGGACAGGGAGGCCTGGCGTGCTGCAGTCCAAGGGGTCGCAAAGAGTCAGAAATGACTGAGCGACTGAACTGAACTGGATTGAAATCTAGTCACTAAAACCAAAAGTGTTCACAGATTACATTTGCCTCCCTTGGAAGTGGACTGATCACAAAGATTTGTGTTTGGTTGCAAAAGCACACACAGAATCACACTGTCTATTTTTACATTATACTTGTCTCCCTTCAGTTCAGTTCAGTTTACTTGCTCAGTCGTGTCCATCACCAACTCCCAGAGTTTACTCAAACTCATGTTCATTGAGTCAGTGATGCCATCCAACCATCTCATCCTCTGTTGTCCCCTTCTCCTCCTGCCTTCAATCTTTCCCAGCATCAGGGTCTTTTCAAATGAGTCAGTTCTTCGCATCAGGTGGCCAAAGTATTGGAGTTTCAGCTTCAGCATCAGCGTTTCCAATGAATATTCAGGACTGATTTCCTTTAGGATTGACTGGTTGGATCTCCTTGCTGTCCAAGGGACTCTCAAGAATCTTCTCCAGGACCACAGTTCAAAAGCATCAGTTCTTTAGCACTCAGCTTTCTTTATAGTCCAACTCTCACGTCCATACGTGACTACTGGAAAAACCATAGCTTTGACTTGTCTCCCTAGGTCATATCAAAAGAAATCCAGTTCTGAATCAGTCATCAATCACCCCTAATTTCACCAGTCACTCCATAGACAATTCTATAACTTTGGATCTGTGCTATCATATTTCCTGGCCAAACAACACTTCATCCATCCATTGATTTAAAAAAGCTTAAACTTTGAATCCTGTCTCATTTTTTCTAATCCTTTATCTTGGATATTTACATTGAAAGGCTAGGCAGAATGCAGAAATAGTTCTAGTTTTCCGGGCTGTGTGGGCAATCCCAATAACCCTCTTCAGATCCATGGGGATTTTATGGACTTCTAAAATGTTTCCTTTGGCTTTTCCATATAATTCTAATTTCCTTTATATTTTCTCTGGAAGCTATTTAAATCAGTTGATACTTAACTGGCAGAAAATCATTGCAGAATGAGTGTTTCAGAGGATCAAAGAAATCCAAGATCAAAGAAATCCAGATCCTCTGTTTTCTTACAGTAACCCTTCCTAATCCTCTCCACTTTCTGTCAGCTTTTCATTTCTATGTCCAGACCAAAGGGGCCCTAAGCATCTGCCACACATATAGATGTCAAGTTCATTGAATAGACCATGAGGGTCTGATTTTGATGCTATAAGAGGGTACTATAATAATACATACCAATATAATTAGAAATCAAAAACATATTTTGTACGACTTGACTCCTTTTAAAGTTATTGACGCTTTATGGCTCAGAATATGATCTATCTTGCTATAAGTGCTCTGTGTATACTTGAAAAGAATGTTTGTAACAAAGAAGACTAAATATGGAATCATTAAAAAAGTATTCAGTTAACGAAAAAGAAAAAAAAAGAAGGAACAAAAAACAGGAAAAATAGAAAGCAAACGGCAAGATAACGGATTTAAACCAATTATTAATTATCACATTAAGTGTGAATGGTCTAAGCATCAAAAAAAAAGACAGAGATTATTAGATTTGGGGTGATAGGCAACATCCAAATATAAGTTGCCTACAAAGGACTCATATTAAGTACAAAGACACAAACAAATGAAAAATAATATACTCTGTTAAAACTAATTAATAAGATGTTGCCATACCTACATTAATCTACAAAGTAGATTTCAGAGCAAATACCATGAATAAAGAAGATCATTTTGTAATGATAAATGGGGTCAATTCATTAAGATGCCATTATGCTTTTAAACATTTATGCTTAAACATAAATTGAGTATAAGAAAGAAAATAACACAGTCAAAGAGGAAACTGGTAAGATTAAAAACAAAGAACAACCAGAAAGACAATGGAACCAAAAGCTCATTCTGCAAGATCAACGTAATTGATAAACCTCTGGGCAAGCTAATCAGGGAGAAAGAGAGCGAAAGAAAAAAGGAGGAGGAGGGAAAAAAGAAGAATGAGGAGAAGGAAGGAAAGGAGGAATGGGAGGCAGAGGAGGAAGGAAGGAGGAACTGGAGAAAAGGGGGCGAGGAGGGAGGGAGAGAGGAAGGAAGGAGAATAAAGACAGAAAGACAAATTACCCACGCCATAAAGAAAAGAGTACTGTAACTGTAGATTCCATAGACAGCAAAAGAATATGCCAACAATTTCAACAATTTAGATGAAAAGAGCAAATTCTTCAAAAGATATATTTTACAAAAGCTCACTCAAGAATAAAACAGATAACTTGAAGAGTTCTGTATCTATTAAATAAAATTGAATTTGTAGTTTAAAACCTTTCCACAATGAAAACTCCAGGCCTAAATTGCTGCACTGGTGAACTGTAGCAAACATTCAGGAAAGATATAATACTAATTCAATACAAACTCGTCGAGAAAATTGAAGAAGAAAGAATACTTCCCAGTTGAGTCTATGAGGCTAGCGATATACTTACTGCAAAACCAGACAAAGACATTCCAAAAGAGAAAACTACATACTAATATCCTTTATGAACAGGAATGCAAAAATTCTAAATCATATTTTAGCAGACTAAAATTTAAAATAAAAATCATAAAATATTATGACCAAGTGAAGTTTATCCCAGCAGAGCAATTTTGGTTTAACATTAGTAAAGCAATCAATATAATTTACCATATTAATGAAGAAACAAAAAATAAAGATAACCCATATAAATATCTAAATATATGGAAAAATTATTTTAAAAATCCAGCCTGTATTTCACATTTTTATCCATAGAAAAACAAACATTTCCGTATTCTATGGATAGAGAAGAAATTCTGCAATGAAATAAAGAGCAGCTACTAAAATAAAGCTGTCACCTTATTTACTGGTAAAAGACTGAAAGCTTTGTCTGTGAGATGATGAACAGTTAAGAATATCATATATCATCACTTAGTATTGTATGTAGACAATCTGCGTAATCTGTGCATTCAGGTAGAAAAGAGAATTCAGATGCATCCAGATTGAAAAGGAAGAAGTTATCATTATCTTTATTACCAGACAACATACTACTCTATATAGAAAATACAATGAAACACACACTCCAAAAGCAGTACTGGAATTTAAAAGTGCAAAGTTTCAGGATCTAAGATCAAGATAGAACAATCAAATATATTTCTTTATAACAATCAGGAATTGAAATTCCATTTAAAATAGCATCAAAAAATGAAATATTCAGAAGAACATTCAACAAAATGTGGTAGCATTGTACATTGACTGCTACAAAATATTGTTAAGGGAATTAAAAAAAATAGATAAGTGGAGAGGTGTATCATGTAAAATACAAAGCTATAAAATACCTAGAAAAAAAGCATAAGGAAAATTGTGTTGATCTTATACCCATATCATAGATACAACACTAAAAACATGATCTATTTTAAAAAATGGATCAATTTGACTTCATAAAAACTGAAATCTTTTGCTCTTCAATGGCACTGTAATAAGAATGAAAGACAAATCACAAACTAGGAGATCAGTTCAGTTCAGCTCAATCGCCCAGTTGTTTCTGACTCTTTGCAACCCCATGAATTGCAGCACGCCAGGCCTCCCTGTCCATCACCAACTCACAGAGTTCACCCAAACTCTTGTTCATTGAGTCAGTGATGCCATCCAACCATCTCATCCTCTGTCCTCCCCTTCTCCTCCTGCCTTCAATCTTTCCCAGCATCAGGGTCTTTTCAAATAAGTTAGCTCTTTGCATCAGGTGGCCAAAGTTTCAGCTTCAACATCAGTCCTTCCAATGAACACCCAGGACTGATCTGCTTTAGGATGGACTGGTTGGATCTCCTTGCAGTCCAAGGGACTCTCAAGGGTCTTCTCCAATACCACAGTTCAAAAGCATCAATTCTTCAGCACTCAGCTTCCTTTATAGTACAACTTTCACATCCATACATGACCACTAGAAAAACCATAGCCTTGACTAGATAGACCTTTGTTGGCAAAGTAATGTCTCTGCTTTTTAATATGCTGTCTAGGTTGGTCATAACTTTCCTTCCAAGGAGTAAGTGTCTTTTAATTTCATGGCTGCAGTCATCATCTGCAGTGATTTTGGAGCCCCCCAAAATAAAGTCTGACACTATTTCCACTGTTTCCCCATCTATTTACCATGAAGTGATAGGACCGGATGCCATGATCTTAGTTTTCTGAATGTTGAGCTTTAAGCCAACTTTTTCACTCTCCTCTTTCACTTTCATCAAGAGGCTTTTTAGTTCTTCTTCACTTTCTGTTATAAGAGTGGTGTCATCTGCATATCTGAGGTTACTGATATTTCTCCCAGCAATCTTGATTCCAGCTTGTGCTTCTTCCAGTCCAGTGTTTCTCATGATGTACTCTGCAAAGCAGGGTGACAATATACAGCCTGATGTACTCCTTTTCCTATTTGGAACCAGTCTGGTATATATTATTACAATATGCAGAGCAAAAATATGCATAAATAGGAAAACATGTTAAATATCATTAGCCATTAGGGAACTATAAGTTAAACCTCTAATATCTCTGTATGCCTTTTTAAGTGGTTAAAATAAAAACAATTACTGACTATATCAAGTGCTGATGAGGATGTTGAGAACACTACCGATGGGAATGTAAAATGGTACAGCTACTTTGGAAAACAGTTTGTTTTAAAAGCCAAACAAACACTTACTATATGATCGTGCTCTTCCACTCCTAAATTCCCAAGAGAAACAACAGCATATTTCCTATCAAATGCTTGCATGCGAATGCCCGTTGAAGCTCTGTTTGTAATAGGTCACCACTGGAAACTATCCAGACGTCCATTCACAGGCGAATGGGTAAACAGAGATGGTATATCCTTACACTGGAATACTACTTGGTGGTAAACAGGGTGAACAACTGATACCAGCAGTAGCATGGATGAATCTCAAAATTCTTATACTGAGTGATAGGAGATAAAACAAGAGTACATGCTGTGTCATTTCATTTATATAAAACTCTAGAAAATGCAAACTAATCTATAGTGACAGAAAGTGGATAAACAGTTGCCTCAGGAAGGGACGAGGGCAGGGAGGTTAGAAAGCAGAGGAACAGAGGCAAATTTTGGGGAGTGATAGAGTTGACATGATGATTCTATGGGCATTAAACCGTATCACATCTTATATTTAAATATATATGCTTTATTTTATGTCAGTTACATAGCAATAAAGCTGTTTTACAAAGTGAATGTGAAGCAACCTAGGTGTCCATTGGCAGATGAATGGGTAAAGATGTGGTTCATGTGTACAATGGAACATTTCTCAGCTGCAAGAAAGAACAAATCTGAGTCAGTTCTACTGAGGCAGATGAAGCTAGAGCCTGTTATACAGAATGAAGTAAGTCAGAAAGAGAAAGACAAATATATTAACGCGTATATGTGGAATCTAGACAAATGGTATTGATGAACTTATTCGCGGAAAGGAATGGAGACTCAGATATAGAGAATGGAGTTGTGGACACAGTCGGGGAAGGAGAGCGTGGGAGGAGTGGAGAAAGAAACATCAATATATATACACTACCATGTATAAAATAGGTAACTGGTGAGAAGTTGGTATGTATAACACAGGGAGCCCAGCCCGGTGCTCTGTGATAACCCAGAGGGGTGGGATGGCAGCAGGGGAGGGAGGCTCAAGCAGGAGGTAATATATGTATAAGTATGGTTGATTTGCACTGTCCTATGGTAGAAACCAGGCTTCCCAGGTGGCGCTAGTGGTATAGGACCCACATACCAATGCAGGGGATGTAAGAGATGAGGGTTCGATGTATGAGATGAGGGGAAGATCCCAAGGAGGAGAGCATAGCAACCCGGTCCAGTGTTCTCACCTGGAGAATCCCCATGGACAGAGGAACCTGACGGGCTACAGTCCATGGGGTCGCACAGAGCTGGACATGACTAAAGCGTCTTAGCACAGCCCTGCCCATGGTGGAAACCAACTCAACACTGTAATGCAAGTGTCCCCCCACTAAAAATAAATTTCAAAAAACTGAATGTATTTATGAGACATGATAAAAAGCTGAACATGTCCCAGAAAATTCATAAGGCACCAAAATGCCAATATGAAGCCAGCATCCGACTCACTAAATAGAATCCATGTTCTAGTGCTAAATACGGTTTGCAACAGAATGGCCATACCTACTCATTTTAATAATCTAGGTTTTTTGATTATCTGGATTAGAAACTGAAGTTTATCTTTTTGGAAGGATTAGCTGAGTTGTTAGGGCACAACAATTTACCTTGGACAAATTAAAACAACTCTCTTTCTATAGGTTTGAAGTACATTTTTTTAGGGAAAAGTAACCTGAGCTTGGGATTCAAAACAAAAAAGATTATCTGGTGCCCCTAAATTCCATCAATGCTTCTAAGGCACCTCTCCAATTTCCGTTTCTTAATTGACCCATGAAAGTGAAAGTGTTAGTTGCTCAGTTGTGTCTGACTCTTTGTGACCTCATGGACTGTAACCCGCCAGGCTCCTCTGTCCGTGGGTTTCTCCAGGCAAGATTACTGGAGTGGGTAGCCATTCTCTTCTCCGTGAGATCTTCCCGACCCCGGGATTGAACCTGGGTCTTCTGCACTGCAGGCAGATTCTTTACTATCTGAGCCACCAGGGATGCCCTAAAAGAGGTTGCCTCCTCGTTGGGGAATTGAACCCGGGTCTCCTGAGTGACTGGAGGGGATACTCACCACTGTACTAATGAGGACTAGCTCTACTAATGAGATCCATGGGTGATTGCTTATCCAGCTGTAAGTGGAATATAGCAGGGTCCCAGAATGGTGGTTACCCTAAGGAAGAAACCTTCAGAGAGGGTGGTGAGTGGAGATCTCAATTACATAGTGTTCCTGGCCCCGAGCAATTTGACACCCTAATTG
Source organism: Oryx dammah (assembly GCF_014754425.2). NCBI lineage: Eukaryota > Metazoa > Chordata > Mammalia > Artiodactyla > Bovidae > Oryx > Oryx dammah. Next base: position 188,753,581 of record NW_024070186.1, on the reverse strand, counting down.
TCTAAGTCTTGGTGGAGGTCCAGGTCAAAAAAACTGACAGAGGCACACTTTCCACTCTGGTCAGCCAAGGTACCATCTCTGAGTTGTCAGCATTCCCATTCTATGTCCTGAGGAATTGCTTGTCTATCTAGCAAGCTGGGCTCCGAAAGGCTCCACCTCCTTCCCCGGAGCCACTGGGATGATGAAAGCACAAGGCCAGGCCCCACCAGCATCGCTAGCTACCTGTACCCTGGTCCACCAGGCCCTTTCTTCTTGCCATCACCATGCAGAGCAAAGCTCAACTGGAAACCACCAGGGGCAAAATGTTTCCCTGCAACAAAGCTGCTACAGCTGCTTCCTGCCAGTGCCCTAGTGTTAGACGCTTCTTCTGGCTTGTTGAAGGCAAAAACGTCTGAGACCAAGGTCACCTCCCAACTCTTCCTCAGCCAAGACTCAGCTTTGTACTGCCACTCTGAGCCCATCTTTCTTGCCACCTCCATCATGTCGTCCAACCTTCTCACCCACAGCTTGTAGAGCTCAAAATAGATCCTGATCTTTCTCTGACTTGGGCAGTAAAAGTGGCTCAGTCATATCTGACTCTTTGAGACCCCATGGACTGTAGCCCACCACGCTCCTTTCCTCTGTCCATGGAATTCTTCAGGCAAGAATACTGGAGTGGGTAGCCATTCCCTTCTCCAGGGGATCGTCCTGACCCAGGGATCAAACCTGGGTCTCCTGCATTGCAGGCAGATTCTTTACCATTTGAACCACTGGGGTGACCCAACTTGGGCAGAGAGGGATGCTATTTCCAAAATGTGGGCTTGTTGGGGATTTCCCTGGTGGTCCAGTGATTATGACTTCATGCTGCCAAATGCAGGGGGCACAGGTTCGATTCCTGGTCAGGGGACTAAGTTCTTACATGCCATGCAGCATGGCCAAAAGATTTTTTTTTTAACTGTGGGCTTGTTGGAGCGAGTTCTATTTTAGATGAGCCTGAGACTTTCTCAACTCTCTTTTCTAGGGCCCTTCAACTCAGTGGGACCCATAAAGAAATAATTACTTTCTCATCCCCTGCCACCAAGTTTCAAGATAATCAATTCTGCCATGACTACCGACATTTAATATGAACTTACTTCCTCCCAGGCACTGTGCTGAGTTCTTCATGTGACACACCTCCTTAAATCTCTATTCACTTCCCAAACTGCCCTTCAGAGCAGCTACTGCTTTCTTCCTCAGCATAGCACTTATGTCCGACTAGGTTAACTGACTTGCCCAAAGCCACGCAGTTCATACCCAGGGAGTGAACCCAGGTCTCCTGCATTGCAGGCAGATTCTTTGCCATATCAGCCACCAAGGAAGCCCCATAAGTGGCCAAGTTCAGTGTCTTCTGTCCTTCACAGACACCACAGTGCCTTTATTCTTAAAAAATCCCTTTCATGGAGGCACTTTCTATTATTGTGCATTTCATTCTCAATGCATAATTTACTAATAACAGCACACTTGGTCTTTGCTGCTGCTGCTGCTGCTGCTGCTGCTAAGTCACTTCAGTCGTGTCCGACTCTGTGCGACCCCAGAGATGGCAGCCCACCAGGCTCCCCCGTCCCTGGGATTCTCCAGGCAAGAACAATGGAGTGGGTTGCCATTTCCTTCTCCAATGCAGGAAAGTGAAAAGTGAAAGTGAAGTCGCTCAGTCGTGTCCGACTTTGTGAAAGTGAAGTCGCTCAGTCGTGTCCGACTCTGTGCGACCCCATGGACTGCAGCCTACCCGGCTCCTCCATCCATGGGATTTTCCAGGCAAGAATACTGGAGTGGGTTGCCATTTCCTCTTCCAGGGGATCTTCTCAACGCAGGGATCAAACCCTTGTCTCCTGCGTCTTATGCTTTGGCAGGGAGGTTCTCTACCTTGAGCCACCAAGAAATTCCACTGAAAGGTGAAAGGCAGTTAACCAACTAGAGAAAACTACACAGCTAAAGGCTCATGAATCCCACTGTATTTAATAAACAAATTATAAATTATGTGAAGGTCTTCAAGCAGACCCAATAGAACTTTCCTACTTACTGTCCTTGGGATAAGAGTGAGTATTTGCAAATGTATGCTTTTCTAAAAATAGCCAGTAAGGAATTCCCTGGCAGTCCAGTGGTTAGCACTTTGTGTTTTCACTGCTGAGGGCTGGGGTTCAATCCTTGGTCAGGGAATGAGATCCAACAAGCTGCATGGCACAGCCAACAAATAAATGTTTGGTTGGCCAAAATGTTCATTTGGTTTTAAGTAAAAATAAAAGACACGTTTTTTGTGTTTACCAACAATTTTATTGAACAACACATTCATTAACCAAACATTTTGGTCAACCCAATAAAATAAAAACTAAAAATAGTCAATAATTGAAACACATAATCAACTTGCAGTCTCTACAATCATTCTACGCTTGTGAGGACTGACCACAGTCCATTTCGAGCTGGTTTGAGATATATTGTAGTTTTTAGTTGCTCAGTCGTGTTTGACTCCTTGTGACCCCATAGACTATTACCTGCCAGGCTCCTCTGTCCAAGGGATTTCCTGGGCAAGAATACTGGAGTGGGTTGTCATTTCTTTCTCCAGGGGCTCCTCCCTTGAGATGTGTATGTGTATATATATTTCAAGAAGAAGCTAAATTTGTGTGAAACCATCAAGCCATCCACTCACCTCCAGCCTTTTGACCCAGATGAGCCTATGAGTCACAGCTCCTGCCATGTGACCAAGCCCCACCCCTAAGCTGTCTATTACCTGGCCTGGGCCTCCCTTTCTGCTGACCTATTCCACCCCAAACCCTATTGCCTCTCAGCTCTCGTATGAGCTCCTAGCATTGTGCATTGTCTTCAACCCTGCGTCTGGCTCTGAAATGTGTTTGTCCCAGCACTGGATGCAAACACCCCCCAACTGCATGGAGCTGGTCTACCTCTTCGCCTCTCTTGTTATTTTTTTAAAATATTTACTTGTTTATTTGGTTGCTCTGGGTCTTAGCTGCAGCATGAGTGATCTTCAGTCTTCCTTGAAGCATGGGGGATCTTTAGTTGTGGCATGTGGGATCTAGTTCCCTGATCAGGGATTGAACATGGGTCCCTTGCATTGAGAGTGCACGGTCTTAGGCACTGGACCACCAGAGACGTTCCTTCCTCTCTTATTACTAGTTTCCTGGTTCTGATTCCTATTGTCCGAGGAAGGCCAGCCCCAGGCCTCCTGCAAAGGGACTCTTAGTCAGATAATTAGTTATAAGTGTGTGCGCATTACAGCCGAGTTTGTATTGTCTATCAAGTTATGTGAAATATATATGTGTTCATTTTCATGCCTATTTAACACAAAAGTCCCTATCTCTGGGGGTAATGTGCCATTTTATCAGTCGTTTTCTATCATGTGAAGATCATAACATCCTAATATTCTCAGCTCAGCTCTTCAATTCTCCAGGGAATCCCTTTCCAAGTATTAATCTTGGCAGTGGTCCTCATTAATATGATAAGGCTCTCTGGTTTTAAACAGCTCTTCAGACCCAAACAGGCTCTCCTTGAATGGGAGATTTAATTGTTTTTTGCACTCGGCAAACAATCAGGCCAGGAGAGGAGCAAGGGCAGTGCAGACAAAGCGCCAGTGCTCAACTCAGGAATGAAAGGCGTGTGTTTCTATTCTCTAATAGGCAGCAACGTCACTGGGCTTCAGAAAGGCTGGCCCGGGCTCAGTGGGGAAGCGAGTGCTATTGAATCCCCCTTTCTGGCTGGCAGACAGCTTGGCCACATGGCTCTGTCTTCCCCTGTCACTCCTGTTGATTTGCCTTCAAGGTGGTCATTCAGAGGGAGGGAAAGAAAAAGCCACAGTTTAGCTGCCACTCCTGCTTGGCTATATATAGCATCTAGCACTGCAGCTCAGCCCAGAGGCATACTATGCCTTACTGTGGTCTTTGTTCATATTAAGTAAGATTTTCTCAGGGAGAGATGATAATTGCCTCCCCCTGCCCCCCCCACCCCCAAAAAAAAAAAAAAAAAAACGCCCACAGCCAGGGGCATGGGTTTGATGGATCAGTGGCTGGCCCTAGATCAGCAAATTCCATTTTCTACTACACATCAACTCAGTAAATCAGGTGTTTAAGCTTATTGACAGTCAGCATCTACTCTGTTTTATTCCCTACTAGCTGACTTCACTTTCTCCCTTCCATTAGCCCTTCATTTTCAAGCTATTTGCATCCTAGGTGGAAAATTTTGTAAAAGCTAAACTTTCAACTTTTCTGTTGTTCTTCTGGAACCATGGGAGAGGGCAGGTCTGTGTATACAGTATTCTGTATACCATTTGATATTCTCTACTATTTGAACAAGAATCACTGGGACCTCCTTGGTGGTCCAGTGGTTAAGACTCAGCTCTTCCATTGCAGCAGTTAGGGTTTGATCCCTGGTCAGGGAACTAAGTGATCAAAAAAAAAAAAGGCAAGAAAGACAAAAAAGAATCATAGGATAATTATCACTGGGGTGCATGTATCTTTTGGAATTGTGGTTTTCTCTGGGTATATGCCTAGGGCTGGAATTGCTGAGACATATGTTAGTTCTATTTTTAGTTTTTTTTAAGGAACCTTCATACTGTTCTCCATAGTGGCTGCATCAATTTAGCACAGGGAAAATGAAAAAAAAAAAAGAAGATACAATCTGTTTGTAGGACAGATATTAAGTTAACCTAAAAATGCATTCCAATGTACAGTAGGTGCAGACAAACTGATTCTACTTATATGAGGTGCTCAGAATAGTCAAATTCATGGAGTCAGAAAGCAGACTCCATTGAATCTACAATGGTAGATTCCAGGGGTCGGGGGTGGAGTGGGAAGGTGGAATGGGGAGTTACTGTTTAATGGGGACAAAGCGTCAATTTAGGAAGGTGAAAAATTTCAGACAGATGATGGTGCACAATGATATATGAATGTACTCAGCGCCACTGAACTGTACAGTTCAATATTGTTTAAAAACAAAGGCTCAGAAAACAAGTTTATAATCTGGCTTCGGGGAAAGCGTGACCACTGAGGGAACAGAGTGTGAGGCCAGCCACACTTCTAGTTTCACTGGAGTCAAATCTCCAGATTTGCCACTTTGCTGTTGGAAAGGAATCCCACAACCTCACACATGCCCAGGTCCATGCTGTTGTTGCTGGTTAGCCATTTAGTCGTGACTTTTGTGACCCCATGGGCTATATAGTCCGCCAGACTCCTCTGTCCATGGGATTTCCCAGGCAAGAATATTGGAGTGGGTTGCCATTTCCTTCTCAAGGGAATCTTCCCAGACCAGGGATCAAACTTGTGTCTCCTACGTTGGCAGGTAAGTTCTTTACCACAAAGACAACAGAGAAGTCCCAGGTCCATGGTAGTAGGAGTCAAAACACATTTAAGCACAAGTGACTCTGATTTTGGAATTACGATGTCCTGATTTACTTCTTGGAGAAAGCAATGGCAACCCACTCCAGTACTCTTGCCGTGAAAATCCCATGGATGGAGGAGCCTGGTGGGCTGTAGTCCAGGGGGTTGCAAAGAGTCAGACATGACTGAGCAGCTTCACTTTCACTTTTCAGTTTCATGCATTGGAGAAAGAAATGGCAACCCACTCCAGTGTTCTTGCCTGGAGAATCCCAGGCACAGGGGAGCCTGGTGGGCTGCCGTCTATGGGGTCGCACAGAGTCGGACACGATTGAAGCAACTTAGCAGCAGCAGATTTACTTCTAACTACCGCACAATTGCACTCATCTCACACGCTAGTAAAGTAATGCTCAAAATTCTCCAAGCCAGGCTTCAACAATACGTGAACTGTGAACTTCCAGATGTTCAAGCTGGTTTTAGAAAAGGCAGAGGAAGCAGAGATCAAATTGCCAACATCCGCTGGATCATCGAAAAAGCAAGAGAGTTCCAGAAAAACATCTATTTCTGCTTTATTGACTATGCCAAAGCCTTTGACTATGTGGATCACAATAACTGTGGAAAATTCTGAAAGAGATGGGAATACCAGACCACCTAACCTGCCTCTTGAGAAACCTGTATGCAGGTCTGGAAGCAACAGTTAGAACTGGACATGGAACAACAGACTGGTTCCAAATAGGAAAAGGAGTACGTCAAGGCTGTATACTGTCACCCTGCTTATTTAACTTATATGCAGAGTACATCATGAGAAATGCTGGGCTGGAAGAAACACAAACTGGAATCAAGATTGCGGGGAGAAATATCAATAACCTCAGATATGCAGATGACACCACCCTGATGGCAGAAAGTGAAGAGGAGCTAAAAAGCCTCTTGATGAAAGTGAAAGAGGAGAGTGAAAAAGTTGGCTTAAAGCTCAACATTCAGAAAATGAAGATCATGGCATCTGGTCCCATCACTTCACGGGAGATAGATGGGGAAACAGTGGAAACAGTGTCAGACTTTATTTTTCTGGGCTCCAAAATCACTGTAGATGGTGACTGCAGCCATGAAATTAAAAGATGCTTACTCCTTGGAAGAAAAGTTATGACCAACCTAGATAGCATATTCAAAAGCAGAGACATTACTTTGCCAAAAAAGGTCCGTCTAATCAAGACTATGGTTTTTCCATTGGTCATGTATGGATGTGAGAGTTGGACTGTGAAGAAAGCTGAGTGCCAAAGAATTGATGCTTTTGAACTGTGGTGTTGGAGAAGACTCCTGAGAGTCCCTTGGACTGCAAAGAGATCCAACCAGTCCATTCTAAAGGAGATCAGCCCTGGGTGTTCTTTGGAAGGAATGATGGCTAAAGCTGAAACTCCAGTACTTTGGCCACCTCATGCAAAGAGTTGACTCATTGGAAAAGACTCTGATGCTGGGAGAGATTTGGGGCAGGAAGAAAAGGGAACAACAGAGGATGAGATGGCTGGATGGCATCACTGACTCGATGGATGTGAGTTTGAGTGAACTCTGGGAGTTGGTGATGGACAGGGAGGCCTGGCGTGCTGTGATTCATGGAGTCGCAAAGAATCGGACATGACTGAGCGACTGAACTGAACTGACTTACTTCTACCATGATCATTAATCAAAATAAGACTAATTAAGCTGTTTCAGTGTAGTAGAGATTGCTACATCTTTACCAAAACCAGCATCCTTTTCTTCTGGGATGTACTATCAGAGGTTATATAGGAAAAGTTACATTTCTGTAACTAGTCACTGTTGATATTTGTAACCACCCTCTCCCACTGCCAAACATAGACAGCATATCAAAGAGCAGAGACATCACTTTGCTGACAAAGGTCTGTATAGTCAAAGCTATGGTTTTTCCAGTAGCCATATATGGATGTGAGAGGTGGACCATAAAGAAGGCTGAATGCTGGAGAACTGATGCTTTCAAATTGTGATGCTGGAGAAGACTCTTGAGAGTCCCTTGGACAGCAAGGAGATCGAACCAGTCAATCCTAAAGGAAATCAACTCTACATATTAATTGGAAGGACAGATGCTGAAGCTGATACTACAGTACTTTGGTCACTTGATGCGAACAGCCAATTCATTGGAAAAGCCCCTGATACTGGGAAAGACTGAGGGCAAAAGGAGAAGGCATAGACAGAGGATGAGATGGTTGGATGGCATCACTGACTCAAAGGACATGAGTCTGAGCAAACTCTGGGAGATAGTGAAGGACAGGGAAGCCTGGTGTGCTGCAGTTCATGGGGTTGCAAAGAGTTGGGCATGACTTACCAACTGAACAACAATAACAGCAAGTTACTATTATTTAAATGGAAAAGATGGGAAATCGAAAGCAACAAAAATATTTTCCCGAGAAAATCAGGTCACCAAACTAAGCTTGATTTTGTTGTTCTAAACCCTTAATGTTTCCCCTATCAAAGCTGCTTAAAAACAGAACAGAGTAAGCAAATGTATCTATAAAAGTTCACTAAGCTTGGGACTTCCCTGGTTGTCCAATGGTTAAGACTTCATGCTCCCAATGCAGGGGACCTAGCTTCAATCCCTGGTTGGGGAGCTATTAATTGTTCCTGCACACTGCAATTAAGACCCAGCTCAGCCAAATAAATAAAAGCATTTTTTAAAAAGTTCATCAAGCTTCAACTTTACCAGCACTCACTGGTCACCTCAGAGTTGTACAGAGCAGTTCTGTTCTCTCAGAACAATCACACATACACTGTGTAACCTTCTTCCACTTTACAAAGAGAAAATTTTTGTTCTCTCTCCCAATATTTTCTACTCAATTTGCTTTTCCATCAGGAAGATGTCTTTTCCAGCCATCTAAAGAGGATCTCTCCAAATATTCCACTTCCTCATTTCCCCATAGGGCTTCCCATAACAACACTGATAGATTCAGATCATAGGTTGGAAGTATCACATTGAATAAATGGATTAAAGACAGAATAAACCAAAGTTCCAATTCTAGCAATTGTGAAATAATTTATATCTGATTAAACTTCACTCAAATAACAATGATACAATTGTGATAAACAAAACAAAGAACAACCTTTCTGATGGTGCTGAAAAGCAATCAAAACTGTGTACCCCAATGTTCATCACAGCACGGTTTATAATAGCCAAGACATGGAAGCAACCTAGATGTCCATCAGCAGACGAATGGATAAGAAAACTGTGGTACATATACACAATGGAATATTACTCAGCTATTAAAAAGAATACATTTGAATCAGTTCTAATGAGGTGGATGAAACTGGAGCCTATTATACAGAGTGAAGTAAGCCAGAAAGAAAAACACCAATACTAACACATATATATGGAATTTAGAAAGATGGTAATGATAACCCTGTATGTGAGACAGCAAAAGAGACACAGATGTATAGAACAGTCTTTTAGACTCTGTGGGAGAGGGCGAGGGCGGGATGATATGGGAGAATGGCATTGAAACATGTAAATTATCATATGTGAAATGAATCACCAGTCCAGGTTTGATGCATGATACAGAGTGCTCAGGGATGACCCAGAGGGATGGGATGGGATGAGGTGGGAGGGGGGTTCAGGATGGGGAACACATGTACACCCATGGCAGATTCATGTCAATGTATGGCAAAACCAATACAATATTGTAAAGTAAATAAATAAATAAAACTGAAAAGAAAACTCCACCAAAAGTAGGCAGAAATTGGAATTGGATTCAATGCTTTCATGAGAGAAAATTCACTGGGGACAACGATGTTTATTTAGCTTTTCCCCTGAGAACTATACCAGTATGCTCAGTGTAAGTTGCCTAGAACTCAAATGAAAATATATAGCCTTGGGCTTTTGTGGTGGCTCAGTGGTAAAGAATCCACCTGCCAATGCAGGAGACATGGGTTTGATCCCTGGTCTGGGAAGATCCGACATGTTGTAGAGCAACTAAGCCCACGTACTATGGCTACTGAGCCTGAGCTCTAGAGCCCTGGAACTGCAACTACTGAACGCCGCATGACCTAAAGCTTATGCTCAACAGCAAAGGAAGCCGCCACAACGAGAAACCTATCAGTGCAACTAGAGAAAAGCCAGTGTAGCAATGAGGACCCAGCACAGCCAGAAAGCAATAAACAAAATTATTTTAAAAATACAGCCCTTTATCTTGGCATGTTAAAAGGAAGAATCTGGGGCTTCCAGCGTGGCTGAAAATTTAGGGAGAGGAGAATGGTTCAAAAGAGAGATCTGTAGAAGAAATCCCTAAATCTGCATGTAAACTCTGCTTAAATCCTCAACTGACATCTGAACTATGCATTTGTAAGGGAGATTCCAAGACACTCAGCAGAGAGCAACAGCTGGAAAGTTGAAAAACCTGAGCTGAAATTTCAGCTGTGACCTGCTTGGGAAGAGACAGAGTTCAGAGTTTGAATCTTAAGTTATAAAGTGTCGGTAAACACCTTCGGTTGCTCATTGACTTCTAAGAAGGGTCATGCCTTACATATAAAGACGATTGCCCAGGACTAAGGGTTCATTCTAAGAAAAAAAACTAAAACAGACCCTCCCTAACAAAGGATAAAACAAAACATTAACAAGTTTGAGGTATTAATAATTAGCCAGTAATTAGATCACTTCCTGGGACTTCCCTGATGGCTTAGCAGTCAAGAATCCACCTTCCAATGTAGGAGATGTGGGTTCCATCCCTGAGTAAAAGGAAATGGCAGCCCACTCCAGTTTTCTTGCCTGGGAAAGCCCATGGACAGAGGAGCCTGGGGGGCTACAGTCCGTGGGGTCTCAAAGAGTTGGATACAACTTACGAACTAAACGATAACAACATACAGTTCACTTGCTAGAGCGAAAAGCAACTCATCCATGGAAGATAAAAGAATCCAGAGTTTATATAGCATCCATAGTATTTAGTACAAAACAAAAAAAATCAGACACAGAAAGAACAAAAAAATATGGTCCATAGTCAAGAGAAAAATCAGTCAATACACTAAGACCATATGATAATTCAACATTGTAATTAACAAGGAGTAATGAGCAGTAATTAAATACACAGTCAAGGACATAAAGTAAAAGATGATTATAATTAGTGAACAGAGGAGGAGTACCAACAGAGTAAAAGATACTATAAACTAAAAAAAAAATTAAATCTATAACTTGAAAATATAACCCTTGAAATGAACATTTCACTGAGTGGGCTTAACAGTAGATAAGATACATTAAAAAAAAAAAGATCATTGTGAACTTAAAAAACAAAATATTGAAAAATATTGTTCTCTGAAATGTGGGACAATATAAAATATTGTAATATATTTGTAACTGAAGTCCCTAAAAGAGAGAAAAATTTTAGAAATAATATATAAAGAAGTAAGTATTGACTTCCAAGAATTTGGTGAAAACCATTAACTGACACACCCAAGAAACTTAGAGAACCCTCAGCAGGATAAATATATAGAAAACCTAAGTAGGTCATCATAGTTACACTGCTGGAAACCAAAGATAAAGAAAATGTCCTCAAAGTAGCCAGACAGAAATGGCATGTTATATACAGGGGAACAATGGTAGTATTTATAAATAACTTCTCTTTTGTAACAACGGAGGTCGAGAGACAATGGATATCTCCACCTTGAATTCTCTATCAAGTAAAAATATTCTTCAAACAAGAAAGAAAAAATACAAACCTTTCATGTAACCAAAATTTGAGAGAATATATTGTCAGCCAACTTGAATTTTAAGAAATGCTAATGGAATGTTTTCAGGCTGAAAATAAATGAAACCAGATAGCAGTAAAGTTCTGTAGAAAGGAATGAAGGATGCCAGAAATGATACATCTGGTCAATTCTCATTATTCATGGATTCTGTATTTATGAATTTGCTTATTCATGAAAATGTATAATGTAGACCAAAAATGAATACTTGTAACTCTTCTGCAGTCCTTTACAGGTGCAGACTGGGGGCATTTTTGAGTTGCCTAATGTACACTGTTCCCACCGGAAGTGACATGCTGCCTTCTTCTTTCCGTTCTTGTGCTGTGACTAGAGACCATTTTGCATTTTATTTAGTGCCATGTTTTCCCTATTTTGGGCTTTTGTTGGCGACTTCATTGTTTAAAATGGCCTGTAACACTGAAGTGAGATTGGTTGTGCTGTGTGTTTTATGAGAAAAATATGTGCGTGGGTAACCTTCATTCAGGCAAGTTATAGCTCTGTTAGCCATGAGCCCAATGAAATGAGTCAACTGAATATATACTAAGGTGTCTTTAAACATAAACACATATAAAATAAGGCTTATTATTAATTAGTTGATGAAAATGTGACCAGAGTCTTGCAGGAAACTAATCCTGCATTTCCACTAGGAACAACAATTTTATATTTACTTACTTAGTGTTCACAGAGACCTAATAATACATTATCCTGAATACTGGAGTATCAACTGCATATGAGCAAATAAAGAGGTCAATTTTTCCCTATTAAGTTCTTCAAAGGTACATGAATATTTAGTTTAAATATCTGAATAATGTTTTTTGGTTTATGAGGTACTGGATATATAATAAGTGCAAGAACAACAGAAAGCTTAGGGGAACAGGAAATGGAGTTTTATTGTATGGCTTCAGGATACTTATATTTTATGTGAAGTGGTACGTTAAATCCAAGTAGACTATCAGGGTGCATATTATAACCCCTTGAGCAGCCACTATAAACTAATATGAAAAATTATAGCTTAAACATCTATTTAATCAGTTAAAATGGAATATGAATAGTATTTGATTAATTCAAAGATGTCAGGAGAGAAGAAACAAAGGGACAGGAAACAGATGGGGCAAATATAAAACAACTGGCAAGATGGCTGGCTTCAATACAATAAGAGATCAAAGAACACATTAAATGTAAATGAAACAGATCGAAAAACAAAGAAGGTCAGACTGGATAAAAAGGATAAATTAAGGAATAAATGAGTAAGCAATTCTGGAAAAATGGATCAAATGGGGTTAGTGAGTATTTTGTCCTTACTGGTAACTATTTAGGGAACTAGTTTCCTCACTCTCAGCTCACACAATTTAACAGTGGGTCTAATTCCACTCCTGGCTTCATGTAATCTATATTTGGGCATTCAGAGAAGTTTCTCTCTATCCACAGTGATTGATTAAGTCACAGGCACATGACCCAAGCTATACCAATGAGAGGCGCGGCCAACTGTTTTGCTGCAATCCTGGAAAAGAGAATCTCTTTTCTCACAAATTGATAAGCTGAGAAAATATAAAGCTGGCTCTTCGGGTGATCATCTTCAACTGTTTGGAAATGAAGACAACATGGATAAAGCAGAGCTAAAAAAACATAACACATTTCTGATGTCATCCTTTCAGACACTGGATCCAGGCATGCCTGAAGTGATACGTATTCTGTCTTATCAGTTATTTTAAGTTAAAAAACAAACTCAATCCCCCTTCTTTTTGTTTGTATCATTTTCAGACAAAAGACACCTGGCTAATGCAAGTAGCAAGCCAGTTATATTTTTCCAAAAATCCATATCCGTTGAAATAAAATCTATCCATTAAATGACCTTGTTTGTCATTTTTGACCATTTTCTTCAACCATGAAAAATTCTTGCAAACTCATAACCCAGAAATGATGTAAAGAGTTGCCTTCAAGTCTTCGCAACAGACGGATATTGTTCACGAAAGATCGTGCCCTCTAATTTCCACTTGATATATTAGGGTAGAGGGTACGCTCTCAACCAACATCACTTCCCTCTTGGCTTTTCCCCTTAGAAGGTTCTATACCTTTTCCCCAGACTATTTACTCATTGTTGATGGCTGTGGGTATGCATACGGCAATTCTAACCGCTTCTCAAGTCATGGACACATTTTATATATGCAGGAACTAAAGCTGGATGGATTTCAAGTAGATGCCTATTTGTCTATTGTTAATGCTTTGAAGAATTTGACATAATCAATATCTTGCAGGACTGAAAAAGGAAATTATTTTCTAATCTTCATAAATTACCTCCCGAATAGTTGACTTTCTCATATCTCTTTGCCCTGTAATGAAAGAATGGTCTTTTAGGGACTTGCAAAATTAGTTTGCCTATGTTTTAGAATCTTCCTCTATATAGGTCTACTGTCAAAGAAATAGAGAACAAGTCCAATGTCACCAGATTAATAAGCATACACAAGTGTGGATATGGTGTATTGATCAGCACTCACTCTGTACCTGGTTTAAGAATCTGCCTTGGGAAGCATTGCAAGTAAGAGCCAAATGGCTCCTTTACTTGGTACAAGCTCTCTGGTTTCTTCTTATTAGGGTACTAATCCTATCATGGACTCCATCCTCAATGATTTCATTATCATCTACCCAGTGTACCCATTCTACATACCATCATAGCGCTGCTGCTGCTGCTAAGTCGCTTCAGTCGTGTCCGACTCTGTGCGACCCCATAGACGGCAGCCCACCAGGCTCCCCCGTCCCTGGGATTCTCCAGGCAAGAATACTGGAGGGGGTTGTCATTTCTTTCTCCAATGCACGCATGCACGCTAAGTGGCTTCAGTTGTCTGACTCTGTGCAACCTCCTGGACAGCAGCCCACCAGGCTCCTCTGTCCACAGGATTCTCTAGGCAAGAATACTGGAGCGGGTTGCCATTTCCTTCTCCAATCATCATAATAGAAGTTAGGGTTTCCTCACAGGAATTTGGGAACTAAGAAAACGTTCAGTCCATAGACACACGGGTAACTTTTTTATTTCATTGGCAAGAAAACTGGATTCCCTTCCTTGGCACTCTATAAACATAGCCAACAGAGCTGCCCTTAATTCATTTTTCACATTTTCACAGCTGGCCACCAGGACTTGATGGGCAAATGAGATCTCACCAGTGACTTGAACCACTTTAGCTCAGGAAATATTAAAAAAAAAAAAAAAGCAACTCCCAGTTTTACTTGGAAAAATGTAAGCAAGCTGTCCCTGGAAGCTCAGTGCTGACCTCATGGCCCCAGCTGACAATCTCTTGGCTTTGGAAATTCATGTAAAGTGTCTCCAGGGCCTTACCATTTTTCATAACCTTTATTTTAAATCAACTCATTGTTTCTGATCCCTTAGGCCTCTGCTGAAGGAAAGTTGCTATATCTTAGAACAAAGGCAGACACACATGATTCATGTTACTCTAGCATACTAGTCAAATGTCAAATTCTCCTACTGCCTATTTTCAAATATTAACCTTTCCTCTCCTCCTCCTTTCTCAGCATCCCCCAAAGAAATTCCAATATTGTTACTATTTTTTTTTTTTAACATCTCTTGGATCTCCAGATATAGAGGAAAGCATAGCATGATTCAGGGTTGATTTCAAATGCTGTAGATCAAAACCTAGGTTTCTTTTTTTTTTCATTCTGCCTCTTGTTAGCAGAAATCACAAACACACAAACACACACAGATTTCATTCTCAACTGTGAACATGACAAGAGCCGCCTTTTTACCTTCTCTATAGCACCTCCCCTGTGGAATTTCTCCATCCGTCATCCCCAGGGCAGAGTACCCCCACCCCCTGCACACAAGCTGTGTGCCTGCTGCAGCTCTCAACACGCTCCACCGTAATTTTCCATTTCCTCTCCAGCTTCTCCATAAGAATGTGATCCATGTTAGTGCAGAGACCCAAACTGCTTTGCCTCCAGGGCCCAGGACAGCAGGAAATGCAGGTACATGTTCTATAAATGCTTACTGATTGCACGAATGAATGATGGATGATTAGGCACTCCTGGTATTGAATGACATGCCCTACTGTAGAGCACAGTGAACTCTGCTCAACATTATGTGGCAGCCTGGATAGGAGGGGAGCTTGGGGGGAAATGGATACATGTATATGTATGGCTGAGTCCCTTTGCTGTTCACCTGAAACTATCACAACATTGTTAATATGTATTGGTCGCTTCTTCATGTCCAACTCTTTGCAACCCCATGGACTGTAGCCTGCCAAACTCCTCTGTCCATGGGATTCTCCAGGCAAGAACACTGGAGTGGGTTGCCATTCCCTTCTCCAGGGGATCTTCCCAACCCAGGGATCAAACAGGGGTCTCCTGCATTACAGGTGGATTCTTCACCATCTGAGCCTCCAGAGAAGCCCCTAATTGGCTATACTCCAATGCAAAATAAGAAGTTAAAAAAAATGCCCTGTCTCTCAATTAGCAGAGTCTTGCTGCCCGGGCAACACATCTCCCCTCTGCTCTCCTCTCTGTACAACAAAGGCTCCACTCTCCCTGGTCTTTATCATGCTTCACATTGACAGGCTTGCAGGGTAGCAGGTGCGGGTGAGGGGTACCTTGTGAGGCTCACCCAGAGCCCAGGCGATGGGTTTACATGTGAAGGAAACCCTAGCTCTGACCAAATGGCTCACCTTTGTGGATCTTCCCTCTTCTGTCCAATGCATACTGAGGACCCCCTGCTTCCCCCCACAACCTGGGACCTGGACATAAGACAGGTGTCCTCTCTCCACAGCTGTCACATTATATATATAATGATGCTTTCCCTCTGTTTCAATTTTTGTTTTTGTCTGCACCATGTGGCATGTGAGATCTTAGTCTTCAACCAGGGATTGAACCCCCACCCCCTGCAGTGAAAGCGGAGAGTCTTAACCATTGGACTGCCAGGAAAGTCCCTGCCACATTATTTTCCTTGAAGCCTATAAGCTCCAGGATTGCAAATTCCAATTCAGGAACATCCAGGAAAATGATTACAAAAAGACACGTGGATGCTTGAGTTTTAAAAAAAAAAAAAAGCATCTTCTTTCCTGTTGCAGTAACTATGTCATTTCCTTGGCTGATCCCCATGTTTCTAGTTGATAAAAAGTCTACTTTGTCTGGCATTCAGGCACTCACTTATTCAGTCAATAAACATGTCCAAGTACCTTCCATGGTCCAGATCTATCTCACACCTCACTCCCTTTGATGAAGATCTTCGACTTGCTAAGAAAGTGAAAGTGAAAGTCGCTCAGTTGTGTCTGACTCTTTGTGACTCCATGGATTGTAGCCCGCCAGGCTCCTCTATCCATGGAATTCTCTAGGCAAGAATACTGGAGTGGGTAGCCATTTCCTTCTCCAGGAGATCTTTCCAACCCAGGGATTGAACCTTGGTCTTGCACATTGCAGGTGGATTCTTCATTGTCTGAACCACCAGGGAAGCCCAAGAATACTGGAGTGGGTGGCCTATTCCTTCTCCAGGGGATCTTTCCAACCCAGGAATCAAACCAGGGTCTCCTGCACTGCAGGTGGATTCTTTATCATCTGAGCCACCAGGGAAGACCTTGACTTGCTAAGGCTGTGTTAATGACTCGCCCAGCACATCTCCCATTCATTTGAGTGATACAGTCGCTGCTTCCACGTCCCCTCTCCATCGTGGGATGCTTGAGGAACAACTGAGCTTAAATTTACCTCTAGATTTCCAGCAGGCAGCATGTAGACTGGTGGTAGGAGGAGGACAGCAAGAAAGTGCTGTTCAGAATCCTACATTGTCTATGAAATCACACTCTTCAAAACCACGGTTTGTTCAAGGATAAATACTATATTTTTCCCTACAGGTTTTGAATAGTGCCCATGGACTTCCTGTTGTTTCTTTTTGACACAAACAATGGATTCTTTATGAATAACACCCTGTAATACACCAGCTTTTAAGGTGGATCCCACACTCCATAAATAATGTACTCCAGTAAGGTGCATTACTGGAGAATAACCTAGAACCTTGGGCAGAGTTCTATAAGCGTTGATTCCTAGAAGGGAAATAAACAGGCAAACAAAGAGACAAAACTCTCCACTTCCTGAGAATACTTAGGGGTCAAATCTGGAATCCATGGGAATTTCAAGGCCCTAAGGACAAGCAAACAGTTCAAAATCTGTGGTCAGATTTATGAAATGGGCCATCATGTTACCAGCCAAATGCCCTAAGTAGTACATATTATTAATTAACCAGGCTTCCCCCATGGCTCAGGCAGTAAAGAATCTGCCTGTAATGCGGGAGAGGCAAGAGACACAGTTTGAATCGTGGGTTGGGAAGATCCCCTGGAGGAGGAAATTCCAGTATTCTTGCCTGGAAAATGCCATGGGCAGAGGAGCCTGGTGGGCCACAGTTCGTAGAGTTGCAGAGTTGGACATGACTCAGCACGCATGTACAGATGAGACTTAGTATGGTTAAGAAGGTCCAGCATATCTCCAGAAAGGGACAGAGCATTGAGCAGCATTGTGTTTCTAAGGTATCTTGCAAAAGTAAGTGTGTGCTCTTTGGCAAATTAAGCAGTTGTTAAGTCCCTTATTATGTGGCAGCATGTTGTTGGCAGTCCTTTAGGTCAAATAGACATGAGAAAAAGGAATTAGAGAAAAAAGGAGAGAGGGGGAAGGAGAGACACAGAGAGACAGAGACAGAGAGGAGAAAAGGGATTGAGAGCCTAGAGGGAGACCCAGCAGTTGATGGAGATGCTGCTGGAGACGAGGTGGAAGCAGAGAAACACTCTGACTCCTTCCAATTTATCACCACCCATGTCCCACTGGTTCCTCCACTGGCTGAACCCAGACACAGTCTGGAAAATGCAGTCTGCAGGCCAGGCCCCAGGGGACAAAGCAGGTCCAGGAAGGTAAGGCATGTCTGAGGTCCCAGAGGCTCAGCGAGGACCCAGCAGCTCTGAAGTCTACACGGCTCCATCAGCAGACAGCATGTGCACAGAGCAGTGATGGGAGGGTTGTTTTTCAAGGAGCCACCACCTGTATCCAGTGTTCTCGAAGATATGCATTCATTTCCATCAGAGCAGTGGAGAAGTGACCACCACATCTCGTGATGGCTCCTTACCAGTAGGGACAGCTGGGTGTTCAGCCCGGAAGTCCCGCCCCTTCTCTGGGAAGCATCACTTGGGACCTCAGGGGGTCCTGAAGGGCTGAAGCATCACAGGAGCCGTGAGAGGATGGGACCAGCACACACTCTCCCCTGCTGGCCTCATTAGAGCTAAAGTTGGACAGAATATATTAACACCGCAGAACCCTTTTCCTGTGCGAGAACACAGTGAGAGAATGTCTCTTATTTTCCTCCCAGTGCATGTGTTGGAGTGTGCAGGGCAGGAGTTGGAGGAGAGGTTCTCACTTCAGTTCAGATCAGAGAAAGAAGAGGCTTTCCAGACCCTAGTCCCTGACAGTGGGAGAGGGTAAGAGTGGGAGCCATGGGCACCAGGCAAGCACAGGCCCTCAGCTCAGGACTCAGCTCATGCAAGAGTCTGCCATCACAGGAACACAAAGGTAATGGTCTGAGACTCAAGGATTTTAGTGTCAGAGGAGAGTCAGTTACTAAGCTGGCTTGATTGAGGAGCTGCTATGCTGTGCTCAGTTGTATCTGACTCTGCAACCCCATGGACTGTAGTACCCCAGGCTCCTCTGTCCATAGGATTTTCCAGGCAAGAATCCTGGAGCAGGTTGCCATTTCCTGCTCCTGGGGATGTTCCTGACCCAGGGATTCAAACTGCATGTCTTACGTCTCTTCCATTGGCAGGCGGATTCTTCACCACCACGCCACCTTCGAAGCTTTAGGAGACCTGGGTGTAAATCTTGACTCTACCAAATTGTTCAATGACTTTGAGGCAGATGATATAAATCTCTTTGGGTCTCAGTGTTCTAATCTGCAAAATTCTGTCCCTCTAGTCACTGAGAAGATTAAATAAATCAGATTCCAGTGGTGTGTGCATGCTAAATAAACGCACATATGTGTTTTTGTTAACCTTCCAAGAATGAGACCGTGATGAGTATTCTTGACTTAAGATAGTAATGTTTATTTCGAATGTTATTTTGGTAAGAGCAAAGAAAAGACCCCTACACTTGAATTTATAAACAGAAGCATCTGGTCATGGAGAAGAGAGGGTGGATGTTGCCCCTGGGATGTGGCCAGGGCTGTAGATTTTCCCTGCCTCTCCCTGTCTCTCTGCAGAGGAGCGGTGCCTTGTTCATGGTGTCCTGGGAAGCAGACATTTGTTTGTCTATTACAAGATCACTTGAAATGAAGTTCTTCCACTCAGGAGGGATGTTGACTGGCAGCTGCACCCTCCAGCGAGGTCTGTTCTGCACCTGGCTGTCTCACTGGCCAGTTTCCTCCCTCTGCTGGCCCCAGAAAACAGCCTCCTTTCTCCCAGCCTCCATGGCATCTGCTATGAGAGCGACAGGATGGGACCCAGAGAGGTGACAATCACAGGATACGTCAGGATCTCCCAACTATCTTCTACCGCGAATCCTGCTCTCAACCGTTTACTCCTGAACATGGATTTGCAGACAGAAAACAGCAGACCTGCTCCTACCTTCTTCAGTATTACCTTTCATCATTTGTCTCTTGATTTTCTCATAAGTCCTTCCCCATGTAGCTACTTTGTACTGCATTTAGAAGGTGCCTACTTGATTGCATCCACCCTAATCCAAGCCTCAAGTGTCGCAAGTGGTCCATTACAATAGCCTTCAAACTGGTCCATGGGAATCTCCTTTCACCCTCATCATCCATTCTTTAGGCTGAAGCCAGAGAAAGCTTTTACAGACACAAATGGTATAATGTCATCCCTTCTTAAAGTTCTTTAATATCTTTGCTTGGAGGGTCAACAGCAATATTCTTAACGTGGCCTCCATGCCCTTGTGTTGTCTGCCAGGCCCCGGCTCTTTATCCTCATCATCCACAGGATATGGGGATGATCACATCATCAACCACACCTTTTTCTTGCTTTTCTTTTTCTTTTTTTGGCAGTGGGGCGGTGCGGGGTTGGGGGGGACATGTTGCAAAGCATGTGGGATCTTAGTTCCTCAAACAGAGATGGAACCCATGCCCCCTGCATGGGAAACTCAGACTCTTAACCACTGGACCACCAGGGAGGCCCTGCCACACCTTCTATTCTCCAGTAGCAATGAGCTCTCACTCCTCAAGGCCACGGCACACTTGTTCTCTCCACCAAGAATCCTCTTCAAAACCTCCCCCACCTCCCTTCTTCTTGAAAATGCCTACTCATCTGATCTTGGCTTAATTGTTTCTTCCCCAAGGAAACCATTCCTTCTAGGGTGAGCTCACTACCTCACTGGCCACTCCAAGATTAGTTGGAGTTTCCTAGTTTACACCCTCCCAGCCTTGCCTTCTTGTCTTTCAGAACACGTCATCATGGTTATAATCACATGGAATCTTGACAAACTAGGTCTGTGCACTTCATGAGTGCAAGGATCCATTCTGTCTCCTGTTTCTTGCTGTGTCTCCAAAGACTGCAGAGGGATTGGTGCCTGATAGATCCTTACCTAGTGTTCACTGGATGAATGAATGAATGAATAAGTAATGAATATGTTTGACAAGAATAATTATTCTTTGGGTTGGGGGCGGGGGAGGGATACTTGGGGAGTTTGGGATTGACATGTACACACTGCTATATTTAAAATGGATAACTGGATTTCCCTGATGGTCCAGTGGTTAAGAATCTGGCTGCCAATGCAGGAGACACAAGTTCAATCCCTGGTCCAGGAAGATCTGACATACTGTGGGGCAACTAAGTCCATGTATTGCAACTACTGAGGCCTGAGTACCCTAGAGCTCATGCTCTGCAACAAGAGAAGCTGCAGCACTGAGAAGCTTGAGTGACCTGAGTAGAAAGTAGCCTCTGCTCATCACAACTAGAGAAAGTCTGTGTGCAGCCACAAAGACCCAACACAGTCAAAAATAAAGAAATAATTTTTAAAAATAAAATGGATAGCCAACAAGATACTGCTGTATAGCACAGGGAACTCTGCTCAATGTTATGTGGCAGCCTGGATGGGAGGGGAATTTACGGGAGAATGGATATTTGTATATGTATGGCCAAGTCCCTTTGCTGTCTACCTGAAACTATCACAACATTGTTACTTGGCTATATTCTAATATAAAATAAAAACTTTTTTAAAAGGACAGTTATCCTCTCTGGGTCTCAGGTACACATTCTGTTAATTGAATATCCTATTACAATCATCCTTGTCTTCTTAGAGGCAGCGTTGTATGAAAAACTAGAATTCCACACTCAGCCAAAGTGCTCTTGTTGTTTAGTTGCCAAGTTGTGTCCGACTGTTTGTGACCCCGTGGACTGCAGCACGCCAGGCTTCTGTGTCCCTCCCTGTCTCTTGGAGTTAGCCCAAGTTCATGTCCGTTGAGTCGGTGATGCCATCCAACCATCTCATCCTCTGTCGTCCCCTTCTCCTCCTGCCCTCAGTCTTTCCCAGCATCAGGGTCTTTTCCAATGAGTCAGCTCTTCACATCAGGTGGCCAAAGTATTGGAGCTTCAGCTTTAGCATCAGTCCATCCAAGGAATATTCAGGGTTGATTTCCTTTAAAATAGACTGGTTTGATCTCCTTGTTGTCCACGGGACTCTCAAGAGACTTCTCTAACACCACAGTTCAAAGGCATCAATTCTTCAGCACTCTGCCTTCTTCATGGTCCAGCTCTCACATCTGTACACGACTACTGTCCTTACATCGTGCTCCTACTGGCTCACAATTTATGGTCATTCTCATCCCAAACTGTTCATCCATAACAGACAAGCTGGCAGTTGATGCCTGCTCCAGATATTCCATGAATTATTCAAGACCAGTTATTAAGACTGATAAATTCCTAAGGACCAGTTCAACACCTGACTCCCTTCAACCCCAATTTCCTCTCCATCCCAAGTCCTCCATCCCAAGTCCTGGCGTGTCTCATCACCAGTGGAAGTTCCAGGAAGCCAAGAGGAGGCACTGCCCTCTCAGGTCAGTGGTGACCTCCTGCTCATTCAAATACCATCTCCCCATGCCCCAAGGTAGCAACAGGGTATGGGTACCCCAAATGCCACATGCCAACCCTAGTGAGCGGGGCCAATCCTCAGACTCACTATGGAAAGATTCTGGCTAGTCTCAGAGTCAGGAGCACTCACCATTCAAGGGCTGCAAAACAGATGAACGGGTTTTAATTCCTTTGGTCAGGCCTTTCCCTCCATAGGAACTCTCATAGGACCTTGCTCGTAAGAAATGGGGCCAGTTTTCATCCTTAATCATGCAGCTCCAAGGCCAACCTTGACCACATTCACAGGGCATCGGGAAGAGAAACCTCCTTCTCCTTTGCCAGCAAAGGTCTACTTGACTCTTCACCCTGTGACATATAAACCCTTGTGTTTGTCTTGTTGTAACTCCACATGTGGCCCCTCAAGATGACACCTCTAACAGGGACGGTGGCTTTGCAAATTGATGTGAATGTACTTGGCAGCGTCTTGAGATGCTGAGTTCACAAATCTGTCCTTCCAATCATCTGAATTCAGTTTGATGCCTTTTGGCCCAATGTCAGCAAACACTGTGAATGTGTATGGCTATAGAGCAGGGAGTTTACCCAGCTTGATTAGATGGAGAGCAAAAGGAACAGATGTTTGCTTTAAGAACTGGACATAGGGTTGGCCTTGAAACATAACTGTCCTGTTTCCAACATGTCTAATGCTATTGGATAATCTACATCTCTCTTTGGGATTCTCTCTAATTTCAGAGATTAATTTAGCCTAAGAATATTGTTAATCTCATTGCCCAGTTCTTTTCCTTTCATTAAACAGAACTGAGATCTAGCTTTGTGCCAAGCCCTGTGTTATGTTCTTTGATAAAGAAATGGGATTATTATCTATTTTTTTTTTCTCATTTTCTAGCTTAGAAGAAAAAAAAAGGGAATGGATGGCAGTGTATTATGATATATATAATACAGGTATAAATAAAATAATACAGACACTGAGAAGAGAAAATTAAGGGGCATTTCTGAGAGGTGGTGGCATTTGAACTGAGTTCCACGTGAGGAAGACAGAAGGGAATATTAGGTGAAGAGAAAAAGAGGGAAGAGATAGGGAGTGTATGGACATGTACACACTGCTTTGTTTAGAATGAATAACCAACAAGGAACACAGTAGCACATGGAACTCTGCCCAGTTATGCAGCAGTCTCGATGGGAGGGGAGTTTGGGGGAGAATGGCTACATGTATATGCATGACTGAGTTCACTATACAGAGGAGAGATGGTTGGATGGCATCACCAACTCAATGGACATAAGTTTGAGCAGGCTCCAAGAGTTGGTAATGGACAGGGAAGCCTGGCGTGCTGCCATAAAGGGGGTCGCAAAGAGTTGGACACAACTGAGCAACTGAACTGAACTGAACGTCACTATTCACCTGAAACTATCACAACATTGTTTGTTAATCGGCTATACCCAATACAAAATAAAAAATTTTCAAAAAGAAAAAAGAGGGCAAACGATATAAACAGGAAATTGAGGAAATTTTAAAAACCAAGGAGCATATGATGATACATTCAAAATCACAGTAATTAATTCCTATCAGCCTGGGAAATTTAGACAGCTGGATGATGCCAAGTGCTTCTGAGATGCAGAGGATATAGACATTGGAGTAGCCATTCTGTAGAACAATCTGTCAATATTTAGTCAGATTAGGTACACTAATACACTCTGGCCAGCAACTCAACTTCTGAGCATCTATCTCCCAGGGAAATTTTCACACAAATCCATTGTAGCATCATTTGGGGTTCTGGGGAGTTGGAGGCAACCCCTTGCACAGATGACAGTGTGCAGTGAATTAAAACTGACATTAACATAACTCTAAGCCTGAGACTACTAAAGGAGAGAGACACAAAGAGATTGAAAATTGGGTAAAGTATTGCAGACAAAGGCAGTGGCTTGGAGAGAAGGTTTATTGCTTTGTGAGTATCACAAATGTTGTCCGGCGGGGTCACTGGATGTGCCTAGAAAGCAATGGAAGCAAGACGTGGACAGGTAGGTTCGGTGTAGAATATAAAGGGCTTTGTAAGAGAAGCTAAATGGGTTGTTACTGTTATTGAATCACTAAGTCTGACTTTTGTGACGTCATGGCTTACAGCACACCAGGCTCCTCTGTCTTCTACTATTTGCCCAAAGTTGGCTCAAATTCATCTCCATTGAGTCAGTGAAGCTATCTAACCACCTCATCCTCTGCTGCCCCCTTCTCCTTTTGCTTTCAGTTTTTCCCAGCATCAGAATCTTTTCCAACGAGTCAGCTATTTGCATCAGGTGGCCAAAAGTATTGGAGTTTCAGCATCAGTCCTTTCAAAGAATACTCATTAAGAACCCCATGAACAGTGTGCTAAAAGGATAGACACTTTATTTCATAAGCAGTTGAGTTACAAGGTAGAGAGCAACAGAATCATATTTGGATTTTAAGCTAATTACTCAAGTAGCTGCAGGGAAGAAATGAAAACAGATGATGAGTCATGTACCAAGGACCAGTGGAATCCAGGATACAGGGGAAGTTCTCAATGTTTTGCTGCATCTTCCCTTCCACACACAAGCACAATGCGAACAAACTGTGAACAGTGTCACTAAGGTGCCCAAAGGCCCACATCTGTCTGTCTCTAAGGGGTATCTTCTATTTCTTCTTCAAAAACCATGAAGCTGTCACCAGAACTTTCCCTACTCTCTAGCCAAATTCAATTCATCAACTTTCTTGAATCAGTTCAGTGCAGAGTCCTGGGACTGATTGACCAAAAAGACTTGGTTTTCACCTTTGAGACTTAAAAGTTTCTTCCTGCTGCCACCTTACTCTGGCTCACAGCCCAACATTCCACAAAAATGGAGGGAAACGGATGACGACTTATCTTGGAAACACACACACACACAAAAACTCCTGAGGGGAGCCTTCACGTTAGAAAATCAATCAATGTGATTCACTATATTAACAAACTTAAAAGGAAAATCACAGGAGCATCTTAATAGATGCAGAAATATTGTTTTAATGATGTTGGGGTGGGAGGTGAGAGTGAGGTTCAAGAGGGAAGGGATATACGTATACTTATGGCTGATTGATCTTGATGTATGGTGGAAACTAGCATAATACTGTAAAGCAATTATCCTCTAATTAAAAATAAGTGAATTTTTAAAAAGTTAAAAAAATGATACTGGGAACAAGTGCATAATTTCCCCTTCCCTCCTCCAAGAATGTCTAACCATACATCACACAATACACAAAAATTAACACAAAACAACTCTTTGTGAAATTGTGTCACCCAAAGACTTTTTGGGTTTTACTGGAAAAAAATCCAACATCCACAGCAGATAAAACCTCTCGACAACTTTGGAAGAGAGAGGAACTTTCTTACTTTGGTAAAGACATCTAAACCTAAAGCTAACATCATTCTTTTTTAAAGAATTAATTAATTAATTTTAATTGGAGGCTAATTACTTTACAATATTGTGGTGGTTTTTGCCATACATTGACATGAATCAGCCATGGTTGCACGTGTCCCCCCAATCTGAAACCCCTCTCACCTCCCTCTCACCCCACCCCTCTGGGTTGTCCCAGAGTACCAGCTCTGAGTGCCCAGCATCATGCATTGAACTTGCACTGGTCACCTATTTATATATGGTAATATACATGTTTCAATGCTATTCTCTCAAATGATCCCACCCTCACCATCTCCCACATAGACCAAAAGTCTGTTCTTTACATCTGTCTCTTTTGTTGTCTTGCATATAGGTTCATCATTACCATCTTTCTAAATTCCATATATATGCATTAATATACTATATTGGTGTTTCTCTTTCTGACTTGCTTCACTCTGTATAATAGCCTCCAGTTTCATCCACCTCATTAGAACTGACTCAAATGTGTTCTTTTTTATACCTGAGTAATATTCCATTGTGTATATGTACCACAACTTCCTTATCCATTTAGGTTGCTTCCATGTCCTAGCTATTGTAAACAATGCTGAAATAAAAGACCTATATATAGAAAACTATAAAACACTGATGAAAGAAATCAAAGATGACACAAATGGAGAAATATATCATGTTCGTGGATTGGAAGAATCAATATAGTGAAAATGAATACACTACCCAAAGAAATCTATGGATTCAATGCAATCCCTATGAAGCTACCAATGGTATTTTTCACAGAACTAGAACAAATAATTTCACAATTTGTATGGAAACACAAAAAACTTCAAATAGCCAAAGCAATCTTGAGAAAGAAGAATGGAACTGGAGGAATTAACTTTCCTGACTTCAGACTATACTACAAAGCTTCAGTCATCAAGACAGTATTGTACTAATACAAAGACATAAATATAGATCAATAGAACAAAACAGAAAGCCCAGAGATAAATCCATGCACCTATGGACACCTTATCTTTGACAAAGGAGGCAAGAATACACAATGGAGAAAAGACAATCTCTTTAACAAGTAGTGCTGGGAAAACTGGTAAACCACCTGTGAAAGAATGAAACTAGAAAACTTTCTAACATCATACACAAAAATAAACTCAAAATGGATTAAAGATCTAAATGTAAGATCATAAACTATAAAACTCTTTAAGGAAAATATAGGCAGAACACGCTCTGACATAAATCACAACAAGATCCTCTATGACCCACCTCCCAGAGTAATGGACATAAAAAAATGGGACCTAATTAAACTTAAAACCTTTTGTATAATGAAGGAAACTATAAGTGAGGTGAAAAGGCAGCTTTCAGAATGTTAGAAAATAATAGCAAACGAAACAACTGACAAAGAATTAATCTTCAAAATAAACAAGTAGCTCACACAGCTCAATACCAGAAAAATGAACAACCAACCAAAAAGTGGGCCAAAGAACTGAACAGACATTTCTCCAAAGAAGGCATACAGATGGCTGATAAACACATGAAAAGATGCTCAACATCACTCATTATCAGAGAAACGCAAATCAAATCCACAATGAAGCACCATCTCACACCAGTCAGAATGGCTGCTATCAAAAAGTCTACAAACAATAAAGGCTGGAGAGGGTGTGGAGAAAAGGGGACCCTTTGACACTGTTTGTGGGAATGCAAACTAGTACAACCACTATGAAGAACAGTGTGGAGATTCCTTAAAAATCTGGAAATAGAATTAACATCATTCTTAATGGTGAAAAGCTGAACACTTTCCTCCTAACATCAGGAAAAAGACAGAAATATTAGCTCTAACCAGAGGCTCTGGCGGAGAAGGCAACGGCACCCCACTCCGGTACTCTTGCCTGGAAAATCTCACGGATGGAGGAGCTGGGTAGGCTGCGGTCCATGGGGTCGCTAACAGTCGGAAATGACTGAGTGACTTCACTTTCATTTTTCACTTTCTTGCATTGGAAAAGGAAATGGCAACCCACCCCAGTGTTCTTGCCTGGAGAATCCCAGGGATGGGGGAGCCTGGTGGGCTGCCATCTGTGGGGTGGCACAGAGTCGGACACGACTGAAGTGACTTAGCAGCAGCAGCAGAGGCTCTAGCAGTGCGATCAGGTAATAAAAAGAAAGAAAAGATATACAGATTGGGAAGAATGAAGTAAACCTGTCTTGATTACAAATGACATGATTGTGAAGGGGGCCAGAAAAAGTCACCCCAAAGTGTGCCACTTTGGCATAAGGACTGTTTCAAGATGAAGGCAATCGAGAATCAACAGATGCAGAAAGAAGACTCCTTGGAGTTTCCCTTATCTGACTAAAAGTAGAAACTTCAGAGAAAGGAGGTCACTATAAATCCCTTCTCCAGAGGAGTTTTATGGCAACGAAGAAGACAGAAAGCCGGTATCAAGAAGAGTCTACACAAACAAACCTTACTAAAATAACCCTTATCTTCCATTAGCTTCCCTATATATTTACCATGCCACAATTTACTACCCTTAGAAGCCTCAATACTTTGGCTACCTGATGCGAAGAGCTGACTCATTTGAAAAGACCCTGATGCTGGGAAAGATTGAAGGCAGGGGGAGAAGGGGACAAAAGAGGATGAGATGGTTGGATGGCATCACCGACTCAATGGACATGAGCTTGGGTAAACTCCAGGAGTTGGTGATGGACAGGGAGGCCTGGTATGCTGCAGTCCATGGGGTCACAAAGAGTCAGACACGACTGAGTGACTGAACTGAACTGAACTGAGGAGCCTCAATTCCCCTTTTCTTTGTCTATCTACATCTCCTTATCACACTTGGTTAAAATGCTATATAAGCTTCCAAGTCCATCTGCTTCTGTGGGTTTTTACTTCTTTCCTTTGTATCCCCCACAGATGTAAAATTTTAAATATTAATTAAAATTCGATTTCTTTTTCTATTAATCTTTTTCTTATCAGTTTGATTCATGGGCCCCATGTACAGAAACTAAGAAGGTAGAGGAACTGATGTAGAATAAGGGATGAAAGCTCTGAAAACTTAATAAGTGAGATTAGAATGGTTGAAGGCTATAAGACAAAAGGCATCATAATTTTATGGACTATAAGTGAACACTGGCAATTTGAAATCAAATTAAAAATGCTTTTTACAAAGAAACTGAAAAATAGATTCTAAGTTTATATGGATATGCAAAGCACTTAGGATAGCCAAAACAACTAAGAAAGAGAACTAGAAAACTAGAGGACTAACATTACTTGCTTTTAAGAGCCTGGTGGGCTACAGTCCCTGAGGTCACAAAGAGTCGGACACTACTGAGTGAATAACACTTTCACAACTCTATTGGCAGAAAGTGAAGAGGAACTAAAGAACCCCCTGATGAGGGTGAAAGATGAGAGTGAAAAAGCTGGCTTAAAACTCAACATTTATAAAACTAAGATCATGGCAGCCAGTATCATCACTTCATGGCAAATAGATGGGAAAAAGTGAAAACAGTGGCAGATTTTATTTTCCTGGGGTCCAAAATCACTGATTACTACAGATGGTGACTGCAGCCACAAAATTAAAAGACGCTGATCCTTGGAAGAAAAACTACAGCAAACCTAGACAGCCTATTAAAAAGCAGAAACATCACTTTGTCAACAAAGGTCTGTATACTCAAGGCTAGGGTTTTTCCAGTAGTCATGTATGGACGTGAGAGTTGGCCCATAAAGAAGGCTGAGTGAGAGCCCTTTAGACTGCAAGGAGATCAAACCAGTCGTTCTAAAAGAAATCAACCCTGAATTTTCTGGAAAGACTGATGCTAAAAATGAAGCTCTGATACTTTGGCTACATGATGCAAACAGTTGACTCATTGGAAAAGACCCTGATGGTAGAAAAGACAGGGCAAGCCGAGAAGGGGGCAACAGAGGATGAGATGGTTGGATGGCATCACCAACTCAATGGACATGAGTTTGATCAAACTCCAGGAGATAGTGAAGGACAGGGAAGCCTGGCGTGCTGCAGTCCATGGGGTTGCAAAGAGTCAGACACCACTGAACGACTGAACAAGACAACAAACCTGTGTGCAAACTCTCTGGGGCATATTCAGTGTGTTCTCTTTTTATATCTTCCCTCACCAGGTCAGTTCCAGCCCCAGGCATAGTGTTAAACAAGCGTTAAAACTTCAGTGAATGCCAGAGTCATGGAATTTTAGATTTCTAAGAGACCTGTGAGATCAGCTAGTTCAACTCCTTATTTTACAAGCAATTGAATTGTATTTTAAAGCAACCAAGCAAAAAGGAAACGCACTGAGGTAGGCAGGTTTTCTGACCTCATGGTGCCCTCAGGCAAACCTCTTAACCTTCTCTGGCTTTGAGTGTTTCATATGTAAAACAAGGACAAACTTACTGCCGGAGAACTGTGGGCAAGCCTGCTAGCTCCCTCCCTTCCTGCAGGTGACAGCATGAATTCTTATATCTTTCTTCTTTTCAAGTTTGAAAAACATTGGCCATCCAGGCAGTTGTTTAATCTTAGAAGTGGTTTAAAAAAAAAAAAAAAAAGGAAAGCATCTATAAGAAATGGTACACAGACTTGGAAAAACCATGCTGGAAATTTTAGAGTCTAAATTTCAAAGCCAGCTCCTACTTGTGAATGTGGGAAGATCTTGAGTATGTCAAGGCATGTAAATCACTTTCTTTCTTATCTGGATATACTCACAGGGATGTCCTAAGATATCAAATGTTGAGCCTCAGTTTGTCTCTTGGTCTCACCACCACAAAGGAAACTACAAGCTCAGAAATTTATCAAAGATGCACTGGTCGCATCTCCCATTGTGCACGAAATACTACACTTGATTCTCACCAGCTATTCGAGGTAGTTACTCACTCACTCACTATAAAGGTGTCCCAGGTGGCTCAGTAATAAAGAATGTGCCTGGCAATGCAGGAGCCGCAGGAAATGCAGGTTCTGTACCTGGGTTGGGAAAACCCCCTGGAGAAGGAAATGACAACCCACTCCAGTATTTTTGCCTGGAGAATTCCATGGACAGAGGAGCTTGGTGGGCTACGGTCCATGGAGTCACAGAGAATTGGATACGACTGAGCGACTGAGCGCTCACTCACTACAAAGTCACAGCAAGTGCTGAATTAGTGAATTTTGAATCACTGCCCCTAGCGTACACACAGTCGGGCTACTGCAAGCCTCTGGCTACATATCCATCAACCGATCAATACAAAACCTTGTTTTCTATGTGTTTCTGCTTAAAGACACTTGAGTTACTATATACTGTTCATTTGTTACCATACAACAACAGCACAGTAACTCAGGCCTGAATCCAGCTTATCTAACACATCCCAGTTCTCTTGCACGTAGGAACACCAGATCACACTTCAACAGTGCTTGGGGTCATTTTAAATAGCAAACTCACCAATGGAAAAAGCACACACAAACACACACACTCACACTCACACTCACATGTGGCATTAAATAGACCATGGAAAGGATACTTGTCCACAGCTTGAGAGCTGAAACAAGAAGGCAGATTGCCCCTTGTTCAACCTCAGCTGGGAAAGCGTTTGTTGGCAACTCCGATTTTTTGCTGCTTTTCGAATGACTACAATTGACTATTTATTGATTTGGGAATTACAAACACATTTTAGCGAGCCAGTAGGTGAATTCTTAAATACAGAATCCATGAATAATGAGGGTCAACCATTGCTTGGTACCCAGCAGTATCTGGCCCTTCTAAGCTTTCCTTATGCAACCAATGCCAGGAGCCTGAAAACTACATCTCCCAGGCCGCCTGTCAATTGGTTCCTACTTAGATTCTGCCAGTGACGAGAACTCACCTCAGACGTGGCAGGTGGGAGAGAAGCGGGAACAGTCATAAGGCTTGGACATCGGCAGGCAGGTGGATAGATTTCCGCAGATGGCTGTGTGGTGTTTTGCAGTGTTTTCCAAGCTTTCTCCAGAGAATCACTGGCTCTGGGCGCCTGTTTTTTACAGTTCCTGCAACTGCCTGACTTCCTAGGATCATTGTTGATTTCCCCTTGTGTCTGCATCCCCAGTTTTGCCAAAGTTCCATGGAGCACCTATGATGTAGTGACTTACAATGCTCAGTCGTGTCCAACTCTTTGCGGCCCTGCGGACTGTAGCCTGCCAGGCTTCTCTGTCCATGGGATTTCCCAGGCAAGAATACTGGAGTGGGGTGCCATTTCCAGTTCCAGGGGATCTTCCTGACCCAGGGATCAAACCCATGTCTCCTGCATTGCAGGCCAATATTTTATCACCGAGCCATGAGGGAAGCCCCGTATCCTTTAGTAAACTTTAGTAACGTATCTTCTAATAATGTAAGTAACTGATTTCATGAGTTCTGGGAGCTGCTCTAGCCAGTTCATCAAGCCTGAAGAGGGAGTCATGGGAATGTGGGAATGTGCAGCTTATAGCCCCATCAGTCAGGCACAGGTGACAACTTGGATTTGCAATTGACATTTGAAGGAGAGGGAGGCGGGCAATGTTGTAGGACTAAGCCTTTTTTTTTTTTTCAGTCTTTTGACCAAGCTGTGAGGCATGTGGGATCTTAGTCTCCCAGCCAGGGATCCAACACTCACCCCCTGCATTGGCAGCTCAGAGTCCTAACCACTGGACCGCCAGGGGAGTTCCTGTAGAACTAAGCCTTAACCTGTGAGATCTCATTCTGTCTCCAGGTAAATAACATCAGAATTTGGTTCAATTGGAGGATACCCAGCTGATGTCAGAGATTTGACTAGTAGGGCTGGGAAAAAAGCCCCAAATATCTAGTATCAGAATTGTTGAGTAAGGCAGTCGTGTTGGAGTAAACAGTAAACCCAGGAGGAAAAGTCTGAGGTTTTCCCTGTTCAGCATCTAATTCCCTGTGTTAAATCCCTTTCTGGCAACAACATCTACAGTGGCTTCTGGGTCTCAGATTAAAATCACAAGCGCGAACCTGTATCTAACTGTCCTACTTCGAGAGACGGAAAATCACTGAATTATTTCAAAGTAATACATTTGGAGGACAAACGTTTTCCTCTAAAGAGCAAAGTGCCCTCTCAGCATCCTAATTTGTGCAATCTCCATGGCCATGTTCTGAAAAGTATATCAGATGATTTGTGTTATTACATATTCAGATAGAACTAACCGAGCTTACCGATGAAGTCTCAGGCATGATGTTAAGAACTGTAGAAAAATGATCTGATTTGATCCTTACCACAACCCGGTGGGGAAGGCAATATTAGCTTTTACAAAATGAGTATCATAGACATTTAAGTCCTTGACTGGGATCATGAAAACAGCAAAGGGTGGAACAGCGATTCAATACCAGTTTCCAGCAGTGGCCCTGTGGCTGCTTCCCACAGCTTCGTCCTTCCAGATGGGTGATTCCATATCCCCTCTTCCCCTCCCACCACCTCAATCAATCTTTTCGTTTGCCTTTCACAACTTAGGGGAAGACAACTGAAGTCAGGCTTTGATCCCCAGAAAAGTTTGTGTATTTTACATTTTGTTTGGAGCTAATAATTAATGACGGACTTTCCAGGTGACTCAGTGGGTAAAGAATCCTCCTGCCAAGCTGGAGATGCAAGTTCAATTCCTGGGTTGGGAAGATTCCCTGGAGAAGGAAATGGCAACCCACTACAGTAATCTTGCCTGGGAAATCCCATGGACAGAGGAGCCTGGCAGGCTACAGTCCATGGGGTCGCAAGGAGTCAGACACAACTTAGCAACTAAACAACAACAATAATTAATGACATTTTCTTAACCACTGATGCAGTTATGAAATCAGCACATCCTTGAGCCAATAATCCTGTCTGTACATCCACCTA
The DNA here is from genome assembly GCF_014754425.2 of Oryx dammah. NCBI lineage: Eukaryota > Metazoa > Chordata > Mammalia > Artiodactyla > Bovidae > Oryx > Oryx dammah. The sequence goes on along the minus strand of NW_024070186.1, from coordinate 188,720,228 downwards.
GATGAGTCATAAAATGATTGCAAGGTCCAGGTAGGTATGGGGAATCTCTCCCCTGGAGAAACCTTTACAAGCTGCCTGATTTGGAACATTTCTAGGCTGACTCACCTGTCTTTCCAGGCTGTGAAGCTTACTGCTACACAGATCTTCCAGTCTTCATCACTTCATTAGAGCCGTAATAGTCAGAGCAATGTTATGGACAGCATGCCACATATTAATTTATTAAATATTAGAGAGAGACTACCCTGGTGGTCCAGTGGCTGGTACTCCACACTCCCAACACACAGGACGCAGGTTCAATCCCTGGTCAGAGAACTAGATTCCACACACCAAAATTAAGAGTTCACATGCCGCAACTAAAGATCCCATGTGCCACAACTGACACCCAGCAGAGCCAGATAAATAAATAAAATAAATACTTAGGAAAAACGATATGAATGAACATCTACAATGGGATGGGCATGATGCTTGTAACTAGAAGTGTCCTTGGAGTCGGGGAAAAGACCTTTTTCTTGGACAGACGTGAACTTCTCTTTTATGCCACATGATCTGTTCCTCTGTGGGCAGATGGTGAATAATGACTTGAGTTCTTCTCCTCTGAGAATGAATGAGAAGGCTATTCTTATGGACTGTTTGTGATCCTCCAAAATTCACATGCTGAAGTCTTAACCCCCAGCATGGCTAACTTTGGAGATGGGGTTTCTAGGGAGTAATTGAGGTTGATCAATGAGATCCTAAGGATGGGGCCCTGATTTGACTGGATTTGTGACATGTTCCCTGGTAGAGAGAGAACATGGAAGATGCTTTATATTCTTCTTCCATGGGAATGCCAGCCTTGGGTTTTTGGGGAAAGTTAACTCAGAGTCCATAGGGAATTCATACAGGAGAAATTCACTAGAATGCCTGAGACAGTAAAGAGTCTAGGGAACCTTCAGTAATGCCCTTAACTTAGTGGATAATTGAGTTGGTCTAGATGGTGTGGAAATGACTGTAGCCTCTTTCCTAGTACCTGGTGTTCCTGTACCTTCAGCTCTGCCTAGGCAGCACCTAGGCGTTCTGCAGGACATGCTAGCTAATGGCTTCCAGTTCTCTTTCCCTACCAACTCCCTTAAAAAAGAGCAACCAACAACCCCCCTCTGTTTGTCAAAAGGCTCAGTTACAAAAACATCTCTTCTGAATTCTCTTCACCATCCTCTATGTTGTCTCTCTTGCCCTAAATAGAAAGCTATGGCTGGAGCTGCAGCAGCCATCTTGAGATCATGAGGAAAAGGCTCAATGAGAGCAGAAACATCATTCTAAACATCATAGAGACTAACAACTAATACTGGGAAGCACTTATTTCTATTACTTGGAGCAAGACACAGTCCTAATTGACAAATAGCTCCAGCATCTGCTAGTAGCTGCTCAATAGCAGTGCTCAAAAATGTATGAATGGTTCACTGGGTGTTGGAATGAATACATCAGTTGTTGTACCCACCCTGTAGCACTTAGCTCAGAGCCTGACAACTAATAGGCACATGATAAATATTTGTTGAATTATATCACAGACTCAAAAGTCATCATTTAGCATGTTGAGGAGAGGGGCCTGAAATACTTCTCTGAAAAAGCTAACTTCCCTTTTAAAGAACACAACAAAACTGCCAGAACTCCGAGCTGAAAGAAATAAGAAATTGAGAACATCTAGTACCAAAAAGTGGTGCTCCAATTTAGAAAGCCTAAAATAATACCACTCACTCATCACTCTTGTCTCCTGGCAAAGTACAAATTAGTGGCTTGGAAAATTCCTCCAAGCTCAAGGGTAATGCAGACATTAGCCTAAATACGAAAAGTCCTGATGACCTGCGAGGTCTACTTCTCAGGGAGGGTTTACTTGGGCTCAACAATATCCAGAAAATCCCAAGGCACTTGATTTGAAACTATCGCTGTGAAAAGTCAGATAAGATAGAAATAGGCGACAGCAGAGTGCCATCACAGTGCAGACAGAGGCATCTCCCTAGCTGCCAGCACAGAGCATGAAGGCTGTGTGTCCCCAGATAAGGCTAGCCTTGCCTTGTCAGCCCACCCCTCCACCTTCAGTAGCAGACTCAGCCTACCAAGCCCTCCTTGGAAAGAGCTATGCAGATGGCTTGGCTTTGTCTCCTGGGAGCTCATCTCTGGTCCATGTCATCCCCCAGCTAGAAACAAGGATGGGAAAAACACCAGGCAGATTACTGAACATGCATTATTAATACTTATTAGCATATGAAAATGCTCTCAGTGACAAGCACTGACGAAATATTGCTCATGGCAGCTCGGCCCACGTGTGCAGTCAGCGAGACTCACAGGCCTGGAAATGAAGCACATGTTCGGATGGAGCAGCAGAGATGATGAAGTGGCCGCCCTGCCCCCGACTGGACGTCCCTAACGCAGGTGGGAGGCAGTGGAGACCGACCCTGTCACTGCAAGCTTTCGAGTTCGACAGGATTCTGAAGTCAGCTCAAGCAAGAGATGTTGTTGTTCAGTCTCCCAGTCATGTCCGACTCTTTGTGACCCCACGGACTGCATCATGCCAGGCCTCCCTGTCCCTCACTATCCCCTGGAGTTTGCCCAAGTTCATGTCCATTGAGTCAGTGATGCTATCCAAACAAGGCGTAACTACTCAGTTTGCTCATTGATAAAATAGGATCGCTCATATTTCAGCCCCAAAGCTAGATGTGGCTATTAAATAAAATAATGTAGATAAGATGCATGACAGAGTGTCTAACCGTTCAGATGAATGATAAATGTGCATGTCTGTGCACAACCGTTCTTATTCAGACACTGTTATTTACAAGGCTCCACAGACAAAAGAGCCAAGGCTGGAAGGGAAATATACAAGGGGCAGAGCTAGTGGGCTGCCTGAGCAGCAGCGGGAGCCAGGGTCCTCTGACATCCCAGCCTGTGTTCCCTCACCAGGGCCCTTCTCAAGAGGCTAAGGCTCAACAGACAATCATGCGGAGAAAATGTCTTACAGACACAGCAATGTGGCTCTTGGAGGCCATAGAAGGTGTCTTTCCAGTTACTTCTGCTCTCCTTCCCGGTTACCCAGCTTTAGTTTTCCATGACATCTGAGCCCAAGAATCTCCCAGCCCTTCTTGGGGTCCTCAGGGCTAAGGAGCAGGCTGAGCCAGATCAAGTGGAAATGAAAAAGGGCCTTGGGGACAGCAGACTCAAGCTTCATTAAGACCTAATGAAAACCTGCCAGCAGATTGGGCATCGGCACTTATGAGTTTTTTTAACCTCTTTCTTTTGTGACGGCCTTTTATGGGGTTTCAAGTCTAGAAAGATGAGATGGAATGTTATCAGAAGAAGAGGCTGGGCCAGGAGGCTGGAAAGATGGCAGCTGTAATTTCTCAACCACTAAAAAGGGCAGTGTGCTCTGAGGTGTGTGCCTGAGGTCAGGGCAGTCCTTAAAAAGAGAGTACAGGTCACTGGGGCAAAGGTCACCCCTGAGATGCATGGGAATTGTTATCATGTGTGAAGTCAACTGATACCTGGAGTAACAGACAAATTTGGCCTTGGAGTACAAAATGAAGCAGGGCAAAGGCTAACAGAGTTTTGCCAGGAGAACGCACTGGTCATAGCAAACACCCTCTTCCAACAACACAAGAGAAGACTCTACACATGGACATCACCAGATGGTCAATACCAAAATCAGATTGATTATATTTTTTGCAGCCAAAGATGGAGAAGTGCTATACAATCAGCAAAAATAAGACCTGAAGCTGACTGTGACTCAGATCATGAACTCCTTATTGCAAAATTAAATTGAAGTAAGTAGGGAAAATCACGAGACCTAAATCAAATCCCTTATGATTATACAATGGAAGTGACAAACAGATTCAAGGGATTAGATCTGATAGACAGAGTGCCTGAAGAACTATGGACAGAGGTTCGTGATATTGTACAGGAGGCAGTGATCAAGACCATCCCCAAGAAAAAGAAATGCAAAAAGGCAAGATGGTTGTCTGAGGAGGCCTTACAAATAGCTGAGGAAAGAAAAGACACGAAAGGCAAAAGATAAAAGGAAAGATATACAAGGAGAGATAAGAAAGCCTTCCTCAGTGATCAATGCAAAGAAATAGAGGAAAGCAATAGAATGGGAAAGACTAGAGATCTCTTCAAGAAAATTAGAGATACCAAGGGAACATTTCACGCAAACATGGCACAATAAAGGACAGAAATGGTATGGACCTAACAGAAGTAGAAGATATTAAGAAGAGGTGGCAAGAATATACAGAAGAACTGTACAAAAAAGATCTTCATGACCAAGATAATCACGATGGTGTGATCACTCACCTAGAGCCAGACATCCTGGAACGTGAAGTCAAGTGGGCCTTAGGGAGCATCACTGTGAACAAAGCTAGTGGAGGTGATGGAATTCCAGTTGAGCTATTTCAAATCCTAAAAGATGATGCTGAGAAAGTGCTACACTCAGTATGCCAGCAAATTTGGAAAACTCAGCAGTGGCCACAGGACTGGAAAAGGTCAGTTTTCATTTTAATCCCAAAGAAAGGCAATGCCAAAGAATGCTCAAACTACTGCACAATTGCACTCATCTCACACGTTAGTAAAGTAATGCTCAGAATTCTCCAAGCCAGGCTTCAGCAACTTCCAGATGTTCCAGGTGGATTTAGAAAAGACAGAGGAACCAGAGGTCAAATTGCCAACATCTGTTGGATCACTGAAAAAACAAGAGAGTTCCAGAAAAAAATCTACTTCTCCTTTACTGATTACGCCAAAGCCTTTGACTGTGTAGATCACAACAAATGGGAAAACTCTTCAAGCAATGGGAATATCAGACCACTGGAGAAGGAAATGGCAACCCACTCCAGTATTCTTGCCTAGAGAGTCCCATGGACAGAGAAGCCCTGGTGGGCTGCCGTCCACAGGGTCGCACAGAGTTGGACAAAACTAAAGCAACTTAGCATGCATGTATGCATTGGAGAAGGAAATGGCAACCTGCTCCAGTATTCTTGCCTGGAGAATCCTAGGGATGGAGGAGCCTGGTGGGCTGCCATCTATGGGGTCGCACGGAGTTGGACACTACTGAAGTGACTTAGCAGCAGCAGCAGCATACCAGACCACCTGACCTGCCTCCTGAGAAATCTGTATGCAGATCAAGAAACAATAGTTAGAACCGGACATGGAACAACAGACTGGTTCCAAATTGGGGAAGCAGTACGTCAAGGCTATATATTGTCACCCTGCTTATTTAACTTATATGCAGAGTACATCATGGGAAATGATGGGCTGGATAAAGCATAAGCTGGAATCAAGATTTCTGGCAGAAAGTGAAGAGGAACTAAGGAGCCTCTTAATGAAAGTGAAAGAGGAGAGCGAAAAATTTGGCTTAAAATTCAGCATTCAAAAAACTTAAGATCAAGGCATCTGGTCCCATCACTTCATGGCAAATAGATATGGAAACAATGGAAACAGTAAGAGACTATTTTCTTGGCCTCCAACATCACTGCAGATGACTGCAGCCATGAAATTAAAAGATGCTTGCTCCTTGGAAGAAAAGCTATGACAAACCTAGACAGCATATTAAAAAGCAGAGACATTACTTTGCCAACAAAGGTCCATCTAGTCAAAGCTTTGGTTTTTCCAGTAGTCATGTATGGATGTGAGAGTTGGACTATAAAGAAAGCTAAGTGCTGGAAAATTGATGCTTCTGAACTGTGGTGTTGGAGAAGATTCTTGAGAGTCCCTTGGACAGCAAGGAAGTCCAACCAGTCCATCCTAAAGGAAATCAGTCCTGAATATTCATTGGAAGGACTGATGCTGAAGCTGAAACTCCAATAGTTTGGCCTCCTGATGCAAAGAACTGACTCATTTGAAAAGACCCTGATGCTGGGAAAGATTGAAGGCGGGAGGAGAAGGCGATGACAAAGGATGAGATGGTTGGATGGCATCACTGACTCGATGGACATGAGTTTGAGCAAGCTTTGGGAATTGGTGATGGACAGGGAAGCCAGGCATGCTGCAGTCCATGGGATCACAAAGAGTCAGATACAACTGAGCGACTGAACTGAAACTGAATATGAGATTATCACATATCAAACAGTGGGATCAGCAGCTCAGACCATGGACACAGAGATGAAAGGGTGCAAAGAGAGAAGGGGGAGGAAGGAAAGATCTCCCATTTGTTTAAAGATTTTTTTTTTTTTTTGATGTGGATCTTTTTAAAGTCTTTATTGAATTTGTCATGTTGTTGCTTCTGTTTCATGGTTTGGGCCATCAAGCATTGGGGATCTTAGATCCCCAGTCAGGGATTGAACCTATACCTCCCGCATTGGAAGGTGAAGTCTTAACCACTAGACTACCAGGAAAGTCCCCAAGAATCTTATATGCACTTACTCTGTATGTAAATTCATGAGTAATGATCACTCCACTCCTACCAACCACCACAACCGCCACGATCAAAAGACCTCTGATTCTTGACAATCTGTAGACCAAGGAGTCCAGTGTAGAGGACATTTGTAGAGCTTGTGGCTGCTCAGTGTCCATTTCACCTTTGAAACTGGCACCTTGATTTCCTTTGGGGAAATTGCTTCTCTCCCACAAGATACAGTCTGGAACAGCCAATAAGCAGAAATATGGCACCCAGACAGGACTGATTAGATGCTCTGCACCAGAATGTGCATCTTGAGCTGTGACAAGGACCATGAAGGTGGTCAGGCTCATCTATTTCAGCAGCTGCCCTCTGGCGGGACCCTCAAAATTCACGCTCCCTGGACTTTTGAGTGTCCTTGGTCCTTGTTCTATTTGACCTTGTTTTTCGGCATTCCTGTCATTCCTTGGAACTCTCCTTTCTCCGAATTATCATAAACAATGACAAAGCAGCTAATTATTAGTAGGTTATTGCCCACGATCACCTAGAATTACTGTAGTTCAATTAGGCTGCTGCCTATACAGACAAGACAAGGCAAATGAAGAATTCCAGGAGATAAGATAGAACTGGACTTGAAAGAAGCAGGATACTGATGACAAGGCCGTTGGGGGAAGAATGATATGGGGTAGAGCTTTTATACTTGGCTGGAGTATGAGAATACTTGTATCAATATAGATGTTCACCAAAAGGCCCCCTACTATTAAGGTGCTTAATAATTAGATGGACAGATTGGCCCTCTTTTCAATATCAATCACCCTTCTCTGCAGTACCGAAAGAAAGGACCGAGTAAACAAAATGGCATGCAAAGTGGGATTCTAAGGAAGAAGGCTAAGAACAGGCTTGGTACAATGGACCTCCTCTCGCCAAGGCCCTTCTGTCACCAGCTGTCACTCTAGACTGACCAGTACACTGACATCCATAATCAGCCTTGAACAAAAAGGAACACCGATAGGGTAGCATACTGCTAGGAGTTCATGCCACTCCCTGGGCGGAGGTTGACTACATGGAACCCCTCCTGTAAAAAAGAGCTGGGCTCTATTCTGCTAGAGCGGCCCTTTTCTCTGGATTTGATTTTGCTTCTGCTTCCTGGCCTGCCAGGCCTCTCTGCTAGCACTGTCATCTGTCAAGTTACTGAATATGTTTTTCACTGTCTCACACTACATTGCTTCTGACCAAAGAATGTTCTCCCAGGCAGAGAAGAAAGGCAATGAGCTGGTGCCCATGCGATCCACTCTCATCATGAATCCTATCACTCGGGAGAATCTGACTTTACAGATGGGTGGAAGGGCTTACTGATGGCTCAATCACAGAGTCAGTTGGAAGACAAGACCTTCAAGGTTCAGCATATGGGGCTCTCACCTCCACAGCTAGAATGCTTGAGTCCAGCACCAGGGAAGAAAATGCGAGAGAAGCAATTCTCATGAAGGTACCAAATGACCCATTTATAAATGTCTTTTTCCTGTACCCACGATTTTGACTCTTTTAGGAGAAAGTGGAATTGGGACAACACCTAGATATTTCCTGTCATTCACTCCCTGGGACAAATGTGGCAAACCCCATTGGCTGAGATGACCGACCGAAGTATCAGGGGAAAACTGGGCTGCTGTCATATAATGGGGAACAGGAAATGTCTCAGGGAATCCCCGGGGACAGTCGCATCACTCTGACCTGCAATCGAGGGTGAGGGGAGACGACGGCTGCTCTGCTTGGGCAGGTCCGTCAGAGTCTAAGAATGCAGATGTGGGTTAGCCTCACCTGCCCAAGAGCCCTCCACCAGCTGCAGGCTGGGAAAAGGTGAGGGAAAGTGGAAAGAGTACAGGAAGAGAGAAGCATTCCAGACTGCTGGAGCATCAGCTCTGCTTCCATAAGCAGTTCAAGCATTCATTCATTCAACAGAGATTGACTGAATGCCTCCCCTCTACCAAGCACTGTCTGGGACAAGGGGCAAAGTGACATGAATGTCTAGTCAGTCACGTCTGATTCTTTATGACCCCCATGGACTGTAGTCCGCTAGGCTCCTCTATCCATGGAATCTTCCAGGCAAGAATACTGGAGTGGGTTGCTATTTCCTACTCCAGGGGACGTTCCGGACTCAGGGATCAAACCCACGCCTCCTGTGTCTCCTGCATTGGCAGGCAGATTCTTTACCACCGTGTGTCACCTCGGCAGCCATCAGAGCAAAATAATGAATAAAAGAAAACTCCCTTTCTGCATGCAGTTTGTGTGGATAACGTTGTTGCTGTTTTCAGTCGCTCAGTTAAAGAGATGTAGGTAATACCACAGAAATAAATAAAATGTATATCATGAGAAAACGGGGTAAGGAGTACACGGGAAAATAAAGACAGAGAAGGGAAACTGGGTATTGGAGAAGGGTGGTGATATTAAACTCTATCATCAGAGCAGGCATCCCTGAGAAGGTGTCATCTGAAGGCCACAAAGGAACAGCTATGTGGCTATTTCCAAGTGGAAGGGCTGGGCAGTGCACGACCACGTGGTGGGGTAAGCCTGCCCTGTTGGAGGAGCAGTGAAGAGGCGGGGTGGCTGGAGTAGAGTGAGATGGATGGGGGAGGAAGTCACAGGCAGAGTCATGAATGCCAGATCACAGATGCCCTCCAGGTGTGATGAGGGGCTTGGTTTCTATGGAGACGGCTGGAAGCCGCTGGAGGTTAGGGCAGGATGGTGTCTTTTGATACGATGCCCTTTTCACGGGTTCACTCTATCTGCTGTGTTGAAAGTAAGTCTACAGTGGGCAAGAGGAGGAGCAGGCAAGCACACTAAGATATTTGGCAGCCTATGCAGCAGTCCTGGCAAGAGCTGGCGGTGTCTGCATCAGGGTTATAATCAGGAAGGGGTGCCAGTTGGTTGGATGCTGGATGTAATTTAAAAGTAAAACCACTGAGACTTGCTATCAGATTTGATACAGCTTAAGAAAGAGAGGATGTCAAGGATGCCCCTAAGGTTTCCAGTCTAAGCCACAGGACTTAAGGGAAGACCAGGAGCTCACTTTGTACATGGACCAAGAGACATGCAGGTGGAGACAGAGATGGGTGAGTTGTTCAGTTGTTAAGTCGTGTCCTACTCTGTGACCTCATGGACTGAAGCCCACCAGGCTTCCCAGTCCATCACCATCTCCTGGGGTGTGCTCAGGCTCATGTTCATTGAGTCTGTGATGCCATTCAACCATCTGATCCTCTGTCGTCCCTTTCTCCTCCTGCCCTCAATCTTTCCCAGCATCAGGGTCTTTTCCAATGAGTCAGCTCTTCACATCAGGTGGATAAAGTATTGAAGTTTCAGCTTCAGCATCAATCCTTCCAATGAATATTCACTGAAAGGGTTGATTTCCTCTAGCCTTCTTTATGGACAAGCTCTCACATCCTTACATGACTACTGGAAAGACTATAGCTTTGACTATGCGGATTATGTAAGTGAAGGGCTGTCTCTGTTTTTTAATCCGTTGTGGCTGACAACAAACATGCCTTTTTGTATTTTAATTAATTTCCCTCTTCTTCTCTCTTCCTTTCGCCTCACACGGTGTGGTGTGGAGGCTGGGTGGGTGGTAGTTAAATTAACCATCTACTTCATAGACGGCTGAAGATCCAGACAGGCTCACGCAGAAGTGGAGGCGAAGGAAATATCAAGCCGAGATTCAGAACATGGAACTTGGATGCACGAGTGATAGTTTAATTTGCTCTTTTTTGGTAAAGAGGTGGGAGTATTTTCAGTTGCACAGGAATACTGGATTGTTCAGCGACAGAATTTCAAGAAATACATATAAGGCGGGGAGTGTGGCTGTTGAGATGCGTGGCAGCGAACAGCTATGAGTTTCTGACTATTCCATACCCCTGCTTCCTTCCAGGTGTACGGACCTCAGGTCTCCTGTGTCAGAAGGATCACAATAGCATGTGTATTCAGTTACTAAGTCGGGCCTTGCTCTTTGCAACCCCATGGATGGTAGCCAGCCAGGCTCCTTTCTCCATGGGATTTTCTAGGCTAGAATATTGGAGGGGGTTGCCATTTCCTTCTCCAGGAGATCTTCCTGACCCAGGGATCAGACCCACATCTCTTGGCATCTCCTGTCTTGGCAGGCAGGTTCTTTACCACTGAGACACCTGGGATCATAATAGAGCCTGGGGCCATAAACCAGGCATGCAAGTTCCAGCTTTAGGGTCCTCACACCAGTCTCTCAATCTGCCTCTGGGTAATGACTGTGACACTTTGTGAGACTCAATCTGGAACCTATGGATGAGGGTCTGTGTTTGGAGTGTTTGGCTGGCTTGCCCAGATTCTGCTGGATCTGATTTACCCTTCATTTCCCCAATGGGCACGACTCTTAGCCTTGAATCCAGTCAAGCTGACTAGTCTTAGTCATTTGTCCTCGTTCTAATAAGGCTTTTCCATCCAATCGACACGGCGCTTGTGGTAAAGAACCCAGTTGCCAATGCAGGAGACCAAAAAGACACAGGTTCGATTCCTGGTTTGAGAAGATCCCCAGGAGGAGGACATGGTAACCCACCCCAGTATTCTTGCCTGGAGAATCCCATGGACAGAGGAGCCTGGGCAGGCTACAGTCCATAGGGTTGCAAAGAGTTGGACATGACTGAAGCAACTTAGCACATCCAATCAACATGGAGTTAATCCTCGGCTACCATCCTTTATTAGAATTCATTCATTTTCTTGGGAGAGTCCCAAAGGGTCCGGATGAATGCAGATGTGGAGTCAAGAGAGTATGCCAGAAAAGAGTCAGGCTGGGCAGACCAATATTCTGATGCCTGAGAAATCCAGACCACCATGAAAACCAAGTTAAGTTTGAGGTGGTCATCAGAAGCCAAACAATGCAATCTGGGGAGAAGAAGTTAGGAGATGACCAGCACAATGGGTTCTTTGAGGGGAGTGAGCATACATGCCAGGGGCAGAAGCAGGGAGATTGTTCCTGGCTGATCTTGTTGCTTTGTGTATGTGCTAAGTCACTTCAGTCCTGTCTGACTCTGTGACCCTATGAACTGTAGCCCGCCAGGTTCCTCTGTCCATGGGATTCTCCAGGCAAGAATGCTGGAGTGGGTGCCATGCCTTTCACCTTAAATCACGTGGATAACCTGGATCCACTGAAGAGACAGAATGACACCCATTGTTTCCATTTGAGAGGCTCTCCTGAGTCAATGATTTGGACAGTCCTTAGATAGTAAACATCGATTTTTACAATCCTTTGATAGTAAGTATCATGCTGCTGGAAGCTTCAGAAGCTGCCACTCCCTGCTCAGATATTCCATAACAGCACCATGACCACAATTAGCCATGGTCTTTGCACAGAGAGCTTTGCAAGCTTGGCACCCACTGCTAACAGACCAGTTTCTCCCTGTCCCTCTGCTCTACTAGCTCCAGCTGGGCGCCACCTTCAACATCCCCTCCCTCACCCCCTTGGAAATGAACCATCGCTGTCAATTTCCTGTCCAGAGTGACTTTCAGAGACATGCCAGGGAGCTTTTATTGAAGTTGGGAAATTGGAAAGCATCTCAATTTCTCTTGCACCAAGATTTTATTATTTCCTTTGAAGTGAATTTTCAAATACACCAGACTCATCTCAGCTCAAATGGAAGTATGAAAATGCATGTAAAAATCAAAAAGAAGAGCTTTCTCTGGCTGTCTCCTGTTTTGTATCATCCGTGTCCTTGCCTGCCTGCCTTGCATTTGTTAACAGAAAGATCGTCTCTGTCCATGCACCAGCAGATGGCCAAACAGAGGACCAGATTCCTAGGGAAAAATTGCTCTGAGATTTTTAAAGTCTTATTTCTTTTTTCAATTTTAGCTATTCATCCTTCAGAGGCAGAGGTCACCCTAATAAAAGGCTTCTGAGTTTTACGAGCATTTTTCTGTATATTCTACGATGAACATACATTACATGTGTGTGTGCTAAGTTGCTTCAGTCATGCTTAACTCTTTGCAACCCTATGGACTGTAGACTGCCAGGGTCCTCTGTCCTTGGGATTCTCCAGGAAAGAATAATGGAGTGGGCTGCCATGCCAACCCTCCTTCAGGGGATCTTCCTGACCCAGGGATCAAACCCACATATATCTTAGGTCTCCTTCATTGGCAGGTAGGTTCTTTACAAACAGCACTCACCTGGGACGCCCACACACATGACATTTATAATCAAATAAAACAAGCTACTTTTATTTATTTTTGGCACACCAGCAGCATGTGGGACCTTAGTTCCCCAACCAGGGACTGAACCTGTGGCCCGTGTGTTGGGAGCACAGAGTCTCAATCACTGGACCATCAGGGAAGTCCTGAACAACAAGCCATTTTAATCACATACCATAGGCCTCAGGTATGGGGAACGGGATAATAAAAATAAAATTATCTTGGGCTTGGAAGTGACATTTAAGGTCTTCAAAAATCCTTCCAGGGACCTCCCCAGGGGTGCAGTGGTTAAGAACCCACTTGCCAATGCAGAGGACATGGGTTCAGTGCCCGCTCTGGGAAGATTCCGCATGCCCCCGGCAATGAAGCCTGGGGGCCACAACTACTGAACCCCGCCCTAGAGCCCGCGCTCTGCAACAAGAGAAGCCACAGCAGTGAGAAGCCCGTGGACTGCAACTGGAGAGAGCCTGAACAGTCACAAAGACCCAGTGCAGCCAAAAAAAGAAGAAGATTCCTTCAGAGTAACAGTGGTCCTTTTTAGGGAAACTCCAGGAGGCTCAGGGGTAAAGAATTCGCCTGTCAATGCAGGAGACACAGGAGACTCGAGTTCGATTCCTAAGTTGGGAAAATCCCCTGGAGGAGGGCATGGTGACCCACTCCAATATTCTTACCTGGAGAATCCCACGGACAGAGGATCGAGCCTGGTGGGCTACGGTTCATAGAGTCACAAAGAGTCAGACATGAAGCCAATGAAGCGACTTAGCCTGCACAACCCAGAGAGCTGGCCAAATGTGAAGACACTCCACAAAGCCCTCTCCAACGCTGATGCTAGAGGAAGTGTGATGTTTTGGGAAAGGAACACAGCTTCTGTTCCCTCTCGCAAAGGAAAGCTACAACGAACATCACTGTGAAGTCCGTATTTTTGCACCATCTCTACAGCAGGCATATTTTATTAAAAAGGAACTAACACTTGGCTGTCAGCTGGGTTCATATACAGGCTTGAAAGTGCTGATCTACCAAGACAGGGCTGATAAGCCAGGTTTGTGCTGTCAGGAGAGTAGAGAGTATATTTCAGAGGAACAGGAATCAGTAAACACTACTATCTTGCTTTTTCTATGGCTGTGCACACACGGACCCACAGTCAAAACTGGCCATTATCTTGTAAGTAAAATGCTTTCACAGCAAATGCATTATATTATTATCATATCAATCAGTTTCTCTGCCTCAACCTTGTGATAAATCTCAGCTTTTATTTCTAATTAGTTCAGTTCAGTCACTCAGTCATGTCCAACTCTTTGCAACCCCGTGGATTGCAGCACGCCAGGCTTCTCTGTCCATCATTGACTCCCGCAGCTTGCTCAAACTCATGTCCATCGAGTCAGAGATGCCATCCAACCATCTCATCCCCTGTCATCCCCTTCTCCTCCTGCCTTCAATCTTTCCCAGCATCAGAGTCTTTTCCAATGAGTCAGCCCTTCCCATCAGGTAGGCCCCCTTTAATCTAATTCACTGTGGTTTGATTAAATAGAGTTAGTGAAAAGCCAGATGAAATGATATGATTGAAAGCATCCACTCAAACCTCACCAGTGCTAAATATTGTGTCAAGCACAAAGATCCTACCCACTAGGCCAGCATGCTGTGCATTCTGTAATCTGAAAGTGACCAACATTTCCAACCACATCTTCTGTAACTTGTATTTTACATTTAAAGGCATCTGTTATTTTATTGGACCACACTTCTTATTTTCTTCTAGGAAATATGGTTAGTATTTCATTCCTCCCACTATTGCCTCCTCCAAATGTTCCTTCCCAAGTCCAAATATATGGTTATAGAAGTGACATTCTTACAAGTTCTGTGTTTTTACAAATTTCCTCTTCTCTGCACATGGAAGTTGGTACAACCTAAGCTGGGCACTTGCAGGGGATTTTAGAATTTGAACCAGAGTCTGAGTTCCTCCTTGGTCACAGACATGGGGGATGCTAATAGGAGAGCCAGCACCCTGGTTCCCACCACAAGGAGAAAGACAGGGAAAGTGACAAGCTGGGAGGATCAGAGATGGGGGTGGTGAGTGTAAGTGCTGGTGGTTTTTAAGCCACTTGTACCCTTTGTCATTGTGACCACCTATACCTCTGCCCATGCCACAGTTTTGTGGACGTTTACTATTTTAAAAAAAAATTGGAGTATTGTTGATTTACAATATTGCATTTCTACTGTACAGCAAAGTGAATCAGTTATACACATATCCACTCCTTTTTAGATTCCTTTCCCATGTAGGGCATTACACAGTACTGAGCAGATTTCCCTGCACCACACAGCACATCCTTATTAGTTACCTAATCAGAATCCCAGGGACAGGGGAGCCTGGTGGGCTGCCGTCTCTGGGGTTGCACAGAGTCGGACACGACTGAAGCGACTTAGCAGCAGCAGCAGCAGCAGTGTGTATATGGGGCATCCCAGGTGTCACTAGTGGTAAAGAACCTGCCTGTCAATGAAGGAGACTTAAGAGAGGCAGGTTCAATCCCTCCGTTGGGAAGATCCCCTGGAGGAGGGCATGGCAACCCACTCTAGCATTCTTGCCTGGAGAATCCCATAGACAGACGAGTCTGGCAGGCTACAGTCCATGGAGTCACAAAGAGTTGGACACGACTGAAGTGACTTAGCATGGCATGGCACGGAGTGTATATGTGAATCTCAATCTCCAAATTTATCCCTCTCCCCTTACCCTCTGGTAACCAAGAGTGTGGTTTCTACATTTGTGACTCTATTTCTGTTTCATAGATAGATTCATTTGTACCCTTTCAGAAAATTCCATATATAAGCGATATCATATGATATGTCTTTCTCTGTCTGACTCACTCTACTCATTACGAAAATCTCTAGGTTCATCCACGTTGCTGCTAATGGCACTATTTCATTCTGTTATATGGCTGAGTAATATTCCACTGGATATATGTACTGCATGTTCTTTAGTCATTTCTCTGTTGATTGACATTCCAGTTGCTTCTATGTCCTGGCTGTTGTAAGTAGTGCTGCAACGAATACAGGGGTGCGTGTGTCTTTTAAATTATATTCTCGTTGGCTGCGTGCATTACTGTCCATTTCTGTTTTAACCTAAGCTATGCTAAGTTGAGTTTTCAGTCCCTTGCAACCAAAGTAATTCCAATGAACTTACTCAGCGTGTACTTTTCCACCCATTTGCCTGCTTTGTAAGTGCTGTTTCCTCTCTAAGCATTCATTCCCTTATCGCCAACTCACAGATTTCTTTAAGACTGAGGTTCAATGCCAAAGCCTTTTTAAAAGTGGCAGCCCGTGTTTCCAGCTGAAGTGGTCGTGCTCTCTTCTGCCCTATGGCATTCACTGTTCCTTTATGACAGTGATGTTGTCTCTTATAATAAAGCCCTACTTGCACGTGCTGGATCTCGCCTCTTATCCTCCATTAATTGAAAAATATCCTAAGAGCAGAGATCGTGTGGTCAATGGTTTGCTAATCCTCGTAAGATCCAGCACTGGACTGTGATGTGAGAAGAAATACTCCTTTGACTTTTTCTTGAGTTGTATTTCCATCTGATTTCTCCAAGCCATGGGAGCAGACTTTGGGAAGTAGCTAAGTTACCCAATCAAGCAAATTTCATCTGACAGCACTGTGTTCTAAGCATGAGTTTCAGCTCCTAGAATAGGGACTTTCCCCACAGTAAAGCTGCTTGACATTATTGCCATTCAGTCATTAAATCATGCCCGACTCTTTGTGACCCCATGGACCGCAGCATGCCAGGCTTCCCTGTCCTTCACCAGCTCTCAGAATTTGTCCACTGAGTTGGTGATGACATCCAGCCACCTCATCCTGTGTTGCCCCCTTCTCCTCCTGCCCTCAATATTTCCCAGCATCAGTGCCTTTTCCAATGAGCTGGCTCTTGGCATCAAGTGGCCAAAATATTGGAGCTTCAGCTTCAGCATCATCAGTCCTCCCAGTGAATATTCAGGGTTGATTTCCTTCAGGTGTACAGCCCCTCTTTTAAATTCTTGCTCCAAAAGGCATGCCAGTCCATCATTTCTGCAGAGCAGCCTCACGCATGGGCACTCTCCCATCTTTCTGAGTCTCTGTGAGCTCATGGAATGATACTACTGGCAGGTCATCCAGTACTCCTCACTGAATTTGGGGCCAGGATCAAAACTAACAAGAACCCACAGTCTGTGGAATTTGCTACCATAAGAATCATCAAAATCCCACAGCTGGAAAGATCCATAGTACAAACTAAACAAATCCCATGCTTTTACTCAGGTTTTTCCTTACTCTGGGGATGGTGGCACCCATCCCAACCCTTCTTCCCTGACTACTCAAATATTTATTGTTTCTCAAGTTCCCTTCGGCATTCTCTCTGCCCCCACCACTGGAGGTATTTTTGTCCCCCTTCTGGCCCTCCTCAGCACCCTCCTTCTCCCTCTCATAGCTCTTGTTGATTGAGAGCATACACCCTTCTTTGCCTTACATTTGTACTACCCAAATCTGTCTTCCCAACTAAGGTGTTGGCTAAAGCTTGTTCTTTTTGCTGTCCTATCTCCCAGCATGGAGCCTGGCATAGATTAGGGGCTCAGGCAATATTTATTGTAGGCATCATTCCCTGTAATTACATGATGACAACAGGAAATATTTATCTTCTTGAATCTAGGTAAAACTGAACCTGATTAAGCAAGGCCGACAGGAGTCTGGGCAACTCCTGTGGCATTCCAACGGAGGAAAATTCATAACTTATCTCAGCAAACACTTATAACACCAGCGGAGTTTGTTCAGTGGTGATAAATGTATTTGCATTGTCACTTCATCTTCACTGGCTCTTTGTTCCTCTTTACTGGATTGCAAAATTCTGGAGCAGATAGAGGCTATTTCCTTTCTTTACCATCTTCACTGTGTCTAATGTAAGATAATGAACAGGGTGGACAGGTCTTAAGTGATTGATCCATTGACTGACTCGGTCAATAAACGTTTTCTCAGCTTTCACTGACTGCCAAAGATGTGAACCAGGGCCTTTCAGTCCGGTTCCAGATACTGTGTTTTATCATGGCTTCTTGATTATGAATTTGAATTAACATGAAAACATTAATCAGGTCAATATGGGAACAAAGCAAAGGGTGATGAATTCTGCCCTAGGAAATGCCTTCCAGCAGTAGGGATTCTTTTTGGATATAGACCATTTTTAAAGTTTTTATTGAATTTTTTACAATATTGCTTCTGTTTCATGGTTTGGTTTTTTTTTTTTTTTTTTTTTTTTTGGTTTTCTGGCCCTAAGGCATGTAAGATCTTAGCTCAACAACCAAGGATTGAACCCACACCTCCTATATTGGAATGCAAAGTCTTAACCACTGGATTGTCAGGGAAATCTCAGGAAGGGATATCTAAGCTTCATTTTGCAAGTACATTGGCCACTCAGAGGAGAAAAGACTTAAGGTGGATGGTCCTCTGTGGAAATGTTACAATTTCCAGCCTAAATACCCAAAGCATGGCAAAACCAACCCAAAGCATGCCTTACACGCTCCAGAATGGGTCTCAACTCTGAATATAGCATGACGAAGTGGAGACAGCCAGCTACAAAGCATGGGATGTTGGGTTCTGGGCTAGCAATGCAACTGCAAGAAAGTCTTACCCCCTCTCTAAGCCTGAGTTTCCTCATCTGTAAAATGGGTATGACAACCCTAATCAAATGAAAACTCAACTATGAAACTCCGCCATAGTCTATAAAAGAGGTCCAGTTTTTGCTCTGGTGCAAATATTTCACTGGGCTTCCCAGGTGGTTCAGCCGTGAAGAATCTGCCTGCCAGTGCAGGAGACATGGGTTCGACCCCTGGGTTGGGAAGATCCCCTGGAGAAGCAAATGACAACCCACTCCAGTATTCTTGCCTCAGAAATCCCATGGAAAGAGGAGCCTGGCAGGCTACAGTTCACGGGGTCGAAAAAGAGTCGGACACAACTTAGCAACTAAACAACAACAAGTACTCCACTGGCATTTAACATTTCTCACTATCCACTGCTGTAGTGTCCCTTTCTTCCTCTCCTTCAAAGAGCTCATTGCTTTCATGATGAAAGATAAACGGCAGCCCCACCACTCACCCAAGGGGCAGTGGACAGAGCAATGGTGTGGAAGAAGCAGTTAAAATATAAAATAATAGCAAGGGGCTGAAATTGCCCCTGACTGCCCATTGCTGCTCTAGTTTTTATAGTCCATTAAAACCTACAATCACTGTAATGTTTATGCATTATTGGGGAGATAAATTGCATAATTTTCATTTTGCAATTTAAATGTAATTATGATCTTACTAATGACTTAAACCTGAATTTGCTAGACTATCAGTTTTTCTAACCCTTGCCAAAATTATAGGTAATTACTTAAGGCTTACAATAATTATAAGTCCATCTCTTAAATAATTAATGTGCACTTTCATGGTACAAAACAGCTAGTAATCAAACGACCTCCGCTTACACTGCAAACCCATGCAATTAGGCCTATTGTGTAGGTCTGTGGAAATATACCCATTTGCAAGAGTCCCTTCAGTTGGCAAGCTAAAACAGAGCTGCCGTGGATTATAGCATCAAGTAAGGGAGAAATCCCCGGCTGCCACAAGATGAGGAAAAGGAAGTGATCTGTGAAGCCGTAGGAAGTTCAATATTAATCGACACAGTACTACTGAAACTGGTGGGTTTTGGGCTGAGGAAGGGGAGAAAAGTGAGGGACCCTGTCAGGGTTGGACTTGGAGAAATAGGGAATGATCTACTAATGATTTTCACAAAGAAACTAAGTGTGAGGGTTTGGGGGGCTATCATCTGCGTTTTGTTCCCTTTCTTCTTCTTTAGGGAGCATGCTAATTCCATCACACAACATAGGATAATCTGCTGAGTTACAAAGATCCCACAGGGATTAATAAGGTGATATTTTTTGCCCTTGAGGAATCAGCCCACTACTGTGTATTACAAGACAGGCAAATAGAAAATTAGAACATACTCTGATAAGTGTTACAATTTTCCACAGAGTACTAGTAGATAGACAGGAATACTAGTAGATAGACTAGACAGTCTACTAGTGCTAGTAGAGACTAGTAGATAAACCTGGCATGCTGCAGTCCTTGGGGTCACACAGAGCTGGACATGACTGAGCGACTGAACAACAGCTGGTAGGTACGGGAACGCTGAGCCACGAATGGTGTTTCTCACTACAGGAAGTCCCCTACATACGAGAGAGTTCCATTCCAAGTGCAAGTTTGTAAGGCCAAAATGTGTTTGTAAGTCCATCAAAGTTAGCCGAGGTACCCAACTAGCACAGTAGGCTATATTGTACTGTATGGTAATAAGTTTATAATACTTTTCATACAAATGGAATGCAACGTGAAATGGGAGACCCTGTTCTTCTGAAGAAAAAAAAAATCACTTATACTCAAGTAGTGAAGAGATTGAATTCCAACCTAAGTCCTCCCCTCAAGGCTATGTCCTCCTAGGAAAGTCATTTTCTCTCTCTGGCTTCACTTTTTCTAAATTAGGAATTAAAGGCTCCAGTCCTGGCAGATTTTGATTCTAAGATCTGGCTCTGCACACCAGGACCTCCAATCAATGGTGAGAGATTCATGTTTCTTGACTATAATCAGCAGCTTAGTAAAAACCACACACCTTTTGCACCAAGGAGATGTTATACCTCCCCATCCTGCCATGGGTGGGATGCTGGCATTGAGGATGGCCTGAAATCTGCCATGTCTGAAGAAGCCACCCAACAGCATCTCAGTGTCCCGCCCCGCCCCCCTCCCCAAAGCAACTCTGGTGGCATCTTCTGCACAAACAGCAGCCCCAGTGCCTGTTGTGCTTCAACCCTTGACAGATTCCACCTCCGTGGACAATAGGGCTTCACAAGGGCCCCAGTGAAGTTTACAAATCTGTGGGAAGAACCCTGGTCCATGATGTCAGCCTCACACTGCATCGCCCTCCAGCAAAGGGCCTGACTCAAAGGACAGCACAGACTCTGTTGCCAGCTATGGCAGAAGATTGTCCCCAAGGCAAGCCAGATTTCTCATTACTCAGCAAGTCACTCCACAGTGGGACTCAGCTCCCTTGAATACACAATGTGATGGCATAGCAAGACCCATTGAGCACCTCCCTGTTTACTTGGGTGAAAAACATGTCCCTGGCAGCTCCAGTCCCACCCAAACTCACATCAAAGACTTGGAAACCCCTAGCTCGGCATACTCCATCCTTTAGCCAATGGGACATGGGCTGAGAGCGGGTGGAGTCTGGCAGCAGATGGGGGACCCTCAGCTGCAAGAGGGCTTTCCTGTGATCGCTGTAGTTTTTTTTTTTTTTTCCTGCTGTACCAGGTCATCATTGCTGCCTGAGCTTTTCACTGGTTGTTGAAAGTGGGGGCCACTCTCCAGTTGCAGAGCACGGGCTTCTCACTGCGGTGGCTTCTCCTGTTGCTCTTGAGGATTGAGATCTCAGCAGTTGCAAGTCCTAGGCTCTGGAGCACAAGCTCAGTAGTTGCAGCACGTGGGACTTAGTTGCTCCATGGCATGTGGGATCCTCCCGGATCAGGGATCAAACCTGTGTCTCCTGCACTGGCAGGCAGATGCTTTACCACTGAGCCACCAGGGACGTCTACGATCACTCCACTCTTACACCCCAGTTTCCTCCCTGGATGATGATTCTGGTTTCTCACGACCAGAGTGTCACTCAACTGTGGGCAAAGCTACAGACTTTTAGATGATAGAGAGAAAGTATGACAAAGTACAGCAGAATTTGGAATCAAATGGATTTGGTTCCATTCCAGCTACAATACTCTTAGCTCTAAGGTCTTGGGCAAGTTATGAGGGTATTTCTTGGTCTCAGTTTCTCAGTATGAGAGATGGAGATGATAATTTTCTAGTGAAGTTGTTATAACCGTCAGTAATGGTTCTTAAAATGTTCACAGTATAGGTCTTAATGCATGAGAAGTGTATAAAATCATCATGTCTAAATCTAGACATTTCAGGAACTGTTTTCAGGTCATCAAACAGGGATTTCATGCCTCCTTCTTGGAACCTCTGAGGGTTTTACCATTGCCTTCCAAGTACTGTTCTTCTTCTGTAACCCACACTTTGGTTGATTTGGTCTGGGTGCATCTCAACTCCAGGTTCACCTTCAGACACTATCTTGGACTCTTCTGATCCCACTTTGGAACCTACAGGCCACATGTTCTCACCTACCCAGGCTTGGGTCCCAGAGCCTTGGCTATGGAGAATCTGGGTGAGGACTGACTCCATCAAGGTCACTATAGTGAAGCAAAGAAGCAGCCTAGCAGAAATTAGCATGGGGCAGTGGGCTGGGATGTGAAACAATGGTTACGCTGACTTGCATTTGGAAGCCAAGCCATTGAGTCCCATTTCTGAGTGACCAATAAGTCGGTATGTTTTTTGAAGATCAAACATAGCAACTTCCAGCCAACTTTGCATTCTCACCCTAAGGAGTTGAATCAGGGGGATGAAAGATCAATTATGAAATCCCTTGTCTCTGCTCCCTGATGTACAGCAGATCCTGTGCATAGAAGTTCAGGTAGGGAGTCATCAACACTGGCTGGGTGTCCATCACAGAGCCATGCACTTTCCAGGGCATTCACTTTAGTAGGGAAGAAAGTCACTTTTTTTCAGAGGTGGGTGCTCAGGGTAGTGTTCAGTTCAGTTCAGTTCAGTCACTAAGTCGTGTTCGACTCTTCGCGACCCCATGAATTGCAGCATGCCAGGCCTCCCTGTCCATCACCAACTCCCAGAGTTCACTCAGACTCACGTCCGTTGAGTCAGTGATGCCATCCAGCCATCTCATCCTCTGTTATCCCCTTCTCCTCCTGCCCCCAATCCCTCCCAGCATCAGAGTCTTTTCCAGTGAGTCAACTCTTTGCATGAGGTGGCCAGAGTACTGGAGTTTCAGCTTTAGCATCATTCCTTCCAGAACACCCAGGACTGATCTCCTTTAGAATGGACTGGTTGGATCTCCTTGCAGTCCAAGGGACTTCCAAGAGTCTTCTCCAACACCACAGTTCAAAAGCATCAATTCTTCGGCACTCAGCTTTCTTTACAGTCCAACTCTCACATCCATACATGACCAATGGAAAAACCATAGCCTTGATTAGACAGACCTTTGTTGGCAAAGTAATGTCTCTGCTTTTGAATATGCTATCTAGGTTGGTCATAACTTTTCTTCCAAGGAGTAAGCGTCTTTTAATTTCCTGGCTGCAATCACCATCTGCAATGATTTTGGATCCCGGAAAAATAAAGTCTGACACTGTTTCTACTGTTTCCCCATCTATCTCCCATGAAGTGATGGGACCAGATGCCATGATCTTCATTTTCTGAATGTTGAGCTTTAAGCCAACTTTTCACTCTCCTCTTTCACTTTCATCAAAAGGCTTTTTAGCTCCTCTTCACTTTGTGCCATCAGGGTGGTGTCATCTGCATATCTGAGGTTGATGATATTTCTCCCGACAATCTTGATTCCAGCTTGTGCTTCTTCCAGCCCAGCATTTCTTATGATGTACTCTGCATAGAAGTTAAATAAGCAGGGTGACAATATACAGCCTTGACATACTCCTTTTCCTATTTGGAACCAGTCTGTTGTTCCATGTCCAGTTCTAACTGTTGCTTCCTGACCTGCATACAAATTTCTCAAGAGGCAGGTCAGGTGGTCTGGTATTCCCATCTCTTTCAGAACTTTCCATAGTTTATTGTGATCCACACAGTCAAAGGCTTTGGCATAGTCAATAAAGCAGAAATAGATATTTTCCTGGAACTCTCTTGCTTTTTCAATGATCCAGCAGATGTTGGCAATTTGATGTCTGGTTCTTCTGCCTTTTCTAAATCCAGGTTGAACATCTGGAAGTTCACAGTTCACGTATTGCTGAAGTCTGGATTGGAGAATTTTGAGCATTACTTTACTAGCATTAGAGGAAAAGAAAAAGCAGCATGGCCTGCTGTTGGGGACACAGGACAAGAGCTGTGGCTAAAGACCTGCAGATCCCAACTTCATCCAGAGAAGGGTATTGCCTTCGATTGCACTTAATTCAACATAACTCGATTCCATTTCAGAACTGTGACATTTAAAATTTTAAACCAATGTAAAACATTTTTATTTTGTCATAAAATATCAATCTTTATAAGAAATAGAAATGTCCCCCCACCATCAACCCCTCCCAAAGAACTCTGTAACTATCCCTTTAATTAGATGCTCTTTAATAAATATATCTTGTTCTCAAATCCCCAAGCACTTGGTACAGTAGTTCATTAGCACAGGAAGAAGCAATTTAGATTTCCTCTGATAATAGCATCTGTCGCTAATCAAATTAAGGCAGGATGTGCCAGTGTATCTAAAGCCGGACATGCTAGCATGGGGCGAGGTGGGGGGAAGCTCAGGGCAGTAAATATCATCTTTAAAATGACAGTCTCAGAGAAGGAGGATAGTGTATGATATCCCTTATACATGAAAGCTGAAAAGAAATGATACAAATGAGTGTGTTGGGTTACTCAGCCGTGTCCGACTCTGCAACCCCTTGGACTGGAGCTCGCCAAGCTCCTGTGTCCTCTGGAATTCTTCAGGCAAGAGTACTAGAGTGGGTTGCCATTTCCTTCTCCAGGGGATCTTCCTGACCCAGGGATCAAACCTGGCTCTCTTAGGTCTCCCACATTGGCAGCCAGGTTCTTTATCATCTGAGCCACCACGGAAGTCCAAATAGTGATCCAAATGAAGCTACTTCCAGAATAGAAAGAGACTCAGAGACTTAGAGAAAAACTCATGGTTGCTGGGGGTACGGATGGGGAAGGGATAGTCAGGGATACACAGGTACGCACTGCTATAGTTAAAATGGGTAACCAACAAGGACTGACTCTATAGCACATGGAACTCTGCTCAATGTTATGTGCCAGCCTGGATGGGAGGAGAGTTTGGGGGAGAATGGATGCACGTATACACATGTTCACCTGAAACTGTCACAACATTGTTAATCAGCTATACTCCGATAAAACAGTAAAAAAAAAAAAAAAAGGCTAAAAAAGAATCTATGAAGCAGAATGCTAAACAAACCTCGCAAAATATACAACATTCACTACAAAACGCAAACAAGCAAAACACAGAGAAAAATAAAATTACATTCTCATCTCCTCAGTGAAGGTGGCTGTCCTGATGTCACGTCTCTCGCCTTGTTTCCCCTGTGAAGATATTCTTATTGATCGGAACATCCAGGTGGAGGCAGGGTTTATCAAATCTTGTCACTAGACCTGAAAGCAATAGTGGGTTATGACCAATGGACGCTCTGAAATCCATGCACTCATTTATTTATACAATTAATACTGCTGGAGCTCCTGCTCTATTGCCTTCTGGCAGGCCTTGGGGAGGCAGGAAAAAAAGAAAGACATAGAGAAGTCATTCTGAATTCTGTGTCCCTCAGTGTGAAGACAGGTGGGACCCTAGACATGCCCACCTCTGAATCCACCACAGCCAGCCCACCACACATACTCACTCAACACTCACTCACTGCCTCACTCATTCATTCACTCCGTAAGTGCTATGAACTGGGATCTTTGTGGTCACCGGAGGTACAGCTATGAACGAACCAACGTCCCTGGCCTCGGGGAGCTTACATTCTAGGGGATGGGGGAGACCAGCTACACACTGTAAGAGAGCAGAGACAGTAAAGCAGGGCGGTGAGACAGAAAGAGGGAGGGGCGTGTGTTGTGCTGCTCTCTTTAGCTGCTGCTGCTGCTAAGTTGCTTCAGTCGTGTCCGACTCTGTGAGACTCCATAGACAGCAGCCCACCAGGCTCTGCTGTCCCTGGGATTCTCCAGGCAAGAACACTGGAGTGGGTTGCCATTTCCTTCTCCAATACATGAAAGTGAAAAGTGAAAGTGAAATCACTGAGTCGTGTCCAACTCTCAGCGACCCCATGGACTGCAGCCCACCAGGCTCCTCCGTCCATGGGATTTTCCAGGCAAGAGTACTGGAGTGGGGTGCCATTGCCTTCTCCAGCTCTCTTCAGCAGTGGTCCCTAATCTTTTGGCAACCGGGACCAGACTCATGGAAGAACATTTTTCCATGGACAGGGGTGGGGGATGGTTTGGGGATGATTCAAACACATTACATTTCTTGTGCACTTTATTTCTATTATTATTACATCAGCTCCATCTCAGATCATCAGGCCTTAGATCCTGGAGGTTGGAGTCCCCTGCCTTAGGGGGATCAGGAAAGGCCTGAGAAAGTCACCTTTGAGCAGAGGTCATGATCAGGTGAAGGAACGAGACACCAGACCTGAGAGCCATGCAGAGATCCGCAGAAAGACTCTAAAACCTCAAGGAAAGAGGCAGTGCCAGGGTGGTCTGGCTTTAGAGACTGTGTTTTCAACGCCTCCTTTGTCCCCTCCAGCCCATCCCTGCATGGTCTTTCCCTTGTCATTGGTGTGTATGAACTTTGAGGGCATTACACGAAGTGAAATGAGTCAGACAGAAAAAGACAAATACCATATGATCTCATTTATATGTGGAATCTAAAAGAAAAAAAAAATCTCAGAATGAGAATACGTGATGGGTGGTGACTGATTGGTGGTTGCCAGACCTGAGAGCAGGCTGGGGGTGGTGAGGGTGCAAAACGGATGAAGGAGTCAAAAGATACCAACTTCCAACTATAAAATACATAAATGATGGGGATATGATGTACAGCATGGTAACTATAGTTAATAATACTGTATTCTATATTTGAAAGTTTCTAAGAGTGAATTTTCAAAGTCCGTATCACAAGAAAGAAAAAGTGTCTAACCACATATGGTGACAGGTGTTAACGAGATGATCATGCTGGTTACTTCACAATGTTTACAAATATCAAATCATCAGTTGTACACCTCAACCTGATACCATAGTATTAATAGCTGTCAATTACACCTCCGTGAAAAACGTAAGTGACATCAGCTGATGACATGGCAGTGTTATTCCCATGAACCACGGGCAGCTTCCAGGACAGCAAAACCGTTGGCTTTTGGGGGGTGGGTGGGTGAGTGATCGCATCTGTGGTTGCAAAGCTGAAGCTCAGAGAATCCAGGAGCCATGCTGAGGTTGGAAGAGAACCAGGAGAGCATGGTGACCTAGAAGCACTGTGAAGACAGTCACTGCAAACAGAAGAGATGAGCCACTGTGCCCTTTGCTATTGAATCTTGAGTCAAATGAGCAAAGGGAAGTGACCATCAGATCTGGTGGAAGGGAGATGGTTGCTGACTTTGGCAAGAGTGTTTCCATGGGTGGCAGAGACAAGCACTTGGTCACTGTGAGTGGATGAGACACCAGGACACTAAGGAAGAGGACCTGGGCTCTGAAAGGGAGCCGAGACCTGGGCTGGCAGCCGAAGGAGAAGGCAGGTCCAGGGAGAGCATTTTTAAAAGGATGTGAGCTTTGGCAAGACAAGTGAGTCCCCTACTTATGAACCTTCAAGTTGGGACCTTTCAAAGATGTGAATGTGTGTTTGCACGTCCGGTCACGTGTCTGGCATACACTGTCACCTGTGTGCATCCTCTAAAGTGGTTGTGCTTTTGTGTACTTTACAGAACTGTGTTTTTTGTGTGTGTTTGTTCTTTGTGTATTATTTGTGTGAAAATATTGTAAACCTATTACAATATAGTATTATATAGCTGATTGCATTATTGATAGCTGGGTACCTAGACTAACCTTGTTGCACTTAGGAACAAAATTGGACTTAAGAACCTACTCTTGGGACTTCGCTGGTGACACAGCAGTAAAGGATCTGCCTGCCAATGCATGAGACAAGGGTTCCAACCATGTGGGGTCCAGGAAGATCCCACATGCTATAGAGCAAATAAGCCTGTGCGCCACAACTACGGAGCCTGTGCCGTAAAGCCTGTGCTCTGCAACGAGAAGCCACAGCAATGAGAAGCCGGCAAACCGCAACTAGAGAGTAGCCCCCCGCTCGCCTCAACTGGAGAGAGCCCCCTCGCAACAGTGAAGACCCAGCACAGCCCGAGATAAATAAATGAAAAAAAAAAAAACACGCTCTCTGAACGGAACTACCTTCATAAGCTAATGGTAATGGCTCTGGAAAGAGGGAGAAAACTGGCATTGAAGAGAACATGAAAGCTGCGGGGGTGGGGGCCTGTGTTCCACTGGTGACATAAGTCTTAGATGGGTGCCAGACATTGTCATCCATCCTGTAAGGTGGGAAAGCAGAAAATACGTGCAAGATGCAACTGGCCAAGTAGATAACAAGGCAGCAAATTCAGGACGTTTTCCCATGGCTTTTAATTTCTCAGTAAACCATGATGTCAGACCAGCCTGAGGAGGAGGGGGTGAGAGGTTGGCAGGCATGGGAGAATCCACTCTGGAGTTGTAGGGAACACCCGGGTGGTGCTGAGCTTCCACCCGAGAACGGCAAGCATGAATTGAAAGGGAGAGCTGACAGCCCTGTAGAGTGATCTTCTGTGGCCGTGTTCTGCGCTCGGCGTGGGGGAGAGGCTGACATTTGAGTTGGAGGCAGTTAGGATGTTGGGAGGGTGGAGTGGGGTATGAGATTGCATGCGGGCAAAGGAGGGGCTATCAGGATGCGGTGTGGACTCCAAGCTGGACCAGGAAGGGAGTGAACATACAAGAGGTAGAATGGAAAAGTGGTGGCATCAATGGACTGGAGGACCCGATGGCATCAAAATAAGGGTATGAGAGGAAGTGAGCGGGACACATGGTGACGGTCGCCTTGGTGACGGTTGCCCTCTGCAGGTGGACATCTTCTTGCATCTTAGGGATGACACCGAGGTTAGTCATTGTCTTGCTCATGTGCTAGGGCTTGTGATGGATAAGGGCTAGGACCCGGACAGAGTCACAGAGTCCTAGGAAGTGACCGGCTAACGCAGGAAGCCCTAATAAGCCAACTTCAGTTGACCTCCTCTAAGAATGTGGGATAGAAATCAAGCTAAGCTGAATCAGGAATAATGAATGCAAATCTGAGGGCAAGAACCTGGTACCAGATGGGGACTGAAAGTGGGTCCAGAGCAGGACATGTGGAGCTAGACGTGAGCAGAAATCAGAGGGTAGAGGAGTATGTAGTGTGGACACGTCCGTGTGTAGACACGTCAGTGCACAAAGGCTCAGGTGGTCTTCTGAATTCCCCAGGGTCCCCACTGGTTCCACGCTTAGGTGTCTCTGCTCTGGAATCTCAAAGGCACACAGTGTGTCTTTTGAGAGCAGTAAGGTGCCATTGGCAGCAGCAGTCCCATGGGTGGTGAACAGCTTGGTGTGAAGTAGAGGATAGTGGGGCAGTGCAGGTCAGTGACCACTGGGCAGAGCCACGCTGGCCTGTGGCCATTTCTGAGAGTTCCAGGGAGAAACAGACCGCACGCTCCACTCCTCCCAATACAGTATTTACAGGGCAATGAGGCAGTCAAGGTGATGACGTGAAGTGAGAGCAATTGGGAATGCCGCGTTCTAGACCCAGCTCTGCCACCGAATAATAAACAAATTCAAGAATAATTTGACTTTGGGAGATCCAGTAACTGCCAAAGAATGTTGGGAGACGTTATGATCTAAAACAACATGTTTCCAATATTAGCGTACCTAAGAATTACCCAACAAGCTTGTTTCCTGTTCTGCTTTTTGCCACGCCCAATAGCATGTGAGATCTCAGTTCCCCAACCAGGGGTCAAACCCACACCCACTGCAGTGGAGGCATAGAGTCTTAACCACTGGACCCTCAGGGAAGTCCCCAGCAAGCTTGTTAAAGTACAGGTCCCTGGTCTGGTGACTCTGATATCGTGTGTCAGGAACAGGGTCCATGTATTTCATTTCTAACCAGTTCCCAGGGGATGTGGATGCTACTAAACCCTGGACCACATTTTGACTAGCACCAGCAGAGGAGGAATGATGGGGGGGAAAAGAGAGAAATCAGGAACATGGGCGGACAAAGGACACAAAAAGGAGAGAGGCAGGCTGAAGATAATTGCCAGGGGCTTCACAATTTGTGAAGCTATCCTTCATGGGATGTTAGTCAAGCCCTTCAGAACTTAAGATAAGCCTGGATTGTGGAAGCCTGCTGCACCACAGTGATTAGTTTGGACTGCTTCCTACCTACGGGCAATAACTTTTGAGAGTGGAGGTGATGACCGACTGAGAATAATGTCATAGGAATGTTATTTTGGCAGCAAATGGCAGTAAAGACTGGAGTCATCACCAGGGAGATGAGAAGGCAGGTTATTAGTCACTAAGAAGTCGGAGGATTGTAATAAGACAGGGAACAGAGAGAAACTTACTTTCAAACAGGGAAGTAAGTTCGAATCTGGGGAAAGATTTAAACAAAAAAAAAGATCAATAGGGCTGAATGACAAATTAACTGCAAGGAAACAACTGATGGAAGAGCTTATGATGGCTGAGGATTTTTGACCTTCTGATCTTTTATCTTTGGTACCATTTTAGAGAAAAGTCACCAGGAATATACCTTCCTTTATTAAGATATGGAATCACAGACAAGCATTAAGAAGTGAATTTGCAAAGAACATCTGGTTTATCAAATAAGAAACACAGTTATTCGAAGTAAGATGCCACAACATTCCTGGTTTTACAGTTAGCCCATTCATGGTGGAAAAGGTTCTTTGAACACGAGTGTCATATCCACAAACATCATATTACGGACTTCCCTGGCAGTTCAGTGGTTAAGATTCTGTGCTCCTGGGGACCCAGGTTCAAGCCCTCGTCAGGGAACTAGATCCCACATGCCATGAGGTATAGCCAAACCCACCCCCAAAGCAAAACCACATCATACCAGGGCCTTAGGCATCTGAAATGTGAAAGTCAGAGGCAAGCCTTTTTCTTTGTGAGCCTGGAAGGATGGGTGGATGGATGCAAGGATGACCATGTTAGATTTGCTTCTCTCGGGCTCTTTGCCTTTATTTTCTGATGCTGGGAACTGGTGTGCATGATGATAACTCCTGCTCGTGCTGGAAGTGTCTGCTTAGTTGGTTCCTCTCCTATTCTTGTTCTGAATAAAGAGATAGTAAAGCAGAGTGGGAAGAGCTTGGAGCAGGGGTCAGGAGACTGCACACGGGGCTACGGCAAGTCATTAACTATGTCTCTCAGGCCCCTCTTGATGAGGAAGTTAGCTCCACAGGTTCCCAGGTAGCTTCTAGGTGTTGTCGTTCAGTTGGTAAGTCATGTCTGGCTCTGTGTGACCCTATGGACTGCTGCCCTCAGGCTCCTCTGTCCTCCACTATCTCCCAGAGTTTGCTCAAACTCAGATCCATTGAGTTGGTGTTGCTCTCTAACCATCTCATCCTCTCCTCTTTTTGCTCCCAATCTTTCCCAGCATCAGCCTCTTTTCCAGTGAGTCAGCTCCTCCCATCAGGTGGCCCATTGGAGCTTCAGCTTCAGCATCAGTCCTTCCAGTGAATATTCAGGGTTGATTTCCTCGAAGACTGATTGGTTTGATATCCCTGCAGTCCAAGGGATTCTCAAGAGTCTTCTCCAGCACCACGATTCAGAAACATTAATTCTTTGGCGCTCAGCCTTCCCTATGGTCCAACTCTCACAGCCCTGCATAACTACTGTTGTAGCTTCCAGAGCTGACAACAAACAGAGGTAGGATACTGGCTCCATTCCTGATGTTAGTAGATGCTTTCTTTCAAATGCATCCTTTGTCTCCAGAGCACATCAACCTCATTATGAACGGTATATGCCACAGGACTACAGGGGAATGTCAACACCTTACCAACATCCTGCCTTCCCCACCCTACCATCCCGTTCTTCCCCTCCCCACCTCTCTTATTTTCTTCACCTCTCTTCCCTTCATTTCTCTTCATTCCTGTGCCCACCTCTTTTGCCCTTCCCTCCAGCATAGACACACACTTAGGCTCTCTCTCGCTCTCCCCTTCTGCGCAGGAATAATGGAAATTACCCAAGTGTGTGCCCTCCTCCCCACGTTTTCCCATATCTAAAGTTTTCCTTGCAAGCAGACTTCCCTGGTGGTCCAGTGGTTAGACTTCCCCTTCCAACGCAGGAGGTGGGAGTTCGATTCCTGCCCTGGGGGCTAAGATCCCACATGCCTCACGGTCAAAAAACCAAAACATAAAACAGAAGCAATATTGTAACAAGTTAAAGACTTTAAAATGGTATACATAAAAAAAAAAATCTTCTCATTTTTTTAAAATTAAAATTTTCCTTGCTAAATCTGCTACCAGTAGGTGAAATGTTAACATCCAAGATCTGCTGTTTCGCACAGAAAGACTCTCTACAGAAGCCTTTTATGGAAATGTGAATCGTCCCCCAAGGGGCAGTGGTATACTCGTGTTTGCTGATTCATCAAATGTCCACCTGGAGAAGGCAATGGCAACCTACTCCAGTATTCTTGCCTGGAGAATCCCAGGGACTGAGGAGCCTGGTGGGCTGCCATCTGTGGGGTTGCACAGAGTCGGACGTGACTGACACAACTTAGCAGGAGCAACAGATGTCCACCAGGCATCTCACTGAGCACCAAAGCACAGGAAGAAGTGTTCCTGAAATAAGCAGGACTCAGAGGGGCAAAGGCTGCTGGACCCTGGCCAGTCTTAGCTGCATAGAGATCCTGCCCTCTCTTCTGCAGAGAGAAGACAAGCTCTGAGCCCAACTCTATGTTACTGTGTAGCCCAAAGCCACCATCTTCTGAGTGCTTAGAGCCAATTATAACATCAGACACGGGGAAAGGTTCTCATCAAACTCGAGAATGATGACTTTCGGAGTACCAGGCAGAGGGGAACAGAAGCAAGAGGAAAGAGACTAATGGAAACCGTGTTGCCCACAGCCAGCCGAGGACGAGAGCAAGTTACTCACGATTAGACAGTAAATTGAGACAGTCCAGGCTTCTTCCTGGGCTTCCAACTTAATTATTAGTAATATCCCCTTCACTTTGGAAAGTGTCACAGCACAGATCAAAAATAATATGCTCCTCATTCATACTGAATGTTTCCCAAGGACTCAGACTAACTGGCTCCCTCCTGTCTTTACCACACAGTCTTTCAGTCTTTAATTTTTTTTTTTTCGATCTTAGCTGAAGCCAGTCAAATCCAGCCCACTTCATCTGACTAAAATATACACATGCAAAGCAGTTAGGCAGTTGTGTAGAGCTGGAGCAGCCGTTATTCCATATCAAGACTCCCAAGTGTACTCTTGGATCCAAAGCCTCAGACTTAGAGAGTTGACCTTGACCTTCGGCTGTTGGCCTGGGGGTGGAACCTGTCCTAAAATGTTGAAGGCAAAGCTTCTTGCTTTGAGACCCATAGGGATGAAATCAGCTTAGGATGCGTGTGTGTGTGCGTGCTCCATTGTGTTCAGTTCTTTATGACCCCATGGGCTGTACCCCCACCAGGCTCCTCCATCCATGGGATTCTCCAGGCAAGAATACTGCAGTGGCTATTTCCTCTTCCAGGGGATCTTCCCCACCCAGGGATCGAACCCATGTCTCCTGCATTAGCAGGCAGGTTGTTTACCACTGCGCCACCTGGAAAGCCTCCAGCTTAGGACTGAAATGCTTAAAACCGGAAGTAAGAGAACAGTTTCCATGTTAGGTATTGCTGCAGAAAAGTTTGATGAATGTTTGGGGATTTCTTAACCCAGGCCCTCGTGGCCAATCGGCGGTGATGACCGTCATTCTTAAGGTTGCAAGTGGGAGGCACAGACTCCCTCCCCTGCAGTAACAGCTGTGATATTCAGTCTCGTCATTGGTCAGTGAACAGGCTTTCTACCTCCTTCTTCTCACTCAGAAGAATTCTTGTCCCCAATAGGACGATAACTTCCTCATCCTGGCTCTGCAAGAACTCCTTTTTATGAGATCCTGGAGGCTCAGAGCAGCTATCTACCATCCAAAACAGCCTCCGTGTTCATCTTCAGTGAAGGATCTCCAGCTCTTTTGCAAACAAGCATTATTACAACCATTTTATAAAACCTAGACAGAGAGAGCTCCCTGGTGCCTCTTAGGAGTGGTCCAGGGTGGCAGGCTTCTTAGCAGGCCACACGTGAGAACCTCTCCTTCCCTCCCCCCATACCCCTTCTCATGGAAGGAGCCAGGAGGACAAGAAACCCACAGTCTGCAAGTCACAAGCCAAAGGAAGGATAGAGAGAAGATAGCCATAAAGGGCAGGCCCTAGAATAAATCATGGCCCAGAGATAGGTCCATGTCCTAATCCTCAGAACTCACAAATGTTTTTTCAATATGGTAGAAGAATCTTCACAGATATGAGTATGCAACCGAGCTTGACGTGGGGAGATGACCTTGGGTTATCTGGGAGGATCCTAAATGCAATCATATGTATGCTGCTAGCTGCCAGAATTCTTTGGTTTGTGGCCACTTCTTTGGTTACTTTGCCTCCTTCTCTGTGTGTGTGTGTGTGTGTGTGTGTGTGTGTGTGTGCACGCGTGCACGCGCTCGCACGCGTGTGTTTAAAATCTCTCTCTGCTTCCCTCTTATAAGCATACATATGATTGTATTTAGGGCTCACCCAGATAATCCAGAACTGTATGACACTTTCATTCTGACACCGTGAAATCGATTTCAGAATTTGGCCTCCAGAACTGCATGAGAATGAATACATTCAGTCATCCACTTGACGGTGAATTGTTACCCGCAGCCACAGGAAACTCAAGCAGGCAGTCCAACTCTTTTGTGACTTCCTGGACTGTAACCCCACCAGGCTCCTCTGTCCATGGGATTTCCCAGGCAAGAATACTAGAGGGGTTGCCATTTCCTTCTCCAGAGGATCTTCCCAACTCAGGGATCAAACCCACATCTCCTGCATTGGCAGGAGGATTCTTTACCACTGAGCTACCAGGGAAGCCCCTTCTATTGTTTAAGTCACCAAGTTCATGGTACTTTGTAACTGCAGCCCTAAGAAATACACCGACCTGAGTCAAGAAGATGAGAAAGAGTCGCCAAAACAGGCACTCAGTTGTCAAACCAGAGAGCATCTCTTCCAGGGAGAATGGCCAGGAACTTCTAGGAGGCATATTGTCTAATACTCATTCCTAGAGGCTTTGCTGTGACACCAATCATCAGTGAATCTTCTGTTTCATATGAACACCCGTGGATTTATCTGTTTGGGAATTGAGTATACATTGCCTGTTTGCTGCCTGTAGGTAGAGACATGTGAACTGAACTGAGACCTACAAAGGCACAGGAAATTGGGACAAGAGGAGGCCACAAGACACAGATATGAGTCCTCTTCAGAATCCCAGAGACGTGTGCAAGAGAACTGCTGTGATTTCCCTACTAAAGAGTGAAGTGACAATTCAGGGGACCGGAAGACTTAGGGACTCCACCAGTTGTAGGACAGACAGGCTACATTCTCACTAATGTCATGGCCGAAGCAGGAGTCCAAACCACAGGGCTTGGGACAGTGAGTTGAGCGCCTGCTTGACAGCTAGACCAGTTTCAAAGCCACAGTGCTCCAGCTGTGGCTGGCGAGGCCAGCTGCGCCTTGCCTGAATCCCCACTAGACTTTCCTCCCTTTCTGGGGAGCGCTGTTGCCCACAAGGGGGCGCCTGCCTCCCTGTACCCTTCCTGGAAATCCTCCCGGGAGGCTCCTCTGCCCAGCGCCTGACCTTGGAGATGCCTGGGAGAATGGGAGATCAAAGAAAGGAAAGTGCTCCTTTCTGGTACTTCAATCAGGGAGAGAAGCAATTAAAATATGAATTAATCTAAGTGAGATGGAAATGCAGATGTAGAACAAGAGCACCTCCATCACCTTGAACCTGCGCTGCACGCAGTTGAGCTCCTGTGATTAAAGACATTTTCATGCCATTAAAAACCTTCTCTTCTAATGTTACAAACGCTCTGTCAGTCAAACGCCCTGAGCAGCCTCGGTGAGGACTGCCCTCTCCTCGGTTACTTTCCTTGATCCTTTCAGAGGGATGAGGGGGTCAAGGAGGGCTTGGGGAATGATGGGAATGCAGGATACCGAGCTGAATGGAAAGAGCCCTCCCTGTGTCTGCTCACAAACAGATACTGCCCCGTTCTTGATTCTTTTGTGCAGCCTGAGTCCTGGCTGCCCAGATGGTACTGGGAGACAGAACTGGGAAACTGCCCTTGTGGTTTCCTGACTGCTTCTTTGAAATCAGTGAAAACTGTCGTGTGTATTTCCAGAATTTTGCCTCTGCTTCTCTATGGTCCTGGTGACTCAGACAGTAAAGAATCTGCTCACAATGTAGGAGACCTGGGTGTGATCCCTGAATCAGAAAGATCCCCTGGAGAAGGGAATGGCTACCCATTCCAGTATTCTTGACTGGAGAATCCATGGACAGAGGAACCTGGTGGGCTACAGTCCATGGGGTCGCAAAGAGTCAGACACGACTGAGTGACTGACCCTTTCTCTATAGTCTTAAAGACCTCCCCCCTCATTGATCCTCTGCAGGCAGGGTGAGGCTGTGACCCCAGAGGGAGGGGCGCACGTAAGGTAATGTCTGCTGATACTTCTTTAAACCACTGGGCCATTCATGCTCTTGTGTTAGATTTGGTTCCTTCTGTGTGCACACCTAATCTCTTACTTTGGCTTTTTCTGGTTATACATTCTCAACTTGCTGTGGTCACCAGTGTCCGTCAATCTCAGGCTTGAAGCTTGGAACTTGGAAGAACTCATCCTGAATCCACTTCTGTCACTTTCCCAAGTGAGTGCTCTGCCCAGCCCCTGGGAACAGCCGGCCCATCCTGGTCTGGATCTGAGGCAGATTTTCTCTTTCCTTCTCTGACTCTCCTTAAGGAAGGACCTCCAATTGGACTGGCGCCAGTGGAAACTAGAACCTACCACAAGGCCAGCTCTAAGAATAAGTCAGGAAAGAGTATCCAAGGAGGTTGTGAGGTGTACTCTGGGTGGGGTAGTGGCAGTCGACAGTTAACTCAGCTTCTTCTCTGCCTTTTTGTCTCCAGAAGGTCCTGTTTGGGTCACGCAAGACACAGGTCCCAAGAGCACCTAGAATTCAGTGAATGAGTGTCTCTCACCCCAGGACTTTTAAGGAGATGGTCAGAAGCTTAATGTTCATATACACCTAAACCACAGTGTGTATGTGTGTGTGTGTGTGTGTGTGTGTGTGTGTGCCCGTGTGTTCAGTCGCTCAGTTGTGTCCAACTCTTTGCGGCCTCATGGACTGTGGCCCGCCAGGCTCCTCTGTCTATGGGATTTCCCAGGCAAGAATACTAGAGTGGGTTGCCATTTCCTCCTCCAGGAATTCCAGGCTCTTCTGACCCAGGAATCAAACCCACCTCTCCTGCACTGGCAGGCAGATTCTTCACCAGTAGTGTCACCTGGGAAGCCCAAACCACAGTGGGCAACATTAAACGACAAGATTTGTTGTGCAAACGGTGTCAAGAGCCCAGCATTTCCACCGCGACTTTTCTACAGCCTTCTGATGGAGACGAACGCAAAGCAAAATGCTCCCCAAGTTTCCTCTTCACCTCCCAGACGTTCTGAGAAGCAGAAGGTGCACGCCGTGTTATGACGTCACTCTTCTTTGGTCCTGCCTCTGCTTGCTGCCCATAGGATGCTGCATGCTACGTCAATCCAATTGTGTTCAACTCTGTGCGACACTGTGGACTGGAGCCTGCCAGGCTCCTCTGTCTATGGGATTCTCCAGGCAAGGATACCGGAGTGGGTTGCAACCCCCTTTTCTATGGGATCTTCCTGACCCAGGGATGGACCCCACATCTGCATTGGCAGACAGAGTCTTTACCACTGAGTCACCAGAGAAACTTTCAATACAGAGACCAGAGGTTTATTTCACCCACTCGGGTGGACTTGTGCCCATATCGCTGGAGAGTAGCAGGAACCAAGGGACCTGGAATGGGGAACACTTTACTTTTTTTCCTCTAAATGCAGCTGACACCTGGTCTGTGGCTGGTGGGTAAACTCCCAGCATTCTAGAAACAATGAGCAATGTGCTAAAATCGCTGCAGTTGATAACTTCTCATTAGTCAATAAGCCCTATTTAATCTACATGGAATTTCTGCAACATGAGACTCCAGCCACTGCATCCCAAATGTATGTTTGTGTGCGTGCATGCGTACACGCGTGCCTGTGCACAAGCGCCATTCGAAAATGAGAACACTCCTGTCATCAGGGAGATGGATTAGACCATAATTGATTTTCCATAGACAAATGCTTTAAATTTTGGTAAACCCTTTGTAACATCTTAGTCAAATTAAACAGCCCTTTCAAGTCAGATTTATAGTCCATAGGATTCCACTTAACTGAGACAAGCGATGCAATTTCAGGGCAATTTAAAGGGTATTTCATTTAGAGACAGAACCAATCCTTGTCAAGGCCCTGGAGGTAACGAGAAATCTTCCTCCTCTCGTTTGCTTGGAAGAAGTTGCAGTCCAGTCCATGGGGGCTGAGCAGCTCGTGGAGAATTGTGAGCAGCTTAGGGTAGTATATTTCACCACCCAGGTTCATTGAAGGGGAAATGACCAAAGGGAGGGCATGGAAAAGAAGGAGGGACCTTCTTATAACATCCAGAGCCTTTCTCAGACTTAGGAGAAAGTATCCAGTCTAGACGCACAAATGACTACAAGAATGACTTCTTCATTCCAGGCTGCAGCAGATCTGAGCACTGGCTGGATTTCTGCCCCCCGTCCTCCCCTGGACTTTGGTGCTCTTGAGCAATATGCAACCTGAGCAACTGTACACAGCGGCCCTGGGAGGATGACATTAGGAACTTCACACATATTACCTTCCTTCATGTTTATCACACTAAGGTTTAAACTGCTGTCCCGATTTGACAAACAGATGGCTGGGAGAGATGAAACACAGTGTTCATAGAAAACGTAGGTTGAGCTAGGATTCTAGCCCAAGTCTGTCTGATTCTGAAATCCAAACTATCTCCTAACTCACCATGGACTGTGAATTCAATGGAAGGGGCTGGAAATATTACTCTAGGGTCAAAGGAAGACCTGGTATGAGCCCCACATCTCTGACAGTGCTGTTGGAAAGGGGACAGGGCATTCTCAGGTGCATGCTCACTCGCTCAGTCGTGTCCAACTCTTTCTGACCCATGGACTGTAACCCTGCCAGGCTCCTCTCTCCATGGGGTTTCCCAGTCAAGGCTACAGGCGTGGGTTGCCATGCCCGGCCCAGGTGCTCATCTGCTTTCCGCCACAATGCTCCTGCAACTGTGAGTGCACTGAGGTTTGTCTGTCCTCAAAGTTCTGCCTCACATCAAACTGAAACTCCCTTCCCATTGCCCCCAAAGAAAGACGAGTGTCTGGACCAACGATTTCAGGTCCCTGTTCCATGGGACCCACTGGAAAAGCTGGAAAGAGAGAGGAGACTGGGCGCCATTTTACCCTTGAGTCTTCATCTGCTCTTGAAAAATGCAACTAAAAGTCCTCGTCCTGCCCCTCTCATTACAGGGTTCTCAGAATCAGGAGATGAAGCAAATGGACTGCCACACCCTTGCAAGTGAGATGAGGAAGTAAAGAAAACA
The DNA here is from genome assembly GCF_014754425.2 of Oryx dammah. Taxonomy (NCBI): domain Eukaryota; kingdom Metazoa; phylum Chordata; class Mammalia; order Artiodactyla; family Bovidae; genus Oryx; species Oryx dammah. The sequence continues at coordinate 188,681,212 of NW_024070186.1, read as the reverse complement.
TCCTCAGCTTTTAACTTTTCAAGTTTACACTGGTATGTATTATTAGATATCCTGTAATATATTGGCATATATTTACGTATGTTTGTGTTGAATTTTAATGTACTAAATTTTCAATACAATTGACAATGTTAGTTTTTAAGCAACACCTATTTCCTTTAAAAGACTGTCTTTCCTGCTGAAACTAAACCTCTTTTACTGTATTTTTAAAAAACATTATTTATTAAATGAAAGAACATAACCAATAGTTGTGTGCATGTATGCATGTGTGTACATGGTTTTACTGTAGCTTGTTTTTTATAACTCCTTTGACTTGGACAAAATTTAAAATTTGGCAGATCTTTGTCAGTATTATGGACATTTGCACATGTGTTTTTGTGTGTGTGTGTGTGTTGTTTACATTTACAGGTCCATGGTTCCAATATAAAAAGATGTCTTACCCGTAAGGAAATAATATTCAGTGAGGGTCAGTTCTGTCATCTAACACTCAGGATAACATTGCAAGACACATATCTCTAATTCAAAAAAATGCCATTTCTCAAAGAATTTCTGTCTCTTGTCCAATCTTTCACAGGTAGCTGAAGTTTCGAACCTAAGTCCCTCTGATGCCAAAATACCAAGACTTTTTGTTTGTTTGCTTTGATGTTTGTTTCTCACTTTACCAGGTTATTTAATGGCTTCCTTTCATTCCTGTAGTTCCATAGCGGTGTACTCAGAGGAAATTTGCTGTCTTCAAATATAATAGGTAAATTTCATTCATTCTTTCCCTTGGTCACAATGTCAAATACCAATGTCTACAGAAAACATGTTTGACCAACTTGGACAGATGCTTGAAATCTATAACTCAATGTAACCAAAAGAACTATTGGAAAATTTAAACTACATTCCATTTGCTTCTCGGTTTCAGGGATCAGTGATTCTTAGGAGTTCTTAGGTCCACTGGAAATTAAATTCCATAAAGGCACAGCACTCTGTCCGTTTTATTCACTGCTGTACTTTCTACACTCTAGGCCATAATAAACACTCAAAAAGTGTTTTTCACACTATATACAAAAATAAACTCAAAATGGCTTAAAGACTTAAGTACAAGACATGACATCATAAAACTAGAGAAGAACATGGGCAAAACATTCTCCGACATAAATTGTACCAATGTTTTCTTAGGTCAGTCTCATAAACCACTAGAAATAAGAGCAAAAATAAACAAATAGGATCCAGTCAAATTACAAGCTCTTGCACAGCAAAAGAAACCATAACCAAAGTGAAGAGACAACCTAAGGAATGGGAGAAAATACTAGCAAAGGATGTACCAGACAAGGCTTAATTTCTAAAAGTAAGCTCATACAACCAGCTCTTACAACTCAATAACGAGAAAAGCAAACCACCCAATCAAAAAATGGACAGAAGACCTAAGTAGATATTTCTCCAAAGAAGACACACAGATAACCAACAGGCCCATGAAAAGATGCTCGACATCAAAATTATTAGAGAAATGCAAATCAAAAACTACAATGAGGTACCACTTTGCACTGATCAGAACGGCCAGCATTGAAAACTCTATCTTCCCAGAATAATGGACAGAGCCTCATGGACAATACTGTACATGGCATTTCAGGTTCAACAATCCCCAGAACCTTATCTGTGATGCACAAAAGCAGAGGCTATTTTCTCTGAAGAAATAGGACTCGACACTTACCGCGATGGGAAGAGCAAGGCTCTTTGGCTCTGGACATTTTCGTCTGTGGATGGGCGCCCGGATGGGGTGAGGTCATCAGCAGTTCAGATCATCCATTGTTTCAGCTATTCGATCTGAAGGGCTGGAGTCTTTCTGGATCTGAGAGGTAAAAAGAAGAATAGCATCCATCACGCAATGAGGTTATGTGGTCTGCCAGGCACTATGTTATACATTTTATGTATAATTGATCTAATCCTCATGTCAACCTTACCAGGTAAGTACTGTTATGCCTAGATTTTATTTTTTAATTGAGGTTTAATTCACATATAAGATTATTTTAGTTTCAGGGGTACAACATAATGATTCTATATTTATATGTTTTGAGAAAGGATCACCATAGTAAGTCTAATTAACCTCTGTCACCATATATAGTTACAATTTTGTTTCCTTTTTTTCCTTGCAATGAGAACTTTGAAGATCTAATTTCTTAGCAACTTTTAAATATATACCACAGTATTATTCCCTGTAGTTGCCATGCTATATGTTACATCCTTGTGGTCTATTATTTTTGTGTGTGTGTGATTGGAAGTTTGTAGCTTTTGACCACATTCACCTATATAACCCAGCTAATCACCGATCATCAGTTTAACAGTCAGACTTTGAAAATCCAGAGCCAGTTGTTTCCATGGTTTGACAAAATAGTGAAAACATAAGAACACCAGAATCCAACATGGCCTGTGAAATGGGGTTTCCTGACTGCCATTCTTACACACACACACACACAAAGCAAGTACCCAAATATGAATTGATATGACTTGCAGACTTAAATTTTTTTCATTTTTTCTTATGAAAAATTTCAAACACACACAAAACTGGAGAAAATAGTATGATGAAGCACAATGTTGCCTCAGCAACCATCAGTTTCTGTCAATCTTATCTTCCCAGATGTATTTTCATTGCAATTTTTAGCCCTTCTTTTCCTTGATGCCCTCAAAATGCTTCCCAATAAAGACATTCCAGTAGAGGCAAGCTGACTCATGGTTAAGGTAGCCATCACTTTTTTTTTTCAATATATACTTTAAAGAGCAAGGAATTTGTGGACAACACAATCAGCTCATTCAGTCTAAAGAGAGTGCAGTTTTAAGTGGTGTGCATGCAAATGAGAGAAGACCCACCACCAGCACAAGTAGACCCAGAGTCTTTCTTTCAGTCTGGCTCAGTGCAGGTTCCCTGGGATCTGTTGAGTCAAGCTGTATTCCCCAAAGTAGTTGGGTCTCTTGTATTAGTTTCACTAGGATAGTTCTGGTTCTTTAGTTGTAACAGAGCTTGGTAATGAGAGGCCACCTGAGAAGCAATTAAACTAAACCAGAAAATCTTTCCTGTTCATTTCGTCTTGTCCTTAAATAGTTTACACATCAATTGAACTGGGAAGAGCTCATGGTGGTTTATGATGATTGCTCCAGTAGGGGTCAGCGCCTAATGAGTTGGGTACTTATCTGTGACCCCGACAAGATGACTGTAAATGAACAGATAAGAGGACCGACGGGACCAGTTCTCAAGGCTGCCCGCAAAATCAAGACAACGGAAGCCAGTGGAGTTGGCTTCTCGGTTTTCTACTGCAAAGGAGAAGCTGGTGGAGTCAGGCACATCAAAACACCTCGGGATTTTTAGTTAGAAAAAATAAGGTGCTTATCTTAGCTCTTGACAAACCATAAGATGCCTATTCAACCCACTCTTTTTGGAGGACACCAGGCTTTCTCTTGGGCTTCTCAGGTGGCACTAGTGGTAAAGAACCTGCCTGCCAATACGGGAGACGCAGGTTCCATCCCTGGGTAGGAAGATCCCTGCAGTAGGAAATGGCACCCGAGTCCAGTATTCTTTCCTGGAAGAATTCATGGGCAGAGGAGCCTGGCAGGCTACAGTCCATGGGGCTTGCAAGAGTCAGACACAACCGAGCAAATGGCTTGCTCTTATTTTTCATGACATCTGGCAATTTATGCTTGCCATCAAATGATTCTGTTGAGGTGGGTAGCTTCACCTATTACAGAGGTGCCAATGTCAGTCCAGGCACATACTAAAATGGCAACAGAAACAAAAAATCTTAGTAAAAGTGCATTTTCAGAGTAAATAGGTAAACATCATAGTGATATATTACGGCATAATAAAAATTCTCAATAATTGACAAACTAGAACAAGACTCTCCTTTCTCTCCCATTTCATAGCTCTATTAGCTAGATTTTCCCTTTTTTAATGCTGCATAACAAACAACCAAATCTCAGTGACCTGCAGCAACAAATATTTGTTTTAAGCTTGTGGCTTGACGTTTGGCTGTGGTTTGGCTGATCTTAGGTGGACTGTAGCCCATGGGGTCACAAAGAGTCAGACAGGACTGAGAATTCACTTCACCAGAGAGAAGATACGAGAAAGGTGGACCTCGGGGATGAGCTGGAGTGATGTTTTGCATGCTCTTCTACTCACCCTGGGTGATTAGCATCCCCTAAGACAAGGCTCATGAATGCACATGGGTTTAGCTGCTAGATCTATATAATAGGAATGAGTGGCACTGACTGGGACTCAGGAAATATTGGCATAAGCCTGAGGGTTGGTGGCAACTGACACTCAGCCTTGGTGTCAAAGAGATGACAGAGGCTGATGATGACTGAGATCACATCTCATCTAGAAGAGGGACTTTTCATTAATTAGCTCTAGCTAACTGCCAAGCACAAATGTAGGGCTTATGTTGTCAGACACAATTTTTTCGGAGAAACTGGAAATCTCGACAATATCTCCTAATCTCTTAATGGTGACAAGGATAATAGATTCTACTACAAGAAAGAAAGAGAGAGAGGGAGCGTGGGAGGAAGGATACCATGCATAGGTCCAATACTGTGAGTCAAACAAAAGCCATTCATTCACAAGCCAAGGACCACTGGGATGGCCCATGTGTGGCCCCCATGAATGTGAAGGGCTGTTGAGGTAAGGAGGGCGGTCAAGGAAAGAGACCTTCTTGAATGCAGAAAACAAGCTGCGTAGTTTTGCATTAGCCTCACTTCTCAGGTTGCAAATTACATTCTTTTGGGAGGATTGAAAATGAGAAAAATAGGTGGGCTGGCTTCTTTTGGGTCATCAGCCATGTGTCTCTGAGGAAGGAGCTTAATTTCTTTAGTCCTCAGTTTCCCCATTTACAACAATAACATTGAATTGTCCGAAAGGTAGAGAAGTACACCATAAGACCAAAAGATTTCCACGATCCTCTGGGGTCCCTGCGGCTGGTACTCAGGCAGCAACTGCTGCGCATGTCAGGGCAAGGATGCGCTCCAGAGGCCTGTGAAACAGAAGGATGCGGGTGTGCGATTAGGGCCACTGGGGAGCAGAGAGAGCGCAGAACAGGGATGTTCAGGGGTTGCTTAGTGGCGAGCTCCTCCTCAGAAGGAAAAGCTGGCAGAAAGCTTTGTTTCCTATGAGCAGAATCCCCAGAACAAGAAGAGGAGGTGAGAAGCTGGCTTAAGTGGGGTTTCTCATGGAGGGAAGCTTCAGCTGAGAAGCGGAGGTTGCCATCTGTCGCCTCCCTGCTGTTTGCTGGCTGAGAACGAGCTCCCCACTGTGTGGCCTGTTCTGGAACTTGAATCATGAGAAGCAGCTGGGCTACACCTCCTTCAGCATCAGGTAAGTACTTTCTCTAGGCCGTCAGGACTTGTGTGAGCTGCCTTGCATAGTGATGGTGTGGGGGCAGGGGTGGGGTGGGGTGGAGTGGAGTCCGCTGAGTGGCTAATGGCTTGGAAAAGTCACCTTCTAAAAAGTATCTGGCTGTCATAGAGAGTGAAGTTAAATCAAAATGAGAAAAACAAGCATTGTATAATATTGCTTATGTGTGGGGTCTAGAAAGATGGTTCATATGAACCTATATGCAAAACAAAAATGGAGACACAGAGAGTAGAGAACAAACTATTGGACCCCACCGGGGTAAAAGGGGGCAGGATGAATTGGGAGATTTGGATTGGCATATACACACTACTTGGAGGAGGGCATGGCAACCCACTCCAGTGTTCTTGCCTGGAGAATCCCAGGAACGGGGGAGCCTGGTGGGCCACAGTCCATAGAGTTGCAAAGAGTCGGACACGACCGAGTGACGAACACACACAAACATACACACTGGGTGCGTGCGTGCTGTTGCTTCAGTCATGTTTGACTCTTTGTGACCCCATGGACTGCAGCCTACCAGGCTCCTCTGTCCATGGGATTCTCCAGGCAAGAATACTAGAGTGGGCTGCCATGCTCCCCTCCATATAAACACCGCTGCTGCTGCTGCTGCTAAGTTGCTTCAGTCGTGTCCGACTCTGTGTGACCCCATAGACGGCAGCCCACCAGGTTCCCCCATCCCTGGGATTCTCCAGGCAAGAACACTGGAGTGGGTTGCCATTTCCTTCTCCAATGCATGAAAGTGAAAAGTGAAAGTGAAGTCGCCCAGTCGTGCCCGACTCTTAGCAACCCCATGGACTGCAGCAATAAACAAGCAATGAGACTGTTGTGTGTCACACAGGGAGCTCTACTCCATGCTCTTCGGTGGCCTAAATGGGAAAGAAATCCAAAAAGAGGGAATATACATATACAGGGGGGCTTCACAGGTGGTGCTAGTGGTAGAGAACCCGCCTACCAACGCAAGAGACGTAAGAAACACGGGTTCAGTCCCGGGGTGGGGAAGATTCCCTGAAGGACGGCATGGCCACCCATTCCAATATTTTTGCCTGGAGAATCCCATGGGTAGAAGAGCCTGGTGGGCTACAATCTATATGGTTTCAAACAGTTGCACACGACTCAAGTGACTCAGCATGAATATGTATATATATGATTCTCTTTGCTGTACAGGAGAAACTAGTGCAGCATTGTAAAGCAACTATACTCACGGAAAAGTTACTTTAAAAAAAAAGTACCTCTGCTTTCATGGGCATTAACGAAACATGAGGGAAGAGTTGGATTCCAATGACAGGAGCATACAGGCACCCACATTCTGTTACATATGTCTGATCAAACATACAGGTATATACACAGACCTAGAAACTGAGAACATGTAGTTGCTGGAGCTCGTGTGTTCAAGAAAAGAAGAATGAAATTATAGAGCAGTTTCATTATCGGTAAGGTACAGTGTTATTCCACCTAAGAAGTTTAGAAATGAAAAATGTGTTTAAAACAGACATTTTAAATCAATGCCCCATTCAGTACACCTTGCACATAGTTGAAACGTGATATTTATTGTATGGGATAAATGAGGGCAAGGAAGGAAGAAAAGGACAGAGAAGAAGACTCAGGGATGAAGGAAGTCTGGCTCATTTCAAAGCAGAAAAGATTCAAGATGAGATGAGAATGATCTTCAAGTCAAATTCCTCTTCTTTTATCTTGACTAACCACAAAGAATTAAGTCTGCTTTTAAAGACATGGTGAAGAGGGAGAAGGCTGATTCGGGGTCCAGGATAGCTTAAATCCAACATTTTCTTCATGTCTTCTTCTATTCTGGAATGTTTTCTTTCTTTCTGGGAGGGGAGGGGAAGGTGGCAGAGCTCAAACCTTTCTATTAGGCCTTTGCTTCAAGAGGTGGCCAGGGTGGTAAAGAATCTGCTTGCCAATGGAGGAGGCACGGGTTTGATCCCTGATCTGGGAAGATCCCATGGGCCGCAGGGCAATTAAGCTCCCGTGGGCCACGACTATTGAGCCTGCGCTCTAGAACCCAGGAACCACAACTCCTGAAACCTGTTTGCTCTAGAGCCCAAGCTCTGCAACAAGAGAAGCCACCACAAGGAGAAGCTTGCTCACTGCAGCTAGGGAGAGCCCACGCAGCAACGAAGACCCAGCACAGTGAAAAACAAGTAACTAAATACAATGATTTTTCAAGATTCTTTTAAAAAAAGAATACATATGATGATCATAGTAGAAATTAATCCCTTAAAAAAATTTTTTTTAAGTGACCAGGTAACCAGCTCCCCTGTGATGGGATCAGGGTGGGTTCAGAGATGGAAGAAGCCTGGACCTGGGAGGTAAACCTGGAGTAGGGTAGGAGCCGGAACAGCAGGACCAGAACTCTGGGTCTGAGTGTAGCCCTCTGTCCTGAAGTTCTGGATTGTTCTTATGCCTCTATTTTTTTTTATTTTTGCTTTTCCTTTCTATTTAGTTAGGTTCTCTATTTTTAACACTTCAGCATCTCTCAGCTGTGCTAAGGAAAACAAGAGAAAGTTATTTGTGTCCACAAGAACTCACACACACACACACGCACACACACAAGGGATTAAAGGGGATGCAACTCCGTTATGGGAAAAGTGTGCTGGCTGCCGTGGGAATGCAGATAGAACCCTTGACCCGAAAAGAAGACAAACCTCCAGGGCACAGAGCTATTTGGTGAGCTAATGTTCCCTTCCTTGAGTGCTAAAACCTTGATGATTCTGGCCTTCATTTAAATAAGGGAGGAGGTGCTTGTATGAGTGGGGCTTCCTAGTGGTAAAGAACACACCTGCCAGTGCAGGAGACATAAGAGACATGGGTTCGATCCCTGGACCCACTCCAGGATTCTTGCCTGGAGAATCCCAATGGACAGAGGAGCCTGCTGGGCTACAGCCCACAGGGTCGCCAAGAGTCAGACACAACTGAAGCGACGTAGCATGCATGCACGCTTATATGAAGAGACCCAGAAAATAAGAGGGTGTTTTCAAGGAACTGCAAGAAGACACAGGCTAGATCAAGAAAACCAATCTTGAAGGGTCAACACCCGTTCTAACCCAGCCCCACCAGCACCAAGGGCAAAGACACAGATAGAAGCCAGAAGGCACACTCCTTCAACAGACACCAAGCAGAGATGAGAGTCAGGGAGGGGCCACACAGCGCGCACTCTTTTGATAAACGCTACTCGGGAATGACAAGCATGGGGGAAAGGGAACAATTATTTTCCAAGAGCAGAGAAGTCAAGTCTCTGCCAGCCCTTCTCTGGTCTTGAGGGACACCTGTTTCCACAGCAACCACAACTTGGGGAGAAGGCTGCCTTCAAGTCATCTATCCTAGGAAGATATTTCGTAAAGGGCTATCAATTCTGGATGGGCAGAAAGAGCACAGACTGTGAGTCACACACCTCAGTGGGGCTTTAGGAGGTGGAAGACATTGGTTCTGTGGTTAAGTTCACAGAGGCCGCTGCCAGAGGCAATGCTGAGCTTCACCCTCGTGACTTTCTGCAGCTCCTGCCCCCCAGCCCCCCACACCCCTGAACCTACCAGCCTCACCTGCCGGTGTAGATGTTGGTGGTGACAATAAGCAGGATGGCAAATGATGATGGTGGATGATGATGAGAATGACAATTGAAAATGATGATGATAACAATGGTGATGATGACAATGATGAAAATAACAGCGATCGTAACAGAAACGAACGCTGATTGCTAAGTGCTTCACACGCGTTTTCTTGGTTTGCCTCATAAAAGCCCTGTGACGTAAATGCTAATCTTGACCTACTTCACTGATGAGGAAACAGCAGCTCAGAGAGGTTAAAGAACCTGTCCAGAGGCACACAGCCAGCAAGAAGGATATGATATATGAACCCAGATCAGTGTAACACCAAAGTCACTCCTTTCAGGAGCAGGGTGGCCTAAGAGCTCAGACTGTGCCACAGACTATTCAGTCCCAAGCTAATGAAGGGTTAGATGCTTAGCAACTGTGGGATTTATCATTTCATCCCTCTGTGCCTAAATGCCATCATCTATAAAACAGAAATAATAATAGTAGCTCCTCCTTTTTTGTTTTGTTTGGGTTTTCTGAGACTTAAGAGTTCACACGTATAAAGCACTACTTTTCAAACTTGAACCTGCAGATAAATGACCTGAACGTCCTATTAAACTGAAGCTTCCATGTGGTAGGTTTGAGATAAGCCCTGTGGGTGCATGCGTGCTCAGTCAACTCAGACGTGTCTGACTCTTTGTGGCCCCATGGACTGTAGCCCACCAGGCTCCTCTGTCCATGGGATCCTCCAGGCAAGAATACTGGAGTCGGTTGCCGTGCCCTCCTCCAGGGGATCTTCCTGACCCAGGGATCGGACCTGTATCTCCTGCGGTCTCCAGGTGATTATTTACCATTGTGCCGCCTGGGAAGCCTTAGGATAAGAGCCGGGAGTCTGCATTCCAGATGAGCTTCTAGGCACTGTAGGTCTACAGCCAGCACTCTTTAAGTTAGCAAAGCAGTAATATACACGATGAACAATGAAGAAGTAGTGGCGGTTGTTATTAGTACTATTGTTTAATCCTTCTCTAGCCACAGTCCTCTGCCCGGTTTCACGACTTTTTTTGAGGTTTGTATTCTGGCAGCTTGGGGTTTTCCTAGTGGCTCAGCAGTTAAAGAATCCACCTGCAATGCAGGAGACGTAGGAGATGTGGGTTCGACCCCTGGGTCAGGAAGATCCCCTAGAGGAGGACCAGGCAACCCACTCCAGTATTCTTGCCTGGGGAATTCCATGGATAGAGGAGCCTGGCGGGCTACAGTCCACAGGGTCTCAAAGAGTCAGACACGAGTGGTGGCTTGAGTGCACATACACACCCTGGCAGCCACCTCACCCTCCGAGAACTGTTAGCTTGTTTTTGGGATGCAGACACACAATTTGGAGTAAGCATGAATGTCGGCTACTGATGTGAAAGGCCGTCTTCCTCTGCTGTCTGTATGGATTAATTAACTGAACCCTTGGAGGGCTTCCCTGGAGGCTCAGATGGTAAATAATCTGCCTATGATGCAGGAGACCTAGGTTCGATCCCTGGGTGGGGAAGATACCCTGGAGAAGGAAATGGCTACCCATTCTAATATGTATTCTTGCCTGGAAAATCCCATGGACAAAGGAGCCTGGTGGGCTATAGCCCAGGGGGTTGCAAAGATCTGGACACCACTGAGCGACTAGCACGTGGAGGATTAACCTCTGTTGGAACCTTCCCCAAAGCATCTTCACCCTCAAGAACAAAGCAAGGGGACTTACCTGTTTTCTCTGACCTCTGATCCAAGCAAGAAGTCAAGGGGGAAAAGAGTGATTGTGTCCACAGGCCAACTTGGGGTGGGCAATAAGATACAAGGCCCAGATCCCCTACAGGGAAGGACGTGTTGCCCCAGAAGCTGGGGTTGGGTTCGCAGGCAGCCCTCGTCATCAGCCGTCCTTCAGCAAGGATCGGTAGATGCAGTGAAACTGAGCAGGAACCAGTGGGGGCCCTCCTGGGCACAAAAGCCTTTCCATGTCCCCCATTTCTTGTCCATAGAAAAAGGGTTTCTGCCTCCTAGACTTTCCCTGAGTTCCAAAGGGCAGATTCAAACAGTTCCTCATTAGGAGAGTGAGGGAATACAGAAAGAAACATCTGTGAAGCTTGGGGTCTGGCCTGGCTCCTCCTGGGACTGAGGGGGGGGTTTGTGTGTGATGTGCAAAACCATGTGATACAGACCCCTGAGTTCTTCTACAGGAACAAAGCACCGCCCCCTCCCGCGTGGAGGGTGGAGACTTCAGGCTGAGCACCAGCTCATGGACTCCAGACTGGTTGAAAATAGAAGGCTGATGAATGAGATCATTCATTCATTCATCATTCCTGGAACTCTACCCTCTCACCTCCCCACCAACCAATCAGAGGAAGGTTATATCTCCTATAGTCCTCCCCTTCAAACGTTGCCTATAAAAACTTCTTCTCTATTTCCCTGGGTTAAGAATCTGCCTGCCAAATGCAGGGGGCATGGGTTTGATGCCCGGTCCAGTAAGAGCCCGCATGCTGTGGAGCAACTAAGCCCATACACTATAACCACTGAGCTCCTGTGCTAGAGCCCGTGCTCTGCAACAGGAGAAGCCACGGCAATGAGAAGCCCGCCCGCAGCATCTGGAGAGTAGCCGCTGCTCGCCGCAACTAGAGAAAGCCCAACGTGCACAGCCAAGACCCAGCACAGCCAGAAATAAAAATAAATACATGAATTAATTAATTAACAAAAACTTCTCTGAAACTCATCTTTTGGGTGTGAGTCGCCCTGTTCTCCTTGCAGGAGAGTGTTAATTGTTCAGCCATGTCGGACTGCTTGCAATCCCATGGACTGTAATCCACCAGACTCCTCTGTCCATGGAATTCTTCAGGCAGTTCAGGCAGTTCTTCACTCCCCATTGGAGTAGGGTGCCATTCCCCTCTCCTTGCTTGACCCTGCAATAAATAAACCTTCCTCTGCTCCAAAGACGATGCACAGTTTGTCTGGCCTTTGTGCATCGCGCCCAGGTACTTGGGTTTGACAATAGCAGGGGCATGAAGACTTGGCCATCTCAGCCCAATCACAGGCAACTCTCTCTCTAGAGCTCCCCAGGCCATTGGTCAAGGCTGACCTTGGGCCTGAGCATCACTAGATGTCTCTCTCCTCACCCCTGCTCCCTTTCACTCCCAGAGGCCCTGTATTGGTTTCCTGTGACTGCTGTAACCAATAACCAAGACTTAGGTGGCTTCAGACAACACGAATGTATTCCCCTGTATCTCTGGAGGTCACACATTTCACTGGGCTAAATTAAGATGTTGGCGGCACTGTGTTCCTTCCGAAGGCTCTGTGGGAGAGTTTCTTTCTTTGTTATTTCCAGTTTCTTGAGAATGGCTTCTTCTGTGACTCATGGCCTCTTCCTCCATCCTCAAAGCCAGGAGGGCGGGCTTCTTCAAACCTCGCTTTTGTTGTCGCTTCTTTTACTCTGACCTCCTTGACTTCCGATCCTCCCTACTGTAAAAATTCTTAAGATTGTACTGGACTTGTCCAGATAATCCAGGATCATCTCCCCATCTCAAGATCCTTAACTTATTCACACCTGCAAAGACTCTTTTAACATGTGAGGTAACATATTTATAGGGCCTAGAGATAAACAGGTAGGCATTTCAGGGGCTGTTCTTCTGCCTCCCACAGGTATTCCTAAATAAAGTATATTGCACATAAGACTCTGTCTCAGAGACTGTTTTCCAGGGAACTCAACCTGCAACACTACTATTTTGAAACACTGCGTCCACAGCCTGTCTTATTTTAGTTCTGGGTCAATCTTGGTAACAAGGGGTGAGAAAGAGGAATAACCATGTAGATTACCTGAAGCAGAGGGCTTCCCCGATAGCTCAGTTAGTAAAGAATCCACCTGCAGTGCAGGAGACCCTGGTTCAATTCCTGAGTTGGAAATATCTGCTGGAGAACAGATAGGCTACCCATTCCAGCATTCTTGGGCTTCTCTTGTGGCTCAGCTGGTAAAGAATCTGCCTGCAATGCGGGAGACCTGGGTTTGATGCCTGGGTTGGGAAGACTCCTCTGGAGAAGGGAAAGGCTACCCACTCCAGTATTCTGGCCCGGAGAATTCCATGGACTGTATATAGTCCATGGTGTCGCAAAGAGTCAGACATGACTGAGCAGTTTTCACTTTAAGTAAGCGCATGCATGTTCAATCACAACCAGCTCTTTGTGACCCCACAGACTGTAGCCTGATTGGCTCCTCTGTCCATGGGATTTCCCAGGCAAGAATACTGGAGTGGGTTGCTATTTGATCCCTTCCTGACCCAGGGATCAAACCCATGTCTCCTGCATTGAAGGCAGATACTTTACCCTTCAGCCACCTTTACTCATTTACCCCTGAGCCCAGGAAACCTGTAACTCTGGTGGGATAGGTTGGCTAAAAGCTCTCCATGTGAAACTCACCTGGCTTCTGCCCCATGTGTCTCCCCTTCGCTATTTTTAACTGGTATTATTCTGCCATAATAAACTGTAACATTGCCTCTAATGGTTTTCAGTGAGTCTGTGAGCTCTAGCAAGTGATCAAATCTGACGGTGGTCTTGGGGAGCCTGAACTTCTAGTTAGTGTCAGAGACCCCCAAACTCTGCTCTGTTTAATCCACAGTATTTAGGAAAACCCCGCCACCCCCTGCCATTTCCCAGCAGGAGCTCTGTGTTTTTATCTTTTCTATTCTGATTGTCTGATCAGCTCTTCTCTGTACTAACCTTTAGAGACAGGTATTTCCCTCTCTGGCTGCTGCCAGGCTCCAACCCTAGGCAAAGCTGATTCATTTTGGAATCTTCTTGGAACCCTGGGAGGGCAGAGAAATGTCTTGATTCAACAGCTGAGACTCAAAGTACATTAGATGTCAGAAACAGCTCAGTTCAACCTTTTTTTGTTGTTGTTTTTTGGTGCCATTCTCACCAAGTATGGAAATACAAGGCTGGCAGTGCACATGGAAGAGAGAGGCCAAGGCTGCAGGGCAGTGGATCATGTGGCCTCTGGGTGCTGACTACAAAGAGACATCAGTGGGGACTTCTTTCGCTCTACCTGCCAGGAAACTCAAGGAAAAAAGTAATCACATCCCCGTCAACTACATTTACCTTTGTAGTCAGCAAAGCTTTGTCTTTCCTTTTCTCTTTGGACCCGTTAATATCTTTATTTTAATATATGTAGTGTGAATTATGGTTTATTTTTATATTTGTACCTCGTTGTACAGAATTAATCCTAATTCTGACTCAACACATCTTGATCATTATTCCCTGCATACTGCTTGTTTATTTGTTTGCTTGCATTTTAATTAATTTATCTTTTAAAATGTAATAGGCAACCATGAACACACTCCCAAAGCAAACCTGGATCCCCAACAGTAACTTACATTGTGCATTTATTCCCTATTTCAAAACATCTAAAAGAATTTGTGCTTTCTTTTTTTTTAGAGTAAAATTAATAAGCTGTTTTTCAGAAAATTTTCCAAATAAAGGCTTACCTAGAGAGAAAAGTATTACCTAGAATCCATTCCCTCATGCTTACCCACTTCATCAATAGCAGTTAATATGCTATTCTGGCACATTTACATTTAAATGTTTTTCTACAGTTTAAGTCATAATGTATGGAAAGTTTCACAAAGTGCTTTTTTTTTTTTTTTGCCCCTTGCCATTATGTACTGGCCTTCCCTGGTGGCTCAGTGGTAAAGAATCTGCTTCCCAATGCAGGAGACACAGGAGACGCGGTTTCTATCCCTGGGTTGGGAAGATCCCCTGGAGGAGGAAATGGCAACTCTCTTCAGCCTTCTTGCCTGGGAAATCCCAGGGACAGAGGAACCTGGTGGGATACAGTCCACGGGCTTGCAAAAGTGTCAGATGTGACTGAGCACACCCGAATGCATTATGTATTAAATACTTCACTTAACATCATATATTACATTATTTCTTATTGTGTTGCCTCTGAACATTATAACCCATACTTTTGGATAGTACCATAATTGATTTGAGTTGTGCGCTCAGTCATGTTTGACTCTTTGCAACCCCATGGACTGCAGCCCGCCAGGCTCCTCTGGTTATGGAATTCTCCAGGCAAGAATACCGGAGTAGGTAGCCATTCCCTTCTCCAGGGGATCTTCCCAACCTGGTGTATTTGTCTAGGTAGGAAGACTGAAAATACTTCACAGTTCCTTAGCTTTGTTTGTAACTTTTAAATCTGTAGACACATGGTATGGGGACCCCAGTCATACCCTTGTCCTGGGTTCTGATATCCTTGGAGGAGGAACTGATACTATTACTACTCTTACCAGCATTTTAAATTTGCCTGCTCACCAGCATCATGAATGATGATTTGTTGTTATTCACTCGCTAAGTCATGTCCAGCTCTTTGCAACCCCATGAACACCAGGCTCCTCTGTCCTCCACTGTCTCCTGGAATTGGCTCAAATTCATGTGCATTGAGTTGGTAATGCTACTGAACTGACTCGATTATGATCATCCTTTGTTAATTTGGTGAATGAAAAACACAGTCTCATGCTTGTTTTTTTGTTTTTTTTTTTAAGATTTTTTGGATGTTGACCATTTTTAAAGTCTTTATTGAATTTGGTACAATATTGTTTCTGTTTTATGTTTTGGCTTTTGTGGCCTTCAGGCATGTGGGATCTTAGCACCTTGACTGGGGATCGAACCCCCCACCCCATGCGTTGGAAGGTGAAGTCTTAACCCCTGGATCACCAGGGAAGCCCCTTGTGCTTGTTTTAACATGCATTATATTTGACCATTCATATTTTTATTTTGTTAATGACTTAGGTCTTTGTTTATCTATTGTGGTCTCAGATTTTCTTCTAAGTTTATAAAGACTACCTTCATATTAAGAATAGGAAACTCTGTATGTGTAACAACTAACCTAGAGCTAGATAGGTGATATCTGTCTGACCTCCTCCCTCCCCAACACCTCCTACCCCTGGCAAAGAAAAACTGCCTGTGATTAGCAGGGCAGAAGGTGGAGCAATTAGAATCTGAGGGAGTTCTGGGGCCCCATTTGATTACAGTCATTAAGTGGGGGTCAATTAAAATAACCACCCAGAGTCAGGAAGATGAGAACAAGAACAAGAAGACCTAAGTAGGGCATTCTGAGGAAGTTCTGAGAGTGTGAGCCATCACCTGGGCTCAGTTTGCCACTTACAAATGCCTGACTGGTGAGGACCAGAGTCAGTCCCTGGGTGGGCTGCTGCTGCTGCTGCTAAGTCGCTTCAGTCGTGTCCAACTCTGTGCGACCCCATAGACGGCAGCCCACCAGGCACCCCCGTCCCTGGGATTCTCTAGGCAAGAACACTGGAGTGGGTTGCCATTTCCTTCTCCAGTGCAGGAAAGTGAAAAGTGAAAGTGAAGTCGCTCAGTCGTGTCCAACTCTTCGCAACCCCATGGACGGCAGACTACTAGGCTCCTCCATTCATGGGATTTTCCAAGCAAGTGTACTGGAGTAGGGTGCCATCGTCTTCTCTGCCCTGGGTGGGCACTGGTGTTCAATAAGTTCGTGAAGAACTGAATTCTTAAGTTTAGCTGTAATCTAGCAAAGTTGAATGTCCAAAAGCAGAGTCAGTACTCCCCACAAATGATCTCCAGTCAACACAGAGTTGATCTTGTTAAACCACAAACAATCAAGTCACCCCAACCCCAGGGGCCTTCATCCTATTTTCTTCTACAAACACCCAAGGAGAAACTCTTCATTTCTTTCAGATAGCTGGCCAGTAAATGTTTTAATTACAAGTTGAAAGCAATAAAATAAAATCATCTGGTGGAATGGTTTTAATTAGAATTTAGAGAGTCTGGTGAGCAATTAGTGCCTCTAAGAATGGAGACTGTATACACATATTTGTCTCTGTTGAGCTTCACTGGTTTAAATGAACATTTGACTCAGCTTCCTCAAGTTAAACAAAGGCCATCATAATGGTAGCACTGATAATAATGTAGCCAGAGCCAACTCACATGTATGTGTGCGTGCATGCTCACGTACACACGCACTCAGTCACGTCCAACTCTTTGCGACCCCATGGACTGTAGCCCTCCAGGCTCCTCTGTCCACAGAATTTTCCAGGCAAGAATACAGGAGTGGGTTGCGGTTTCCTTCCCCAGGGGATCATCCTGACCCAGGGATCAAACTCACGTCTCTTGCATCTCCTGCACTGGCAGAGGGGTTCTTTACCAGCTGAGCCATCAGAGAAGAACCCATAGAAAATGATAAAAGCCATCACTTACTCCATGTTCTCCCATGGCAGGACATCAGAGCAATGCCGCCAGTCTTAGTATTAGGACCAACCATGAAATTCTTGATTCTTAAGATTATAGACTTAGTTCAGTTCAGTTGCTTAGTCATGTCCGACTCTTTGCAACCCCATGGACTGCAGCATGCCAGGCTTCCCTGTCCATCACTAACTCCCAAAGCTTACTCAAACTCATGTCCCATGGAGTCGGTGATGCCATCCAACCATCTCATTCTCTGTCGTCCCCTTCTCCTCCCACCTTCAATTTTCCCCAGCATCAGGGTCTTTTCAGATAAGTCAGTTCTTCGCATCAGGTGGCTAAAGTATGGGAGCTTCAGCATCAGTCCTTCCAATGAATATTCAGGGCTGATCTCCTTTAGAATGGACTGGTTGGATCTCCTTGCAGTCCAAGGGACTCTCAAGAGTCTTCTCCAAACACCACAGTTCAAAAGCATCAATTCTTTGGCACTCAGCTTTCTTCACAGTCCAAATCTCACATCCATTCATGACTGCTGGAAAAACCGTAGCTTTGACTAGATGGACCTTTGTTGGCAAAGTAATGTCTCTGCCTTTTAATATGCTGTCTAGGTTGGTCATAGCTTTTCTTCCAAGTAGTAAGCGTCTTTTAATTTCATGACTGCAGTCACCATCTTCCGTGATGTTGGAGCACCCCCCCCAAATATAGAAATTCTTAAGATTCTTAAGATTCTAGACTCAGTTTACATTAAAGTGCAGGGAGAAGAGGGAGCAGTGAAGGGAGAGAAGGGGGCTGTCCTGATTGAGCACCTGCTCTGTGCCGAGTACTGAACTTCACCTCTTCTCCTCCTTGCACCTGTCTGTGCAGAAGGTGTAATTAAAAAAACCTTACTGAGCAAAGTGAACCAGAGACAGAAAGACAAGTATCATATGATATCACCTATATGTGTAATCGAGAAAAAAGTGTACCGATGTACTTATTTACTTCCCAGGTGGTAAAGAACCTGCCTGCCAGTGCAGAAGCCCTAAGAGATGCGGGTTTGATCCCTAGGTGGGAAAGATCCCCTGGAAGAGGGCATGGCAACCGACTCCAGTATTCTTGCCTGGAGAATCCCATGGACAGAAAAGCCTAGTGGGCTACGGTCCACAGGGTCACAAAGAGCTGGACACAACTGAAGCAACTTAGCATGCATGAATTTATTTACAAAACAGGAGGAGAGTTGGGGATGTAGAAAACAAACTTATGGTTACCATGGGATGGGGGGAGTAAATTGGGAGATTGGGGTTGGCATATACATACTTCAGTTCAGTTCAGTCACTCAGTCGTGTCTGATTCTTGGTGACCCCATGAATTGCAGCACACCAGGCCTCCCTGTCCATCACCATCTCCCGGAGTTCACCCAGACTCATGTCCATCGAGTCCGTGATGCCATCCAGCCATCCCATCCTCTGTCGTCCCCTTCTCCTCCTGCCCCCAATCCCTCCCAGCATCACAGTCTTTTCCAATGAGTCAACTCTTCTCATGAGGTGGCCAAAGTACTGGAGTTTCAGCTTCAGCATCATTCCCTCCAAAGAAATCCCAGGGTTGATCTCCTTCAGAATGGACTGGTTGGATCTCCTTGCAGTCCAAGGGACTTCCAAGAGTCTTCTCCAACACCACACTTCAAAAGCATCAATTCTTCGGCGCTCAGCCTTTTTCACAGTCCAACTCTCACATCCATACATGACCACAGGAAAAATCATAGCCTTGACTAGACCGACCTTAGTCGGTAAAGTAATGTCCCTGCTTTTGAATATGCTATCAAGGTTGGTCATAACTTTTCTTCCAAGGAGTAAATGTCTTTTAATTTCATGGCTACAGTCACCATCTGCAGTGATTTTGGAGCCCCCCAAAATAAAGTCTGACACTGTTTCCACTGTTTCCCCATCTATTTCCCATGAAGTGATGGGACCGGATGCCATGATCTTCGTTTTCTGAATGTTGAGCTTTAAGCCAACTTTTTCACTCTCCTCTTTTACTTTCATCAAGAGGCTTTTTAGCTCCTCTTCACTTTCTGCCATAAGGGTGGTGTCATCTGCATATCTGAGGTTATTGATATTTCTCCAGGCAATCTTGTTTCCAGCTTGTGTTTCTTCCAGTCCAGCATTTCTTATGATGTACTGTGCATATAAGTTAAATAAGCAGGGTGACAATATACAGCCTTGACGTACTCCTTTTCCTATTTGGAACCAGTCTGTTGTTCCATGTCCAGTCTAACTGTTGCTTCCTGACCTGCATACAGATTTCTCAAGAGGCAGGTTAGGTGGTCTGGTATTCCCATCTCTTTCAGAATTTTCCACAGTTTATTGTGATCCACACAGTCAAAGGCTTTGGCATAGTCAATAAAGCAGAAATAGATGTTTTTCTGGAATGCTCTTGCTTTTTCCATGATCCAGCAGATGTTGGCAATTTGATTTCTGGTTCCTCTACCTTTTCCAAAACCAGCTTGAACATCAGGAAGTTGACGGTTCATGTATTGCTGAAGCCTGGCTTGGAGAATTTTGAGCATTACTTTACTAGCATCTGAGATGAGTGCAACTGTGTGATAGCTTGACCATTCTTTGGCATTGCCTTTCTTTGGAATTGGAATGAAAACTGACCTTTTCCAGTCCTGTGGCCATTGCTGAATTTTCCAAATTTGCTGGCATATTGAGTGCAGCACTTTCACAGCATCATCTTTCAGGATTTGAAGTAGCTCAACTGGAATTTCATCACCTCCACTAGCTTTGTTCGTAGTGATCCTTTCTAAGGCCCACTTGACTTCACATTCCAGGATGTCTGGCTCTAGGTGAGTAATCACAACATCACGATTATCTGGGTCATGAAGATCTTTTTTGTATAGTTCTTCCGTGTATTCTTGCCACCTCTTCTTAATATCTTCTGCTTCTGTTAGGTCCAGACCATTTCTGTCCTTTATTGAGCCTATCTTTGCATGAAATGTTCCCTTGGTATCTCTAATTTTCTTGAAGAGATCTCTAGTCTTTCCCATCCTGTTGTTTTCCTCGATTTCTTTGCACTGATCGCTGAAGAAGGCTTTCTTATCTCTTCTTGCTATTCTTTGGAACTCTGCATTCAGATACTTATATCTTTCCTTTTCTCCTTTGCTTTTTGCCTCTCTCCTTTTCACAGCTATTTGTAAGGCCTCCCCAGACAGCCATTTTGCTTTTTTGCATTTCTTTTCCATGGGGATGGTCTTGATCCCTGTCTCCTGTACAATGTCACGAACCTCATTCCATAGTTTATCAGGCACTCTATCTATCAGATCTAGGCCCTTAAATCTATTTCTCACTTCCACTGTATAATCATAAGGGATTTGATTTAGGTCATTTAGATCATGAATGGTCTAGCGGTTTTCCCTACTTTCTTCAATTTAAGTCTGAATTTGGTAATAAGGAGTTCATGATCTGAGCCACAGTCAGCTCCCGGTCTTGTTTTTGTTGACTGTATACAGCTTCTCCATCTTTGGCTGCAGAGAATATAGTCAATCTGATTTCGGTGTTGACCATCTGGTGATGTCCATGTGTTGAGTCTTCTCCTGTGTTGTTGGAAGAGGGTGTTTGCTATGACCAGTGCGTTTTCTTGGCAACACTCTATTAGTCTTTGCCCTGCTTCATTCTGCATTCCAAGGCCAAATTTGCCTGTTACTCCAGGTGTTTATATATAAAATCAATAACTAATAAGAACCTGCTGTATGGCACAGGGAATTCTACTCAATACTCTGTAATGGCCTATACAGGAAAAGACTCTGCAAAAGAAAGGAGCGGATATATGTATATGGATGACTGATTCACTTTGCTGTACATCTGCAGCTAACACAACAGTGTAAATCAACTATGCGTGCATGCGTGCTAAGTTGCTCCAGTTGTGCCCCACTTTTTGCAACCCTATGGACTGCCGCTTACCAGGCTCCTCTGTCCATGGGGATTCTCCAGGCAAGAATACTGGAGTGGGTTGCCATGCCCTCCTCCAGGGGATCTTCCCCACCTATGGATAGAACCCATGTCTCTGATTTCTCGTGCACTGGCAGGCAGGTTCTTTACCACTAGCACTACCTGGGAAGCCCAAATCATTAATACTCCAGTAAAAAATAGAAAAAATCATAAAGTTCCAGTTTGAGACATGTGGAAAGACAGAGACCCAAAGTGATGAAGCCCCTGAAGCCTCCCAATGCCCCCCATCCCCCATAGCCCCACCCCCACCCCATCCCCCGACGCCCGCAAGCAGCCTTCTCTTTTCTTCCCTCTGAAATGGCTCTAGATTTAGCACTTTATCCCATTTTACATAATTAGCTGCATTTTTATGTCTGACTTGGGATGACAGCCCAGCTCTTGTTTGCTTAGGCTTATAAACACAAACTGGAAATGATTCTCATTTGCAGGGCCTGGGAGGCTCAGAGGAAGGCAAGCAGAGGGTGGCCAGCCACACCGGAGGTTCATTTGTGCACGCCCTTGACCTGCATTCTTCTCCCCTCAGGGAGTGACAGCAAACCTTTGTTATCTTAACAGAGAGCACGGGCTGCTTCCGGGAGAGGCAGAGTTGCTGGGCCTGCTTCCCTACCTCGCGGCCTTGCTGTTCCCGCAGCTGGGGCCTCCCATGTCCACCTGGTCCACCCGCAGACTCTGCCCACCTGCATCACTCCTCTGCAGGAAGGACAAGCACCAGGGAGACCGTGGGCCCTCTGGCTCCTAAGTCAAGTCCTGCCCTCAAGCCCCGGGCACGTGGGCTTTGATAGGGGTTCGGCCCTCACTCCCTGCCTTGGTTTCAGAGTGGGCCCTTCATCCGGGGCTGCCACACCCCCGACCCCTCCCCGACCTGGCCCCAGCAGCCACGTGTGCCTGTGCTCTGCTCAGCTCCTCCCAGGAACCAAACCCCACACTCACGGTCACCACCGAGGCTGTCAACTCATGCAGGTTCCTTCCCTCTCCTTGCACGCTGCCCACAGAATCCCCTTCTGCCAAGGTTATACCCATCTTTCGTTTTCCCTTCAGTGAGGTCTGCCCCCTCCTGTGTTTCTCATCTTGGATTCTGAGATGTTGAAGACTGTGATGCGGGGCTTTTCCTGATAAACTCAACTTCCTGCCTGGGACTCACCCAGACTCAAGTGGGATAGGACCTGGCCAGGTACCCAGCTCCACTGCAGGCCACCCTTGTGCTGTGTTTAACTTAACAGAGCCAGGGTGAGTGGGCAAATCAGTTCAAAGGTATAGAAGCACATAATGAAAAAGATAAACAGTGCGTGGTGGTGGTGGCATAGTTGCTGAGTGATGTCAGACTCTTGCGACTCCATGGACTGTGGCCTGCCAGATCCTCTGTCCATGGGATTTCCCAGGCAAGAATACTGGAATGGGTTGCCATTTCCTTCTCCAGGGGATCTTCTTGATCTGGGATCAAACCAGCATCTCCTGCATTGCAAGTGGATTCTTTACCCCTGAGCCACCAAGGAAGCCTGTGCCTGGATAGGGCAGAAATCATAGAGATGGTCCTCTAAGAACCAAATTTTAGGAAACAACATTTAATAGGCTGATATAACATGAATTTCTTGTCCAATAAGATAACTTCTCTCTCTTCTTCTTTATAATGGGGCTATGATCACCTACCTGGCGAGGTTATTGGAAAGGTCATAAAAAGGTGCCTGGAGTGGTAGCTCAGGATCTGGTAAACATGTCTTATCTGGCATTGGTGTGTTGCTCTCTTTGTGGTTGTGGTTGCCTAGCCCATAATCAGGGCTGCACCTTTGCCTCTGTGTTTTCTGCACAGTCTGGAGTCTTCATGGCTGCGTTGCAGGAAACTCAGGAAAGATGCTCTTGACTGGAGTCCCAGCTTAGGCTGTCCTCTGCTTCAGTGATCCCTCAACGGGGCCGGAGGTAGAGCCTGCAGAGGTTCATCTTGGGAGATCACTATCTCCTCCCAGGCTTGACTTGCTACTCCACCTTTTCTGAACACTATTTAGTATGTTAACTACAAACTGGCACCTTGCCATCTACCTTTACAAGGATTAAATAATATTCTGCTGCAGCTGCTGGTTTTCAACACCCCCTGAAAGGAGTCCATGGTGGAGAGCAGAAGTAGGGCACTCTGTACTCAGGAAAAAAAACTGGCAGGACAGGTCTTCTGCAGATGGTTTCAGGAGCCGATTTTATGAGCCTGATTCTTGTATCTTCTCATATATAGAAAAACACTAAAATCCTTCATGGTGATGCCTGTTCCTCATAACTCGCAGAAACCTTCTGAAAAAATACGTGCTTGATTGCATGTACTCCCCCTTCACCAAAATCACATCTATTCTGACCTTCCCTCCTTCCTCTTTGGACTGGTCTCTCAGAGATATCTGAGATGCTGTTTCCCCAGCTGCAGTCCTCATTTTGCCCCAGATAAAATTTAACTTGCAAGTAACATGTGCTTTTTTTTTTTTTTTTTTTTAAAGTCAGCAAGTGTTTGTGCACCACAAGGGCTCGGAAGGAAACCATCTCCTGTGGAATAAAGGATTCCCAGGGCAGGTAATTCCCTAGAATTTTCCTGTGAGATCAGGGCTCCCAGCAGCCAGGTGTACCCTTCGCCTTCAAGTATGATTGTGTCTGGGCTTCAGCAGATGAGGGTGCAAAGTGTAGAAACCCCGTGTGGTACTTGCATCACCCGAGCCGATCCTGCTGCAATCACTGTCTGAGTTAGCTAATGGCAGGGAACAGGGCCCTCCCACTGAGATTCCATTACCTTGTAATTTCCAGCTTGTTCACTGTTGCAATAAAGCCCCTCTGTCTTATAATTCCCTGGCATTCACGTCTCATCTTCTCGAGAACCGAAGTATGTAAGATGCTTTCTGCTGGGGATTCATTGAGATAAGTTATTGAAGTGAAACCAAGAGGCAGGCTTCCAGCCCTTGGCTGTTCATCTCAGAATTTATATTTGGGCTGCCTTTGAAAGGTCTAATGTAATCACAAACAATGTGCTTTCTGTATGTTTAAAAATTCATAAGGACAATGGAGGTGGAGGGGCCAGGACCCCTGTACTGGGGGCTCATTAGCAAGAAGAGCTTCGGAGCAACTGGCTGGTTTTTGATGGCATCTCTGTGGGGCTGAGATGCTGCAGCTGTCACTCAAAAAGTCATTCCATGGGATGGAGTAAGGATGCTACACACTTATTGACCTCGTCCTGGAGTCCGGCCGCAGGACCGATTGACCAGATGATCTGTTTTCTGAAAACGGCTGTCTCTCCCACACCTTGTTCTCTGGCCTTTGAGATACGGTCCTTCTCTCAGCCCTGTGGACACAGATCCAGCTGTGGAGGTTCTGAGCCTTCGTGTGGTCATCTCATCCATCTTCCTGCCCACAGCAGCCCCTCCTCCTTCCACCCAGCTTGCTGCCACCCTTCTGATCCTCCCAGGACAGAATTCTTCTCCAAGCTGCCCCTGCAGAAGCCTCATCGCCAAGAAGAGAATCAAAGCAAAATATCTCAGTGTGGGATTTGAGATCCAAACTCTGTATCTCCCCTTGAAATCCAGCAGCACATTTCTCGTGTGCTGCCATGGAGGGCTCCCAGGGAGGTGCTGAGAAGGGAACGTAAGTGTCATAAAGGGCCTTGGTCTGATGCTCCTCGAGCCACCACTCTCCTCCACCAGACAGCTTCCCAATGAAAGATTTGTGGGGTGGGACTTCCCTGGTGGTCCAGTGGTTCGGAATCCGCCTGCCCATGCAGGGGACACGGGTTCGATCCCTGGTCTGGGAAGATCCCACATGCAGGTGAGGAACTAAGCCTGTGTGCCACAACTACTGAGTCCACGGTCTAGAGCCTGTGCAAGAGAAACATACCACAGGGAAAAGCCTGAGAACCTCAGCAAAAGATTAGCTCCCGCTCATGGCAAGTAAAAAAAAGTTTGTGCACAGCAACTTAAATAAATAAATAAATAAATAAATAAAACAGTAAGGGAGTGGAGGTTCTAAAGCACAAATTATTCTAATACACAGATTATATGACACTCCTCCTATTGAGAGGTGGGGTCCATGTCCTCACATTTTGAATCTAGACACCGTTATGACTGCTTTGACAAAGAGTCTTTGGCAAAAACGATCTCCTGTGGTCTTCAGATACCCTTGGCTTTCTCTTAGAACTCCTAGGCTCCATGGAAGCAGCCTGGCCACCATGAGGCCACCATGTCACAAGGAAGCCCAAGCCTCACAGAGAAGCCATAGGGAGATGCTCTGGTGGATACTCTGAGCTCAGCTGCACTCAGCTTCTAAGTCATCCTCTCCCAGCCGCTTCAGTACAAACACATCCAGATGATTCCAGCCCCAGCCCACTGGACTCACCCTCAGCCATTGGAAACTTCTCAGTTGAGGTCCCAGATGTCATGGAGCAGAAACAACCCATGCTGATGGAATCTGTCCATATTTCTGTCCCACAGAACATGTAAGCATAATAAAAACTCATGGTTTGGGGCCCCTGAATTAGGCATGGTTTAACTGTACAGCAGCAGTTAGCTGGAATGGAGGGAGATGATGAAACCCCTCCCCTATCCTTTTCCAAACATATATTTTACCCATCTATGGGCTCCTGAACATTTCTTTGCCTGCCTCCTCCAAAGATTCAAGGGAAGAGGCCTGAAATCTTCTTGCTTGGCTTGTTTTCTCATTTGACTTGGGGCATCAGGTTGGGGGGTGGTGGAGAGGTAGGGAATGGTGAGGAAAAGCCAAGGGACTCAGGCCCAGCTACATTTCAGTGAGGGGCTGGGTGGAGAGGAGGCTTGAGTCCCGAGCAGAACTCCGGGGGTGGAGGTTGTGAGCAGCATCTCAGGGGAGGAACCTGATGGCTGATGTTGCAACAGAAGGGCAGGGCATGAGCAGTGGGTGCAGAGGGACTGGTCACAGGAGGGTCATGCTGTAGAGTCAGGGTCAAGATCATTACCCTACCACATCTGGCTTTCAATCAGCTCCTGAGCATAAAATATCCAACTCTTCTAGAAATCCCGGTTTCAGTTCAGTTCCATTCACCTAACAAGGGCCCAGCATCAACTAAACAGGAGGCCAAGTGTTGAGGGAAAGAGACAGATGGAAAAGATGCTGTAATTTCAAGTCAGAGGAAATCGTTCTCTGTCCTGGGTATGCTGTCTCTCTGGAAAAGTACTAAGCTACTTACGGTTATTTATATAAAAGCCTTTCCAGATATTGCAGTCACAGTAAAGACAAGGCACCTTCTGCTTTACCATCCTGCCAGTTTCAGGGCACTCTTACTGTAGAGGGGAGAGTGGGTACCAGCTTGAAAGACAGAGAAGGTCTCTGGGCATACATGTGGTCCCCAAGGAGAATCTCAGCAACACCCTCTGGCTGATCCCACTGCTTTGCCAGCAGCTGCCTGCAGAGAAGAACCTGCAAAAGCCTCCTAAAAGCACATAAAGCCAGTCTTTGTGCGTGCCGTCACTTCAGTTGTGTCTGACTCTGTGTGACCAAATGGACTGTAGCCCGCCAGTCTCCTCTGTCCATGGGATTCTCCAGGTAAGAATACTGGAGTGGGTTGCCATGCCCTCCTCCAGGGGATCTTCCTGACCCAGGGATCAACCCAAATCTCTTTAAGTCTCCTGCATTGACAGGCGGGTTCTTTTGCCACTAGCGCCACCTGGAAAGCCCCCCGCAAAGCCAGTCTAAGAAGTGAAAAGTGGGTTGCAGCTGCCTGGTGAGCAGGCTGCGTCTGATTGCCTGTGATCCTCACTCAGCCCATGACTGGCATGCCTGGGGACATGCCCATTGTGGTGAAGACCTCATGAGTGCAAACTCCCCTCCCACTCCACAGATTCCTGAGAAATTGCAAACATGTCTGTCTTCGGCCAGCCTGCCTAGAAAGGCCACTGCAGCCGGTACTGCGTGCCCACTGCCATTTCACTCCTGCCCACATGTGTAAACCTTACACCCTCAAGGTCAAAACAGTCACTTGCTGCTGCTTTATACTGGCCGACCCAGGTTAAAAAAAAGACAGTGATGATACCAAATACTGGTGATAAAACTCCCCTGGGGAAGCTTATTAAAAATATTGGTTCCCTGACCTCACTCCCAACCCATCAAAGCAGATCCACAGAAATGAAACGTGGGCATCTGCATTCTTCAAAAGCTTCCAGGACATTCTGATATCTTGGGACCACTCTGATACCACGTTTCCTGGTAGCTCAGCTCAGTTTCCCGCAGAGGTGCATCACCTTAGAGATGTTCTCAGTTTGCCAACCAATCACAGTAACGAGGTGGCACTAGTGGCAAAGAGTCTGCTTGCCAATGCTGGAGACACAGGGGACGCGGGTTCAGTCCCTGGATCAGGACGATCCCCTGGAGGAGGAAATGCAACCCACTCCAGTCTTCTTGCCTGAACAGTTGTGTGGACAGAGAAGCCTAGCAGGCTACAGTCCATGGGGTCACAAAGAATCCGACACGACTGAGCAGCTGAGCGTGCACACAGCTACATTTGAGCCTGGGGCGTTTGCCATGACCAGCTTCTAAACAAGTGTTGGAATGGAGCCAGCCCTCAAGTCTCCCTTTGAACCATCACCCCACTCCCCACTGTATGAAAAGCAGCCTCTGGGGTCAAAGACTGGTGATCAAGACTCATGACACAGCCTGTTTCCAGACAGAAGGACTATTTCCCCCAGGGAGACTGCCAGGATACAGTCTCAGTTCCTCCTCTCTCTTTCCTTTTAAGAAATAAAAATTACACATAGATTACATCAAGCAACATACTTGAAATATGAATCGTAGATTGTAATACACCAAAGGAAGAGATTGTGTGTTCTTTGAGCCTTCATCGATTTCTGGGCGAATCAGATTAGTGGATGTGAAATGACAGACATGAAGGATTGCTAGTGAAGCTTATGAAGTCGCTTTATGAAGAGGGCACCATGATAATTCCCTGATTGTGCAGAGCTATGTCTCTCCAAGTTTTCCTGCCTGCAAAGCAGCAGAGGAAACGTGGCAGGAAGCAAGGGAAGAAAGCATGAAGATCTCAGCCCTCGGTTCTGCCACCATCGCCCACCTGTGACCTGGTACCTGCCAATATATTTACACATTGTCCTTAGAACCTACATCCCTAAGAGAGTGTGGCAGGCTCTGAAGATCCAGGAAAAGGAAGAGAGACAGCAAGACTAAAGGGATATAATCTCCATTTAACAAGATCTCTTTCAAAGGAAATATGATTAAAATATCAGGTTGGCCAAAAAGTTTGTTCGGGTGTTTGGTACCATCTCAAGAAAAATCCTAACGACCTTTTTGGCTAACCCAGTATATGCTGATGGATACCATTACTGCTTTTAGGGTGAAGAAGACTCCTTTCCATGACCTGCCTGATGAGGCCCCAACTACCCCTCCAGCCTGATCTCACCATCTCATTCTCTCCCTCTCTCCTCCTCATGTAGATAGAACTTTTGGCCTCTCCTTCACCCAAGCTCTTCCCTACTCTTGGGGTTGTCTTCCTTTCTTTCTTTTCCATCCTTGAGATGTCTGTGTAAGCAGCCCTTCTTCCAGAGCAGCTTCCCCTAAACTCTGTGTCCAAGCCACCATTACAATGTTTCACAGACTATATGATCCCCTTTGTAGCAATAATCATAATTGTGACCTTATAATGGTTTGACAAAACTTTATAAAGGCAGAAACTTTAATCATATCTTGTTCATCTTGAAAACCTCAGTATCTAGCATAATCCTGGCACATATATACACAAAAATATTTGTCTCAGGGGAAAAAAATGAATGAATAAATGATCATCTAGTGCAAATTCCCTGTGTTGAAGATGACGAAGCCGAAGTCCAGTGGTACAAGTGATGTACCATGGGGAACCTACTGCAAGTTAGTTACAAGGTTGAGACCAGAACTAACAGTCTTACAACCCTAAGCCAGGGGCCTCGGCTCAGTAGTAAAGAATCTGCCTGCCAGTGCAGGAGACACAGGTTCATTCTCTGGGGCAGGAAGATCCCCTGGAAAAGGAAACGGCAACCCACTCCAGTGTTTTTGCCTGGGAAATCCCATGGACAGAGGGAGCCTGGCAGGCTTCAGTCCACAGGCACAAAAGAGTTAGAACTCAACAGCAACAACCCTAAACTGAGAAGTCTTCTCTGATGTCACAATTCCTTCCAAATAAAACAGTGATTTGGAAAAATAAAAAGAAAACAAGCTCAAAGAAAATCAGAGAAAGAATTTGCCACTCGATGGACCTTTTTTTTTTTTTTTTGGTGCTCAAAAGAGAAAGGACAGAACACAAAAGAAACCATGAAAAGAAGCGGGGATATTATAAACAAAGTACTTGATATGAATAATAATGAACAAAAACATTCCTGCCTATTGTTTATCTAATTTTGAATTTTAATGACTAGCAGGGATGGTAATTACTCAATTCCAATGTTTATCGAAAACCAACACACGAAAACTTCACAGTTCGATATTTATGAGGTGTCAGGTTCCCTTAAATACTCAGCTTGGCAATTAGAAGGGGAGCTATTCATTAACATTTTAAACTAGATAAATAAAGAATAGTTGTTATTTATTCATTAAAATTAAAAAAACTGGAAATTATACCCTAATCTTTGGGGTGTATCCATATCATTTAATTAACCGTGAGTCAAAATGTTACTAAGAAGCATGTGTCTACACATCTAGAAATAGATGTAACACCTATTAGCAAATAGAGTGATTTAATCAGAGTAACGAGTCAGACTCATCTTCCATTTGTATTGAGGACCTGACTCCAGATGCCTGATGATTTAGAAAGAGCACTGACTTTAGAGTCAGGTGGAGCTGGGTTTGGATTACTTTGGCCACTTGCTCACTCATTCTGCAATCAACATTTTAACCATAAAATGGGATTACAGTCTTATTTCCAGTGTTGTTGGGAGGCATTAAAGATCATGCAGTACGGTGACTGGTTCAGGATAGATATCTTACGAGCAATGATGGGCAGAACATTGCTCTGGCTTCAGCTCTGGTCCAGCTATGTGGAATAAGCATCTGACTTTCTACAGGCGATGGTCCTAGGGTACCAAGGGTAGTCACCTGCAAGCTGGTGGTGACTGAGGATGCTAGGCAGCTCTCTGTCTGTGAGTTACAGATAAGATCTCTAGGGACTTCCTTGGTGGTCCAGTGGTTAAGACTCTGTGCTTGCAGTGCAGGGAGCCTGGGTTCAATCCCTGGTCAGAGAACTAGATGACACATGCCGCAACTAGAAGATATCTCATGTACCACAACAAGATTTAAGATCCCGCATGCCACAACTAAGACCTGTTACAGGCAAGTTAATTAATTAATTAAAATATTAAAGTGAAGTGAAAGTCACTCAGTTGTGTCTGACTCTTTGCAACCCCACTACACAGTCCATAAATATTAACAAAAACAACAACAACAGACCAGGGCACTGTGGTGAAAGCATTCTAAGCCCCAGATGGGGACCGTGTGTGTTTGGCTCATCACTATGTTCTCTGGGTCTAGTACCCAGAATATAGTAAATGTTCATGGGTATTTATGAATAAACGACAAACAACTGCATGGCTGCTGCTGCAGCATCAGTATCTCCAGATGGCTATTCAGCCTCTGGGGTCATACTGACCTTGGGAAGACTGTCCTTCCCAGGACTAGCCAGTTCTTACAGAGAGTAAAGGACTGTCCTACAAGTGCCTCTTTTACATGCAACCCAACTAATCCAAAGCCCACACCCAACCTTCTCCTCTATTGGGCTCTTGAATTCCAGGCAAATAGTCCCCTCCCTGATGCTGAAGCTGAAACTCCAATACTTTGGCCCCCTGATGTGAAGAACTGACTCACTTGAAAAGACCCTGATGCTGGGGAAAGATTGAAGGCAGGAGGAGAAGGGGATGACAGAGGATGAGATGGTTGGATGGCATCACCAACTCGATGGACATGCAAGCTCCAGGAGTTAGTGATGGACAGGGAAGCCTGGCGTGCTGCAATTCTTGGGGTTGCAGAGAGTCGGACACGACTGAGCGACTAAACTGAACTGATTTCCCTCCCCTAATCACCCAGGGCCAGGTACTAGACAACCTAGGATAGTCACTGCACCTCAGAGCCTGCTGAAATGATTTGAACTAGCCAACCGTAAGCCTCCTCACCCTGAAACCACAATAAACATTCTTGCCCCCATTTTCCCCTTGTTCACTCTGCCCCTAGTCTAGCCCTGGTGCCTCCTTCTTTGGCCTTGCACAGTGTCGCATTCCCATTCCTCTTGGGAACTGTAACAAACGATCTTTTCATTGGAAAGCATCTCCTGATTTGTTGGCCTCACAATACCTGAGTAATAATGCAACAGCCCCTCCTACTGCCCTCTGATCCAAGACCTAGAAAATCTAGCTATGTTGGCTTTCTTGAAAAAAGTGAACTCTCAGAAACCGACAGCATGAGTTGAATAATGAAATGGAGCATTAGATGCCTTACAAGGAAGCAGAGTGAGAAAACATTTCTTGCAGATGGGGGGTGCTCATATCATTGGGAGACAGCAGTTTCCCTCCACAGCACTATGTAAAAGAAGCATGACCGAGCATAGGAGTGAAAAGAGGTGAATGTTATGGGGTATCCCATGGCACCAAGATCACCCCATATGGGCACTTGTATTATGGTGGTGCCTGGCTGTGGTTGTAGCAAATGCAAGCAGAACTGCCCCTCACTTCCAGGCCCCCAAAGTGTAATGAAGACCTAAATCAAGACTGAAGAATGCTAATGGCCACCATGAAGTATACGGAGCCTTCTTGACTGTGTTTGATTGACTGCATTCTTGCTTGTAACAAAGCTGCAGGAATGGGCTGTTCCGGTGATCCTGAACACTCATACATTGAAGTCCTAACCCCAGTAGCCCAGAACATAACTATATTTGAGATAGTCTTTAAAGAGTGAATTAGGTTAAAATGAGGTCATTAGGGTGCATTTGAATCCAATGTGACTGGCACCCTTATAAGAAGAGGAGAGCTGGGTACAGACACATAGAGAGGGAAAAGTGAAAGTGAAAGTGAAGTTGCTTAGTCGTGTCTGACTCTTTGCGACCCCGTGGACTGTAGCCTACCAGGCTCTTCTGAAAACACAGGGGAAGACAGCTGTCTACAAGTCAAGGAGAGAAGCATCAGAATAGACAAGAAACCAATCCCACC
Organism: Oryx dammah; assembly: GCF_014754425.2. Taxonomy (NCBI): domain Eukaryota; kingdom Metazoa; phylum Chordata; class Mammalia; order Artiodactyla; family Bovidae; genus Oryx; species Oryx dammah. Next base: position 188,648,907 of record NW_024070186.1, on the reverse strand, counting down.
GACACCCTGATTTTGAACTTCAAGCTCCAGAACTGTGAGAAAACAGTGCCAGTCCATGGTATTTTGATATGGCAGCCCCGGCAGACTAATTCAGGCTCTGGTCTCCTCCATCACTAGGGTGTGTCTGAGAAAGGGAAGAAAGGGTCCTTTAGCACCATAGAATGCATTTTTTAAAAAATAATTTTCACCCAGGCTGCCAAAAGACTCCTACAGCCCTAAATCAGATGTAGATGCAGCAGCAAGTGAAGTTACCACATCAAAACATGGGCATGCACAGGACTGTTTGAGCTCCAGCCCACACAAATTCTTATCTCTCCCGCTGCCCACATCCCCTGCCCACAATATTGCCATCATCAAAGGTGCTTTTAGAAACTTGGAAACCCTGAATCATCCATAAATTCAAAACTTGAATCGACCCTGTCATGCTGTGGCTGTTGGATGATCAAGAAGAGTTGAAAGGGTAAACCACAGTTTTTTAGGCACATGCAAATCGGGCAGACTTGCAGAACTTTGCAAGTTCTTTAAAATGTGATATCAGAATAAGAGAAGGTTTCTACCCTCACCCTTTCTGAAGACTGCAAACTTAGAAGGGGAACAAAACTCTGTAGGTGGGTCTGTTGGAACTGTGGCATGCCTAACCAAGGTGAAAACCAGACGCTTTGGTATGTATTTAGAGAAAAAGAGTGAGAGCCGGATTTCAAACCCAAGATGGCAATTCCTTAATGTTTACAAAGCACAAACTAATAGCAATACTGGCAAGTCACCTGGCATAGGAAAAGCACTGGTCTTGAAATCAGAGAGCCTGGTGATTAATCCATGTCATTTATTTTCCACAAACATCTGTTTCTTGATCTAAAAAATCGCTCTCACTCCCTATCTATCACTCACACAGTTAATGGGAAAATCATTGTGAAACACGTGGAAAACTCTAACTGCCAGGCAAAGGTAGGGACCTCTTACTCTTTCAAGGGACATCATGCCTTCATTCTCAGGACAAGAGCAACTCAAGTGTTGAGAATCAGTGCAGAAAAATTGCCAGCACGACCTTCCTGCTGTAATTTAGCTTTGACTTTTAATCTTAGGATAATTTTAGACTTAGAAAGAAAGCAAGATGCCCTGTGCTGCTCATGATACGTCATTCCCAATAACTTGCCCTCTTAGAACACATCTCAGGGACCATAGGCAAGCAACCAGATAGGGACTTTGAACTGAACACCAGTCAAGTCTGGAAGGTGAAACAGCTACTCTTTTAGACTGGCCAAAAAGTTCATTCACATTTTTCTGTCACATCATATGGAAGAACCCAAAGGGACTTTTTGGCCAACTCAATATTTTTCCCCTATCACCATGGCTACCCCTTTAACCCTTTGAATGCGTAGCTGAGCTAACACAGGGAACATTTAGATGGCCCCAGTCCTTTTACCCATTCTCTTAACAGCCATTCAACACTTTGGCAGGAAGGGAAAAGGAAAAAGGCCTGTCAACACCGTCCTGATGTCCAGACTGTTATGAAATGCCAACTTGCCTCTCAAATGCCAGCTGCCTCTCCAGCTCTGTGTTTGCTTTCGGTTCAAGGCCTGTTTTACAAGTTTGGCATACAGAAAACTTTGGCATACAAAATTCGAAGCCGACCTCATCACAAAATGTATAACAGAAGTCAATAAAAGTAGACAGACTCTTGAGAATCCCATGGCTGAATCTATAGGTAAGACATTCTTCAAAGAATGGAACTGGTTTGGCAACACTTTTGTCTTCCTGTTACAGAATATCTTCTGCCTTAAAAAGGAGGAGGGACTGTTCACTGGTAAAGATGAGATTATCGGTTTGATGTTGTTCATCAGTGTGTGTGTCATCCAGGCTGCTACTCTCTGCTTATTTCAAAGACAGACTGTGAGGAGCTCTAATTCCCATGTGCGCACCGAGAGATCAAATAGGAATAGTTCCTGAGGAAATGAGAATAAAATAGGCAGCTCAGAGATGCTCCTGTGCACCAATTATATCCCATTTTCAGGTTATGTTCTGCTTCTCAAAATGATAGAAAATTGTGGAGTGTTTCTAATCTTTGCAGTTCAGACTGAATCTATCTTCCCTGAATTGTTTCCAAGTGGGCTTGCATTAAGAAGGACTTTCAAAATAGCCAGGTATCTGGTCTGGATGGTTTGAGACTTGGGCAATTGCGTCATGCTTTGTTTCACTAAAAAGGTCACCAGATCAAGTCAAAAGCCAAATGTACCCATTTTGATGTCTATAGATTTACTTTTATTTCTTTCCTTTCAAACGTGACAGGGAGGTGACATTTATTAAATCTCTAAAAGTGTTCCATGCACTGGTTGGTATTTTATATATTTTTTCTCACAAGTACAAGACAGGCCTGCTCTTCCTCCTTCTAAGTGTAAGAAAACAGAGATGCACCTTTTTTAAAAAGATATTATTCCTGTTCCCCAGGGTAAACGGGACATGAGTTCAGGTGTGACTCAGAGGCAATGTGTTGTGATGAAACAACAGGTGCTTTGGAACTAGATTAGAATGTTTACACACCATGTATTAGCTCTATGACTTGGAAAAGTTGCATAACTGAACATAGTGCTGAACTGTTCATTTATAAAAAGGAGATAACAATATATAAGTTGTAGGGCCACCACCCTGTGTGTACACCCGTGCACACATATTAAGTACCAGGCCCCAGAGGTGTTTCATAAATGATAATTGACATTAATCAATCAATAGGTAGGGCTGGGATTTCTCTGGCAGTCCAGTGGTTAAGACTTCACCTTACCCACTCCAGTTTTCTTGCCTGGAGAATTCCACGGACAGAGGAATCTGGTGGGCTACAGTCTATGGGGTCACAAAGAGTCAGACACAACTGAGAGACTAGCACTTTCTTTTCCCACTTTTCCAATACCAGGGGTGCAGGTTTGATCCCTGATTGGGGAGCTAACATCCCACACGCCTCATGGCCAAAAACCAAAGCATAAAACAGAAGCAATATTGTAACAAATTCAATAAAGACTTAAAAGAATAGGTGGGACTTTCCTGGTGGTCCAGTGGTTAAGAATCTGCCTTGCAGTGCAGGCTATGAGGGTTTCATCTCTGGTCATGGAGCTAAGTTCCCACACTTCTGTGGGCAACAAACCCTTGTGTTGCGACTACTGAAGCCTGCGTGTTCTGGGCCCCAAAGGCCATCGCTAGAGGGTCCGTGCACTTCAACGAAAGATCCACGTGACACAGTGAAGATCCTGCACGCAGCAACCACGACCAGACATAGAAAATTAAAAAAAAAATCAGTAAGTAATGATTGACTACTTCCTCGTTGGCAGGAACTATGTCAGGGAGTGAGGCTCCATTGACAGGAGGGCTGCCATTTGTAATTGTGTTTTCTCACCTAGAGCAATACAATGGATTCTTCCACTACAGCTAATCATGTGGAGCAATTCCTGTGTGCAGTCACTGTTTTAGGCACCATAGGAACCTTAAGGGTAACACTACTAAGCCATAAACAAAACCATTTCAGTCCTTAATGATCCTGTTGTACAGATGCATCAGCTATTCTCAGAAAGCAATGTGCAGGTCACATGGTGAGTCTTCAAAGTGCAAAGGATTCTGAGAATACTGGAGGTATTCAGCTTTAGAAAACCAGTTTCCAGGTTCTCACTGGGCATTTGGAGTCTTTGCTAAGACTCTTTTAACTGAGAATTCACCTCCAGTTGAGGTGACTTGGATTCTCAGTCCCTACTTTCAACAACCACCTTTCTCACATTTGACAAAAGACATATTTCTCACCCATCGCCACTCATACTCTTAAAAAAAAAAAACATAAACAAAACAGAACTTCTGAGGTGTTGAATGAAGAACTTAAAATGCTGCTCTTGGGGTTGGGGAAATGTGATCTCTAATGACTGCAAAACAAGCCCTCTTGCAAGTCAGGTAGTTTCTGGTAGTTTCTGATTCTCTGCTTCCGATTTGAGGACCCTAGGACTGCAAACAGGCAGATCACTAACACTAGTCTTTAGTGGCAAATCAAAAGGAACCTTTTGCAGATAACCCCCAAAATTCATGTCATTTTCTGTTTTGTTTTCAAATTTATTTAAGGACGTGAATTGTCTCAGCACTTAAATAAAAATTCAAAATGGGAATACAATTGATACCAACTATTTTCATTTAAGAAATAAGTAATATTTATTCATAAACGAGTGACCTACATAAAAACTTTCTTTTTACTCATCAACAGATGTAACTTCTAATAAAATGGTTATGTTTAAGGGCTTCCCTGCTGGCCTAGTGGTTAAGAATCCACCTGCCAGGGCAGGGAACTCAAGTTTGCTCATTATTCCAGAAAGATCCCACATGCCATGGGGCAACTTAGTCTGAGTGCTGCAGCTACTGAACCTATGCTCTGCAACAAGAGAAGCCAGTGCAACGATTAGCCCATGCACTGCAGTGAAGAGCAACTCCCAGCTCACCGCAACTAGAGAAAGCCCGTGCACAGCAATGAAGGCCCAGCACAGCCAAAATTAAATAAATAAATATTTATGTTTAGCAATGATCACACTATGTTATGTATTTCTCTTGTTCTGATACATTGGATATAATAAGTATACAGTTTGTAGTTCATTCTACACTCAAAAAAAAAAAAAAAATCCCAGACCACAGAAAATTAAAATCCATTTCAACATACAGATCCAGAATGAGAAGAGCAGCTTCTGACACCCAGGATGGGCCTGGTGCTCGTGGCCAGGCCATGCTGCTCTCTTTTTGGGTAGCAACAATCTCGCTGACAACAGCATCAGACCACGGGTCTGACACTCTGCTGTGTGACAATGATACACAGTCTGTGACTATGCTATGTTGTGAGACAAAACAAACACAAGGAAACAAAACCATTTCAGAATCTCTTATAAGCACAGAAAAAATGAAAAATGTCATAACTCAGGCTGCTATGACAAAAATACCATAGTCCAGGTGGCTTGAGCAGCAAACATTTCATTCTCACAGTTTTGGAGTCTGGAAAGTTCAAGACCAAGGGACTGGCAGATTTGGTGTCTGGTGAGACCCCACTTCTTTGTTCATGGATGGCAAATTTTTCTTGTGGCCTCATATGGCAGAGAGGCAAGGGAGCCCTCTGGGGTCTCTTTCATAAGAGCACGAATCTCATTCATAAGGGCCCCACCCTCATGACCTAGTGTCCATTCTGCATGTTCACGCTAGTCATGGCCGACTCTTTTTGACCCCATGGACTGTAGCCCTCCAGGCTTCTCTGTGCATGGGATTCTCCAGGCAGCAATACTGGAGTGGCCTGCCATTTCCTCCTCCAGGGGATTTTCCCCACCCAGGGATAAAACCAGCATCTCCTATGTCTCCTGCATTGCAGGCAGATTCTTTACCATTGAACCACCACGGAAGCCCACCTCCCAAAGGCACCACCTCCTAATACCATCACACGGAGGTTTCAAAATTGGGGGTGGGGGGTCACAGTCCACAGTGAAAGTTATTGTGGAAACCACAAAAGTACCAAATATCACCTTCTCCCAGTTAGTATGAGTGACCGTTGATTCTCTACCAATTACACCTTTAAACACACTCTCCTCTCCTTCCAGATAAGATTTATTAAGATAACCAATCATAGACTTGCCCCATTTCCTAACACCATTTAACCCACAGTAAGTTCCACTTGGAGTAGTCCTCCCCAATTATCTAAGAAAGAAAGAAAGTGAAGTCACTCAGTTGAGACCCCATGGACTGTAGCCTACCAGGCTCCTCCATCAATCTGATAATCAGTCTTTTTTAACATCCATTTTAAAGTGATTTTATGTCTCTTTTTATTTGTTTATTTTTGGCTGTGCTGGGATTTCTTGCTGCACAGGCTTTTCTCCAGTTGCTGTGAGTGGGAGCTACTTTGCAGTTGAGGTGCTCGGGCTTCTCATTGCAGTGGCTTCTCTTATTGTGGAGCACAGGCTTTAGGGCCTGTGGGCTTCAGAAGTCTCAGCTTCTGGACTCTAAAGCACAGGCTCAATTGTTGAGGCACATTGGTTTAGTTGCTCCTCAGCATGTGGGTCCTTCCTGGATCAGGGATTGAACCTGTGTCTTCTGCACTGGCAGGCAGATTCTTTACCACTGAGTCGTCAGGGAAGTCCCTTTTAAACATCCTTTTACTGAGATGCCCAACGCTTCCCAAATGGTGTACATTCTCCTGGGTTGCAGTGAGTGATAAACCCAACTTAGTCCATTACAGCTGTATTTCTATGGTGTTTGGCTGGAAGGCGTTGCTGAGAGGAATGTGCCACCAAGATTCAGCTGAACACCTCACTGTCCTGGACAGAAACCTGGAGCCCAGTCCTGGTGTTCACACCTGAGACCCTCTGTGTTTACCTGTTTGAGATGCCACCTGCCCATGGCTGAAAGATAAATCTGTGCTAACTTGAACTCCAATATTTTGTTAAATATCTCACCATTAGATTTATCTTGTTTTCCTGGGAACATGTTCCCTTCCAACCTTTTTTTAAAAAATCTGATCAGTTCTACAGTCTTCTTTGGTGAAATTGCTTTCTAATCTTCTAATACCTTTCCCTGCGGTCTCTCTGCTTGTCTATGGTCTTGAGTGTTCTTTGTCTATAACAGGAAACATCTGTAGGGAGATGTATCTGTGAGGGTTCAACCGGAGAGACAGAATGAGTAGGAGCTATCTATATTAAGAGGTTTCTTGCAATGAACTGGTTTATGCAATCATGAGGCTGGCTAGGCAAGACCAAAATCCAGACTACATCAGGAGCACAGAAACCCAGGAGGTCTGAAGCCTGTCCACGGACAGAACTTCTTCCTCAAGGAAACCTCTCTGCTTTTAAGACCTTTCAACAGCTTAAATCAGGCTCACCTAGATTATCTAGGATAATCTCTTTTACTGAAAACAAGATTATAGATTTATAATTTATAACTGATTATAGACTGTAATCATGTCTACAGAACATCTGGACAGCAGTATCTAGTTTAGCCTTAGACTGACTAACTGAAGTAATGATAGTGAAGGTGTCTGACTCCCTGCCACCCCAGGGACTGGATCCTGCCAGACTCCTCTGTCCATGGAGTTCTCCAGGCAAGAATACTGAGTGTGGGGGGGTGGGGTTAGGTGCTAGCCCTTCCCTTTTCCAGGGGATCTTCCCAACCCAGGGAGAGATTCTGCATCTCCTGCACTGCAGGCAGATTCTTCACTGTCGAGGGCTTCCCTGGTGGTACAGTCGTAAAGTGCTCACATCTGAGAGACTAACGCTCACTTTCTTTACTGTCTGAGCCACCTGCGAAGCCCCAGACTAACTGAATTATAGCCTACCAAGTTGTCATATAAGATGGAGCATCACAGACAGGATATGGGACTAGGTCTGATAAGTCTGTCCTCAAGTCAGGCCCAGCGGAGTTCATTGTGTCTCCTGAAACTGGCTTCTTTTTAGCGAGACAAACTTTGACTTGGGTCATCATTATAAAACCTTATATGGTTGTTTCCCGAGTTAGGGTTCCTGAGAACTTTATCTTTGCCTGCCTGGAGTCAGGAGGTTTTCCCTGCTCCCTGATACTGGTTGGGTGATAACTGACCTTCAGCTGGGACCCAGAACTGAAAAGGGAAGGGAGGGCACAACATTTAAAAGGATCACATCACCCAAGGACACTATATAACCTGATTAGAACCAACTAGGTCCAAAAGCAGACTCAACTTCCTCTTGACCTTGAGCCTCAGTAAACACTCCAGCCGCCTTAACCATAAACACCAAAAAGTAGGTGATGGCCCAGTTCGTGAAAATCCCCACTCCTTCCCTAAAATATCTGGAATGCCCCTCCTACTCATCATTTGTTTTGGTTTAGTCATGAGGTTATGTCCAGCTCTGCAACCCCCACCATGGACTGTAGCCTGCCAAGTTCCTCTGTCTGTGGGATTTTTCAGGCAAGAATACTGGAGTGGGTTGCCATATCCTTCTCCAGGGGATCTTTCCGACCCAGGGATGGAACTCACGTCTCCTGCACTGGCAGGCAGATTCCTTACCACTGAGCCACCAGGGGTCTCTCCTTAGCCTATGTAATTATCCATCCCTATAAAAATGGAAAACCCTGGGGCCTCTCTTGTCTCCCCAAATACCTCACTCTCTGTTTATGAAGTGTGTTTCTTCCCTGAACAGACCTTCTTTCTCTCTGCTATGGCTCACTCTTGAATTCTTTCCTGCGTGAAGCCAGGAACACACACTTGGCGGCCATTCCAGGAACTTGGCCGTGACCGGGGACATGTGTCCCATCTCTTTTCCTGCGACAGAACCATGAAGAGATGCCAGTACCTCCTGAAGGACAGCAGCAGCTCTCCCATGCGCTCTGTCTACACTGCAGCTCTCCGCCCAGGCCAAACTCCGGCTTCCTGCTGTTTTCTCACCATCATGCTACCTTGCATGCTTATCTCATTAACTGGCAGGATTTCATCAGGAGTAGTTCATAAATGCAGTGGCCACTTCGTGGAGCTTTTGACAGGAATGAGAGCATTCATTTGAAAGGTACCTTTGAATTAAAAAAGTAAAGAAATCCTCAAGAGGAGATTCTCTGTCTTGTTTGTGTATGAGAGGGAGCACTTTGCTTAACCCAGGTGTCCCCTCCTTCGTTTCAGTATTTGGGAATTGATAATTGCTGACTTTTTAATTGTTTGGGCTGATGAAACTGTCAAGTGTGTACAAGTTGTATCAAAGCCAGCTGCATGCCTCTGTCTTCTGTGAGCCGATATGTCAAAATCTGTTTGCCCACATCTAAACTTTCTGTCCTCCCTTTGTAGAGAAAACATAATTAGCCTTGCAGAGTGATGATTTCAGGTTTGCTTAAAGCCAGCTGCCTCTCAAAGCTCTCTCTCTCTCCCTCTCAGGGAAAGAAAGGTTAAAGAGTAAAAAAAAAAAAAAAAAAAAAAAAATCATTCAGTTGTTATGTCAGAACTCTATGATTATCTAGCCCAAATAAGCACTCAACAATGTCTTAAATAAAAAGAGAGAGAGAGAGAAAATTTAAAAGAGTGTTTCTTTTTGTGGACCTGGCAAAGCATATCTATATAAAAGCCTTTGCTGCTATAGCTATGAGGTAAAGAAAAATGGATGGACCTAGAGATGTCATCGGAGAAGATGGCACCCCACTCCAGTACTCTTGCCTGGAAAATCCCATGGATGGAGGAGCCTGGTGGGCTGCAGTCCATGGGGTCGCTAGGAGTTGGACACGACTGAGCGACTTCATTTTCACTTTTCACTTTCATGCACTGGAGAAGGAAATGGCAACCCACTTCAGTGTTCTTGCCTGGAGAATCCCAGGGACGGGGGAGCCTGGTCAGCTGCCATCTGTGGGATCGCAGAGAGTTGGACACGACTGAAGTGACTTAGCAGAGATGTCATGCGAGTGAAGTCAGTCAGACAGAGAAGGGGAAATATTGTATGACATCCCTTATATGCAGAATCTAAAAAGAAATGATACAAATGAACTTATTTACAGAATAGAAACAGATTCACAGACTTCGAGAATGAACTTAGGGCTGCCAGTGAGGGAGAATGGGAGGAAGGGATAAGTATGGATTTGGGGATCAAAATGTACACACTGTTAAATTTAAAGTGGATAACCAACAAGGTCCTACTGGATAGCACAGAGAACTCTGCTCAATGTTATGTGGCAGAGAAGGGAATTTGGGGGAGAATGCAAACACGTATCTGGATGGCTGAGTCCCTTTATAGTCCGCCTGAAACTATCACAACATTGTTAATCAGCTATACTCCAATATAATATAAAAGTGCAAAAGGAAAGAAAAGAAAAATGACTTTAGCTCCAAGATAAAATAAGAGTACGGGGCACGATTCAGTCTTTAAAAATTAGTTTGTCCTATAAAAATACTGACAGCACACAATTTTGTTTAAGTACAGAATTACATGTCTCATATTTAAACTTTCTAAATTGCCTGCACCAGTTTTATGAATTACTTAAGTTACAACTGTCTCCATAGCTTGTTTAAAATTAAAAATTTATGTGTATAAAATTATATTCACCTAAAGAAAATGATAATAACCATGTATCATTAAAGGGATTAATGTTATAAAATTCTTATAAGGCTACAAATCAAAGGAGTTAATGTATAAGCCAAGTTGTAATTTTCAGAACTGTGACTAACTTTAAGACCTTAGACAAAGGTTTCAGTTAATTAATTAATGATCTTGGACACCTGGACAGTTTTTAAATAAAAAGATAGATACAAAAAACTGGTCATTAAACATAATTCACCCTTATTTCTTAAAATTACAATAGATTAACAAATTATACAGTTGTTTTTAGATAATATATATTTATATATCTTTGTTTATTCTCATCAAAGTTATTAAAATGATATGAAATGAATATTCATAGAAAAAATAAGCAATTCTTGGTTTTCTATCATCTAGTTTTTTCTTTTGTCTAGAGAAAAGAAACCTGTTTAGGGAATACTTCATGCCTTTTTCAAACCTTCTGTAAATTTTTCTTTGGATATTCCTGATTAATTCTATTTATTGATGGTTCATATTTATAAAGAAAAAACTAAAAATTGCCAAGAGATTCTACTACACAGAGTTGGATTTACTCAAAATTTAGACTTTTCACAGAATTTCAATCAGCTTTGTAGGCTAAATGGATTACTCTTTGCCAAAACCTAACAACTCATGAATGGTGAAAGAATGAATATGTACACTATTAGAGGTAAATGGCAGGAGGTTAACTCATGATGTTTAAAGGATTTAAAAACCAAAAAATTCCCTGACCACTATAGGAGGGCAGGCAGGAGGAGAAGGGGACGACAGAGGATGAGATGGTTGGATGGCATCACTGACTCTATGGACGTGAGCTTGAGCAAGCTCCAGGAGTGGGTGATGGACAGGGAAGCCTGGCGTGCTGCAGTCCATGGGGTCACAAAAGAATTGGACACAACTGAGCGACTAAACTGATCAACTGATAGGAGTCCTTATAAGATGGACAGAAAATGGGCTCATTTCTATTATGGTATAATATCCTTATATTCCCAGGAGAGCCCATGCACCACCAAGGTTCTACTTCCTTTTTTATACCTGCCCACTTCACACTAACTTACTCTGTGTGTTTGGCAGTAATCATTGGAGACTACTAGATATTTAAAGCTACCATCCCAAGACTTCCCTGGTGGTCCAGTGGTTAAGACTTCACCTTCCTAGTTAGGGATTTGGGGAAGGTCATGTATATACTGCTATATTTAAAACAGATAACCAACCAAGACGTATTGTATAACACATGTAACTCGGCTCAGTGTTATGTGCCAGGCAGGATGGGAGGAGGGGTTTGGGGAAGAATGGATACATGTATGTATATGGCTGAGTCCCTTCGCAATTCACCTGAAACCACAACATTGTTAATCAGCTCTATCCCAATACAAAATGTTTTTGGTGTTAAAAATAATAGTAATAAATTTAAGATAATAATAATAAATTAATTTAAAAAAAAAGAACACTTCACCTTCCAGTGCAGGAGGTGTGGGTTCGATCCCAGATCAGGAAGCTAAGATCCCTCATGCCTCGAAGCCAAAAAATCAAAATGTAAAGCAGGAGTAAAATTTAATGAAGTCAATAAAGACTTTAGGAAAAAACCCACATCAAGAATAAAAAGTAAATAAAACTACCATTCCACCCCCCCCAGGAAGCTCTGCAATGAGGCAAGCATGGGAGACTCTGGAAGAGAGAACCCACGCTCCCTTCATTCAGACTTCCTTAATTGCAATGACCCGATCCTTGTCATGGACCCTCACACATGTCATATATGATGCAGCCTCTGCTCTGGATGTCCAATCAATGAGTCTAAATTCATTACTCAGTGTTGCCATGGGTGATCACACAGAGTTCAATTCTCTTGAACTGTGCAGCCCCTGTGTAAATACAATAGGGCAAGTAAAAAGTTCTGAGACTCCTGGGTCTCTAATGTAGGCACTGCTGGATTCTGGGGTGTGTTTTCATTGCTTAGATATTACAATCTGGGGCCTCCCTGGGGGCTCAGTGGTTAAAAAAAAAGAAAAAGAAATCTGCCTGCCAATGTAGGAGACATGGCTTTGATCCCAGGTTGGGAAGATCCCCTGGAGAAGGAAATGGCAACCCACTCCAGTATTCTTGCCTGAGGAATCCCAGGGACAGAGAAGCCTGGCAGGCTACAGTCCGTGGGGTCACAAACAATCAGACACGCTGAGCGACTGAGCACGCACACTCTCTAGCTTTAAGACCTGTTGAGCTAACAGTCACATGGTTTCTGGTAACTGCCTGCGTTATGGTTGCCAGTGTGTCTGGTCCAGAGTCTTCAGTGCTTCGGCACTGATGAATCAGATGATTCGGCACCTCGATCTATACCAGAAGGCAAAGGAAGGGTCGACTCTAACCTGACTACACACTAGCTAGGGGAAGCCCCTCCCGATCTTGATCAGTCAGTTCTCATCTAGACACGATGAATCAATATCCTGCGGTCTGACTTCATTTTGTCGAAAGGGTAGGGGGACAAGAAAGAGGAAAACAGCCGCGGATACACAATGACGAGCCTGCCACTTACACCTAAGCCTTGGAGCTCTGGTCCTGACTCATGCCTGACCGCAGGGCTCCCCTCTGGCTGTCAACAATCTCACGGCACATCAATATCAGATGGTGTTATCTGTGATCACGAGGAAGTAAAACAATAAACAAGATCCCATCATAACTTTGTCCGAGCATAGGAAAAACATCCCTAAGCAAACCACAAAAGGACAACGCTGCCTGTCCCACCCCAGCTACTATGAGGGACTGCCGGCTCTCCTTCCAAATGAGACTGATAGGGCTTCCTTGGCGGATAAGGATCTGCCTGCCAATGTGGGGGCACATGGGTTCCATCCTTAGTCCGGGAAGATTCCACATGCTGCGAAGCAGCTAAGCCCATGGGCCACAACTACTGAGCCTGGGCTCTCGAGCCCCCGAGCCACAACTACTGAGTCCACATCCTACAAGCACTGAAGCCCGAGCCCCTAGAGCCTGTGCTCTACAACAAGAGAAGCCACTGCAGGGAGAAGCCCACGCAAGGAAGAGCAGCTCCAGCTCTCTGCAAGGAGAGGAAGCCCAGTTGCAGCAGCAAAGACCAGGGCAACCAAAATTAATTTAAAAAAATAAATAAAAGATAACCCATCATAAAATTGTCCCCACTTCCCCACAGCATCCGATCCAGAGTAAAGCCAGTCTTCCATAAACTTCCCCCCAAATCACTTAATCAAAGCCCAAATCATATAATAAATCCTTTCTAACACCCTCTTACTCAGAACCCCCAGGGGTTCCCCGTGGTTCACGTTCACCCAATGATCAAGGCACCCAATTTGTTCTACTCTAAGTTTGTTCTGTTTGGCCTTTGGCTAAAGAGCAGTTACAATATTTTGCTTCATAGAAAAAAACACTGAGAGAATTCATAACAGTCATTGTGTCTACATGTGGGTTATTCCCCCCACCCTCCCTTAGAGGAAACCTCCCTGAAATTGGATCAGCATATAAGAAAGTCCAGCTGAGATTTACAGTATGGCAAATAGCTTCAAACACCTGATTCTGGCAAATCTAGAGCCAAATCTACTAGACTTTTCCACTCTGGGAGCCATGGAGGCCCTTTTTACTCAAATCACTTTGAGCTGGTTTTTGTCCCTTTCAGCAGAAAGAAATCCTGCCCATTAGGGATGATGTAGAATGGCGTGATGGAGTGCCTTTAAAGCAGGCCACGTAGGCTGGCTACAGTGAGAGCTTTCCTTTTGTACATCAGCACAAATATGTGGAAATTAACTGAAAACCGTTCTCCCTGGATACAATCAGGAGGAAGTGAGAGCAGAACCCTCATTGAATTTTAACGCGGGGCCTCAACATTCTGCCAGCTCCACTATTTTACAGGGGGACAAAAGAGACCTTAATTACTTCCACACAGAACAAAGAATTTGGGGTATAAATACTGCAAAATAGAGATGGCTTCTTTTATTGCAGTAAGATGCCTAGGAGATAATGGGAACACGCGTGCTCAGTCGCTTCAGTCGTGTCCAACTCTTTGCAACCCTATGGACTCTAGCCCACCAGGCTCCTCTGTCCATGGGATTCTCCAGGCAAGAATACTGGAGTGGGTTGCCAGGCCCTCTTCTGGGGGAATCTTCCCTTCAGCCAGGGATCGAACCCGAGTCTCCTGCGTCTCCTGGATTGCAGGCAGATTCTTTACAGCTGAGCCACCAGGGAAGCCCCCAAGGATATATATAATATGTCTCACCTAAGTGAGTCTGTGTTTAAGAAAGGTTGAAACATGCCTGTAAATGCAGGTAAAAGGCTTTAAAATACTTGCCACGGATATTAACTTAGATCTTGAAGGTAATCGTTTACTCATTGGATCTAGAAATGGGAAGAGCTTAAACATTTCATCCACAGGTTCAATTATTTATCAGCCCACCTTTTCTTTAAGATTTAGAACATTTTAGTAGACAGCAGCTAAGGCAGAAAATTCATGCAGGATACACAGGAACTGCAGTTACACTGAATGCTCTTGCTAAAGTTGTTTGTTAAGATGGTCCTTGAAAGTGAAGTCGTGTCTGACTCTTCGCGACCCCATGGACTGTAGCCTACCAGGCTCCTCCGTCTGTGGGATTCTCCAGGCAAGAGTACTGGAGTGGGTTGCCGTTTCCTTCTCCAGGAGATCTTCCCAACCCAGGGATCGAACCCGGGTCTCCCACATTGCAGGTAGATGCTTTACCATCTGAGCCACCAGGGAAGACTCAAGGTGGTCCTTAGATCTTAACAAAAGTACTTAGTTAATTGAAATACAAGAATTGATGTTGTTTCTCAGCATCACTCTCAGTAAATAGATGTCCGTGTTCCAACCACTCTCATCAAGAAAGTTGTGTTTAGGTACCCCCATATCGAAAGACAACAAAGAAACACAACTTAAATATTTACCTAGTGGCTAAGAGGTTAAAGTGTCTGCATCTAATGCGGGAGACCTGGGTTCAATCCCTGAGTCAAGAAGATCCCCTGGAGAGGGAAATGGCAACCCACTCCAGTATTCTTGCCTGGAGAATCCCATGGACGGAGGAGCCTGGTGGGCTACAGTCCATGGGGTCACAAAGAGTCAGACACGACTGAGTGACTTAACTAACTTTTCTAATTCTTTGTATATGGGACAGAACCACACCATCAGTTTCAGCATAGGCACAATGGATGTCAGTCAACTCTGGCCCCCTTTACCAGGGCAAATTCAGCTGTATTTACCCCAAGCCATGCTGTTATCTTGATGCAAACACACAGATTGGGTAATTAACAATTATGGGTGAGACTTGCCTGCTGGTCCAGTGATTAAGAATCTGCCTTGCAACCCAGGGGACACAGGTTTGGATCCCTGGCTGAGGAACTAAGATCCCACGTTCCAGGGAGCAGCTAAGCCCCCGTGCCACTACTGTGGAGCCCTCGAAACACAACCAGAGAGCCTGTGTGGTGCAACAAAGGACCCCAGGTGCTGCAACTAAGACCCAACTCAGCCAAATAAATAAATACACGAATAAAAATATTTAAAAAACAATTATGGGCTGTACATAGAATCACTAATAGAGGGGACATGAAAACATCTCAGCACTAAGAATCCAATCATCACCTCTGAAAGACAAAGGGATGCAAAAAAAAAAAAAAAAAACAAATACATGCAGGTGGGGTGGGAGCAGCAACAGCTATGAAAATGTGCAGAAATGATGGTGCCGTTGTTAGGCGATGCCCTCATATGACATGAGATGCCCTAATGACATGGATGAGAAGGAAACTGCTCAGGAAAAGGCACCGCTGGAAGCCTGGGATGCTCCAAGCATCTCCCAAGTGTAATGATAAAGATGCTAATAGGCAGGGTTAGGTGCCAGTGAGCTGGGGCATTGCACTTCATCACAAAGGAAAATGAATTTTACCACGTTGGCATCCCCGTGCCCAACCAAGGATGGCTGCCGTGGCACCTTCCATGGCCCGTGTAGGCCCCCTTTATTAAAAGGTTGAATTAGTCATGTAAACAAATTATCTCCAACAAAGGGGTTTACAAATGCTAGCTAATTAGTTTCAATTCCCAGAAGCTTTCCACTGTTTTTAATTCAATAACACAGTGTAAATTCTCCAGTTAGAAAAAGTCTAATAGGAATTGGCAGAAAACTAAATAATTGATATTGTCAGCAAATGCAGCAGCAAGTACCCCAGTGTTATTGTTTCCTGGGAAGCAGGATTGGCAGTGATTTCCAGAGAGGATAAAGCATGAAGTGTAATGAATTAACAATAGAAAACCGTAGACAGCTGGCGCTCAACGTCTCTCCATCCGCTCAGCCTCTAGCTGAGAAGTGTTAAAGTACATATAAATAGACATACCTGGCTTGGATGATAATGAAGCATCATAGCAACCAGTGCTGGAATGGCCAGCTTAGAATCAGCAATGAACTAGCCAGGTGACATAGCCAGTCTCTAACGACCTGTGAGTCTTGCTTTCATGATCAGTACAAGCTGGGGTACAATTAATGCTTTTGAACTGTGGTGCTGGAGAAGACTCTTGAGAGTCCCTTGGACTTCAAGGAGATCCAACCAGTCCATTCTAAAGGAGATCAACCCTGAATATTCATTGGAAGGACTGATGCTGAAGCTGAAGCTCCAATACTATGGCCACCTGATGGGAGGAACTGATTCACTGGAAAAGACCCTGATGCTGGGAAAGACTGAGGGCAGGAGGAGAAGGGGAGACAGAGGATGAGTTGGTTGGATGGTGTTCAACTCAAATGGACTTGAGTTTGAGCAAACTCTGGGAGATAGTGAAGGGCAGGGAAGCCAGGTGTGCGGCGGTCCATGTGGTCACAAAGAGTCAGACACGACTGAGCGACTGAAAAACAATAAGCAGGGCTAATGGGTATCAGCTCTGGGGTCCCCAGACTCTCCTGGCCACACAGGGAATCATTAATAGAGAAGGCATGGAAACATCTTAGCAGTGAAGAAGGGTCTGAAAAGGCAAGCATGGTGTCTTCCAGCTGTTGTTAATATTTTCAAAAGTCTAATGAAAACTAATTTAAATGTGAATAACACATATTTACTCATTGTGAAAGAGCCTAGGCCAAAACTTCTTAAACAGGGGGGTATGCAGACCCCAAGCATATCTGATCATGTGCTGAGGAGGAAGAGGATGGTGCAGGACAAATATGGCAAGTGCTCCCAGAACACCACCAGTTTTAACTGAAAATTTAGATATATTTTCATTTACTGTATTATTCCCTGGTGGCTCAGATGGTAAAGCGTCTGCCTACAATGCGGGAAACCGGGGTTCAGTCCCTGGGTCGGGAAGATCTCCTGGAGAAGGAAATGGCAACCCGCTCCAGTATTCTTGCCTGGACAATCCCATGGATGGAGGAGCCTGGTAGGGTACAGTCCATGGGGTTGAAAAGAGTCGGACTCAACTGAGCAACTTCATTTTCATTTTTCTTTTCACTGTATTATTATTCATTAGATCAGTCGGTAAAGAGTTTGCCTGCAACACAGGAGACCTGCGTTCAATCCCTGGGTTGGGAAGATTTCCCTGGAGAAGGAAATGGTAACCCACTCCAGTATTCTTGCCTGGAGAATGCCTTGGACAGAGGAGCCTGGTAGGCCACTGTCTATGGAATCACAAGAGTTGGACACAACTGAGCGACTAAGTGCATATTATTCATTATAAGTATTTTTAAATGTTCTAAAGTATTAAATTGACTTCCCTGTTAGTTGGTAAAGAATCTGCTTGCAGTGCAGGAGACCTCAGTTCAACTGCTAGGTCAGGAAGATCCGCTGGAGAAGGAATAGGCTATCCACTCCAGTATTCTTGGGCTTTCTTGGTGCCTCAGCTGGTAAAGAATACGACTGCAATGTGTGAACGTATTAAGTAAAGCGTGGTCTTAAAAGTCATGTAAAACTAAAAGACCAGACTTCCGTAGTGATCCAGTGGTTGGGAATTCCTCTGTCATGTAGGGGACACAGGATCGATCCCAGGAAAATCCCACATGCTTTGGAGCAAAGAGGCCCATGGGCCACTACTGCAGCCCAGGTGCCTACTACTGAAACCAGAGCACTGTAACTAGAGAGCAGCCCTCACTCATAGCAACTAGAGAAAGCCCATGTGCAGCAACAAAGACCCAGTGCAGCCAGAAATAAATACAGAAATATTAAAAGAGCAAAACTCAAAAAGACCTGTGTTAAAAACAGCAGTGTCCTGGCACCCAGATTTCCCTCTGCCATTCCTTGGTGGCTCAGATGGTAAAGAATCTGCCTGCAATGCAGGAGACCTGGGTTCAATCCCTGGGTTGGAAAGATCCCCTGGAGAAGAGAATGGCAACCCACTCCAGTGTTCTTGCCTGGAGAATCCCACGGACAGAGGAGCCTGGAGGGCTACAGTCCACGGTGTCACAAAGAGTTGGATATGACTGAGTGACTGACGAACACGCACACACATTCTATGGAAGCAATCAACTGCTAGCACTTTTAGCTATTTTTTCCCATTAGCTCTATTTTTTTCTAAATAAGATATATCTACTACTCTCTGGTAATTCATTTTAAAGCATAATGTAGCAGACTCAGCTTTTGATAGATAAGGATCTAGTTCTCCTGTCTCCTAGTTTATCTGTTCAATACACTTATATTACAACCTTTATTAAATCCATATTCCTTGTTTTTATTATTATGGCAATAATGATCACTGCTGAGCTGAGGAGTACACCGTGACCTCCTTTTTTTCTTGTAACAATTTTCTGCCATGTATTTAATCATTGCTTTTCCACTGGCTTGGTTTTCCTTGAGCCTAAGGCCATGTCCTCCCATGCTCTACCCCACCTCTGAGATATGTCTCTCAGAACAAGTTTTTAAAACTCTCGATAATCTCTGAGTTTCATTTGTTTTCTAGGGTATCCTCTCTGGAGCCCAGCTCCAGTCTGAAATTATTTCATATCACTGTCATTGTGGACTTGACCTTGTCCGTCCTCCTGGAAATTCTTCACAGACTCTCTCTTCTGTGGGATACTGAGCTCTCCAATAGTTGAATAATATTAACGTGGCTACTTATAAAGTTCCAGGTTAGGTATAATTTTCTACCCAGTTTCTGAAGGCATAGTTCCATTGTCTTTCAGTTTCTAATGTACCATTTTAGAAGTTCTGATGCTTTTCTTTTTCAAATTTTTTAATTTTAATTGGAGGCTAATTACTTTACAATATTGTAGTGGTTTTGCCATACACTGACATGAATCATTGTAGTCCTTTGATTTGCTTTTAAAAATCGTTCTTTTCATCCCTTTATTCTGAATTTTCATGACAATTGTTTATATCTGGAGATTTTTCTACATCTTCTCTTTGATCATTTCCTCTGTGTTGTTTTCTTTGTTCTAACCAATTCTCTCATTTTCTTATTTCCTGTCTCTTTCTCTTTCTTTTCTCCATTCTGGAATTATCTGATTGTATTGACCAACTTTTTTTTTTTTCTTTTTTTTAAGTGCTTTGCTGTTGTTGTTGCTAAGTCATGTCTGAGTCTTTGGTACTCCATGAACTGTAGCCCACCAGGCTCCTCTGTCCATGGGATTTCCCAGGCAAGAATACTAGAATGGGTTGCCATTTCCTTCTCCAGGGGCTCTTCCTGACCCTGAGATCAAACCCATGTCTCCGGATTCTTTCACTGCTCTCACCAGAGAAATGCTTAGATTTTTCATTTCTGAGAGCTCATTTTTGGTTCTCTAGTTATTCCTTTTTAGAGCATCCTTGTATTTCAAGAATACCGTTTCTTCTCATCTCACTGATAATATCAAGTATTATCATCTTAAAGTTAACTTCTCCTCCCTGCATTTTTTTTCCAATTCTTTTTTTCTTCTAGTTTGTTCTTTTGCATATAGGAAATTTTTCCTATAAGCCTCCCAACCCTTGACCATCTGCTCTAATTTAAGGGCAAGACATTGAAAAACAGATTGGAAGTTCTGCCAGCACAGATGAAGCTTTTGAGCAGACTGACCTCACTGTTGAGTAGCCAGCTGATACTTTTGTCGAAAAAAAGTCCCCGAGCCCCTTCTTGGTATCTGTATATGTTTTCTCTGAGGAAACTCAATTTCTCTAGTGAAAGAGCCTCTTTTCTACTGTTTGGGGGGGTTATATGCCTGGCTGCTAGCATCCTGAAGATTGTTGAGAGATAATGATAGGATTTATTTAGAGAGGTTGACTTAATTCTCCAGATGCCCTCCTCTGTAACAGATGCTTCCAATCTGGGAGCATCTGCAGTTCAGTTTCTCCAAAGAATCCAGTTCTCCTGTTCTGTGGGGGCGGGGAGCATGCTTCAGCCCCCTGGGTGGGTGGGGTTCTTGAGGGACTTGTGACTTCAAATGCTAAATCTCTGTGGACTTCATCAGAAAGAATTGGCTTTCTTTTTTTGGTCATGCCATACAGCAAGTGGGATCTTAGTTCCCCACCGGGGATCAAACCCACGGCCCTGAAGGGAGTTCAGAGTCTTAACCACTGGATCACCAGGAGCATCCCTGGCTTGTTTCATAGGTCTCTCATCTCAGTCCTTACTGGCGTTCCCTTCTACAAGAACATGCTGCTAATCCCCCTTTTACCCTCTGCTTTTCCCCCTGCCCTGTTTCAGCTATCTATTCATTTTTAAAGTTAATTTATTTATTTTAATTGAAGCTACTTACTTTACAATATTGTGGTGGGTTTTGCCATACAGTGACATGAATCAGCCATGGGTATACATGTGTCCCCCATCCAGAACCCCCCTCCCACCTTCTTCCCCATCCCATCCCTCAGGGATGTCCCAGTGCACCAGCTTTGAGTGCCCTGTTTCAGGCATCAAACTTGGACTGGTCATCTATTTCACATATGGTAATATACATGTTTCAATGCTATTCTCTCAAATCATCCCACCCTTGCCTTCTCCCAAAGAGTCCAAAAGTCTGTTCTTTATATCTGTGTCTCTTTTGCTGTCTTGCGTATAGGGTCATCGTTACCATCTTTCTAAATTCCATGTGAGTCAGAAAAACACCAATACAGCATATTAACGCATATATATGGGATTTAGAAAGATGATAACGATGACTCCCTCTGCTTATATCTTTCAGGTGGTGCAGTGATGAATCTGTCTGCTGATGCAGGAGACTTGGGTTCCATCCCTAGGTTGGGAAGATTGCCCGGGGAAGGATATGCCGGTCCACCCCAGTATTCTTGCCTAGAAAATCTCACAGACAGAGGAGGCTACTGGGCTGCAGTCATGGGGCTGAGAAAGAGTCAGACACAACCAAGCACACACACACACAAACATTGTGATCAAAGAAACAAGTGTCTTCATGCCCTCTGGAGCATTTTCCCCAACCATACACACAATTGTGAGAGGTAAGTGAAACTGACTAACCCAAACTATGAGATTCGAGATGAGAAAAGGACTTTGAGTTTGGAGGCATTTTGCAAACATGTGTGCCCATACATTTTCACAGGTTTGGGAGCACTAATCATTAAACCCTATCTGAAATACTGAGAAAATTAATTTAAGTTTGGAATTTATTCCACTGTTTATGCCACTTTTTAAATATCAGAGCAAAAATGGAAAGGAGATATGGCTTGCTATTAAACCTGCAAGTATTGTGATGACATGAGAAAGACAGCCACTGAATGTATGAAAATGTTAGATGGTTTATGCAGTCCAGTGGGTCTGTTTTCTTTGTCTTTAAGACAATGCCCAGACCATCTTCAAGGGTGCCTTCATCAGTGGACTGTGTCTGCAGAACCAGATAGAAAATAGCTATAGTCAATTCAAGGATCAATAGAATGGAAATCCACTCAATCAACAAGCTAATAATCAATTTGTCTGAATTCAACCAGTAGTTTTGCCAATAGCTGGCAGGTTGACGGTTAAAGTACCTCACCCTCAGCTTTCTCCCCTACTCAGGCAGGAAATGGCATGTTTGTGTATTATAAGGGAAAAAAATTAAGAAGAAAGGGTTAACGGTAGCCTCAATGTTTAAAAACACATTTTAGCTAAAATATCTAATTAAGAGTGTGGTGTCTTAATGATTTAACAGATCCAAAAGCAATGCTTTCTTACTGCAACTGATCATAGTTCAAGGCCTGCTAGCCAAGCATGAAGTTTTGTTAATGAGAATTATAAGCATATCGTCAGGGCCCCGGATACTGCTATTAAAATGTCCCTAATCACATTCTTTAAGCAAAATCGGATAATCACAACAAATTGACTTTTTCACTCAGATGATGAGCCTTTCCATTTGATAGAAGGGTTCATAAGTAATTTAACTCAGAGTTAATTGATACAAGATATCATTGTCACCAAACTTTACAACAGAATAAACTCTAAGCATTAAATATTTTTCTTTGGAATTGACTCTTCATGGACTGAAGGGTTTTCCCACTCTGTAGCAGACTATTATGACCCCCTGAAGCACTAAATGTATAATCTTCTAGTGAAACAGGGCTGAGGCTGCTCTAGCTTATAGAGTTGACCTGGTTATTTGAGACCTTATTCTTCCTTCCAGTCTGTTCTGGTTTCCATGCGAGAGGTCACCCAGCTCCTACTTTATAGCCATGGACTCTCAACCTTTCAGTAGGACCACAGCCTACAGCAATCTGAAGGACTGAACACACTTACAGTATGAGGGTCAGGAGAGTGGTAGGGGGACAGAGTGTGGCAGAGGGCAGTGGCAGAGTGGTGGGGGACAGTCATTTTGATTTTGCTTTCAGAATCACTAGTTGGGGTTCCATTTAAATTCTCCATAATTTACAGGGCATTTAGTGATGCCTAACAGCTGAGCACTGAAGAAGTAATGCTTTTGAACTATGGTGTTGGAGAAGACTCTTGAGAGTCCCTTGGACTACAAGGAGATCAAACCAGTCCATCCTAAAGGAAATCAGTTCTGAATATTCATTGGAAGGACTGATGCTGAAGCTGAAGCTCCAATACTTTGGCCACCTGATGGGAAGAACTGACTCATTTGAGAAGACCCTGATGCTGGGAAAGATTGAAGGCAGGAGGAGAAGGGGACGATAAAGGATGAGACGGTTGGGTGGCCTCACTGATTCGATGGACATGAGTTTGAGCAAACTCTAGGAGTTGGTGAAGGCAGGGAAGCCTGGCATGCTGCAGTCCATGGGGTCAAAAAGAATCAGACATGACTGAGCAACTGAACTGAACTGAACTGAATGGGCAAAGTGGGAAGATATGGTGTGTAACAAGATAGATGCTAGAAATACAGATTTGAGCAATACTGATTATTGATCAGAATTGTATCATGATTGGGGGGCAGATAAGTATGTAAATCTTTTTTAGAAAGTATGTTTTATTCTATAGGAAAGGAGTAAAAATTTAAAGTCCCCTTTCCTAAACAATTTGTGGCTTCACTGACCCATTTTACAAATATTTACGCCAGTCCTATCCTCTACCTGAGATCGTTCTGTCATTTTTGAGATTGCACCCAAGAGATTGTACTGCATTTTGGACTCTTTTGCTGACTATGAGGGCTACTCCATTTCTTTTAAGGGATTCTTGCCCACAGTAGTAGATATAATGGTCACCTGAATTAAATTTGCCTATCCCCGTCCATTTTAGTTCACTGATTCCTAAAATATCAATGTTCACTCTTGACATCGCTTGTGTCAATAAGCCTACAGGACAAGAGGGGGCAGTGAGTGAGTAGGGAATAACCCTTGGGTACCTCTGGGAAGCCTTCTTCAATGACCTACACAGAAGTCAAGGCATGAATGTTGAAGCTGGAGTCTCACTTACAGTGTCTACATCATATATCTTCTCAGAGCCATGGATATCCTCCATGGGCATCAGGACCCCCCCTCCCGCCCCCGCCCCCATCATCACAGATCCTCCAAGGAGAATTACTGAAGTGCCTAGAGCTATGGCTCACCAGGCACTAAGTACACACAACTCTGGAGGGAACTATGAGCTTTCCGGAGGCAGGGTATCGCCCAGTGGGTTCTTGAGGGACAGGCAGGAGGAGAAAATGATTAAGGCAGAACAGTGGATTACCAAGGCAGGGTCACCTAGCTCTGCAGTTTGAATGTGTATAAGCAAGTACAATCATTTGGGGAAGCATCTGCCTCATTCATTCACAATGCCAAAACTTGCCTGGGAACCAGAAAAAGATGTGGGTCTGCACACCCTGGCCTTGCATCCTTAGCAGCTGGATCGAATGTTCCTGCTTCTGCTCTTGACCTGCTCCTTGTCCTGAAGAGACTTTTCTGCTCATCCAGCAAGGACACAAGTCCCTTAAAGGCTTAAATACTTAATTTCAGTAACAAAGTAAAATGAAAGCAGGGGGACCTCTTTCTATCTATGAAAGACCATTAAACTCGGGTGTCAAATTATCTGCTGCTAAATAAAGTGCTTTAATTTTCAGCCAGAGTGTGTGGGGTGTGCCTTGAATTATCTTCTTGGGCCCCCAGGGCCTGACTTCTCTCCACTCTCAGTGTCACGATCCACTCACCGGTTCTTGGAGGAGAAGGGACTTTGCTGTCAAATCTCAAAGACCTCTGGTGTTGGGTTTTAGGTCACCCTGTATAATTTTTGGCTCCTTCTCCAGAGAAATCTAAGGGCTCAGGAGCTGGAAATCCTATACTTAGCTGGACCTGTTTCTCCCCTCCCTATTAATTTCTTCCGATTTATATTCACTTGAGCACCATTAAAGTAAGTTCTGCCCTTAGCAACTTCAGTACATGTATCTGCTTTTCTAGTTCAGGGGTCTCTGAGGTGGGTGCATAGTCCTCACTGTGGGGCATACAAGATGTTCCACTGGGGTGTGGTAATCATATAGTGAATTTCATATTTATTTTATTTTTTGATTACTCTTTCTTCATCTATATGTTTGTTTTAAAAGGTATGCAAGATAATACAATAACATGAGTGTATGCATATATATGACACTTGCTCAATTGTTTTGTTGTCATTGATTAGTTGCTAAGTCGTTTCTGATTCTTTTCAACCCCGCGGACTGTAGCCTGCCAGGCTCCTCTGTCCGTGGAATTTCCCAGGCAAGAATACTGGAGTGGGTTGTCATTGTGTTCTCCCGGGGATCTTCCTGACCCAGGATCTGAAGCCCTGTTTCCTGCACCGGGACTTCCCTGGTGGTGCTAGTGGTAAAGAACCTGCCAGCCAAGGCACCAGATGTAAGAGACATGGGTTCGATTCCTGGGTTGGAAAGATCCCCTGGAGGAGGGTAGGGCAACCCACTGCAGTATTCTTGCTGGGAGAATCCCATGGACAGAAGAGCCTGGCAGGCCACGTGTGGTGCACAGCATCGTGAAGTGTCAGACGCAACTGAAGTGACATACCACGTACACGCTCCTGCATTGGCAGGTGGGTTCTTTCACTACTGAGCCACCCAGGAAGCCTGCTCAATTGTTTATATGTATATAGTCCAAAGGGAGCTGGCAGCTCAGACAGTAAAGAATCCACCTGCAATGCAGGAGACCTGGGTTCAGTCTCTGGGCTGGGAAAATCCCCTGGAGGAGAGCATGGCAACCCACTCCAGTATTCTTGCCAGGAGAATCCCCATGGACAGAGGAGCCTGGCGGGCTGCAGTCCATGGGGTCGCAAAGAGTCAGACACGACTGAGCGACTAAGCACAGCACAGCACAGCACAGCACAGCACATATAATCCAAAGCATTCATAGATTCCCATCACAGCCTAGAAGATGCGGCCTCTCGTCTTTTGCTTATTCATTCACTCATATATCCAACCCTTCTTTCACTTATTCATTTACTTTACAAATATTTAGTGAGTACCTTGTAGGTGACAAGCCTTTGCTGAGTGCTAAGGATATGTAGATAAACAGAGCAGCATCCCCACCCTTGGATAGCTTACCATCTGGTGGGAGAGGTAGAAATTCAAACACATAAGTACAGTACAAAATGATACATGCTGACGAGAGTCTGGACATGGTGCTATCTGAGCAAAGAGGAAGGAACAACTAACACCGAACTGAACAAGATCAGGACAGCAGTTATCACAGAGACACTTTGTGGGTGAGGGTCTTTCAAGCAGAAGACGCCAGGATGAAGGCCTAGATGTGTGAGAGCGCGTGACACGATGGATAATGGCATATCAGCACAAGACATTTGAAGTGTGGCTGAATTACAATGCGCTTAGGGTGGCAGGTGGCACGGGATAAGGGTGGGAATGGCAGGCAGGAAGTGGTAGGAGCTAGAAGGTGGCCTGGGTCATGTGAATCCATGTGTACAAATATGATCTGGTTTAGATTTCCTCTTCCAGGCCCCTTCTGCAATTAAGGGTGGTCCCCAGGCCAGCACTGTCAATATCACCCAGAAACTTGTTAGAAACACTGAGTCTCAGCAGGCATGCTCACACACAGGGGGTCTACGTTATAAAGAACACCAATATCAAAATCGTGATTTTTAACAAGATCCCCAGGTAAGTCTCCTTCATGATAAGTTTGAGAAGCAAAGGGCAGATATGGGCTCAAGAGTCCAAGTATTGGGATTCACAACTGGCACCACCAGCAGAGCGATCATAGGCAAGTTTCTTAACCTCTCTGTTAATAAAATCACTTTTATTTATAAAATCACTCTAAAAGAATTTTCTGCTTCCCAGGATTGGAGTAAAGATTAAACTTGTAATCCACCTAAAAGTGGGAACCTGCTGTAAAGCACAGGGTGCTCTGTGGTGACCTAGATGGATGCATGAGGTTGGGGTTGGAGGGAGGTCCCAGAAGGAGGGGATGCATGCATACATATTGCTGATTCACTTCATTGTATAGCAGAAATCAATGCAACATGGTAAAGCAATTATACGCCAATTTAAAAAAAACCAACAAACAAAAGACCTTGGTACAGTACCTGACCCCTAGGAAATGATCAGTGAGTATTAAATACAGATCATCAATTTTTTCATCACTCAAATATTCAGAGCTCTTGTCTCTGCTTACTGCGTGTAGCATTCCTACAGTGCTTTGCCTATGCAAAGAGCAAAGATGACCGAAGGATTCTGAGCTTAATAAATAATCAAGCTGGTGCTGATTCCCACCCAGTCTGCTTTCAGAAAGCAGTTTGCAATTTTCAAGCACCTGTGATGAGATAGGGCGTGACGGAATTTACAAACATTTTGATCTTCACAATAGAAATAGTATCTCCATTGCCACCTGATGTGAAGATCAAACTCACTGGAAAAGGCCCTAGTGCTGGGAAAGATGGAGGGCAAGAGGAGAAGGGGGCAGAGGATGAGATGGTTGGATGGCATCACTGTCTCAATGGACATGAGTTTGAGCAAACCCTGAAAGATAGTAAGGGACAAAAAAGCCTGGTGTGCTGCAGTTCATGGGGTAGACATAGAGACTGACAATATTTTTCTGATGAGCAAATTGAGTCTCTAGAAATTGAATAAACTGTCTATAGTCATGCAGTTAGTAAACAGCAGACCTAGGATTCTGCCTATGATTCAACATTTGGACTCAGTGCTGGTCACTGATTAACTGGGCAGGGCAGAAGCCACTTCGAATATGAAGAGGTGAAGTCCAAGTTCTTATATAAAGCATATACTATATTGCTGCCTCTGTAGTCTTTTGTTCTTGAGTTCCTTAAGCAAGAATTGAGGAAGGAGATGACTGACATATTCCTAATTATTGAGAGCTTTGGAGGAAAGGCCTTTTGTGGGCTTTCGCGTGGGACACAAATATCTTTTACATTCTGGGTCCATTCTGGGAAGTCTATGACTTCTCCTAAACTCTTTGCCATCGATATTCTAACCTTGTTTTCATCCAGTCCTAAATCACCTTGACAAATCACTTTCCAAATTGGATGGTAAAAAATACTGCTGGATGTTTTACCCTCCTGAGAGATCTCCCTTCTCCACAAGAAGTGGAGGGAGAACCAGTTGACTCAGGCATTGGTTCAGGTCATGGGATCTTGTGAGCCCCAGTGAAGCTGGTCACCGTGGTGGCAAAGAAAACAGCTAAAGTCATGTGATATTAAGAGACTCTCTTTAAAAACAAACAAACAAAATGGCATACAACTTTTAAAGGGTGCTTTCCATTTCCAGTTATTGCAAATATTGGCTATATCCCCCATACTATACAGTACAGCCTTGAGCCTACCTTATATCCAATAGTTTGTGCCTCCCACTCCCCATCCCTGTATTGCCTCTATCCCCCATCTCAAGAGGTAGCATGGATGAAGGTGGTTCCCTGTCCTGAAAGTCATGATTTTCTTCTAGAATTCTAAGGGTCTATGTTGACACTTGTGGGGCTTTCCAAAGGTTCCTTCCAGGCTCCTTATTCATCCCAGGAATCTCCAACATCTGGCTTCCCTGGTGGCTCAGACGGTAAAGAAGTCAAGTGAAAGTTGTTCAGTGGTGTCCAACTCTTTGCAACCTCATGGACTAACAGTCCATGGAATTCTCCAGGCTAGAATACTGGAGTGGGTAGTCTTTCCCTTCTCCAGGGGATCTTCCCAACTTAGGGATCAAACCTAGGTTTCCTTCATTGCAGGCGGATTCTTTAGCAGCTGAGCCACAAGGGAAGCTCAAGAATACTGGAGTGGGTAGCCCAGCCCTTCTCCAGGGGATCTTCCCAACCCAGGAATTGAACCTGTGTCTCCTGCATTGCAGGCAGATTCTTTACCAACTGAGCTATCAGGGAAGCCCTGCCTGCAATGAGGGAGACTTAGGTTCTATCCCTGAGTCTCCACCTCTGCACCATTCAAGTATTTGACGTTAGCACTCATTTCTGAAATTCTTCCAGGAATTACTGCTTCTGAACATGTCACTGGGGGTCCATTTAGCCCTTCCTAATATAATTACCCTTAATCGATAAGTAAGAAAATAAAATTGAGACTTCTACCAGTTGTTAACCTATGTGCCATGCTAAGTCACTTCAGTTGTGTCTGACTCTGTGACCCTATGGACTGTACCCACCAGATTCCTGTGTCCATGGGATACTGCAAGCAAGAATACTGGAGAGGGTTTCCATGTCCTTCTCCAGGGGATTTTCCTGACCCAGGGATCAAACCCGCGTCTCTTGAGTCTCCTACTTTGGCAGGTGGGGTCTTTACCACTAGTCTGCTAAGTCTATGACTTCCCTGGTGGGTCAGACAGGAAAGCGTCTGCTTACAATGCGGGAGACCCGGGTTCAATCCCTGGTTTTGGGAAGATCCTCTGGAGAAGGAAATGGCAACCCACTCCAGTATTCTTGCCTGGAAAATCCCATGGATGGAGGAGTGTAGTAGGCTACAGTCCATGGCGTTGCAAAGAGTCAGACACGACTGAGCAACTTCACTCACTCACTCACTGCTAAATCTATAAATTGAAGTTATATATTTAAGAACAAATGACATAACCACGTGTAGATCTGAGGGCCTATTGAACTCCACTTGATTCATTAAACAAATTCGTCACTTGATCTCCATAATCTCCCACTCTACCTGTGGCACTCAGATAGCTTATCAGATCTCCTGGTATTGGTTTTACTTTTTGTTTAACAGTCTCCAAAATCTAGGCATTATCCTTTTTTTTTTTTTTTAAGTGTACAGTTACCTTGGCAAAGATTTGTTTTAGGAGGAATTTGAGGATACACACGCACATATATATATACATATATGCATGTGTGTATCTCCCTCTGTTAATTATCTGTTAATTATCCATCTATCTATCTAGTGATGTTGTAGGTCCTCTGTGTCCTTGTTTTTGTTTCCTTAAGGGTCCCTAGACTCCCCTTCAAACAATGGGCTCTGTATAAACTGACTTAGATCTGGAAATCATTGTGAGTCTTCTTCTGTTTATCAAATCTGGTTTTTCCTGGTTACACAAACCATGTGACAACATAGGCAGGTGATTCAACCCAAGGAATACCGCATCTCACCATCATAATAGAAGCCTAGAAATCCAGGGACCTTAATTTCTGGTGTAGCCCTCCTGCCCATAAAGTAATTACATGAACCTTAACTCTGATGGGTAAATGCAGCCACCTCTTTTTGCTTTCCCATAAGCCCATCAACACTGGTTTCCAGAGGATAGTTCCTGTCAAGTCTCTCAAAGACACAGGAACTTCCCTACCCATGAGTCTGCATGGCCTTCTTGAATAAAATGTTCTTGCTCTCAGTTTTTATCAACCTTCACTCATCAAAACTGTGAACCCATATGTAAGATAATATCTCTGCAGAATAAATAGTGTAGAGTCAGAAAGATGATTTAAACTCAAGGGAAGATTATGAAGACATACTGATAACCCTACTAGGAGGAAGATAAGTACTTCTGATGTTCTTAATGAGATTGAGATAAAACATTTGCCAGATACAGAGCTGATCCATTAAGAAAATTACATCAGGACCAGCAACTGCAATTGGAATGACCATCTGATGCAATTTCCAGCAATCTATTGCCATTCTTTGAAACCCATCCATCTCTGGTATTCGCCAAACCTCTGCTGTCTCATGTCATTAATAGTGGCACTATTCTTTTCCATTTTTCAGAAATGGTTTGCTATTTGGTTAAATAAAAAGAACTTCAAGGACATCTGTTCAGCCCATTCTTCTAATTGCCAAATATAGTTATTTCAACACATATGGATAATTATTTTTAACACATATGAATTGGAAATATAACTTCAGTAATGTTTTAGGAGCCCAGGGAGAAGTTGTGAGATGGACTTGGGTTAAAACTCCACTCTAGGGATTTCCCTGGCAGTCCAGTAGTTAAGACTCCATGCCTCCACTGCAGGGGGTGTGGGTTCTGTCCCTGGTTGGGGAACTAACATCCCACATACCATGGGACCAAAAGGAAAAAACCTCCATTCTAACTGCTGGAAGGTAATAACATCCTATGTCCTAGGATTAGTAGTAACTCAGAGCCACTGTTTAATAATTCCCAAAGAGCAAGCACATTTATCCTTCTCAATGGTTACACATCCTTTTGTCAAAGGCTAGGATAAGATTTCTCTTGCCCTAGCCTTTCACAAGGCTGCCCTGATATTGTTAGGGAGTTGGTTGGAAGCCATTTGATAAATTCATTGCTAAATCCCTATGCCCTGAAGTCCTCTACATTATATCAAGCAGTTTTTCACATCTAAACCTCACCCAGAATGGACAAATATTGAGTTAACATTTCAATCACCCAATAAGAGCAAGAACCAAAAAATTAGAACTAGGACTAACTTTTGAAGTAACAAATTAAATCCAGGAGCTCTGATGAGTTTGACTCATGTCAGTGAATTCAGACTGATCTGATCTTGTGGGATTCCTTCCTGGGTCAAGCTCATTGAGAATCCATTTGCACCTATTTTCCTTGGTGCTATTTTCTTCTATAAAGTAACAAATTTCTGTCATTCTTTTGTTATATAACCATTCTCCTCACAGTTCTGACACTGTAATTGGTACCTTGGGTCATGGTGGGATCTGAGTTGACAGCTCTGGGAACTCTGATAGTTGAAGGAATTACAGAGTCATCAATAAAAGGATAAACAGCCTCTTTAAAATGGAGGGGAAGGGACCTCTCTGGCTGGCAGAGGATAAGAAGCATGGGTTTGGAGTTTGTGTATCCTCAGAATACTCTGAATCATCCCATAAATCCACATTCTTGCTTTTGACATGCCAATCTGTCTCCAACCATGCCTCAACTTTCATATAAGAAGCCCAGCGAGACTATTAATTCAAATGTCACTGACATTCAGCAACCAAAGAATCCATTTCTTTCTCTAATTTTTGGCTATCTCAGATCTGCAGCTGCAGGAGTTAAGAGGTTTTGTTTTGTTTTGTTTTTCTTTAACTCAGCCATCATGGAATCTTTGTTTAGTCTGCCCAAGAACCAAGAATTTAGGGATTTGGGTTTGTCATCCTCTTTTGGGAATAAGCTGTTGTTAATTTCTAAGGTTCTTAGCACTGACCCATTGTAGCTGTCACTTAATCATCCAAAGACCCTCACTTGGATGACCACAAATGATAACTGGGTCTTGCCATCACATGCCACAGGGAGCCATGTATTTATTCCCGAACTCTAATCAGAATCATTCCAGTCAGGATTCTTAACTGTAAAGGACAGACGCTGACTCTGGACAACCCAAGAAGTGAAAGTCGCTCAGTCTGACTCTTTGTGACCCCATGGGCCATACAGTCCATGAAATTCTCCAGGCCAGAATACTGGAGTAGATAGCCTTTCCCTTCCTAGGGGATCTTCCCGACCCAGGAATCGAACCCAGGTCTCCCGCAGTGCAGGTGGATTCTTTACCAGCTGAACCACAAGGGAAGCCCAGATAACACAAGAAGAAAGAGAAAAACTGTGAACAGGTATGGAAGGCATGCTAAATTGCTTCAGTTGTCTGAAACTTTGTGATCTCATGGACTGTAGTCCTCCAGGCTCCTCTGTCCATGGGATTCTCCAGGCAAGAATACTGGAGTGGGTTGCCATGACCTTCTCCAAGGGATCTTCCTGACCCAGGGATTGAACTCACGTCTCACATTTCCTGCATTGGTAGGTGGATTCTTCACCACTAACACCACCTGGGAAAATTACGAGAAGGTTGGGAAACTGCAGCCATGAAATTAAAAGACACTTACTCCTTGGAAGAAAAGTTATGAACAACCTAGATAGCATATTCAAAAGCAGAGACATTACTTTGCCAACAAAGGTCTGTCTAGTCAAGGCTATGGTTTTTCCTGTGGTCATGTATGGATGTGAGAGTTGGACTGTGAAGAAGGCTAAGCGCCGAATAATTGATGCTTTTGAACTGTGGTATTGGAGAAGACTCTTGAGAGTCCCTTGGAGTGCAAGGAGATCCAACCAGTCCATTCTAAAGGAGATCAGTCCTGGGTGTTCTTTGGAGGAATGATGCTAAAGCTGAAACTCCAGTACTCTGGCCACCTCATGTGAAGAGTTGACTCATTGGAAAAGACTCTGATGCTGGGAGGGATTCAGGGCAGGAGGAAAAGGGGACAACAGAGAATGAGATGGCTGGATGGCATCACTAACTCGATGGACATGAGTTTGAGTGAACTCCGGGAGTTGGTGATGGACAGGGAGGCCTGGCATGCTGCGATTCATGGAGTCACAGAGTCGGACATGACTGAGCAACTGAACTGAACTGAACTGAACTGGGGAACTAGGCTTGGGGAAATAAGCAAAAGAAAAGGAAAGCCAGAAGTCTTGAGTTCAGCCAAAGTCTACCAAGATTCTGTTTGTAGACTATCTGTGTCAATGGACACTCATTACCACCCCTACTGGTATCACGGCCTCCAGCCACTCACTGCAGCCAACAAAGCCCTCTCAACTCTGTCCCCTCCTCCTCTGTAAACAATATCCACGTCTCTGTGTCTTTGTATGACTTTCCCAGGACTCACAGTTCCAGGCTGGGCAAAATCTTTATCTTCCTCCCTAACTGTTCAAGATATTTCCCTAGGCAAGGATTTTGCCTTATGTACATGTGCGTGCTCAGTCGCTCAGTTGTGTCCAACTCTTTGCAACCCCAGGGACTGTAGCCCACCAGAATCCTCTATGGAGTTTTCCAGGCACAAATACTGGAGCAGTTTGCCATTTCCCACTCCAGGGATCTTCCCAACCCAGGGATTGAACCTGTGTCTCTTGCATCTTCTGCATTGAGCCAGCTGGGAAGTCCCACGTAAACACACAATCCCTGAATCAATTCAATCGACCCACCTTGGGTGGCATTATGCTGCAAGAATGTGAAACTCTGTCTTGCTTCTCAGCCTTAATAGCAATGATCCAACCATGAAAGTTGCCCAGCCGGGCTCAATCACTTTAAAATTCGCCCCCAGTTCAGCAAAGTGCCCTGAGCCAAGCATAAAAGGAACATGTGTAAGTATTTCTCCCAGTTCTACCTCTTTGAGTGGAGTTCTTCACTCTGTGAAGTGGAACTTACTTCTCTGGTCCTAAAGTTTCCACATTGACATTTCAAAGGCATGTCCCTTGCCCCTCTATTTTCTGAGTCCTGTTTGTGGGGCTGTGGCAAGCACAGTGGGAGTACAGCTCACTGAGGATTCCTGTGTAGGAATAACCTAGAGGTCAGACGAAATGATGTGACATTCTCCAAAGGGCTGTGCAAGGGACGGGGACTTTCCAAAGCCCTGTTTCATTCAGTCCTCTCCGTGGGACATAGATTGAAATTACATTCCTTCTCAACTTTCATGCTCTTCCCACCTTCTCTGTTCACTATAAAGTGCCAAAAACATCACCAAGGAAATGGTCTCGAGGCTGTTTAGTGCGTGAAGACTTTTAAAAAAGAAAAAAGCAGATGTAGAAACAACATGCAGACACGGTGTCGGGAGGGGAGGGTGAGACGAACTGAGAGAGTAGCCTTAGTATATAGACACTGTTGTTTTGTCCTCAGTCATGTTTGACTCTTTGCAACCCCATGGACTGTAGCCTGCCAGGATCCTCTGTCCATGGGAGGTTGTTTTTTTTTTTTTTTTTTTTCCCTAGGCAAGAATACTGGGGTGGGTTGCCATTTCCTCCTCCAGGGGATTTTCCTGACCCAGAGATGGAACTCGTGTCTCTGTGTCTTCTGCGTCTCCTGCATTGCAGGCAGATTCTTTACTGCTGAGCCACCAGGGAAGCCCCAATATCCACATTATATGATGAGTGCAATATATACAATATATCCAACTACCGTGCAGAGGTGGACATGACTGAAGTGACTTAGCAGCAGCAGCAGCAGCAGCAGCAGCAGTGGGAATCGCTGCATGCAGAGGGAGCTCAGCTCCGTGCTCTGTGATGCAGAGGGAGGTGAGGTGGGGTAGGCGGTGGGAGGCAGGCTTAAAAGGGAGGGGATATATGTATACCTACAGCTGATCCACTTCCTTGCTTAGCAGAAACTAACACAACATTGTAAAGCAGTTATACTCCAAATTTTTTAAAAAGTCACCCATGATTGTCTTTTCCAGAAAGAACATTTAACAAGAAAGAAGAGATTCTATAGCAATTTTGAAAAAAGGCCCTGTCTAAAAGACCACATATTCCTAACTAACAACTGGAAAATTAGGTAACCCTGACGTGTTATTCCCTCACTAGAGCTTACGTCTTGCTCAGCTACAAAGAGAATATGGACCTGATTAGAAAATTAGCTGAAAAAGAATTTTTTTTTTTTAACTAAAAATCGAGTCTCTATAGGAATCAGATCTACATTCGAAATTTAGTTGTCACAGTAATTTGATACAGAAAATCACCTTTTGCCTATTTCAAATACAAATGTAAACTGCCAACAAATGAAGGAAAGCATTTTACTCTAAGTTGTAGATTCAAGAAGAGGAAACATACCTTGGCCTCATTAATAATCTCCATATTGATTCACCTTCTACAAA
Source organism: Oryx dammah (assembly GCF_014754425.2). Classification (NCBI taxonomy): domain Eukaryota; kingdom Metazoa; phylum Chordata; class Mammalia; order Artiodactyla; family Bovidae; genus Oryx; species Oryx dammah. The sequence goes on along the minus strand of NW_024070186.1, from coordinate 188,613,555 downwards.
AGAGAAACTACTGTTCTCTGGAAATGTGGCGTTTATTTCCTTCAACACCTCAAGCAAACAAATTCCAAGCAGATGCTCCTCATATAAAATGTGGGTTGGGGAAGATTTGTGTTCATATTTTAATCATTCAACTTTTTTCTTTTTTTACACAGAATTAAAATAGATTGAGTTTCCCTCCATGGAAGAGAGGACATTGAGTCACTTGTTTGGCATCACATCAAGGGTAGAATAGGATGTATTCCACTCCCAGAGCCAAGTCACCAACCTTGCTGGTGAATACCCTCCCCAGCGGCCATTCCCAGTTGGCAGAGCAGGGTAGAAGAGACAGAAAAATATTAGGTATGTTTCCTATGAGCTGAAGTGCAGCCAAATAGCATACTTCCAGGGTATACTCTCGCAGCCTGGCGTTCTGAAAGATGCAATTTCTCCATTTCCAAAACTCAACAATTTTTCAGTGGCACAGCATCGTTCCAATAAAACACTGGTATTTTATTCATCTCTTCCTGAAGTACCATACTTTTATTTTGTAGGCGTCTCTAAATCACATCAATTCACAAAAGATCAATTTCTTGCTGCTATAGTCAAATCAGATGTTACATGCACACACACACACACACACACCATGGGTTTTTTTCCTTGCTTGTGCCAGTTATTCATAGATTAGAAATTTGTAGTCAGAGTCACAAAGCTCCCTGAGGCAGGGAACAGGGCTAATAAATGCAGGCTACCTATCCAACAGCCCTATCGAATCCAGACCCAGGCTGCTTCCCTCCACCCTCCTTCCCAGCTCACAGCTCAAACTGTCTCTTCTTCAGGGAATGTTGTCTCTGTTACAGGAACTCTTGCCTAGCTCATCTTTGTAATTATTATTTGTCAGAGCTTATAGAAGTGTGAAGGTGCTGATATCATCAAAACATATTTCACGAGTAACTATCTTTTATAGTTCCTGTAAAATCTTAGGGCTTCCCAGATGGCTCAGTGGTAAAGGATCCACCTGCAGTGCAGTAGACACAAGAGATGCGAGTTCCATCCCTGGATCAGAAAGATCCCCTGGAGAGGAGATGGCAGCCCACTCCAGTGTTCTTGCCTGGAGAAACTCATGGACGGAGGAGCCTGCTAGGTGGCAGTCCATGGGGTCACGAAGAGTCAGACACGACTGAGCAACTTCACTTTCACTTTTCACTTTCATGCATTGGAGAAGGCAATGGCAGCTCACTCCAGTGTTCTTGCCTGGAGAACCCCAGGGACAGCTGAGCCTGATGGGCTGCCATCTATGGGGTCGCAAGGAGTCAGACACGACTGAAGCGACTTAGCAGCAGCAGCCACAACTGCTGAAGCCTGAGCTTGCGATAGAGCCCGGGATCCGCAAGAGAAGCCCCTGCAATGAGACGCCCACGCACTGCAACAGAGTGGCCCCTTCTTACTGCAACTAGAGAAAGTCTGTGGGCAACAACAAAGACCCAGCACAAGCAAACATAATTTTTTAAATTACAAAACAGAAACAACAGACTGCAGACTGGATTTGACTCAGAGGCTATAGTTGGCCAAGTCTTATTCTATTTCATAAGATACACATCAGTCATCTAAATAAGGGGAATGCTCTCGTGCTTACAGGCCTGTGGACTGGTTGGGGTGTTTTGCTCCATGTGGCTCATTTTGGGGTCTCAACCAGAGAGGCAGTGACTACTTGGAGCATAGTCTCATTGTGAAGTTCAGAAGATCCCAAAGGAGTGAAGGAAAAAACATGAAATGGCTGTGGAACTGCCTTAATTAGACTCAGAATTGCCAAACTGTGACCTTACTCACATTGCACAAGCCCAAGCCCAAGCCCCATATCAACAGAGCAGACTATACTTACCCCTTGGAGCTGATGAGTCAGGGAGTGACTCTGAAATGATGATGGAGAGGGCTTTTAGAAGATGGAGGTGGTGACATAATTGTTAATCTCACTGAATCCTCCCATGAACATAGACATATCAAGTAAGATGGCAAATCAAAGACCTACAAATAAGATACCCCCATATGCTCCAAAAGGCAAGCAGTAGCAGCCATCAGACTTACAGAATTTAAGCCATCTTTGTGGAATGAAGCAGAAGTAGGGCAATAAAGCATTGGATGGCTCCCAGGAAGGGAGAAACTCAAAGTATCAAACAGCTACTCATTGAAAAGTACTACCCACTCCTGCCAGAGTATCACTATAACTGGGAGTTTTGTAAGATCCAATTCATGGATGCATGAAAGAAGCCTAAGGGATTTCCCTGGTGGCCCAGTGGTTAGGAATTTGCCTTCCAATGCAGGGAATACAGGTTCGGTCCCTGAAACTGAGATCCCACGCGCCACAGGGCAACCAAGCCTGCATACCACAACTAGAGAAGTGCGTGTACCACAACTACTGAGCCTGCGTGCTCAGCTAGAGAGCCCGCTCACTCTAGAGCTTGGGCTCTGCGGCTAGAAAAAGCCTGGGCACCAGGGGAAGAGCCCACACAAGGAAGACCCAGCACAGCTGAAACACAGACTTCAGAGAAGCAGCAGCCTAATAGGAGGTCTGCAGCTTCTGGAGCAACCTGAGCCCCATGAACTCTTAAACTGAACCCCTCTCCTGGGCAAAACTCCTTGTTGATGAGAAATTTCTGGGAGTAGCACCCAGTTTTGAGCAGAACAGGGATAACTAGGGTATGGGGAAAAAAAGTCCAGATAAAATTGAGGAACAGGAGAGATCTCAAAAAGAACACTATACACACACACACACATTTAGTTTCATTTGTATAAATAATAAAAGTGGTTGTAATGTCAACTCTAGTTCTGCTTTCTGGGAGGAATCACCTGATACTCCTGTCCTTGGACAGCCATAATAAATTAACACAAACTGAGTGGCTTAAACCAACAGAAATTACTGTCTCATCGTTCTGGAAGCTACAAGTCTGAAATCAAGGGTCAGCAGGTTGGGCTCCCTCCGAAGCATCCTCACTCCCTTTGCTTGGCTCCTCGCTCACCTTCCCGTGGCTCCTGGTGGTCCCCAGCGCTGCAGGAGCAACACTTCAACATCTCCCTCCATCCTCACGTGGTTTCTTCTCTCTCACTGTCTCCTCTGCCTCTGTCTCTCTCTTTTTTTTAATTTAATTTTATTTATTTTAATTGGAGGCTAATTACTTTACAATATTGTATTGGTTTTGCCATACATCAACATGAATCTGCCACGGGTGTACACGTGTTCCCTGTCCTGAAACCCCCTCCCACCTCCCTCCCCTACCATCCTCTGTGTTTCTTATGTGCCCTCTCTTCTTATAAGGATACCAGTCCTTGGATTTATGGCATGATCACCTCATCCTAACTTCATGACATCTGCAAAGACCTATTTCCACATCAGGGCACAATCACGTACCAGTGGTTATAACTTGGATATATTGTTTGGGGGTGGTGGTACACGAGTTGACCCCCTACACACTTGTATTTCCCCTAGACTGTCTCTCTGGATCTTCTTTGGGTCTTACCTTCTGAAGCTTTGAGCAATTCTACTCCCAAGTATTCACCCAAGAGAAATGAAAACATATGAGCACAAAAAGGACTCATACCAGAATGTTCTTAGCAGCCGTGTTAACTATTCATAATAGCTCCAAACTGGAAAAAAAAATCATAAGCCAAGTGTCTACTCATAACAGAGCTACTTAGCAATGCATGGCTGACAGCTTCTTCTTCTTCTATTCACCTGGATTAATCGCAGCATCACGTGGGGTAGGACATGGCACGGAAGAGCACGCTGCATTATTCTGTCTCTGTGAGGTCCAGCGACAGGGAAACTAAATCTGCTGATGGGAATCAGCGATGGGGAAAAGCATCGAGCCACAGACTAGAATGGGGATCAAGGGAAGTCACTGGCATGATGAAAACATTACCCATCTAGTTTGGGGTAGCCTATAATGATACAACTTTTTACACTGAACATTTAAGACCTGCACCTCTTGTTTAAGGTAAATTTTACCTTAATTTAAACATAAAGCCCAAGTTTCTTCAGGTTGCTTGGAGTGCTTGCTAATACCTATGTTATTTATCTCACTGGGCTTCTGAGGTGGTGCTAGTGGCAAAGAGCCTGCCTGCCAGTGCAGGAGACATAAGAGACATGAGTTCAATCCCTGGGTCAGGAGATCCCATGGAGGAGGGCATGGCAACCCACTCCACTATTCTTACCTGGAGAATCCCATGGACAGAGGAGACTGGTGGGCTAGAGTCCATAGAGTTACAAAGAGTCGGATATGACCAAGTGACTTCAGCACACACACTTTAGCAGTGCGCACATTTCTCTCTCTGACTTTATCTTTTACTTAAACTCTGGGCACATATTCAGGTCTAATTCCGGTCATGGATGTTTGCACTACAAGTGTCCGTAATTCAGTTCTCAGGTCAAATCCAAATGCTATTCTATATGCCTATTTCATGTCACTCATCAGTCTCCAGAAGTATTATACTGGTTTCTTATCTGTTTCTCTCTCTAGACTATGTATTTCTGTGAAGCAAGGATCTTTTCTGGCTTGTTTGTCACTGTATATCCAATGTCTAGTATTGACGGAATGAATCAATGAAAGAGAAAAGGAAGGAAGGAAATGAGAGAGCAGAATAGAATTTGGATTTGATCTGAGAATCACACTACAGACAGTTGTTGTGCAAACATCTGTGACTGGGACTGGGCTTCCCTGGTGGCTCAGCAGTAAAGATTTCACCTGCCAATGCAGGAGACATGTGTTCAATCCCTGGGTCAGAAAGTTCCCCTGGAGAAGGAAATGGCTGCCCACTCTGGTATTCTTGCCCGGCAAATCCCATGGACAGAGGAGGTGGGTGGGCTACAGTCCATGGGGTTGAGAAGAGTTGGACACAACTTAGTAACTAAACAATAGCAACAAAGACTAACCATGGTGAAATCAGGTACCTCGGAATCAGAAAAAAAAATATGTAGGATTTCTGGCAAATTACCTAGGCTACCTCACTCTCTGGAGATTGGCTCGTAGAGGCTGAGCCTTCTGTGAGTCTGCCTCAGCTAGGAAGCAGGTGGCTAATTCAGCTGAGCTTAGATGAAGGCTTGAGACTCTGCTCCCAGGACTCTCACCTTCCTCCCAGACCAGCAGGCTAGCCCAGGCATGTCCTTCTCATGGGCATGGCAGAGATGTCCTAGTCCAAGTACAATCATTGTTATAGCTGTTCAGCTGCTAAATTGTGTCTGACTCTTTGTGACCCCATGGACTGCAGCAAGCCAGGCCTCCCTGACCCTCACCGTCTCCCGGAGTTTGCCCAAGTTCACGTCCATTGAACAATGGACAGTGTGCAATCAGTGGACACTTTAATAAAACTTCCCCTTGTGTCATGCATGTTGACATCCTATAAGCCAGATTAAGGCTTGAAAGCCTAAACCAGAAATCAAGGAGCCAGGAATATATTCTGTCACTTTATGGGAGGAATTAGAAAGTCACATGCAAAGGGCATGGATGTAGGGCAGAGGGAAGGTGTTCCAGGGATGCAGTCTGTCATTCCCAGGTGGCTCAGTGGTAAGGCATCCACCTGCCAACGCAGAATACAAGGATTCAGTCCCACGGTAGGGAAGATCCCCTGGAGGAGGAAATGGCAACCCACTTCAGTATTCTTGCCTGGAATATTCCGTGGAGAGGAGTCTGGGGCGTTACAGTCCGTGGGGCTGCAAAGCAGCAGACACAACTTAGCGACTGAGTGCGCATGCATGCCTTTGGCCATAAGAGTGACTGTCAAATACAGTGGCTGTTTCGGTATAGGTGGCCCCTCCTTGTTTCTATGGAGACAGCTCAAGCCATGAGTATTATTAAGGATGGGTTTGAAGCAACCATTGCTACTCAGTTAGAAAGGTATTGTTGCTGCAGCTGCAGCTGCCTCCTAGTCCCCAAGGAAATGTTCTAAACATGGTAGTTTATTACTAATAAAGAAGATGGTCCCTGTGACAAGGAAAAAAGAACATAGCATTCAATTGTGAAAATAAGTGGACTTCCCAGAGAACATTGCACTGCAGGCACATACAAACCAGGACTATGAATATGGCTTCCTGGAACAACTCTGTAAAGTTAATACTGCAAACAACTTCAACTTCAAATCGTGAACACTAATGAACCACCATTGTCTATGGGCTAAACGACACATGTGGCTCATCTGTCCCCAGGGAGGTGAGACTAAAGCTTCAGACCAAGGTTCCGTCAATTGCCCAATAGTGGCAAAGAGTCTCAGCCTTGTCACCCGGCAGGTACTCTCTATCAAGGGAAAAAGAAGCCAGCTCCAGGTGAGGCTCAGACTGACAACGAGACGAGGCTCTGGGCCCTGCCAGACTATGTAGGAAGAAGCAAAGAAAGTTGGTTCTCTCCTTTGGGGAATGAGCTGTTCCAGCTCTTTATTTGTTTTGATAGCAAAGCTTTGCATGAAGTTATGTGTAAAATGTGTGGTACATAACCAAATCTTCACAGTGGCCCTGAGCTCACCAACCACGAGGGACTTGATTGAAGTAGCCAAGTGGCACATGTATCTCCTGCTAAAGTGAAGTGTTAGCCGCTCAGTCGTGTCTGACTCTTTGTGACCCCATGGACTGTAGCTCGCCAGGCTCCTCTGTCCATAGAATTTTTTAGGCAAGAATATTGGAGTGGGTAGCCATTCCCTTCTCCAGGGGATCTTTCCCCACCAGGGATCAAACCCAGGTCTCCTGCATTGCAGGCAGATTCTTCACCCTCTGAGCCACCAGGGAATTGGAGGAAGAAACCTTGTAATTGTGGTCCTTGTGTGCATGTGTGAGTGTGTTTATGGGCATGTTTCACATGCATTCCACATTTTTAAATACCTGTTCTTTAGAAAACAGACAAGGGACTCCGCTGGTAGTCCAATGGTTAAGGATCCACTCTGCAATGTGAGGGACTTGGGTTCGATCCTGGGGTGGGGAACTAAGATCTCACACATTGCAGAGCAACTAAGCCCACATACCACAACTACTGAACCTGCATGCTCCGGAGGCCACGCACCTTAACTAGAGGGTCTGTGTGCCACAATGAAAGATCCCACATGATGCAACAAAGATCCTGTGTGCAGCAATTAAGATCTTACAAAGCCAAATAAATAAATACACTTTTGTAAAAAAAAAAAAAAAGAAAAAGAAAAGAAAGCATTCTACAAGAGCTCAAGCTGGAAAGAAAGAAAAAAAGACTGATTCTGATCACATGGGCTCCTTTTCCTCCAAGGGAGGAAGAAAACTCTGTCAACAGGTCATTTGATGCTAGTAACTATACTGTGTGACTGTGTTTGTTCATCGATGTGCACCCCCAAGTTCATCTCAGCAGGATCCTGCCTTTACAACATGCTTGAGACTTCTTGCTTCCACAGCCACATGGGAAACCCAATCAGTAAACTTTAATGGGTGTCCCTGGGGTCATAAGCAGACAAGCCAGGATTCTTGTTCTGGCTTGAGTGGTCATGAGAGGCTAAGGTGGGGAAGATTCCAGAGGCTCCTTCTACTTATCTTGCCTTCCTTCTTGAGGAAGGTCATAGCTCTAGACAACAAAGAAGGCAAAAGGAATGGAGACTAGACCAAGAATTTAAAGGAACATAGGAACTTCATGGTCTCCCAACAAAAAGGGCCCCTTAACCTCATCTAGCCATTGTTGTTGTTGCCGTTCAGTCACTAAGTTGGGTTCAACTTTCTGTGACCCCATGGGAAGCAACACAGCAGGCTTCCCTGTCCTTCACTGTCTCCTGAAGCTTGCTCAAACTCATGTCCATTGAGTTGGTAATGGACATGACTCATCCAACCATCTCATCCTCTGTTGCCTTCTTCTCCTTCTGCCCTCAATTTTTCCCAGCATGAGGGTCTTTTCCAATGAGTCAGCTCTTTGCATCAGGTGGCCAAAGTATGGGAGCTTCAGCTTCATCATCTGTCCTTCCAAAGAATGTTCAGGGTTGCTTTTCTTCAGGACTGACTGGTTTGATCTCCTTGCTCTCCAAGGGACTCTCAAAGAGTTTTCTCCAGCCCCACAGTTCAAAAGCATCAATTCTTCGGCCATACAGAAGCATATTAAGTCAACTTCTGGAGTACAGAACATGCAAGGACAAAGGTGTTGCCTGTGACTTAACGGTTCTGAGCAAAGTTTGACTTCCCTAATCACTGCAATGTAGCTCTAAGAAGACCCTTCTTCTCAGTAGAGAGTGAAGGTTCTATTTGTGCTAAGATAGTCATACCCCTATTAGAGGGATTGAGATTTTTCATTTTCCTCTTCTCTTCCCCAAGCTACAATGGGTTACCATCAGTGCTCTTGGACAAGTGCCCTGAAGAAGTTTTTATTTATTTATTTTTAAGTTATTTTATGCTTCGCTGGATCTTTGTTGCTCTGCACAGTCTTGCTCTAGTGGCAGGGAGCAGGGACTACTCTCTAATTCCAGTGCTCAGGCTTCTTTGGTGGAGCTCAATAGTTGCTCGGAAGCATGTGGAATCTTCCTGGACCAGGGATTGAACCCATGTCCCGTGTGGTGGCAGGCGGATTCTTAAGCACTGGACTACTAGGGGAAGCACTAAAGAAGTTTTTGCTATTCTATCCTGATGTAGATTAAGACTTTTGTTCCTTAGAAGAGGTGAAGTGGACAGGTCTGGATGGAGTTCCAACAGTGGCTACTGTTCCCTCCTTCAGCCAAAATCATGGTGGTGGTGGGAAACCCTCAGGATGCACACCCTTCCCACCCCCACCCCCCTGCCCTGCTTTTCCCCTTCCAATATCTGGTGGAACTCTTGGAGAAAATCCTGCAGGCTGGGCTAAACTTCCTGTATCTGCAGTACCCAATGATGTCCCATTAGCAACCTAGTCCGCACTAACAATTTTTAGTAATTTGTATTCAACACACAGACAAAGGTCACTCTGTGCCATGCTGTGCCATGCCATGCTGAGTTGCTTCCATTGTGTCCAACTCTTTGAGACTCCATGGACTGTAGCTCACCAGGTTTCTCTGTCCATTGGATTCTCCAGGCAAGAATACTGAAGCGGGTTGCCAAGCCCTTTTCCAAAAGATCTATATAGTCAAAGCTCTTTCCAGTAATCATGTATAGATGTGAGAGCTGGATCATAAAGAAGGCTGAGTGCCAAAGAATTGATGCTTTCAAATGCAAATTATGGTGCTGGCGAAGACTCTTGAGAGTAAGGAGATCAAACCAGTCAACCCTAAAGGAAATCAATCCTGAATATTCATTAAAGGACTGATGCTGAAGCTGAAGCTCTAGTACTTTGGCCACCTGATACGAAAAGATGACTCATTGGGAAAGACCCTGCTGCTGGGAAAGACTAAAGGCAGAACAAGAAGAAGGCAACCGAGGATGAGATAGTTGGATAGCATCACCTACTCAATGGACATAAGTTTGACCAAATTCCAGGAGATAGTGAAGGACAGGGAAGCCTGTTGTGCTGTAGTCATGGGGTTGCAAAGAGTCAGATACTGACTGGACAACAACAAAATCAATTTCTAACTGAATCTTCTGATCCACTTATGTGACATCTGCCCAGGTAAGAAAATGCTCAGATCTTACTTCTTACTACAGACATACAACTCTCTGCAGATTTTGATTAGTTGCTTGCCCTGCTATCTTCGGTTTTATGATGAGCTTAAGAAAAAGGCAATTAATTTTAAGGGTTTTTTTTTTATGTGTACCACTTTTAAAGTCTTTATTGAATTTATTACAATACTGCTTCTATGGTTTATGTCCTAGTTTTCTGGTCATGAGGCATGTGGTATCTTAGCTCTCTGAATAGGGATTGAATGCACTACTCCTGCATTGGAAGGTGACGTCTTAACCATTGAACCACTAGGGAAGTCTGCATGAAAAGCATTTAATTTTCGATGTGTCTGGATTCTTTCTTTTGCAAGGGCGGGAGCAATGCTCTTTCCAGCTTTCTCCATCTCCAAGCTTAGTTGCTGGTATATTTGATCAATCTTCCTTCAATTTTCCCCTATTTGTGCCCAAATAGGGATTTTGTTCAGTAACAAGTGATTCTCCATTCCTCATTTCTCTTTTACCAAAACTTCTGTTGGAATTTCTACCTGCCTCCCTCAAATAGCTCACCCCATGTGATGGCAGAGTTTTGCAGGATGCTACATGCTGTGAATAGATCATAGACACTGCTGGGTCAGAAAAGCAATGCATTACCAGATTTCTCTGAGCATCTGAAATCAGCTCTTAAAATGTCAAACATCCTTTTGATGCCCCACTGCTCCCATGGGGAGCATTATAATTTTCCTCTGAGGGCATGGAATTGGTGCTATTCTTTATCCATGTAAGTCAGTGAGATATATATTAAACACCTACTATGCAGATAGGGTGGTTTTGAGCTCTGTGGAGGGCTATGGAACTTGATCTGTGTTCTTAAACTTTTGGACAAGAAAGTCCAATAATCCAGACCTCTAGCTTCATGAGTTCAAGTGCTAATGATTTTTAGGTTCTAAGATGGTCTTCCCAGGTGGCACTAGTGGTAAAGAATCATCTGCCTGCAATGCAGGAGACACAAGAGAGACTAGGGTTTGATCCCTGGGTCAGGAAGATCCCCTAGAGTAGGAAATGGCAACCTGCTCCAGTATTCTTGCCTGGAAAATTCCATGGACAGAGAAGCCTGGTGGACTACAGTCCATGGGGGTCACAAAAGGGTTGGACATGACTGAACAGCTGAGCACACAGCAGTAAGAGGGTCCCCTACTGGGAAAACTCTTAGTCCTAAAAATGTAGTCCAAACCAGAGCCCTAATATTCACCAAAGAAGTAGACAGGCTGCTTCTCATCTGCTTTTGTCTGATCTCTCCAACTTCCCAGTTATTGAGCCTATTTTACAGCAATGACTACTTGGCTTTTCAACATAGCTTTGCCCCTTAATTCTGTCTCTTACTTCCAAAACAGAAACTGATACCTACACTTCTCCTATGATGCCCTCCATACATCCAATTTCAGCTTTGCTCTAAACTCCATGTCTCTCTCTCATGCATTCTCTAGTTCCTTGGGCAGCTGGCTATCATAAGGTAACCTTCTACCATATGGTAACCTTCTACCATACTTCTCATATATGGATAGTTGCCACAACTAGAGGCCAAGATACCCCTTTTCTTGCATCCTTCTCCCCCAGGTCAGTCAAGGAGTGGTATTTGAGGCTTGGAAAGCAAAGCAAGTGAAAGGAGTGAGAATGGAGTCATGGGTATTGGTGATACAGAAATGAAATACCACTGTTGAGAGAGTGGTATTGAGGGGACCAACTCAGACTCCACAGGTAAGTCTACTAATGAGGGGACCAATGAGGGGACCAACCCAGGCTCCACAGAAAAGTCTACTAAGTGACATTGAGCAAAGGACTCAACACCTCTGAGTCTCAGCCTCATAGACTCAAATAAAGATTACATGTTTTCTACAAAGCGCTTGGCACATTGTCTGGCCCGTAAAACATACTCAGTAAATTCAAACAGCTGTTATTATTATAACTGATACTGTAAGTGGGTCGTGACCACACAGGACCAGGAAGGAGCCCAGTTCCTAACACAGTGAAGCCTTATTTCTCACAGTTGGAGAAATAAGGAAAACGTGATCCAATCCCTACCTAGCTGAGTATTAAATAGAGACTCTCGCTGCAATTAGACGTAGCCAAGGTGAGGCATTTCAATAACCTGGCCATGTCTGTTTCTGGTCTATTTCCCCTTGCCGATACAGGAGAAAGGAGAGACACTACCATTTCCTGAAACTTCCTATACACCAGCCACCATGCTAGGTATATTTAACTTTCATTCCTCTTGGTTTACCAACTGCCTTCCACTCTCCATGCCCCAACCTCCGCAGCAGTCAACGGATGGCATTGAGCATTGGTATCGTAAATGTCTTCCCAAATACTCAGTCATACAAGCAGTCAACACTACTCCCTGAGCATGTATTAATGAGGGAAGCTTCTGTGTGCATGTCGACATTCCCTCTCCAAGGGTTCCTGTGAGTCAGCTCCCAGGACTTCTGCCTTAGGGCATTACTATTGTGGTCACACACCAGCGTGATAAATAATCTGAGAACAAGCTTTCTCAGGTGCAATATTTATGGTTCAGTTTGAAGCGAAGAACAGTCAGAGGCAATGGGTAAAAACTAATTTACCGTAATGTCATCATGGATATATAGCAAATAGCTGTAAACAAGTATGTACAATATAATTAAAAATATGATAACATTATAAAATAGGATGATGGCTAGTTAGAGAGGGAGATCTATCAAGTAGGAATATGTGTATATCACTTGAAATATTGCCTCAATTACTTGGTGTCATCAGCTCAGGCTCCTCAACTCAAAAAACAATCCTTACAAGTGCCGACTTCAAATGACAAACGCTGTTTATTTCTACACTTGGTTTCCTTTCATTCCATCTGTCCACAGAAATTTTCCTGCAGTGTCTATTGAATAAATTGCTGCAAGACAAGGATAATACTCAAAATACTCTTGAACTCTACCCTGTTTCATTCCTGACTCCTCAATGGATCTCATTGTGAGAGATGAGTTAAAGAAAGTGTTAGTCGCTCAGTCATGTCTGACTCTTTGTGACCCCATGGGCTGTAGCCCACCAGGCTCTTCTGTCTATGGAATTCTCCAGGCAAGAATAATGGAGTGGGTATCCATTCTCTTCTTTCGGGGATCTTCCTGACCCAGGGATTGAGCATTGCAGACAGATCCTTCACCTTCTCAGCCACCAGGGAAGCCCTGAGTCACAGAAGCCATCCTTAAGTCTCTCAGTGTAAGACACCCAAGAACACTCATGCATGAGAGCAAGGGAGAAAAACAAAAGCAAACGGGATGGTTCATTAACAAACACAAATAACTTAGCTATACCATTTCAAGGAGGCGAACCAATTCTCTGGTTGCAAAGATGCCCAGGCAATCAATCACCAGGAGGTATGAAAACCTAGAACTTTCTCAAGATCCCACAAGGGAGGTAAAGTGGATCCCTACTGTCTGTACTGTGAATTTTCAGCCCTGTCACCCTTCTCAGTAAGGCCATGGCAGCATTTACAAAACTGACCATAAGTTATTAAAAACAAAAAACAAAAACAGCGACTCAACATTTATCTCTAGTCCTGCATCATTCTCCTTAAGCTATTTCTCATGCTTTTTTTTTTTAATTTTTATTTTTACTTTATTTTACTTTACAATACTGTATTGGTTTTGCCATACATTGACATGAATCCACCACGAGTGTACATGAGTTCCCAAACATGAACCCCCCTCCCACCTTCCACCCCATATCATCTCTTTGGATCATCCCCGTGCACCAGACCCAAGCATCCTGTATCCTGCATCGAACATAGACTGGTGATTTGTTTATTATTTCTCATGCTTGACTTCCAATTCCCTTCAACTACGAAATTTTCTGTTTTCCCATTTATATCCTGGCCTCAATGCTGAGCACTTTGCTTTGCTTTGATCAGGAGTCTTACCACTCGTTATCTAAAGCAGCTTGAGGAACTATTCCTATCTGATTCATTCAACATTTAGAACTTTCTATTATTCACTACTTTCCTCTACAACTTGCCAAAAGGTTTGCCTTGCCCTGGTTCACAAGTGTGCTTCCCCAGTGGCTCCGCTGGTAAAGACCCCACCTGCCAATGCAGGAGACACAAGAGACGCAAGTTCGATCCCTGGGTTGGGAAGATCCCTTGGAGAAGGAAATGGCAGCCCACTCCAGTACTCCTGCCTGGAGAATCCCATGGACAGAGGAGCCTGGCAGTCCATCGGGTCACAAAGAGTCAGACACGACTGAGTGCACACATACACATTATTCATTTCTTTCAAGTACAACTTGCTAAAAGGTTTGCCTTGCCCTCGTCCACAAGTAAAGACCAAGTTCCCACTGCCTACCTGGCCGGTGTGGTTTCTGAAGTTTCCTGTATTATGCCTGGTCCACCTAAGAGTCAACCTAATGGCCCTGCTAGCGTCCTTACTACACACAGATTCTGAATTAAAGCAATAAGCATTTTAACTGTCCTCACCATGACTTTCCTGGAACATTCTTTCTCTTACCTTTTACTCATTCAAATGTTACCCACACCAAAGTTCAATTCTGATTTAGCACTTTTGTAAATCTGCCCTCACTTTTCACTCCTCAACTAAGCTCTTGTTTCAATTATTGAAAGTAGCAATAAAATATAAAATAATAATTTATAATTGCTTTGTATCTACCCACAAGATTTGGGATTCCTTGAGCAGAGGGATTACACCTTATTAACATTGATCCCCCTTAGTGCTGTTAAAAAACAAGACAACAGACCCCAAATGGAGCCACTGATGGTAAGCCCCACATCACCAGACTGAGGCTTAATTATCATTTTTAATCGTTCAGACATGGAATCTTAAACCAGTCAATCAGGAAAGCCTTAATCAGCCCTAGTTAGGTCATCTGCCTGCGGGATCCCTGCATTCCCTGAAGGAAAGAAACTTTGCAATAAGCAACCTGCCTCCCACCCCCCCAACTCCAGGATAATAATTTCCTTGTTTCCATTCCCTTCTGGCTATTAAAGTCTCCTTTTTATATGTATACATATAGCTAATTCACGTCATTATACAGCAGAAACTAACACAATGTTATAAAGTAGTTATCTTCCAATTAAAAATAAAAGATTAAGGGGTTCCCTGGTGGCTCAGTGGTAAAGAAGCCACATGCCAATGCAGGAAACACAGGTTCAATCCCTGAACTGGGAAGATCTCACATGCCATGGAGCAACTAAGCCCGTGCCCTACAACTCCTGAGCCTGTGCTCTAGAACCTGGGGGAGGCAACTACTGAAGCCCAAACACCTGACAACCCATGCTCTGCAACAAGAAAGCCACTGCAATGAGAAGCCCTCACACCACAACTAGAGAGTAGCCCCTGATGGCTGCAACTTGAGAAAACCTTGTGCATAGCAATGAAGACCCATCTCAGTGAAAAATAATTAAATAAAATAAAAAATTTTTTAAGAGAAAATATAAAAAAAAAAAATAAAGTCTCCTTTTGTATAGTTCCTTGGAGCTCCTTGCTGTCTGCTGGATTAGAGGCTGCCTGATTTGAATCCATTTTTGCTCAAACAAACTCTTAAAGTTTTTAAAACACTTTATCAGTTTCTCTCTTCTGGGCTTCCTGGTGGCTCAGATGGTAAAGAATCTGCCTGCAATGCAGGAGACATGGGTTCGATCCCTGGGTCAAGAAGATTCCCCAGGAGAAGGAAATGGCAACATATTCCAGTATTCTTACCCGGAGAATTCCATGGACAGAGAAGCCTAGCAGGCTATAGTTCATTGTGTTGCAAAGAGTCGGACATAACAGAAGTGATTTAGCATGAGTGCATGCCCTCAAAAAGAAATAAAAACATTCTAAGACACACCACTCTAAATCTAGACTATAGGAAACTTTTGATCTGCATCTTAGATGAAGATGTCCTTGACATAAAAAGCAAACTGAAGATAACAAAGTTGGATGAGTGTGTCACTCTCTGTATCATTCAGGTTGCAATCCAATTCTTTGAGTAAGTAAAAACCACTATACTTGTCCTATAAATTTAGTCTTTACAAGGGCAGAAATGAGGATCTAGAAACAATTTAAATCCCATTTACCATTTTGATCAGTCCCCAAACCTCCCCTATTCATCTCAAAAGGCTTGCATATGTTATAAAAGATCTGGGCTTTGGGAACAAAGTTTCTTCTTCATAGAACTTGCATTCTTTCTCTGTGACTAGACTTTACTTGCCTTTTCATACTGTTCATGGGATTCACTTCATGGCAAATAGGTGGGGAAAAAGTAGAAATGACAGATTTTATTTTCTTGGGTTCCAAAATCACTGCAGACAGTGACTTCAGCCACAAAATTAAAAGACACTTGCTCCTTGGAAGAAAAGCTATGACAAACCTATACAGTGTATTAAAAAGCAGAGACATCCCTTTGCCAACAAAGATCCATCTAGTCAAAGCTATGGTTTTTCCAGTAGTCATGTATGGATGTGAGAGTTGGACTATAACGAAATCTGAGTGCCAAAGAATTGATGCTTTTGAACTGTGGTGCTGGAGAAGACTCTTGAGAGTCCCTTGGACAGCAAAGAGATCAAACCAGTTAATCCTAAAGGAAATCAGTCCTGAATACTCTTTGGAAAGACTGATGCTAAAGCTGAGGCTCTAATACTTTGGCCACCAGATGTGAAGAGTTGACTCACTGGAAAAGACCCTCCTGTTGGGAAAGATTAAGGGCAGGAGAAGAAGTGGGTAACAGAGGATGAGATGGTTGGATGGCATCATCAACTCAATGGACATGAGTTTGAGCAAACTCTGGGAGACAGTGAAAGACAGGGAAGCCTGGTGTGCTACAGTCCATGGGGTCACAATGAGTTGGATATGAATTAGTGACTGAACAACAATAACAAGACATTTCTTGGAACCAAGGTACCTTTTATCAAAAAAAAAAAAAGAAAAAGAAAAAAGGGAAGGTTATCTTGAAAATTATGCCTGTGAAAAATTTTAAGTCTCTTCCACAAATATTAGTGAAAAGCTTGAACCATCTGCCATCTGAGCAGATAACTTCCATCTGCCAGAAACACAATTTGGATCCAACTGTTCTTTTATAAACTAGTGAGTTTTACATTATCATACCTATCTCATGGATAAAATTTGAAAATGAAAGCTATAATATCTCTGCATCTGTCTGTATGTTTTTGTATACTTTTGTATGTATGTTATGAATGTATAACATTTTTCTATGTCCAGATGTTATTGCCAAATTAATTCATAAAAGAGCTCTATTTAATTGGCTTAAAGAAAATATAAGTGCTTATCAAAGTAATTGTTCTCTCAGAAAATAGAAACTAACCCAAATGTTTTTCAGATTTACATGATCTAGGATAATCTTCAGTAAATAAAAGCTAGTATAAGTTTGTTGGTTTAATTAAAATAGGCATGTCTTCAAGGCTAGCAGCATTAAATTTAGTGCAGACATGCAACTTTTATTCCACTAGGATTTTCTTTATTCTACTAAGATTTTCTAGTCAAATGACTTATCTCTGTTACTAAATTTGTCAGCAGGAAAAATAACTTTTTAAGATGATGGTTAGATGTTTAATGTCTTGTGAAATATTCATGAATAATCTAAACATGATTGCTTTTAACAAGTAAGTTAAACAGATGTAGGACAAATAAAAATTTATAAGTAAACTTTTGAAAAGTGATGAGGTTTTACAAGACATAGTTTTTAAAATCCTTTGGTAACTTGAAACCTTAGAGTTTGCTGAGTTAAGTTAATGGTGGAAATTAATTGACTATCCAGGTCATTTCCAAATAAGGTAAAATACTGAAACATTAAATCAATCAACATAGGTTTTACCTAATTCTTCTCACTATTACAGAAAAAAGCTAAAGATTGGGTTTCGCAGTAAATGTATTCTGTGCCACTTTGAAAAACCCACCATGAGGAAGAATATACTTTAAAAAATTATGAAATCAATAAATTTATCAGTCCACAGAAGGCTAGTGTAATATTCTTAGGTTTCACTAGGAATTAAAGATTCTAAGGGTTAAGATTTCTAATCTTTAAAATTAAGATTTGTAAGGAGAAGACTCTTGAGAGTCCCTTGGACTGCAAGGAGATCCAACCAGTCCATTCTGAAGGAGATCAACCCTGGGATTTCTTTGGAAGGAATGATGCTAAAGCTGAAACTCCAGTACTTTGGCCACCTCATGCGAAGAGTTGACTCATTGGAAAAGACTCTGATACTGGGAGGGATTGGGGGCAGGAGGAGAAGGGGACGACAGAGGATGAGATGGCTGGCTGGATGGCATCACTGACTCTATGGATGTGAGTCTGAGTGAACTCCGGGAGATGGTGATGGACAGGGAGGCCTGGCGTGCTGCAGTTCATGGGGTCGCAAAGAGTCGGACACAACTGAGCGACTGAACTGAACTGAACTGAACTGAACTGAATCTTTAATTACATTGTATGTCACCAGATGTGAAGAGTTGACTCACTGGAAAAGACCCTCCTGTTGGGAAAGAAAAAATTGTAAGGATGAAAAGAAACAACTGAGAGAAAAGCAGGAAAGAAAAGTAAGATGATTGCTTATTCCAGAATGAGAAAGAGGAAACAAAGATAGAACAAAATCTGCATGAATGCCAAGACGTTGTGGAAGTTTTGTGAAAAAGGAATCTTGGGAACGAAATTTTATGTGTGGTCAAACTGGCTCTTTTAAAAAGAGAAAATAAGTCTTGGGCTTGTTAGCCTGTAATAGCTTCCCAGATGACACAGTGGTAAAGAATCTGCCTGCCAATTGAAGAGACGAAAGAGACATGGGTTTGATCCCTGGGTTGGGAAGATCCCCTCGAGAAGGAAATGGCTACCTGCTCCAGTATTCTTGCCTGGAGAATCCCATGGACAGAGAAGCCTGGCAGGAGTCCGTGGGGTTGGAAAGAGTCAGACACAACTAAGCACGTACGCATGCAGTCTTCACAACAACATTCTGAGGGTTATTATTCAACTTTTAGAAAAAGAGACTGAGACACTAAGAGGTTAGGCAACTTGCCTAAGTTTATATAGCCATTAAGTAGCTATTAATACATTGCTTGTCATCATAAATGTGTTTTGTAATCTAGAGAAAAGAATTAAACCGAAGAACATAAAGTATATTTAAAGGAATGATTCAAGGAAAACTTTGAGAAACAAAAGCTTTGAGAACTTATGAATGGAAAATATACACTGTGTCCCAGGAAAAACTTGCTAGAGAATCAATATTACTAAGATAATAAAGTTACTAGGCTTCAAAGAAAAAGAAAACAGATAAAAGCAAAACAGTTTTAAAAATATATGTATTAAATTTTATAAAGAGAGAAAAATTAGATGGCCTCTCATCACTTTATACCAAGGTTCATCACTAGAAAACACTTGAGAAATATCAATAGAATTTAACTTAAGAATGTCATACCCATCAAGTGACACAAACTCAAGCTGATCAAAGTCATCTGCCCTCAGATCCACTCTCCGTCTGCAATGGTGTGCAGGTTGGGAAATGGCACCCTGTGTCTTCAGGCTGACTCCAGACTCTCAGCCCATCGTGTCCTTCACTGGCTTCCTTTGCTGCTATGATCTTTGCTGCTACTTTCAAAGACGTGGCTCCAGCAGCTTCATCACTAGAAGCAATGTGCTCTTCACATTTTAGTGTCCTGGACAGGGGTGTTATCCTCTGTCCTGGGGACCTCGCTGCTGGTGTCCGGCTGGGCGTGGCCAGAGTCGGGGCTGCAGCCTGGCTTGAGGCTGGCCCCTTCATCTTGCTTTTCCTCGCTGGTCCCCTGCTCTGGGCTGTGGCCGCCTGCCCCTCCTCCAGGAGGGGGTTGAGGGGGCTCCTCCTCCGCGGCTCCCTCCTCCAGCCCCTTTGCCCAATTTGCTGTTTTGACAACTCCCAGGGATACTGGTCAACCTGTGGGGCCCAGATCCACACCCATTTATCCCTACAGCTGACCTCAGAACTGGACTGGCATTTAGCTAATCAGATTGTGTTTATATAAAGTGATAGCCTTTTTATCATTCCTAAGTTTTCACAGTTCTCAAATGTAAGTAAAAACTCATTTCAGGTGGCTAGAATCAAAGTACTGTCACTGGAAATATACATCCTGTAAGTTACAGAAGACCTGAAATTGCATGGAGACCCTGAAACAACCTTTCAGCTTGGTCCAAATTTGACTGGTCAACCAATTTTGAAAACACTGGACTAGAAGAGATAATTATTGAAACATTTAAAAATATATGTCTGTTCCAGGGACAGGAGCTTTGAAAGTGAAAGCAAAGTCACTTAGTCGTGTCAGACTCTTTGTGACCCCATGGACTGTAGCCTATGAGGTTCCTCCATCCATGGAATTTTCCAGGATTTTCCTTCTCCAGGGAATCTTCCTGACCCAGGTATTGAAACCAGGTCTCCAGCATTGCAAGCAGACGATTTTACTGTCTGAGCCACCAGGGAAGCTCCCCATCTGGAGCTATCCCATCTGGTAATTTACCAGGAGATTCCCCATCTGGTAATTCTCTAGTTAGGAATTTTCAGCTCATCTCCTTTTTCCAGGGGACAAGAGGCAGAGGCAGGCAGCAACTCCTTTGGGGAGGCAGAATGCCAAGAGGTTTCACAGGTCTGCACTTCATTTCCTCTTCCTGAAAGCAGAACAGTGATACCTGAGCAGTGCCTGCCCTCTGGTTTATACTGGGAAGATGAAGTTTGTGCTTCCAGAAGGGGAGCCCCAAGCATGAATTAGATATCTCCTGGGAAGTGCACTGGGCATCATGATGTGCAACCTACATAATAAGGACATCCTTCCCTGACTTGAATGGAAACCCAGGGTCTCCTCCCCGACTCAGGAGGGATGGAGTAGGTCGTTGGTCTGTTCTCCCTGAATAGCTCTTGCTTTAACGTTCTGTTGAGAGAGTGCAGGAAGCTTCGCTAGGAACAGGGGGCCTGACTACCCCTTTCTTAACATACTCTCTCCCCCGCTTCACACACTCCTGCTGAAAGATGCTCATCCAAATAAATTTTAATCTTTAAAAAAAAAAAAAAAAAGAATGTCATACCCAACTAACCTGTCACTCAAGTACACAAACACAAACATTTTGATCCTCCAGGAGCTTAGGTAATACATTCCGCATGAGCCTTTCTTGAATAAGCTACCAAATAAACTTCAGCCAAGAAGTGAGTAGTGAAGAAATGTTAGCAAAAACACTGGAATTGAATCCAGTTTTCAACAGAATTGAGCATAAAACAATGGGAAATGTTATAAATAATGACAACTTAGAAAGCATATAATCAGCCAAAATAAAAGCAAAAAGGAGACATCAGTTGAAAGGTAATACTGTTACCCTGGTTTCTTCATCTTTTATGTTGGGGGATCAAAAGATGTTTTCTAAAACTGATCAGTATGGACATGGGGAGAGGGGAAGAGAGGGTGGACACTTACATTACCATGTGTAAAATAGATAGCCAGGGAATTTGCTGTATGGCTCAGGAAACTCAAACAGGGGCTCTGTATCAACCTAGAGGGTTGGGATGGGGAGGGAGGTTCAAAAGGGAGAGGATATATGTATACCTATGGCTGATTCATGTTGAGGTTTGACAGAAAACAGCAAAATTCTGTAAAGTAATCATCCTTCAATAAAAACTAAATTAATTTAAAAAAAGAATGCTTTAACGTAAAACAAATAATAACAAAGTCAGAAAAGAAAACACATTTTGGGTTAGTTTCTTTTTTCAGTATTTTCAGTATTTTTCTATTGGGATAAAGTTGTATTTAGATAAAGTCAAAACGTAAAGAGGCTATATCTATGTATCTGTTTATCTGGAGATAAACAGAGAGATAAATTTGTACCAGTCATTCTGGTGGAGTCCTGGGGATACTTCTTACTGATTCTTATTGAAGCCAGAGGGTCGAAATAGAAATGCCCTCGTATTTAAAGCTATGGGCAGGCTAGGTAGGGTGTAGGAGACAGGCGTAGGGTTGGAATAGGGATAAAAAGGAGATTGCAAACAACAAAGATGGAGATGTAACAAAATAATGAATGGATGAGCACTTTAGAGAAATTTAAATAGAATATGAACAACTAAGGTAGATTTATACACAATTTAAGCATTACTTTAAAGTTTAGAGACCTCCCTGGTGGTCCAGTGGCTTAAGACTGTGTGGTCCCAATGCAGGCTTCAGCAATACGTGAACCGTGAACTTCCTGATGTTCAAGCTGGTTTTAGAAAAGGCAGAGGAACCAGAGATCAAATTGCCAACATCTGCTGGATTATGGAAAAAGCAAGAGAGTTCCAGAAAAACATCTATTTCTGCTTTATTGACTATGCCAAAGCCTTTGACTGTGTGGATCACAATAAACTGTGGGAAATTCTGAAAGAGATGGGAATACCAGACCACCTAACCTGCCTCTTGAGAAATCTGTATGCAGGTCAGGAAGCAACAGTTAACAACAGACTAGTTCCAAATAGGAAAATGAGTATGTCAAGGCTGTATATTGTCACCCTGCTTCTTTAACTTATATGCAGAGTACATCATGAGAAACACTGGATTGGAAGAAACACAAGCTGGAATCAAGATTGCCGGGAGAAATATCAATAACCTCAGATATGCAGATGACACCACCCTTATGGCAGAAAGTGAAAAGGAACTAAAAAGCCTCTTGATGAAAGTGAAAGTGGAGAGCAAAAAAGTTGGCCTAAAGCTCAGCATTCAGAAAACGAAGATCATGGCATCCGGTCCCATCACTTCATGGGAAATAGATGGGGAAACAGTGGAAACAGTGTCAGACTTTATTTTGGGGGGGGCTCCAAAATCACTGCAGATGGTGATTGCAGCTATGAAATTAGAAGATGCTTACTCCTTGGAAGAAAAGTTATGACCAACCTAGATAGTATATTCAAAAGCAGAGACATTACTTTGCTGACTAAGGTCCATCTAGTCAAGGCTATGGTTTTTCTTGTGGTCATGTATGGATGTGAGAGTTGGACTGTGAAGAAGGCTGAGCGCCGAAGAATTGATGCTTTTGAAGTGTGGTGTTGGAGAAGACTCTTGAGAGTCCCTTGGACTGCAAGGAGATCCAACCAGTCCATTCTGAAGGAGATCAACCCTGGGATTTCTTTGGAAGGAATGATGCTAAAGCTGAAACTCCAGCACTTTGGCCACCTCATGCGAAGAGTTGACTCATTAGAAAAGACTCTGATGCTGGGAGGGATTGGGGGCAGGAGGAGAAGGGGATGACCCAGGATGAGATGGCTGGATGGCATCACTGACTCGATGGACGTGAGTCTGAGTGAACTCCAGGAGATGGTGATGGACAGGGAGGCCTGGCGTGCTGCGATTCATGGGGTCGCAAAGAGTCGGACACGACTGAGCAACTGAACCGAACCGAACTGAATGCAGAGTGCCCAGGTCAAATATCTGGTCAGAGAACTAGATCCTGAAAGCTGCAACTAAGGAGGCCACAGTGAAAATTAAAGATCCCACATGTTGCAACTAAGACCCAGCACAACCAAAGTAACTAACTAAATAAATATTTTTTAAAAAATAAAGTTTAAAAATTTTTGCTCCAAACTTCCCCTCCTGTTCTAAGAGCTACCTAATCACCTTCCAGCAACATCCTATCTATGTTTCATGGTTCAACTGAATCCTGTCCCCTCTAAGAAGCCTTGATCTGCTTGACTACAAGTGAAGTCTACACTGCCTCCATTTTATTATGGCTATGCTGCTGTCTCTAACCTGCCCAAACTCAAGGGGCCACTGGTTTACACCCACTCTTGACAACACATTCTAATCCTTTCAGCCTATATTCATGCAATCCATCAGCCTGCAGATGCTTTTGAAGAGAGAGGTACAGATGCTGAGTATCTGCTGTGAGGACTGAGAGAGGCAGTTGAGTAGACACTGAGAAAGATGTGGAATAACATTCACACCTCGGCTGAGGTTGAAGGCAATACATATTTAGACATGAGCAGCTGTGGTTGTGGGTAAAGAGGGTCACACTTGGATCTAATTGGCTTTGGTCGCCTACTGACCTGCTTTTGAATTCTGGCTCTGTCACTTCCTACCAGTTGCAGGTCACAGACTCAGGTGCACAAGCTACAGCGTTCTATATTTCTATGTCTTCTCGGATTCCCAGGGCAGTGTCTGTGTTCTGAAGGGCTTCCTTGGTACCAAGGTGTCAGCAGACAGCCCAGGCTGGCAGGAAAGGGTTGGGCTCTGCTCCTGGGTGAGTCTATCTGTCCTGACTGGCATCCCATTAAAGAGTCCTTGTTTCTGGACTTCCTTGGTGGTCCAGTGCTTCTGCCAGTGCAGAGGATACCAGTTCGATCTCTGGTTGGGGAAGATTCCACATGCCGCAGGGCAACTAAGCCCACGTGTGATACCTACTGAGCCCGCGAGGTGCAACTACTGAAGCCCACAGGCCCAAGAACCTGTGCCCCACAACAAGAGAAGCCACCACAGTGAGAAATGCACACTCAGCAGCTAGAGAGTAGCCCCACTCACCGCAACAAGAGAAAGCCCATGGGCAGCAGCAAAGACCCAGCACAGCCAAATAAATAAATAAATAAAAAGAAACTTTGTTTCTGCATGGTCTTCTGTCTAATCCACAGGCAAGCCTGTGTCAGGCCAGTCTGCCTAAGACCTCTTCTCCCAAGTCCACCCTGAGTCCTGGGACGTCCTCAGAGTCCATCAAAGGCGATCCAGGTCCTTTGCTTCCAGATCCCCTTGAACTGTCCATGTTTTCCTATTGCTGCCACCGAGGGCTCAGCTCCAGGGAGAGAAGGGCACTGATCAACGTCAGGCTCTCCACTCTCAGTGCCCACTCTTCCTTCCCGCCTTCTCTTCCCTCTTCTTGGGAATACATTTGAGTCTTGGTTTCGAAGGGAGGGAGTGGCTGATTGTGAGTGCTCATGAGGATCAGAGTACATCTGGGGCTCTCATCCTAGGCTTTTGAGACTTAAAAGTAAATAGTTGAGTGATACTTTCAGTAGTTGAGTGATACCCACTGTGCCATCCCTTTTCAGAGCAAATACCACTATTTTAGCTGACTGAGTGGTGGGGAGGGTCCCCAAGATCACTCCCAAACTCAATGATTTGCAATAGGAATCTTCATATATTCATAGTCATGGCTGTGATGTGTTAAAATAAAAGGATACGTACAAAGCAAAACGGGCCTGGTGCCAAGTCCAGGAAAATCAAGTGCAAGTATCCAAGAATCTTTTCCCAGGGGAGTCACACAAGCTGTGCTTCATCCCCCAACAATGAGTCACAAATACACACGTGAAGTGCTGTCTACCAGGGAAGCCTGTTAGAGAATCAGTGCTGGAGGATTTTGTTGGGGGCTGGTCAGGCAGGCACCCTCTGCCTCACATGCCCCCAAATCCCGGACTCCCAGAAAGAAAGCACGTGTTTGGTATAAACCATGTTGCTCATCTGAACAGTTTAGACACAGTGAGACCACTCTTTTTTGGCAAAAGTGGTGGGAACCTCCCCAAATCCAAGTTACCAGACCAGTAGCCAAGGGCCAAGCCTTGTGAGTAGGCTGGGAGGAAAACCAGGGGATAAACCTGAGTTGATATTTCAAAATATTATCCTGCCAAATATTTATTCCTTCCAGTTTATGGGTAAGCAAACAGAAGCTAGAAGTTAAGCAACTGCTGAAAACAAACAAACAAGAAAAGCAGTAAAGCTTGGATTTAAAATTCCTAATTGCTCAGCATCCCTACTCCCAGGCCATGGCCCTTATCTTTTTACTCTTACATCTCATCCTGCATCAACTTTATTACCTTGTACGTTAACCACTCTTTTACATCACCTTCATCATTTTCTATAGATAACACACTGAATGACTTGACTGTTCCTTTCAACCTTCTTTCTGTCCCCTTCCACTCCACCACCCAAGGGAGGTAGTTGTGTCTTTCTGTGTCATCCTAATAACCCAAGTAGATCAGCCAGAGCATTTGTGAAAGGAAGAAGTTCAAGATTGGAAACACAGTACCTTTGAGAGCACCGAGGACACGGAAGAGCATCCCTGGGTGTCGTCAGGGCCCGGTGACAGCAGGTGATATTACTTTCTCCACCTGACCCAGCGTTCAATTCAGTCCCTTCAACCCTGGTCCATCTCCTCGTATGTGGGGCTCAGCAAAACTATCCATTAAGTCATCTGTTTCTTTGAGAGTCTCTTTTCCTTAACTGAGAGAAGCACCCCAAATGTATAGGCATTGATCAGCAGCTGCCTGCATCCATGACAGGAGCGAAAGAGAAGAGAACCTGAAAGAAAAAAAAAAAGGAAAGAATTATTAAAAGACTCCTATAGGGACTTCTCGGGTAGGCCACTGGTTAAGACGTCATCTTCCAATGCATGTGGGACAGGTTCAGTACTTGGCTGGGGAGCTAAGATGCCACACGCCAAAACATAAAGCATACCAAAACATAAAGCACAACCAAAACAGGAAACAGAAGCAACATTCTAGCAAATTCAGTAAAGACTTTACAAATGGTCCATATCAAAAAAAATCTTTTTAAAAAGACCTCTCCCGTAAATCATGAGCTGCACGTGATTACTCCTCTGGCTTCACTGGGCCAGGCACTGCCCTCTGGCATCCTGTGTTCACACCCTGCATTTCCGAGGGACCATCACCTGTCTGGATTCCTGAACTGGTGTAACAGACAGGGACCTTGGTTTCTCGTGGTTTGCCTTCTCAAATGGTAGGCAGTCACACACAGTGACAAGTGACTGGAAGAAAAGGTAACCAGCAGATTTAAAGGAGACATCAGTAATGTATATAGAAATGCATATAGCGTGTACCCAGGAGAGGGAGCAAATTGTTGGCTGGAGAATTTGCTTTTTAATTAAACAGGTAATGTATGCCTGCATTTAGTCCTATAAATGAAAATGTATTCACCACAGAGGCATGAATCCTATTAGGCCCTCCTGTACATAAACTGTATGGGTGATTACCACTGATTACTGTACTATTAGAGACTTGTGCGTGGAGTGGCTTGATTGGAGCATGCCTGGCTCCTGAAAGGGCTCCCATGTGCTTTGCCTGAATCGTGGGGAAGCAGCAGGGCTTCAGATTGCCTGGCAATTCAACCATGGGATTTCGTACTTGTGGGTTGAGGGATGAAAATGTACATCATTGAAAGGAATGCTTTCTTTGTGCTTGCTTGATTTTATGTGGAGACGTCCCTGGTGGTCCAGTGATTAAGACTTTGTCTTTCAGTGAAGGAGGTGCAAGTTCAATCCCTGTTTGGGAAGCTAAGATCCCACATGCTTGTGGCCAAAAAGACAAAATATAAAACAAAAGCAATATTGTAATAAATTCAATAAAAACTTTAAAAATGGTCTACGTAAAAAAAAAAAAAAAAATTCTGTTTTGGTTTTTTGGCCACAAGGCACGTGGAGCCTTAGCTCCTTGAACAGGGATTGAAACCCAACCCCTGTACTGAAAATTGAAAGTCATGTTCGACTATTTGCAACCCCATGGACTATATAGTCTATGGAATTCTCCAGGCCAGAATACTGGAGTGGGTAGTTGTTCCCTTCTCCAGGGATATTCCCAACCCAGGGATCAAACCCAGGTCTCCTGCACTGTGGGAGAATTCTTTACCAGCTGAGCCACCAGGGAAGCCCAAGAATACTGGAATGGGTAGCGTATCCCTTCTCCAGCAGATCTTCTTGACCTAGGAATCAAACCTATGTCTCCTGTGCTGCAGGCAGATTCCTTACCAGCTACCAGGGAAGCTCTTGCATTGAAAGGCAAAGTCTAAAGCACTGGTGGTGGTGGTGGTGGTGATGTAACTCGCTAAACCAAGTTGTGTCCAGCTCTTTTGCGACCCCATGGACTGTAGCCCACCAGGCTCCTCAGTCCATGGGGTTCACCAGGCAAGAATACTGGAATGTCTGTTTCTCCATTGTTGCCCTGTAAGTAAATTCTTCAGTACCACTTTTCTAGATTCTGTATATATGTGTTGCTGCTGCTGCTGCTGCTAAGTCACTTCAGTCGTGTCCAACTCTGTGCGATCCCATAAACGGCAGCCCACCAGGCTCCCCCGTCCCTGGGATTCTCCAGGCAAGAACACAGGAGTGGGTTGCCATTTCCTTCTCCAATGCATGAAAGTGAAAAGTGAAAGTTAAGTCACTCAGTCTTGTCTGACTCTTAGCGACCCCATGGACTGCAGCCCACCAGGCTCCTCCATCCATGGGGTTTTCCAGGCAAGAGTACTAGAGTGGGGTGCCATTGCCTTCTCCAATATATGTGTTAGAACACAGTATTTATCTTTCTCTTTCTGACTCATTTCACTCTGTATAATAGGTTCTAGATTCATCCACCTCATTAGAACTGACTCAAATGTGTTCCTTTTTACGGCTGAGTAATATTTCATTGTGTATATATACCACAACTTCTTTATCCATTCATCTGTCAGCTTATGGACATGGGGAGAGGGAGGAGAGGGTGAGATGTATGGAAAGAGTAACATGGACACATACATTACCATATGTAAAATAGCCAACAGGAATTTGCTGTATGGCTCAGAAAACTCAAACAGGGGCTCTAGAGGGGTGGGATGGGGAGGGAGATGGGAGTGAGTTTCAAAAGGGAGGGGATATATGTATACCTATGGCTGATTCATGTTGAGGTTTGACAGAAAACAGCAAAATTCTGTAAAGCAATTATCCTTCAACAAAAAATAAATTAATTAAAAAAAAAATACTGGGATGGGTTTCCATTTCCTCCTCTAGGGAATCCTCCCGACCCAGGGATCAAACCCAAGTCTCTTGCATCTCTGCATTGCAGGCAGATTCTTTACCACTGGATGGTCAGAAAATTCCCTGGAATAATTTCTTTACTTGGGTCAGAGAAAGGGAAAAGACGTCTGTAGTGTCAAGGAGGCTTCAGGAGCCTCTTACCCTGAGCTCAGAGCCTGTGTGTGGACCCACCTGGCAGGTACCTGCCCAGATCATGAGCAACGCCTTCCCAGTGGACTCAGAGATGGGTCACTTTTGTTCTGCATCATTCAGAAAAATAACATCTGCAGCCCAAGATATTCCCACTGGAGATTTGCATCTCTTTTTAGAAATCACAAATGGAGGTAGACCAGGGAAATTAGCTAAGGTCACCCGGGCTTTCACCACCACACCTCTCCTTCCTGTAGACGGGCTCTGTAAGCTACCTCTGACCACATCTTTTTCTTCCAGCTCATTCAGTCCCTCTTTGCTCTTCCTCTGACATGGGTTCTGCTCTCCAATGCTCATGTTTCCTTCCATCCAAAACACGTGTGCTGCTCCTACATTCATAGCGGCACTGTTTGCAAGAGCCAAGACATAGAAACCACTTAAATGTCCACTGACAAATGAATGGGTAAAGAAGATGCGGTACATACAGTACATATATACAATGGAATACTACTCAGCCATAAAAAATGAATTAATGCCATTTGCAGCAACATAGATGTGAGATTATCTAGATTAAACCTAGAGATTACCATATTAAGTGAAGTAAGTCAGAAAGACCAATACCATATGATATCATTTATATGTGGAATCTAAAATAGGATGCAAATGAACTTATCCGCAAAACAGAAACAGACTCACAGACACAGAGAATAGACTTGTGGTAGCAAAGGGGGAGGGGAGTAGGGGAGAGCTGGCGCTGGAGCTTGGAATTAGCAGATGTGAACATATACAGGATGGATAAACAACGAGGTCCTGCCATGCAGCCCTGGGAACTATATTCAATATCCTGTGATAAATCATAATGGGAAAGAAGTTTTGTACACCTGTGGTGGATTCATGTCAATCTATGCCAAAACCAATACAGAATTGTAAAGTAAAAATTAAAAATAAATAAATTAATTAATTTAAAAAAAATAATAAAAGAATGTATAAAAGTGAAAGTGAAACTGTTAGTCGTTCCGTTATGTCCGACTCTTTGCGACCCCCATGGACTGTAGCCCACTAGGCTCTGCTGTTCATGGAATTCTCCAGGCTTTCTCCAGACAGCCATTCCTGTCTCCAGGGGATCTTTCCAACCCAGGGATCAAACCTGGGTCTCCTGCATTGCAGGCAGATTCTTTACTGTTTGAGTCACTGGGGAATATATGCCTGTATATGCATACGTGCTAAGTCACTTAGGTTGTTTCTGACTCAGTGACATCATGGACTGTAACCTTCCAGGCTCCTCTGTCCATGGGATTCTCCAGGCAAGAAGACTGGAGTGGGTTGCCATGCCCTCCTTCAGATATATATATATATATATATATCTGTGTGTGTATGTATACATATATTCATATGATCACTTTTCTATGCAACAGAAATTAACATTGTAAATCAACTCTACTACAATAAAAAAAATAAATTGAAAAAAATCTGTGTGCTACACAGAAGGCCACACATTCATATGAAATAATCAGGATACACAAACGTATAGTGTCTCTGTCAGCTCAGCCCACTATAACAGAAAACCTTAGGGCTGGCAGCTTTGACAACAAAAGCATATGTCGCAATTCTGGAGGCTAAGTCCAAGACAAGGCGCTAGCCGATTCCATGTCCGATGAGAACTCACTTCCTAGCTTGTAGATAGCTAGCTGCCTTCTTGCTGTGTCCTCTCATGGCCAAGATATCGGAGAGCTCTCTTCTTTTTCTCATCTTATAAGGATACTACCTCCATTACCGGGGCATGATCCTCAGGTCCGTAGAATTCTCCAGGCAAGAATACTGGAGTGGGTAGCCATTCCCTTCTCCAGGGGATCTTCCTGACCCAAGGATCAAACCCAGGTCTCCTCCATTGTAGGCAGATTTTTAACCATCTGAGCCCCCTGGAAAGTCCCTCATGACCGTTATCTAAGCTGAATTTTAGCCTAAAGGCCCCACCTCCTAACATCATCCCTTTGAGGGTTGGGGTTTCAGCCTATACATTTTAGGAGGGCACAAAAAAACAATCCACAGCAGAGAGAGACAAAGCAATTTAGTTGTGGCTAGGAACTGGGGGAAGGATTAGGAACTTTTTAAGGGGTAAAAAGTTTCCTCTGGGGGTAAAAGTAACCTTCTGGAAAAAATTAGAGACAAAATTTGTATATCATGGTGACTGTACTTAATGCTATGGAATCATATACTTAAAATGATTAAAACAGTAAATTCTGTTATGTGTGTTTTACCATTACCACCACCTTAAAAGGGCTGTCCTGGTGGCTCAATTGATAAGAAATCTGCCTGCAGTGTAGGAGACCCTGATTTGATCCCTGAGTCTGGAAGATCCCCTGGAGGAGGGAATGGCTACCCACTCCAATATTCTTGCCCAGAGAATTCCATGTATGGAGGAGCCTGGTGGGCTATAGTTCATGGGGTCACAAAGAGTTGGACACAGCTGAGCCATTTACACTTTCACCACCACAAAACCACTTGTGTTGATATGGGGTTGTGTGT
Source organism: Oryx dammah (assembly GCF_014754425.2). NCBI lineage: Eukaryota > Metazoa > Chordata > Mammalia > Artiodactyla > Bovidae > Oryx > Oryx dammah. Next base: position 188,582,585 of record NW_024070186.1, on the reverse strand, counting down.
GTATGCAAGCTAAATTGCTTCAGTCATGTTTGACTCTTTGCAACCCTATGGACTGTAGCTCGCCAGGCTCCTCTATTCGTGAGATTTTCCAGGCAAGAATGCTAGATTGGGTTGCCATGCCCTCCTCCAGGGGATCTTCCCAACCCAAGGACTGAACCTGAGTCTCTTAAGTTTCCTGCATTGGTAGGCAGTTTCTTTACCATAAGTGCCAGCTGGGAAGCCCAATATGAGGTTAGTTCACATGATTGGGAAAAAAAAAAATTAGGATTTAGCCCTGAGTGGTTGATAATACCACGCTTTTAATCAAGTGTGTCAAAGCCTGAAGTCAAAGGAAAAATTAGCAGTAGAAATTTCACAAGCATTAGAATCTAGAGTCCAGAGTATGTTTTGTTTTTGACCTTCAATTACACCATCACACCACTGTCACTGTACCACTGCAGAGGGCCACTATTTTGTTTGTGTATAAATTATATGAGAGTATTTCCCCCTCCCTCTCTCTCTCTAATTTCTGAGTTGGTAGGAAGGGAATTTTATGGGCATTTATTGCTGGCTAATTCAACAAAAATCAGTCTTTCTTATAAAATATTTGTTTATTTATTTTTGCTACACTGGGTCTTGGCTCTGGCACACAGGATCTTTAGTTGTGGCATATGAACTCTTAGTTGCCCAATGTGGGGTCTAGTTCCCTGACTAGGGATCAAACCCAGGTCACCTGCATTGGGAGCACTGGATCACCAGGGAAGTCCCAACAGTCAGTCTTAAAGGCCCTGACCTTTCCTCTGAATCACTAAATCAAGGGTCTGTCTCCATCCCGCCAGGGACACTTGCTCCATTTCCCTTGGACTGAAACAAAGCCCATTATACACAGACACCCATTCTCTTTCCTCTCTCCCCAGAGTCTCGTTCCTTCCCCAGCAGCCCCATCCCTACCTATGCCCACCTTCCGAATCTGTCAGAGCATAATTCTCAAATCATTACAAACACGATTTTCATACAGACAGATAATGAATATATGTCAGAGTTTTATTTAATTCTTTACTGAGGAAGCCAGCAGAGTGACAGGACTGATTTGATGGAATATGAGAAATTAGGATTTGTACAAACCATGGGCAAGCGAGGGCTGAAATACGAATGACAGCTTAGGTACCAAACTAGTTAATGTCCTTCGGGGTAATAAAACATTTGGGCTTATTTCCTCCTTTTCCAAGAAAAAAAAAAAAAGGAAAATCAATATGCCTCACCAGTTTTCCACAAATTGGCCTCTAACTGAATAAGACTATGAAATACCTGGGTCTTATCAGTTATTGATCAAATCCAGTTACAAACCCAAGAGAGTCAGATAACCCTCATTGTGGACATATTAGAAAAGTGTCCCAAGATAGTGTGCAAAGGTCAGAATATCCAGCTTTTTTGCCTGATTTCCACGTTTTGTGTTTTTTTGAAAAAAGCTTTACTAGAATTGACTTTTTTTTTTTTTTTTTTGATTTGCCATCCTGACTCAACCACAGTCCCCAGCTACAATCAAACCCTAATCTAAGTGTTGCTAATCAGCTGACTTGATGTAAGGGAGGTTATTTTGGATAATTTGGATGGAGCCTGAGTCAATCCATTGGAAGGATGTAAATACAGGATTGGGGCTTTCCCAGGAGAGAAAAAATTCCTCCTGTGGACTACAGTTTCAGCCTGTCCATGACTTTCCCTCCCTGGTGGCATGTATGTCTAATGGATTTGGGACTTGGCCAGCCCCCACAATCACGTACGCCCATTTCTTGCAATAAGTTAATTAAAATATATCCTCCCTACTGGTTATGTTTCTTTGGCTGAATCCTGGCTGATACATTTTGACGTGCATGTGATGTAAACTATTGTTCTAAAAGCAAATTCCCATCTTCACAAAGTGGAACCAAGTTTCTTCCAAAAAGTAGGTACTCTTTAAGTGTCTGATGGCTCAAAGTAACCAGGAAATATTCTCTATCAGCAAGTCTCAAAAGATGGGTCAGTTGGTCTTTAATGAATAAAAGCTGGTCAAACATAAATAGACTTATATTGTCCAGAGGAAAGAATAATGACTCTTCTTTCCTTGACTAAGAAGAGAAATTAACAAAGTCTTCCTCCTTGACCAAACTTTAATCCTGGTCCCTTAAGCTTGCTTTTTTAAAGAGGCTTTATTTTATTTTGTTTATATGTTCATTTTTGGCAGGGTTGGGTCTTTGTTGCTGCACGGGGGCTTTCTCTAGTTGTGGTGTGCAGGCTTCTCTTTGTGGTGACTTCTCTTGTTGCAGAGCATGGGCTCTAGAGTACAGCAGTTGTGGTCCATGGACTTAGTTGTTCCACAGCACGTTCCCAGACCAGAGACAGAACTCCTGTCTCCTATTTTGGCAGGTAGATTCTTAATCACTGGACCACCAGGAAAGTCCACAACTTGGTTTCTTTTTTAAACTAATATGGTTTATTTTATTAGGTCAGATTCCGTTCCCCAGCACATTTCAAGCCAAGCTTGCTTCTTGACTAGACTTAGTCCTTGCCTGCTGAACCCACTTTTAGTAAATAATCCTGCTAAGACAGTTTTTTGAGACTCCCTTACTCTTGATATCCACTCAAGTTCCTCTTCCAAAACCCTTGATACCTAACCAAGTTCCTCTTAGTAATTTTCCATGCACTCCGTCACCAAGCCCACTGGTTTACATCCCCACTGTCCCTGTTATATTTGGGATTGAGTTCAATCTCTCTCCCCTACTATAATAGTTTTGAATAAAGTCTTCCATGCCACTTTGAACAAATGTCAGAATGATTTTTTTTGTAACAATACTAAACAATGTGTGCCCTTACCTGTCTCCATGAGGTTCCCTCTATGTCTCCATCAGAACAAGAGGTGTGATTTTCTCTAGCATTCATTACTATGCTGGGAGAAGAAGGCACATTCCTTAATAATTACAACACAGCCTATACTGAATGTTCACTTTTGTGAGGTTCTACACTAAATCCTTTATAAAAAGTATCTTCTTGCCCCATACTTCAGTCCAGATTTTAGCAGTCCCTGTTGGCAACTGACACCAAGGACTCAGTATCCTTGTTTGGTTTGTCTATTTATCTTGATACTCAGGGAATGCATCACATTTTCTTGCTGGCATCATCAGCAACGTGAATATCCATGTGCATGGTGTTTCAGTACTTCCTCAACTTGAAGTGGATGAAATTTGTCTTTGGCTCCTTCAGTCACACCAGCAGGTCCCTGTCCCCTATGCTAAGAATGATTATTCCCAGGAACCTCAAGCCTTTGGGATCTCACTACTGTTCAACTCTGGCTAAGGTTCTAGTCTATATCTGTGTTTACCTGAGTGTGATTCTCAACTCCAGAGGTTGCTGTTTGATGCACTTCTCTCTTTGAGGGTGTTAAGACTTGATTTTCTTCTTTAGGAATTCCAGGTAAGAGATGAGAGATTAAGGAGAGGTACTGTTTCAAAGGTAGGAAAGGAAGACTTTGCCAGGGCACATGTTGCTAAGTCGCTTCAGTTGCGTCCGACTCTGTGCGACTCCATAGATGGCAGCCCATCAGGCTCCCCTGTCCCTGGGATTCTCCAGGCAAGAACACTGGAGTGGGTTGCCATTTCCTTCTCCAATGCATGAAAGTGAAAAGTGAAAGTGAAGTCGCTCAGTCGTGCCCGACTCTTAGCGACCCCATGGACTGCAGCCTACCAGGCTCCTCTGTCCATGGGATTTTCCAGGCAACAGTAGTGGAGTGGGGTGCCATTGCCTTCTCTGGCTGGGGACACATAAAAGCTCACTCTATACAGTTAACCTCATCTCCATAGGCTGTCATCCCAGAAGAGCATAGAAGCCATGAATAGACAAGTCAATATGTGAACAACTTTGGAAAAATGTAGATCAGAGTACTGTGCAGAAGCGGCAAGGTATGAGTGAAAGTTGATTTAGGCTAAACCTTCACCCCATGACTATTTTGATGCCATGGTCTTGGTCCATGACACATCAGTCTGAGCCCAGCTGACTTGAAAAAAGAAATGGATCCAGAGATGCAACAGCCTTTCTGTCACTTTCCTAAAATCGGAAGGCCTCTGAGGGGATGGCCATGGAGACACTTGCAGTCCTGATGGTAATAACTATAGCCAGGTGCTAAGAAAGGATCCCAAGCCCCACACACCAGCATCTGTCAGAGGCCATCTCTAAACTGAGCAACAGGTCAAACAGGAACTATCATTTAAACCCATACTCATCAATACCATCAACAACAGGAGTGACTCTCACTTCCCAGACAGAGTCCCCCATTCAGGACTGAAGAGCTCAGTAAAGAGTCCAAGATAATCAAGTGTTTTCCAACAGGTCCTCCTGGAAAGCTTTTCTTCCTGGAGCTGGAAAGGCTCCCAGCAGAACCACTATAGCTGCACAGCCCGCTTTCTAACAACAAAGCCTCCTGAAGAAGAGAGCAAGCCAGGTGGGCCTGTCCAATCCACTTAGTCCAGGTGGGACAGGCACCAGGCATGTCAAGGTTCTGTAATTAACCGTTCACTGCTGCCTTCCACAAACTAAAGCTGTAATTTCCCAAGACTGTCCAAGGTGACACAGGCTCCTCATCTAAAGGCATTAATTAGGAACATCTCATTCCCCGTGGCAGGGGTGGAGCAGCTCTTTCCAAGTGGAGTGTGTATTTATTTAGAGCTATTACCACATAATATTTACAAGATCCTTAACATGCATTAATTACCCTGTAATGAACTCTATGGCTGGAATATCCATGTTCTGTCAGGACTGTAAAATGTCTCCCCCCAATCACCACACACACACTTTTTTTTTTTAATCACCTTCGGGGGAAGAGAAAGAAAAATTAAAATTAATTGCATGCCCATTAGATGCTTATTTTTAATAGAAAACTTGCAAATGATGTGAAAATGCAAAACAGGGTACACAGTAAATCAAAAGCAGAGAACACACACTTCTAGACGCACTCTACTGTTTTTATGAGCGTGTTTTACAATCCATTCATTATGCTGTCTGTCCTTTTGAAAGCTGGTTATTATATTGCTCATACAAAGAAACATGTGAATGGCTGTGCAACAAGCCATGAAAATCAGGACAAAACTGAACATTTCTGCTGCTATTTGAATCCGCCTCCCTCAAATCTCTGCCTGGAGAATTCTTACAGGAGGCTCATCCTTGTAACACCCACTCAAATCCTTGCATCTAAGAGATAGAAGGGAACATTTGCCATAGTAGCTCAAATTCAAGATGGTGGTTGTCCAAAGAGTGCACAGCCACCGTTCTAAGTCTAGAGATGGTGGCGTTTTCTCTGAAGGCCAAGAGATGAATTAAGGAGATCAGGCTTATCCAGAATGATCTGCCTCATAGAATCCCAGGTCACCTCCTGTGTATTTTCCCCCTAAGAGAAGTTATCTGTATGGTGTGTGTGTGTGCTAAGTCACTTGAGTCATGTCTGACTCTTTGCACCCCTCAGTTCAGTTCAGTTCAGTTCAGTTCAGTCGCTCAGTCGTGTCCAACTCTTTGTGACCCCATGGACAGCAGCATGCCAGGCCTCCCTGTCCATCACCAACTCCAGGAGTTTACCCAAACTCATGTCCATTGAGTTGGTGATGCCATCCAACCATCTCATCCTCTGTCATCCCCTTCTCCTCCTGCCTTCAATCTTTCCCAGCATCAGGGTCTTTTCAAACGAGTCAGTTCTTCGCATCAGGTGGCCAAAGTATTGGACCCCTATAGACTAAATAAAGCCCACCAGGCTCCTCTGCCCATGGGATTCTCTAGGCAAGAATACTGGAGTGGGTTGCCATGCCCTCCTCCAGGGGATCTTCCTGACCCTGTGATCGAACCCACGTCTCCTGTGTCTCCTGCACTGGCAGGTGGGTTCTTCCCCACTGAGCCACCAGGGAAGCCCCATGTTTATGTTACTGGATGGGGCAAATCACCATCCAGGATATCACTTCTTAATTTCCTTATTTTCACTGAAGTATAGTTGATTTACAATGTTGTTAATTGCTGTTACATAGCAAAGTGATTCAGTTATACACACACACACACACAAACACACACACATATACACATTCTTTTTTAAAAATATTCTTTTCCATCATGGTTTATCATAGGATATTTTTTAAATTGGAGAATTTAAAAAATAATTGGTTTACGATGCTGTGTTAGTTTCTGGTGAAACAACAGCATGAATCAGCTAGAAGTATATATATATTCCCTCCTTCCTGAGCCTCCCTGCCACCCCTCTAGGTCATTAGAGCACCGAGCTATACAGTGCCTTCCCACCAGCTACCTATTTTACATGTGGTAGTGTGTATATGTCCATGCCACTCTCTCAGTTCGCCCTGCCTTCTCCTTCCCTGCTATGTCTGTGTCTCTATTCCTACCTGTAAATAGGTTCATCAGTAACCATTTTTCCAGATTCCATATACATGATGCTAAGTCGCTCAGTCGTGTCTGACTCTGTCCGACCCCATAAACAGCAGCCCACCAGGCTCCCCCATCCCTGGGATTCTCCAGGCAGGAACACTGGAGTGGGTTGCCATTTCCTTCTCCAATGCCTGACAGTGAAAAGTGAAAGGGAAGTCTCTCAGTCGTGTCCGACTCTTGGCGACCCCATGGACTGCAGCCTACCAGGCTCCTCTGTCCATGGGACCTTCCAGGCAAGAGTACTGGAGTGGGTTGTCATTGCCTCCTCCTCCATATATCTGAGTTAATATATATTTGTTTTGCTCTACTCTAGGCTATCTTTCAGTAATGGGAGCATCCTAATTCACTGAACAGAGTTGAACTTATTTAGCTTCTGGGACTTGGAGAAGGAAATGGCAACCCACTCCAGTAGTCTTGCCTGGAAAATTCCATGGACAGAGGAACCTGGCAGGCTAAAGTCCATGGGGTCGCAAAATGTAGGCCAAAACTGAGCACATCAGCAGCTTTCAGGAAAATCTCCCTAATTTAAGATGAAATCTTATTTCCCTATGAATTCCACTCATTTGTTCTAATATTGACCTCTGAGAATAAAAGACTTTATATCTTTTCTCACTTGCTCACCTTCTCAGAATTTGATAACCGACATCTAATGTCTAAGAGAGTTCATGGCTCAGTGGGTAAAGAATCTGCCTGCCAATGCAGGGGATGTAAGAGACATGGGTTTGATCCCTGGGTCAGGAAAATCCCCTGGAGGAGGAAATGGCAATCCACGCCAGCATTCTTGCCCGGAGAACCCCATGGACAGAGGAGCCTGGTGGGCTCCAGTCCGTAGATTTGCAAAGAGTTGACATGACTGAAGTGACAGCATGGCAAGAGAAGCCCTAGGTTCCAGCCCCAGGTGTTCACATGGCTGTTCCTAGTGGTCCTACTTTGCCGGGATTCCCTCCTGCCCACCAATAAGACAGGAGTGTGTCTCCCTTGCAGATTCTTGGTTTGTCTCTTCCATGGCAGTCACCTGCCTGGAGTCTATCCCAGTGTGCTTGTGCATTTCCTAATTACAGCTTCCAGTTTTATGATAAATGTGGGGAACTTCTTTTATAGAGCTTACAACTCCTGACAAGAATGCAATAAAAGTATGAAATGAACATCTTATTCCAAGAGGAGGATTACAGACAAGAGGACTAGTTGACATGAATACAGGCTGGAAGTGATCCAGACAGGAGGAAAATTGAATACATTTCCTAGGTAATGCCCAAACATTGTTTATTTTATGCTGCTGAAAAATGTGAAAATTATATAGTGAATTGTCTCTTACTTACACAAAGACACATCATGGCGTAGTACTGACATTGCTTTGGGTTGTACTTCTTGGGGCATGAAATTGAGAGCATTCATTCAACAAACATACACTGGCATCCACTTTGTGCCAGATACGGTGCTGGATGCTGAGGTTGGGACAGCTGTGGACACTGCCTAGAGGTATTCATGAAGGACACAGATAGAGAATGATTCTAACTGTGTGTGTCATCAAGCCACTTCTGATTGGCCCAGAAACCATAGAGGGGAGAGTAACCCACTCAACCAGGCAATGATAAGCCAGCTGGGTATGAAAGGTCAAATAAGATTTACGGAGCGATAAGGGTAGGAAAGACATTTCATGCAGAAAAAGCAACTAGTCAAGGCCAGTAGAGTGAAAGAAATAGCAAATTCAGCAACAATGTTAGTTCATTTTGATTGAAATTTAGGGTCAAGTGAGTAAGAAGAGGAAGAGGAAGCTGATAAAGTAGGTAGGGTTTATGTCATGCAAGGCCTTAGATGCCTTGTTAAGGAGTTTGGGGTAAATAATGGAGGAGGTGTGGCACATTTGAAATTTTTGAGCTGGAAAAACTAAAATTATGATAGGAATATAAGTTGCTTGGCAGAAGACAGGGAGGCAGGTTGACTCAGGAAACTGAGGGGTTATTTCAGTAGTTTTGGAAGGCATTAATGAGGGCCTGGCTGCCAGGCAAGGCAGTGGAAATGGAAAAGAGAAGATGGTTGGGTTGTAGAGTTGTCAGGGTCTGGAGAATTGGTGGATGGAGCAGAATGAAGGAGAAAGGAGGATTTGGAGGATGTCTAGGGTTTTTGCTTGGTCAATTTGGTGGATGAAATTGTTAACTGAACTGTGTGGTAGGTTCATTGTGGACTCAACATTTTAATATTGGAATGCTGAATATTTGGAGCCTAGAAGATACATGTTTGAAGAATTTAGAAAAGGCAGTTCTGAAGTTTAAGAGAGAGGTTACCAGTAGATTATAATTGGAATCACCAACTCAATGGGCATGAATTTAAGCAAACTCTAGGAGATAGTGAAGGACAGGGAAGCCTGGCATGCTGCAATTCATGGGGTCACAAAGAGTCAGACATGACTTAGCGACTGAACAAAAAAAAAGAAAGCATGAGAGAACAAGATGACCCAAGAGAGTCTATTGATTTAAACCATGGAAATACCTATTTCGAGAATGGTTAAAAAAGAATGAACCCAAAAACAAGATGGAGAAGGTATCACCCCAGGTGTAGTAGAAGGAGTAACCAGAATATATTGATTACAAGGATGGTGGTGATACCCAATAAGGAGGGCCAAGTGCCCACAGCTCTGCTGCTTTCCACACATTACCATTTTCCACAAATCACCCCTGAGAGCAGTTTAGATCTCCAGATTTTCCTTTACTGAAGTCCAACTTCACTTTCCTTGGGCCAGAAGTGGCCTGACATTTTTAGGTTTGTTAAGATCATGGCATCTGGTCCCATCACTTCATGGCAAATAGAAAAGGAAAAAGTGGAAGCAGTGAGGGATTTCATTTTCTTGGGCTTGAAAATCAGTGTGGCCATTGACTTCAGCCATGAAATTAAAAAAAGATGCTTGCTCCTTGGAAGGAAACCTATGACCAACCTAGACAGCAGAGACATCACCTTGCTGACAAAGGTTATGTAGTCAAAGCTATGGTTTTTCCAGTAATCATGCAAGGTTGTGAGAGTTGGACCGTAAAGAAGGCTGAGCACTGATGCTTTTGAATTGTGGTGCTGGAGAAGACTCCTCAGAGTCCCTTGGACTGCAAGGAGATCAAACCAGTCAATCCTAAAGGAAGTCAACCCTGAATATTCATTGGAAGGAGTGATGCTGAAGCTCTAATACTTTGGCCAACTGATGCGAAGAGCCCACTCATTGGAAAAGATTCTGGTGCTAGGAAAGATTAAAGGCAAATGGAGGAGGCAGCAAAGGATGAGATGGTTAGATATCATCACCAACTCAATGGACATGAAATCAAGCAAACTCCAGGAGATGGTGGAGGACAGAGAGGCCTGGCATGCTGAAGTCCATGGGGTTGCAAAGTGTCAGACATGACTTAGTGGCTGAACAACTCCTTTGAGCTTTGGTCCTCTGCTCAAACCTTAGTAAAGGAGTCTTCAGACTCTTCCACAAAAAAGGCCTTATCTCCTAAGGTAAGGATCTGATCTTTCTATTTCTCATCTAAGCACTCACCCAACAGTCACATGACTGTAAGTTAGTGGTTCTCAAAGTGGTCCCAGGACTGGCAGCATCAGCATCTTTTCTTAAAATACAAATTCTTGGGTCCCAGCCCAGATCCATTGAATCAGAAACTCTGGGGGTGGGGAGCAGCAATCTGTGGTCTAATAAGTCATCCAGGTGATTTTGATGCCCATTCAGATTTGAGATTCATTTTAAAAAGGAGGGAGGGCTGATGGTTGTAGCCTTCTAAATATTAGAGTTGCTGAACAAATGCACTAAGACCCCTGCCTTTCATAATGGATAGATGGAATCTGAAATTAAAAGAGTCTGATGTTTTCCTCCTAAATTACATTATGTTTCAATCATAGATGATATCTGGAGTCTAATATATGCAATGAATATTTCTGAGTCTTCAGATCTTTATTATCAGTTAAATGGAGCAAAATGGACAGAAGGCAGGGTGGTTGGCTATTCCATTATCAATCACTGTTAAAAAAAAACTGTAGCTTCATGCCAAACTCACATCACAGAAATCTGTTTCTTCATCTTTTGGCAAAATGATGGCTATCACAGGCTTTCATATTTCTATACTTTACACTAAGGCACATAACATATCAATATGTTTTATATTTCATTATTCCTGGTAGCTTGGTCAGTAAAGGAAATTCCTGTAGTGCAGGAGTCCCAGGTTCAATCCCTGGGTCGGGAAGATCCTCTGGAGAAGGAAATGGCAAACTGAAGTCCATGGGGTCACAAGGAGTCAGGAACGACTGAGCAACTAACACTTTCACTTACATTAATATACAACCCCATTCTGCAAGGAACTTGGAGACACGTAACTATAATACACATTAAGATAATAAACTAAAATGTAATATTCAGATAAGATGCTAGTCTTGGCACAGAAGGGTTCCTGGGAGTCTCCTCCCATGCCAGATGTTAACTATTTTAGCTGCTAGAGGTAGGGCAACTGTTAGGTGACCCAGGGGAGGGACTGTAGTAACAGAAAGGTACTTTGCAGGGGCAGCGACTATCAGTCACATGGGCTGATTGTCATTTTACTGGAAAGGAGCATTAAAATGATCATAATGCCCTGACATTAAGAGTTTCATAATTTATTAGTGATGAGATTGCTCGCTCATGTTGTGCCATTTGAATGTACCTGATCAACCCCACAGTTCAGTTCCCTTCCTGTCCTCCATCCAGAAGACTCCACACCTAAATACTTGAACAGAGAACCTGAAAATCTCCATCCTGCCTAGATGCAGTTCTTTTCTCAAATATGGGTTATTTAACTATATGGGTCTACATACAGTTTCAGGGCTTCCCTGGTAGCTCAGACAGTAAAGAATCTGCCTGCAATACAAGAGACCTGGGTTCGATCCCTGGGTCGGGAAGATGCCCTGGAGAAGGGAATGGCAACCCACTCCAGTATTCTTGCTTGGAGAATTCCATGGACAGAGGAGCCTGGTGGACTATAGTCCATAGGGTCGCAAAGAGTCCGATACGACTGAGCAACTTTCGCTTTACTCACATACCGTTTTCTGGTTTTTGCATTCTGACAAATCCACTCTTCATATCCTTGTACCTGATACATAATTTGCAGTGTTAACCATTTTTACTAAAAGAATGGAAGCATGAAGGTGAAAAGGCACTGGAACAGCAAATTGAGCGATCTGAGCTGTGGTCCAGACAACTGCACAAGCAGAATATCTTTTAAGTTACTTCCTTTCCTTAAACCTCAGTTGCCTGACCTCTGAAATGAAAATATATAAACGCTTCATTATTCTCAGCCTTTAGTAGCAAGGATTAAATAAGCAAAGAGAAGCAGAAAGCCAGCAATCTGTCTGGAAATTTCAGTCCTATCCAAAATGTCTGTTACACTCTTCACAATTTTCTGGAAGATCGAGGTGGGGGCTCCACTTCAAGTGAGCGAGAGTTGACTTACAATTTAGTTCAAGGGCCATGAGAAATTCAAGGGTCTAAATTGCTGTTTCCTTGAAATTATTCCATTCTGGTGAACTCAGATGAAGAGAGGCAAAAGCAGAGTCTCGTGGAAACCCCAGTGAAGCAAAACTGCTGATTCTCATGCACCTCCAACACAGCCCTGATAAATCTGCTGACACCACCTAAGTCAGAGCCTTGCACAAGGTTAACAGGAGCCCATCAACAGGGAGGAAGTTCTTTCGACCTATTCTGGGAGCTAACCCAGGTCATTTTTCTATCAGTGTTTGAAAACAGACCCAGTCTGATGTCACACCCTCATGTCACCCTGCCCAAAGTGAAAGCTGAAACTTCAGTGCTTAGAATGTAAGTTTTAGTCTTTTAGAATGGTTCAGATGAACAGTCAAGGATACGTCAAGGCCTCCAGAGAAGGGATGGGGGTGTCCTTAGGGGAGCAATGAATAATAAGGCAGCATTTCTTGAGAACTAAGTGCCATGCAATGGTTGTACTTTACATATGACATCTTGTTTAAATCTACAGTCAAAGTCATTAGTTTACAGTTGAGGAGACAGAGGCTTTGAAAGAGCTTAAAAATGTACATCTTGGACTTCCTTGGTGGTTCAGTGGTAAAGAATCCACCTGCCAATGCTGGAGACACAGGTTTGATCCCTGTCATGAGAAGATTCAACCTGACAAGGAGCAAATAAGCTGGTGCACCATAACTACTGAGCCGTGCTCTGGAGCCCAGGGACCACAGCTACTGAAGCCTGCAGGCCCGAGAGCCCATGCTCCACAATGACAATTGCCACCACAATGAGAAGCTCGTACACTGCAACTAGAGAGCAGTCGCCGTGCAGCGATAAAGACCCAGCACAGCCAAAAATAAATGAATGATAATTTTTTTAAAAATGTACATCTTGTCAGAGATTCTTAATGGACTCAATCAAGAGTGGCTGATATCATCTGAAAGGAAAGAACAGATCAATTTGGAATCTGATTTTACTGATAAATGCCAGTAAAGTTTTTGTCTATTCTTTCCTCTCTCTTGGGTCAGAAACTCCAAGGAGGAGTTTTGACAAACTCCTCTACAGAGGTTAGCAACATTTCAGGGATGTTTGCTAAAGAACCTCTCATTATTCAAAGGGAATAAAGAAAGGCGACCTGATGCAGTGTGAACTCCCATGAGAGACAGGGAACAGGAAAAAGGAGGTGGGCTTTCAGGGAAGAGGAAATGAAGCCGGGAGATTATCACATGCAGGAGTGTCATGGTGTCAAACTCATTAAGAAACAGGTTACAGGTTTGGGTGAACTCCAGGAGTTGGTGATGCACAGGGAGGCCCGGTGTGCTGCGGTTCGTGGGGTCACAAAGAGTCGGGCACGACTGAGCGACTGAACTGAACTGAACGGAAGAAACAGGTATAAGATGGACACAATTTTGGGAACTCAGTTTTTGAAAAGTCCTGAATATTTTGATAACCAAACCACATGTGGGAAAGAATTGAAGGAAAATAAAATAGGGCTGTAATGTTAAGATCCGGACTTGCCAGGTGGTGCAGTGGTAAAGAATCTGGCTGCCGACGCAAGAGATGTGGGTTTGATCTCTGGGTCTGGAAGATCCCTTGGAGAGGGAAATAAAAACCCACTCCAGTATTTCTTGCTTGGAAAATTCCATGGACAGAGGAGCCTGGCGAGCTACTCCATGGGGTCACAAAGAGTCAGACACGATTGAGTTCATGCGCACAACGTTAAGATCAGGACTCTTCCCTCTACAAAACGGGTGTTAGAAAAGGAGCCTTCACCTGCTGAGGAGGACTGATAGGAGGGGTGCCGAGCCTCTGTGGTGGGCTACATCATCCTCCCTGCTCTGCTGCAGATCCCTGGTCCACGAGTCAGGAGAGAGGCTCCCAGAAGGTGTGAGAGTAGAGATGGGCTTCACGGTGGGGAGTGGAGACTCTCCTCTCTTCTTTTAAGATCGGAGTCAACCTGGAAGGGAGGATTCTGAGCTGCTCAGGAGATGCTCTTGGGCAGTGCTACTGTAGATAAATATACCTCCCTGATTGCCTGGGTTTTCTCAAAGGGATCTTAGCTGTGACAAGTGGAGGCAGCGTTGAGAAAATTCAATGAGAGCTTTGTGAGCTGCCAGTACTACTCTTTGACCAGCCCCGCAAAAAGAAGGAGACAGAGGTGGCGAGAAAAAGGAGGAGGAAAAGAGGAAGAGTGCGCAGTCAGGCCAACTTTGCTAAATCAGCACAATGAGGCTGCCCAAAGCTGAGACCAGAGGGTGAGCAGAAGAACATGGACAAGATACTAAAATCAGGTTTCTGTTGGAAGAGAAGTGGCAGAGGAATAGCCAGGCTTATGAATGAAGCTGGCCCGATGGGAGGTACCAAGGCACAGCACAATGTATAAGCCCAACTCTGGTGGCCAAAGCCAAAGGGAAACTGACATCATACCTTTAAATGGAGCCATTTTCCTCCAGGAAAGCATATAGAAGCATACCGGCTTTTGTCTCTAGCACTAATTCAGACAATCGCCTGCTCACCTATAATCACCCTCACCTATTCTCACGTTTCTGGTCATCTCCTGGTGCATCATGCCATGGTTACTGTACATCCAGAGGGCTTCCCTGGGGGCTCAGACAGTAAAGAATCTGCCTGCAATACAGGAGACCCAGGTTCCATCTCTGGGTCAGGAAGATCCCCTGGAGCAGGGAATGGCTACCCACTGCAGTATTCTTGCGTGGAGAATTCCATGGACAGGGGGGCCTGGTGGGCTACAGTCCATGGGGTCACAAAGAGACACTGGGAATGATTTGTGTCTACTCTGTGATGCCTAGGGCCTCCGCTGGGACGACTCAGATGGCAAGGGTGACATCGGAGGGCTAGAATGATGTGGAGACTCTTCAATCACATATCTGGCACCTGGTCTGCAATGACTCTGACTGGCATCAGTGGCAAATGTTGGTTCAAACGTGGCCTCTCATGTCTTGGGCTTCCTCATGGCATGGCAACCTCAGGGTGGTCAGAGGTGGCTCAGAGATCCAAGAACCAGTGTTTCAGCAGACAAGATAAGAGCCACTTGGCATAACACTGAAATGATACCGTGTTACTTCCATTGTGTTCTAAAGATCAAAGCAATCACCATCCTGCCCAGATTCAAGAGGAGAACAGAGACCTCACCTCTCCAAAGGAAAGTATGGAAGAATTTGTGGCTGTGTTTTTGGTTTGTTTGTTTGTTTTCCTGTGGAACGTGGGATCTTAGTTCCCTGACCAGGAATCGAACCGATGCCTGCTGTATTGGGAGTGCAGAATCTTAACCACTGGATGGCCAGGAAGTCCCTATAGCCACATTAAAAATTTTTCACTTTCCTCTTCTTGAGCGTCTCTTTCCTGCTCTGACTCTTCGTGCCAAGGTTTCCATCTTCTCTGAATTTTTTCTTCTTGACATATCTGTATATGCATCTCCTGGATTCTTCCCCAGACATAATTTTGGTTATTTTATTTCCAAAAGCTATGGACAAATGGTCCCCATGTTTGCACAACTTGAGCTGGCCTCAACCTGATCTTTGCCCAGTTTATTTGTACTGTTTTCTGTATACGTTATCTTATTGTTTCCTTATTAAAACTCCTTGATGAAGGTATAATTATCTCTTCATTTAAAAAGTGAGGAAACTGAAGCTTGGTGAGATTAATTTGTGCAAGGTTCTGCAACCACAAAAGTGGTAGAACCTTCATTTAAACCCATAATCATAATTGCCAGGCTATACATCCTCTTGCCAGCTCTGTTCAATGAATACTTCCAGCGCTCCATACTTTGGCATCCAGAATGTAATTGTATTTTCTACCACCCCTTTCTCATGGTTGGTTGGGGCCATGTAACAGGCACCTGTCAATGAACAGCAAGCAGAAATAATACATATCATTTCTAGGGCAAGCATTTCACTGCTGGTGCAAAAGTCTCCCATGGAGCTTTCTCATTCCTCAAGCACTGAGACTGGCATTATCTGAGATGGTGGCCGCTCATTCAGCCCGAGTCCCCAGCTGACTACAATGAACAGAGCGCCCTGCCATCCCACTGGGGATGTGAAGCACGAGTGAGAAACCTTTGTGGTTTTAAGCCACTGAGTGTTGAGTTATTGCGCTTTTCCCAATGGCTTGGCAGGTGAAGAATCCGCCTGTGATATAGGTGGCACAAGAGATGCTGGTTCGATCCGTGGGTCAGGAAGATTCCCTGGAGAAGGACATGGCAGCCCATTCCCATATTCTTGCCTAAAAAAATCCCATGGACAGAGGAACCTGGTGGGCTGTAGTCCAAAGGGTCACAAAGAGTCAGACACAACTGAGCAGCTAAGCACACATACACACTGAGTTATTACACAGTGTAATCTGGATTAAATTATCTGTCTATATCATCTCTTTGATCTTCAGTGTCCCTGACTATAAAATAGGATAATCATTACTACCCAAAGGGACTATGAAAGCTACTAGAAATAGTATATGTATGTAAAACATCTAATGCGGGACTCCCCTGGTGGTCCAGTGGTTAAGAATCCACCTGCCAATGCAGGGGGCACGCGCTCCATCCCTGGTCTGGGAAGATTCTATATAAGGTGGGGCAACTAAGCATCTGCACTACAATAAATAAAAAAATTTTTTTAAGACAAGCATATAAAAAAAAATCTAGCTCAGTGTTTAAGCCAAAGAAGGGCATCATGACGTGTGACGTTCTCACTGTTAGAAGGAGAACGTGGGGCACTGACAGGAGTGGGGACGGGGTGAGCTCAGCCCCACTCACGTGGACAGCCCAAAGGCTTACCCCCTCCTTCAGGACCAACTCCCGCCGTTAGCACCCTGCCTGGCACTTGAAGGATGCGGGCAAGGTGGCTCCTAGCTGAGGGATATCAGAGAGAAAGTGGAGAATGCGGAGCAGCAGAATTACTATGGCCTATCATGAGTGTGGGGCTTCCCAGGCGGCACTAGTGGTAAAGAACCCGCCTGCCAATGCAGGAGACACAGGAGGCTCGGGTTTGAGCCCTGGGCTGGGAAATTCCCCTGGAATGGGGCATGGCAACCCACCCCGGTATTCATTCTTGCCAGGAGAGTCCCATGGACAGAGGAGCCTGGCAGGCTACAATCCATAGAGTCACAAAGACTCGGACACGACTGAAGCAGCCTAGCACACACGCTTGGACGTATGAGTGTGATGTCTGCCAGAATCAGAAATGGTGATACTGGATTAGACTTAAGCCAATGGATGAAATACAGAGAACAGAGCCAACCGCCTTTCTGCTATTCTCCCCTAATTTTGGTCACAAGGATAACTTTACAGAACTGAGGTTCCCAAAATAGATTTCTTTCATAACCAAGTAACAACCAGGTAGGAAAAAATCATGTTTTAAAAGCTGAGCTTCATTTCCTTCTAGATGAGGAATTTCAAAAAACATCCCTTAGATGGAACCAAAGAAGTGCCTCTTATTCAAATGGATGCCAGTCTATGATTGTCCAATTATTCACTGCATTCTGCCTTTGATGGCCCAGATGTTCTCAATTTCTTGTAATAAATTCTTTCATCTGAAAAGTCGTTCTACTCAGAAATGCAAAATCCTCTCTCGTTCGCCAGCTTTTTCTGATGAGCTGGTATAATTGGCCTTCAATTTGCTTATTGTTTTGCAATAGAAAGCCCAAGTTTAATTTCATTTCTGTAAACCTGTAGACAAGAGCCGAACATTCCACCATTTAAGTCATTCTCCTCATTACAATCCACTTTGGTTCTGCTCACCCCCATTTCCAAATCAGGATGAAATTGTGGCGGGGGGGACTTTTTTCCTCTCATTTTTCTGCTTGAAAAAAATGAAAGAATTTTTCCTACTGCAAAATATTTAACTTTGATTCAATCATAACATCTCTAGTGCCCCTTTCAATTCTTAAAAAAAGCAATGTACTTATTAGCACACAATTGATTAACATCTTCAGTCACCAATCTAATCATACCAACCAATATTTATTGAGCCTTATGTGATCCCATAAACCATGTAAATCCTTGTGGGAGATACAGATATGTATAAATTCCTAACTGCTTGGAGGGGTTGGGCATGTTCATAATGAAACTGTAAAAAAATTGCCAAAAATAAATAAATTCACTCACTCAAAAGAATTAACAAACATTGAGTAAATACCATGATTAAATACTAGAAGATCATTTTTTACCCCTGTCTTTACAATTCACATTTTGATGGTGTTAATAAAGCCCCCTTCTTTTTTTCCTTAATGGTTTCGTATTGGGGTCTCCAACCACCAAGTCTGTTAGGAACGGGGCTGCACAGCAGGAGGTGACTGGCAGGTGAAGGAGCAAAGCTTCGTCTGTGCTTACAGCTGCTCCCCATCACGTGGATTACCGCCTGAGCTCCACTTCCTGCTCAATAAACTCAGTAAATGTAATGTGCTTGAGGCATCCTGAAACACATCCCCCCCCAACCCCACCTCCATCCGTGCTGTCTTCCAAGAAACCAGTCCCTCATGCCAAAAAGATTGGGGACCACTGGTTTTGAATTCAATTCCATGTCCTACATTAAAGAGATTTCATGTCACAGGGTAGAGGAAACTGAACTAATATGCCTCTGACACGTGTTCTAGACCACAGCACAGAGAAACAATGTCCCATAGTGATTATAGCACCAGCCCTGGAATCAGACAAGCTGGGTTCAGATCTCAGGTTATGCGCTTGCTGTGTGGCCTAAGTCAGGTAACTTACTCCCTATGCCCCAGTTTTCTTATCTATGTTGATTAATCTCATGTGTCAACTCAACTGGGCTACCAGATGCCCAGATTAAAAACTATTCTGGTGTGTTGGTGATGATGTTTCTGAACGAAATTAACATTTGAATTGGTAGACTGAGTAAAGCAGACTGCCCTCCCCAGTGTGGGTGGGCCTCATCCCATCAGTTGAAGGCCTGAATAGAACAAAAGGCAAAGGAAGAGAGAATTCACTCTTTTCTGTTTGACGGTCTTCAACCTGAGAAGCTAGTCTTCTGCCTTCAGATTCAGACTGAAACATACAATCCACTCTCCTGGGTCTCCAACTTGCCAAATGTAGATAATGGGATTTCTCAGCCTCTTCTGAGCCAGTTTCATATAATATATATGGCTCTATTTCCCTGGAGAATTCCAAGAGATACACTGTCTATAAATTTAAGATAATAAGACCAAAATTGTTAGATGGTATAATATAGAGAGAATACTTAGAACAGTATCCGGCACAAGTTAATGCCTCTGTAAATATTCCCTGCCGTTCATCTCTAAGCTGTGGTGTGTAGGGCTTTCTGACCATTTATATCCCAAGATTGCCTCTCCACTGACAATGCCCTCATTTTGGGTTGCACCCTCCAAAGAAAGAATTGATGCTTCTTTGAAGCACTTAGATGATGTATTCATTTTCCCCTTTTGTTATCTCACTTGAAATCATATCATCTCCACTCAGCGGAAAATGATTCTGTTGGGTCACACACAGATTCAAACAGAGAAACTAGAAATAATCAGAAATTACTTACACCAGTGAAATGTCAGGTGAGTCTGCACGGGCCATTCTTCCAAGAACATTTTTTGGTAATTCTGTAGATGAAAGGATTGTGAAGGCTTTTTGTGAGCCCTTCTTTTTTCTCCCTCTTCCTCTTCCAGATGAGAAGAGCTCTCAAGAGACCTTTGTCGAAGAATAAATTTCCAAGGCTACCAATTTGGATCTCAAAAGCCCAGATTCAAAGAAACTCTCAATTCATCACAGGCACTGCTATCTAAAATAAATGTCTGAATAGCTATCAGTTAAGGTACACACAGAGCAGATGGGAAATGGATAGTTACATTATAGATTGCTCTGTGAATTGAAGAGGTCTTTGTCTGAGGACAATAGTAATTTGAGCAAATATTCAGGTTTTCAGTTATGGGGCAGCCAGAGGATCAAGCAAGAAATCAAATTAAATCTAATTGACTCAGCGATGCCAGTTGGGTTAGTACAGAAAGCCAGCACCACCGGACATTCTTCCCCAGGTCTCCTGGCTCAACCCTTGGAAATGGGGCTGGATTATACCCAATCTAACACTTCTAGGTGTCTTTCTGGTTAAGTACAGTGAAGTTTTATTCTTTCTAATTGAGTAGGGTTGATTCACAGCCATGAAATGGCTCCTGTGTGCCTTTCACCATATGAGAATCTGCTTAAGACTCTAAATAGGTTTCAATAGAAAATCTTCCCTATTAATTATTTGAATGTCACTAAATTCTAGCTCTGTTAACAGGATGATCAGGAAAATAATCACCTCTTGTCCATAACCGTGCTATCAATTTAAACAATCTAACAGTCAGGTTTGGTTTTACCCATAGTTGCCACTGGCTACATTTCATTTAATGAGAGAAGAAATAAAAAAGAAATCTATCTGTACCTATGTATCTTTTTGCTCTCATCTGGTCTCTCCTCATATGTCTTATTTCAGTTGAGGACATCAACATTCACCTAATCCATCATCTTTGGCCCCTACCTCTCGCATCGGCATCCAATCAATCACAAACCCTAACAACTCCATTACCCATATAGCTTTCCTATTCACGCCTTCCTCTGCTTTCCTCGGATATCTCTCCTATTTAAGTAAGAATCGTCAGGGGTGGGTGAAGTGAAAGTTGCTCAGTCATGTCCAGCTCTTTGTGACCCCATGGACTATACAGACCACGGAATTCTCCAGGCCAGAATACTGGAGTGGGCAGCCTTTCCCTCCTCCAGGGGATCTTCCCAACCCAGGGATCGAACCCAGGTCTCCTGCATTACAGGCAGTTTCTTTGCCAGCTGAGCCACAAGGGAAGCCCATAGTAGGTAGCTCCAGCCAAAAGGCACTCTGGATTTCCAAGTAGAGAGGAACGAATGAGTTGAAGGCAGTAGGGTGGTAGCTTTGGAAACTGACTGAAGTGAGTAGAATGAAACTTGCCAGAGATGGGTTAGCAGGTTGTTGTTCGGTCACAAAGTCCGACTCTTTGAGACCCCATGCACTTCAGGCTTCCCTGTCTTTCACTATCTCCTGGAATTTGCTGAAAATAATGTCCATTGAGTCAGTCCATTGTGTCTCATCCTCTGTCACACCCTTCTCCTCCTGCCCACAATCTTTCCCAGCATCAGGGTCTTTTCCAGCAAGTAGGCTCTTCACATCAGGTGGCCAAAGTATCGGAGTTTCTGCTTCAGCATCAATCCTTCCAATGAATACTCAGGGTTGATTTCCTTTAAGATTGACTGGTTTGATCTCCTTGCAGTCCAAGGGACTCTCAAGGGTCTTCTCCAGCACCACAATTCTAAAGCATCAATTCTTTGGTGCTCAGCCTTCTTTATGGTCCAACTCTCACATCCGTACATGACTACTGGAAAAGCCCTGGCTTTCACTATAGGGACCTTTGTTGGTAAAATCATGTTGCTGCTTTTTAAGTCACAAAACGTCACAGATGTAAGATAAATAAATCAAAACCAGAGTGTTTATCTGAATGGTCTGATGCAAGGAGACTGGGTCAGAAATGAAGGCATGATCCTGGACAGCAGTTATATCAACATGAAATCTAAGTTAAAACCATGCCTTTGAGGTCCCTGTTTTGGTTCAAGTACGATTAAATCTGCAAAGCAGGATCAATCGGTTTTAAAGCAAACAAATGAAAGAGCTAGAGGTCAATTCAGATCTAACAGCCTCTTCCCCACGAACACTCCATTTAAGACAGTTTATATACATCTAGGCCCCTGGTAAAGCTCTCAGCCATTGCTCCCCTAGGGCGAAACAATCAACACATGTACAAATGATCTTTCTGCTTTTATTTCTAAATTTACTCAAGCAAGGTGCTAGGCCTTGATTTGGACAATTATTGATTATGTGTAACTGGAGTTGTACTTAAATTTCTCATCTCACTTTTTATTCTCAGAAATGCATTCTACTACCCCTCTCGAGTGCTGATGACTATAATCAAGCTATCAAACCAATAATAATGACAATAATGATAATAGCAATATAATTGTACCACAATTTACAGTTTATAAATGTGTCCCAAGATGCTTTCACCTATATTATCTCACACATCAAAGGGCATTTTCCTACATTAACAGAGGTTCATCTTGAGAGTGAAAAGGAGAAATAAAGTGAATGCTCATTTGTGAATTAGCACTTTGTGGTCTTTGTGGCAGGTCCTATCTGTGCTCATCCTATAAGCGCTCAGATTTCATTACCATTTCTGTGGCTACTAGTCTAAGGCTGGCAACTCTCTCTCTATTGGCTGGCCTTGGGCTTGCAGAACTTATGTGTGTATAGTGGGGTGGGAGTGACTGGGAGCTGACATCTTCTCAGAATGTTCACATCCCTGAACCAATGACTGAAGCGTGTGGACGTATAACTGTTCCTACTCCTTTATCCTTGACCAGGGTGATTGTAAAGTATCTTGTACAGCATCTTCTGAAGCCTTCCTGCAGGCTTCAGCTTACTTGTCCACAGTGGTAGCTGGGGTTTTGGCTGAGTTCCGCTCCCCCCTTATATGACCTATGACCTCCTCCTTGCTGTTGCTGTTCAGTTGCTAAGTTGTATCCGATTCTTTATGACCTCATGGACTATAACATGCCAGGCTCCTCTGTCCTTCTTTATCTCCCAGAGTTTGCTCAGTTTTATGTCCATTGAGTCGGTGATGCCATCTAACCATCTCATCCTGTCTTTCCCTTCTCCTTCTGCCTTCCATCTTTCTCAGCATCAGGTCTCTTCCAATGAGTCGGATCTTCACATCAGGTGGCCAAAGTATCGCAGCTTCAGCTTCAGCATCAGTCCTTCCAATGAATATTCAGAGTTGATTTCTTTTAGGATTGACTGGTTTGATCTCCTTAACTTCCCTATAACCCAACCATGTGTGTTCACCCCTCCTCTCAGAAACTGTTTCTTGATTGAACCTTACTCAGACAGTGTCAAAATAACCATGAAGAGTCTGAATCAATGGACAGCCTGTGACATACAAAAGATAAAACGGACACTACACTGAACAACCTAAATATTCATCTGTACATCCCTTCCTGCTCTATTATATGAAAAGTCTCTCTCATGTCCCTGAGACGGTAGTAACTCCTATTGTCATGAATTTGTCAACACAGCTCAAGAATTCAGCCTTGATTGGACAATATGCTGGATGCTGTGAATAAACATGAAGTCATTGACCTCGACCTCCCAGAGTTCATGGTCTGGAGATTAGAGACAGATACCAAAACAAAGCATCTACGTACAGTGGACCAGGGACCATGTGCTTGAGGGTGAGCAGAGGAAGGAGAGACCAACTACTTAGCAAGGATCTCTATAAGGTATGAGCAGATAACGAGACACAGGAAAACAGCAGAACCTAGGAAATAGCCACTTCTGACTGCACCAAATCAGAGAAAAAGCCTACTGTTTGTGGGCTGAATTCACCAATGGAAAAATGGGTGAGACATCATCTCACAATCTAAAACACAAGGGCACAACCAGAAGTACCGATCTTTGCAGATCCTCAGCGATCTCAGCATTTGTCACAAAGCTTGTTGGCCCTATCAGAAAAATTGATGTCTTGCAGCCCACTTCTTGTATGACCTGTCTCCGAAGACAGAGTGGAAATAGACAGATCAAGTTACAATCATGTTCTGTTGGAAGAAAACAACCGCTTTCTACAGCAATGCATCAGGGAACAAAGCGCAGGGCGCTTCCTCCAATCTCTGCATCTCTGCTGCACAGAACGATAGCTGAGATGTTCACTTACATGTAAAATCAGCTCTCCCCACCCCTTCTTTCCATTTTCAAACATGAGCAAGATCATTTTAGGACAGAAAAAAACCTATAGCATTTCTTTATACAGTTGATAAGAAACAGATGCAAACTTGTTTCTCTAAGAAGCTGTACAGAACAAATATATTAAAAGTTTCCAAAAGGATTATGATACATTTGATGTTAGACTCAACGCTGATTCCTAATAGGTTTGTCCAAGATCAGTCAACCACAGAGAATGAGGGCAGAAATTTAAACAGCAGGCTGCTATTTACTTAGAGAGCTATCTTCTTGCTTTCCTGACAGCCATATTCTGCAAGACTCCTTTTATGTAGCATGATTCCTTTTAGTCCTCATAGCAGTTGCTATTACAGATAGGCAATCCTCAGAGAAGGAACAGCTGCAAGATCATTCCAGGCAGCCAGGGACTTAGTGAGTCCCCAAGAATTTCCTTGAATGTGATAGAATGATGCCCAGGTGTCCAGATATGACCCAGGACAGGCAGAGAAACAGGTCTCCAAGGTTTATGCACACAACTGTCCATCTCTCACCCCCAAATCAGCCCCATGCATATGCTCCTTGTCTCCAATTCCTCACTTCCAGTGCTCTGCATACACGTACTCCAATCAGGCTTTCCGCTCTCTAGAAACTGCTCTTGTCAAAAACATTGGCAACCTTCATCATGAAATCTAATGGTTCACCCTTGGTCCCCTTGGTACTTCATGAAAAGTGAAATTGTAGTCACTCAGCTGTGTCCAACTCTTTACGACCCCATGAACTGCAGCCCGCCAGGCTCCCCTGTCCATGGGATTCTCCAGACAAGAATACTAGAGTGGGTAGCCATTCCCTTCTCCAGGGGATCTTCCTAACCTAGGGATCGAACCTTGGTCTCTTGCATTGCAGGCAGATTCTTTACTGTCTGGGCCACCAGGTACTTCATGAGTCAGCAGCATTTGTGAGTTATTCACTTCCTCTTCATCAATTCACCTTCTTTACTTGACTTCCAACACTCCACACCCTCAAGGTTTCCTCCCACGCTGGCTTTCAATTTCCCATTGGATTCCTCTTCTTCCCAAACTCTTAAGATTAGAGTGTCCCAGATCTTAATCCCCAGTCTCTTCTTTCTACACTTTTTCCCAATTTTGGAGCTTCAAACACCATTTATATACCAACTCCAAAGGTCATACTTGTAGCCTGGGTATTTGGAACCTAAACTTCACTAGTGTGTCTATGGTTCCAAATACCTAAGCACTCATGTGCACATAAAGAAGACTGAGCATCAAAGAACTGATGCTTTCAAATTGTGGTATTGGAGAAGACACTTGAGAGTCCATTGGACTGCAAGGAGATCAAACCAGTCAATCCTAAAGGAAATCAACCCTGAGTACTCATTGGAAGGACTGATGCTGAAGCCGAAACTCCAATAATTTGGCCACCTGGTGCAAAGAGCCAACTCAATGGAAAAGACCCTGATGCTGGGAAAGATTGAGGGCAGGAGGAGAAGGGGGTGGCAGAGGATGAGATGGTTGGATGGCATCACTGACTCAATGGACAGGAGTTTGAGACAACTCCAGGAGATAGTGAAGGACAGGGAAGCCTGGCGTGCGGCAATCCATGGGGTCACACGCAACTTTCTGACTGAACAACAACAGGTGTGCAAGCAAAGGAACAGGAGTTAGCATTGAAGAAGCTGAGGGATAAGCAGGTGTTCCTGGCAGAGTAGCTCCGGGGGATCCTGAGTCTCTGCCTTCACACATGTTAGATGCTTTTGTGGCTAATATGCCCTTTTAGTGGCCTCCACGCTAGCTTCAGGGTGAGCACTCTAACAATGCATGTGTTTTCTTCTAATTAGAGCATTATCATTATTTTGAATACTTGATATGAAAACATTCTGTTGCATTTGAAACGCATTTGCATTATCACAAGAAATTTCAACATTACATTTGCTGGTGTAAAAAAAAAAAGAAGTGGTTAGCTCCTTTAAATTCATTTTCAACCATGGCAAATTTTGAATAGCTGTAAAAATGGTTTTAAATTTTTTATCACCCACCAGTATGAATAAATTTTCTTGCCAATAGTGCCTATCAAAAATGTGAGAAGATCATCATTAAAAGGTCATTATCAGGAATTGAGTACAGCCTTGTCAAGCAGAAACCTGATGTGCAAAATTATGTTACTAGGAAATAATGGCTCAGTAAGATCCAACCAGACCAGCCCACTCCCAGATAACAACTATAAAGTGTGGATGTCATAAAAAACAAACAGCCACCTGAAGGTGCTGAAGAGTATACAGAAGCAAGTGTATTCCTCTGGGGAGTCCATGCCCACAGGAGAGTTGTATGAGGTTACTTGTTATTTTCAAAGCTTTTAGCCTGAGGTCAAACATGGTTGGCATGAAGCATGGGGGACTAGGGATATCAGTGGAAAACCAAGCTTTCTTTCTTGGGGAACCACTGAAGCTGGGTCGACAGTAGTCACTAGAGAGAGAGAGAGACAAAATACCAGAGATAAACCCCACAGTTCTGCCTTCGCATAGCTCTGGCTAACTCATAAGCCATGCACACAGAGAAAAGAATCAAAGCCACCCAGTTAAAGACTATGGATCTGAACTGAGATCAGACCCAACGATCAAAACACAGAGATTACAGTTCAAGTCCCACCAATGTAATCTCCCAACAAAATGAAACCAACAAACATTTATTTGGGAAATATAAAAGAATCCAAAATCTCCAAACTGACTGGTCAGAATTTCTAGGATATAATTTAAAAAAAAAAAATCTGAAATACAAAGAAATACAAAGAAATAGGAACACATGAGAAAAAAAAATATGACCTGTGGTCAACCTTGAATTAGCAAAATGAATTTTAAAAGAGGTATTTTAACTATCCTCAATAAAGTAAAATAAAGTATGCAGGAAAGTTACCATAGGCAAATAAAAATAATGAAAAAGAAACAATGAAAAGTCTGTAAATGAAAAGTACAATATCTGAAAATTTTTAAGTCCCTGGATAGATCTAACAGCATGCCAATGACACAGGAAAGCGTATGTGAACTTGAGGAAAGTTTAATCAAAACTATCCAATGTTAAAAAACAAAGAGAAAAGAAACTGAAAAAATGAGTGGAGCTTCAGGAACTTATTAAGTAATGTAAACTAGTCTAACATACGTGTAATTGGAGTCTCAAAAGGAAAGCAGACAACATATGAGGTAGAAAGAATTTTTGAAGAAATGGTCAATATTCCAAATTTGATGAAAGACATATAACTTCCTATAAAGAGCTGCGGATTAAATCACAACTCTAATTTACAAAAAAAAAAAAAAAAAGTTCCTTCCAGCAAAATGATGTACATAAAAGAAAGCACAGTGCTCTCTGGATCCCTACACCCTATTTTTTTTTCTCAGAGGCACAACATAAAATTGCCATTTCAATGATAGTGTCAATAATTGTTGAATGCAAGAAGAACACATTTCCTTCACTGGGAAGCCAACAGCGAACAGTCCCTGGACACTGCAGACAACACAAGCCTCACAGGTGCAGTAACATAGCTGACAGGCTGCACTGTGGATACAGAACCCACGCCACTCACCAGCGGCAGACAAGCAGAATACAGTGGAATTTAATGCCTGTCACTTATACAGTGTGTTTGTAAATACAGCCTTGATGGGGATCAAGGAGGTAAACTCAGAAAGAAAAGAAGGTGTGGGTGCTGTAGAAAGGAAAAAAAAGAAGAGAGCATTTGTGGAGAAGTCATTTGCTTTTTATCTCAGAGAAACCAGAAATTCTCCTTTTGCAGATGGATATATCTCAGATGAATAAAAATGAGAAAATAAATTCCTTAATATATTACTTAAATGCACTGTGCTTAGTAGATAAAATTTTTCAAGGGGTGATTTACAGAGCAGAAGTAACAAAACAGTATTCTTTTTTTTTTTTTATATGGAGCTTTTTATTTTGTAGTTGACTATAGCCAACTAACAATGTGCAGAGTACATCATGAGAAACGCTGGGCTGGGAGAAGCACAAGCTGGAATCAAGATTGCCTGGAGAAATATCAATAACCTCAGATATGCAGATGACCCCACCCTTATGGCAGAAAGTGAAGAGGAACTCAAAAGCCTCTTGATG
The DNA here is from genome assembly GCF_014754425.2 of Oryx dammah. NCBI lineage: Eukaryota > Metazoa > Chordata > Mammalia > Artiodactyla > Bovidae > Oryx > Oryx dammah. The sequence continues at coordinate 188,554,794 of NW_024070186.1, read as the reverse complement.
AAAGTGAAAGAGGAGAGTGAAAAAGTTGGCTTAAAGCTCAACATTCAGAAAACGAAGATCATGGCATCTGGTCCCTTCACTTCATGGCAAATAGATGGGGAAACAGTGGAAACAGTGTCAGACTTTATCTTCTGGGCCTCCAAAATCACTGCAGATGGTGATTGCAGCCATGAAATTAAAAGACGCTTACTCCTTTTTTTTTTTTTTTTTTTAATTTATTTATTTATTTTTAATTTTTACTTTACAATTCTGTATTGGTTTTGGCATAGACTGGTACTCCTTGGAAGAAAAGTTATGACCAACCTAGACAGCATATTCAAAAGCAGAGACATTACTTTGCCAACAAAGGTCCATCTAGTCAAGGCTATGGTTTTTCCAGTAGTCATGTACTGATGTGAGAGTTGGACTGTGAAGAAAGCTGAGCACCAAAGAATTGATGCTTTTGAACTGTGGTGTTGGAGAAGACTCTTGAGAGTCCCTTGGACTGCAAGGAGATCCAACCAGTCCATACTGAAGGAGATCAGCTCTGGGTGTTCTTTGGAAGGAATGATGCTAAAGCTGAAACTCCAATACTCTGGCCACCTCATGTGAAGAGTTGACTCACTGGAAAAGCCTCTGATGCTGGGAGGGATTGGGGGCAGGAGGAGAAGGGGACGACAGAGGATGGGATGGCTGGATGGCATCACCAACTCGATGGACGTGAGTTTGAGTGAACTTCAGGAGTTGGTGATGGACAGGGAGGCCTGGCATGCTGCAATTCACGGGGTCGCATAGAGTTGGACACAACTGAGCGACTGAACTGAACTGAACTGAACTAACAATGTTGTGATAGTTTCAGGTGGACAGCAAAGGACTCAGCCATACATACACACGTATCCATTCTCCCCCAACTCCCCTCCTACCCAGGCTGCCACATAACACTGAGCAGAGTTCCCTGTGCTCTACAGTGGGTCCTTGTTGGTTATCCATTTTAAATACACCAGTGTGTACATGTCCATCCCAAACTCCCTAACTCTCCCTTCCCCTCATCTTTCCCCCTGGCAACCATAAGTTCATTTTCTAAGTCTGTAAGTCTGTTTCTGTGCAAAACAGTACTCTTGATGGCATGCAAGGTAGGGGACCACTGGTATAGATTCTCTATACTAACTTTTAATGCTGGCACAATACATTCAAAAGCTCACTGTTTCAGAAAGGGTTCTGGTAGTCTTGTCTTGCTTCCCTAAGGTCTCATTCTTCCTGTTCATCCCTAACTCACTTCCAAGTGCCCCATATGCCCAGGTGATCTCCAGAGGTCAAGGGAACCCCTTGCAGTAAGCCCCATCTGACTGTTTCCCATTCTATACACATTTTTCTCTTCAATACTTATCATTGCAGTATGCCATATCCTTAGAGTCCTGTGCTCTACCAGTTACTCTCATAAGCACAATGAAGATATCAGGTGAATGCAATTCAGTCCAACCAATCTCTCAGATCAGATGTCTTTACTAAACAGTTCTGATTCAGAATAAGTCATGAACTATAGGAAACTTGAAAATATGGGAAATCTTTCACGAGGGAGGATCTTGGTAAATGCTAGAGATAAAAATTATTATTAAAACTTACTAGTGACTGTGTTGCAGAATAACGAGGGGTGCTGTTTGACAAAATGTCCCCCACAGCACCCTGAAAGAAGATGCCCATTTAGCTGAGGATGAAACTGAGACTCCTAAGGATTGAGCAACTGGGGCAAGATTAGACAGAATTCATAAGGAGGGTGGGGATTTAGTTTCAAATTACTCATTTTAAAGCAAGTGGTTTTCCACTACATTTCCTTTCTCACAAAAGGTGAATTTTAGCAGCAGGACACTCAAATACCAGAACGAATGGGTTGTTTGCTAATGTAAAGACATGGGCATGGATTCAAATCTTTCTTGACAAATATTTTCTTCAAAATGTGTTTGTTTACATTTGGATCCAGAAGCATGGCTTCCACCACTTTATTTTTGATTTTTATTTTGAGATTCAATGCTCATTTGAGATTTATTTTAAATTTTGTCACTTAAAATTGATTTGTATTGGAATATAGTTGCTTTACAACATGTATTGGTCTCTACTGCACAGCAAAGTGAATCAGCTGTATGTATACATACTTCCCCTCTTTCTTTGGATTTCCTTCCCCTTCAGGTCACCACTGAGCACTGAACAGAGTTCCCTGTGCTGTACAATAGAGTCTTATTATTGTTGTTTAGAGGCTAAGTCATGTTTGACTCTTTTGAGTCCTTGGGATTTCCCAGGCAAGAATACTGGAGCGGGTTGCCATTTCCTTTAACTTAAGGATTGAACCCATGTCTCCTGCATTGCAGGAGGATTCTTTACCACTGAGCCATCAGGGAAGCCCCAGGTTCTCATTAGTTTTCTGTTTTATACATATTATCAATAGTGTACATGTATCAATCCCAATCTCCCAACTTACCACACACACCTCCTTACCACACACACCTCCTTCCCTCTTGGTGTCCATATGTTTGTTCTCTATGTTTGTGTCTCTATTTCTTTTTTGCAAATAAGATCATTTAAACCATTTTTCTAGATTACATATATATGTGTTAATATATGATATTTGTTTTAGCACTTAGTAAGTAAGTGAAGTCACTCAGTCGTGTCCGACTCTTTGTGACCCCGTGGACTGTAGCCTACCAGGCTTCTCCATCTATGGGATTCTCCAGGCAAGAATACTGGAGTGGGTTACCATTTCCTTCTCCAGGGGATCTCCCCAACCCAGGGACCGAACCTGGGTCTCCTGCATTGGAGGCAGACGCTTTAACCTCTGAGCCACCAGGGAAGATACTTGTCCTAATTAATAATAGCAACAACAGTGCCTTACATGTGTGTGAATATGTCCTCCATACTTTCAAAGTATACTTGACATCACTAAGCACCTAATATTCTTTTAAGTCAGGAAGGAAAAACATTATCATGCCCATGTTGCTGATAAAACAACCAGTGCCCCAGGCACACAATGAACTCAACAGACAGAATTTAAAACAGCTTTTCCATCTAGCAGTGTAGTACTTTCAAAGCCAAACCACGTGCTCCTTGAGGAAAGGAAATGTTTAACGAAAGCATAATATTAAATAGAATAGTAGATTGACTCTTTTAGAACTGAAATAGCACACTGAAGTGGCATCATTTATTCCAACTCAGCTTTCACATAACTCCCTTGCATCTTCAAAATAATAGCTCACTCACATATTAAAAAAGCAAAAAGATTATCAAAGTTAGGTAAAACTAATATATGTGTAATCTAAAAGAGGAGGGTTTTTTTTCCTAAAAATGAGTAAGATAAGAACCTTGATTTTATTTATTCACTTATTTTTTAAATGTCAGTGACTGAGATTAGATCAGAGGTCATACACTGTGCAGGGAATAGATTTCATCTTCCTTTGCTGAAATAGTCCAGCAAAGACCAAAAACACAACAACAAAAAACCCACAAGTAAACATACAGAGAATAAAACTAACAAGCCCTGGAGAGAGGAAGAGGCTATCAATATCCAAAGTTGCTACAATGTGTTATCTAAAATGTCCAGCTTTCCACAACAACAACAACAACAAAAATATGAGACCCCCAAAGAAAGAGGCAAGTGTGACCTGTACACAGGAAAAAAGCAGGTAACAGAACCTGCCTTTGAGAGGACCCAGATGTTGGATTAGCAAACAAAGATTCAAAGCAACTGTCATAAATACGTTCAAAGAACTAAAGAAAGCCAAGCTTAAAGAAGTAAAAGAAGACATGATGACCATATCTCATCAAAGGGTATCAATAAATAGAAAAATATTTAAAAAATAAAGAACAAAAACTTTCAGAATCTGAAGAAAAACATTAAACTGCATATTCAAGAAACTTAATGAATTCCAAGTAGAATAATTGCAAAGTGATCTGCACCCAGAAATGTCATATTAAAAAAAAGGCAGAGAGACAAAAACAAACAGAAAATTTTGAAAATAGCAAGAGAAAAATGATTCATCATACACAAAGGAACCCCCCAAAAATTCACAGTTGGCTTCTCATCAGACTGAAGGGGGTCAGAAGGCATTTGGATACCATTTTCAAAGTACAGAAAGGAAAAAAAAAACTGTCACATAAGAATCTTACATCAACTAAGCCACCTTTCTAACAGGAAGACTAAAATGACCAAGTAAACAAAAACCAGAGAATCCGTTGCTAACAGACCTGCCTTATAAGAAAAATAAAAGAAGTTCTTCAGACCGAATGCAAGGGACCCTATACAGTAATTTCACACACAGACATACATACTCCAAAGAGCACTGGTAAAAAAAAAATCATGAGGGTAATAATTATAAAATTTGCATACTTCTTCTCTCTTCTCTTACCTGATTTTAAAAGCAATTATAGTATAAAAAATGCTTGTAATTGTAGTGCTGGACCTATGTCATATTAAAATATATTTGACAACAAAATCACAAAAAGTGGTGGGTGGGAACAAATATGTATTAGAATAAGAAAATCTACAAAACATATGAAGAGGACCAAAGCTATAAATATGAAGATTAACCTCATAAACTATGTGTGTGTGTGTGTGTGTATAAACACATACACACTTGTGGGCTTTCCAGGTGGCACTAGTGATAAAGAACCCGCCTACCAATGCAAGAGACATGGGAGACGCAGGTTTGATGCCTGGGTCGGGGAGATCCCCTGGAAGAAGGAAATGGCAACCCACTCCAGGATGCTTGCCGATAGAATCTCATGGACAGAGAAGCCTGGTGGGCTGCAGTCCATGGGGTTTGCAAAGAATCGGACACGCCCGAAGTGACTTAGCACAGCAGATAGTTGATTTACAATGTTTTTTTTTAGTTTCTGGGGTGCAGCAAAGTGATGGAGTTATACACACACACTATATGCATTCTTTTTCATATTCTTTTCCATTGTGGTTTATCGTAGGATACTGAATATAGCTCCCTGTGCCGTAGAGTAGGACCTTGTTGTTTATCCATTCTATACGTAATAGTGAGCATCTGCTAATCCCAAACTCCTCATCATGACAACAAGTCTGCTCTCTATGTCTGTGAGTCTGCTTCTATTGCACAGATAAATTCATTTGTGTCATATTTTAGATTCCACATATAAGTGACATCGTATGGTAAGATTAGATAAAGTAAGAGTCAGACACGACTTAGCGACTAACCCTTACCCTTAATAAGTGTAACAGTGAATTCGTGGGCTTGTAACACATACATTATAACACATATAGATGTAAATATACATAAACAACTATAATGCAGAAGTGGGAACAGTGCTATATAAAAGTAATATTTCTATATAGCACTGAGGTTGTGAGTATAAATCTGAAGTAGCATCTGACAAGTTAAAATGTTCACTGTTAGAGCAACCACTAAACAAATATGTTGTTTAGAAAATAAGTGAACGAATTAAATGTTACATTAAAATATTCACTTAAGAGAAATGAAAGAACTAAAGAAGGAAGAAAGGAATGGAGAGGAGATATGAGACATAGAGAAAACAAAAGTTATATGGCACACATAGCAAACTGCATCAATAACACCATTAAATTGACTGGAATAAATAATCCAACGTAAAGGGAGAGATTGCCAGGTCAAATAAGCAAATAAGATCCGATAACATGCTACCCATATGTGACTAGGCCCTGGGGGTGCTGGTGGTAAAGAACGCTCCTGCCAGTGCAAAAGACTCGGGTCCGATCCTTAGGTCGTGAAGCTCCCCTAGAGGAGGGCATGGCAACCCACTCCCGTATTCTCGCCTGGAGAATCCCACGGACAGAGGAGCCTGGCGGGCTACGGTCGCAGAGTCAGACACGACTGAACTGAATTAGCATGCACACAGGCATATGTGACTAATTTTAGATTCAGAGATACTAAAACAGATGAAGGGAAAAGATATATCGTTTAAACAATAACCAGAAAACTCTGGAGTAGCTATTCTAACCTTAAAAAGAATCACTCATCAGGAAGATGTAACAATTATAAACAGACATGTAACCTAAAAACTAAGCCCCAAAATACATGAAGCAAAAACTGGCAGGATTGGAGGGAAAAATAGACAATTCAACAGTGATAATTGGAGACCTCAGAATCCCCAATTTCATATTGGCCAGAACAACTAGGCAGAAGATCAACCAGGAAACAGAACAATTTTGCAACACCCTAAACCAACTAGATCCAACTGACTTTTATAGAACATTCTACCCACCAACTGCAGATACACTTTTTATTTGCACTTGGTATGTGATGCAAAATAGCCCATATGCTTGGCCATGAATCAAACCTCAATTAATTTATAAGGGTTAAATTATATAAAGTATATTCTCTAATCACAATTGATTTAGAAATTAACAACCCAAAGAAATTTGAGAACTTTATAAATATATGGACATTAAAAAAAACACTCTCCTAAATAACCAATGGGTCAAAGCAAACAAGGGAAAATATAGAGTACAGTGAGATAAATGAAAATAAAAACACAAAATACAAAAGTTTACTAGATGATGCCAAGTCACTGCTTAGTTAGTGGTAAATGTGTCACTATAAGTGTGGATATTACAAAAGAATAAAAATATCAAGTCAATAACCTGCTATAACATATGACACTAGACAAGAGTAGCACAAAACACAAAACAAGCAGAAGGAAGGAAATAATGATTTAGCTTTCCCATAGGTGACTATGTAAACCATTCTAGTAATTTTTTGGAGAGAAAATGGAGCTAACTAGAGAGCTCAACATTGAGCACAATAATTCAGTTCAGTTCAGTCAGTCAGTCATGTCCAGCTATTTGTGACCGCATGAACCTCAGCATGACAGGCCTCCCTGTGCATGACCAACCCCCAGAGTTTACTCAAACTCATGTCCATTGAGTTGGTGATGCCAACCAACCACCTCATCCTCTGTCGTCACCTTCTCCTCCCTCCTGCCTTCAATCTTTCCCAGCATCAGGGTCTTTTCAAATGAGTCAGTTCTTCCCATCAGGTGGCCAAAGTATTGGAGTTTCACCTTTAGCATCAGTCCTTCCAATGAATATTCAGGACTGATTTCCTTTAGGATGGGCTGGTTGGATCTTCTTGAAGTCCAAAGGACTCTCAAGAGTCTTTTCCAACACCACAGTTCAAAAGCATCAATTCTTTGGTGCTCAGCTTTCTTCACAGTCCAACTCTCACATCCATACATGACCACTGGAAAAACCATAGCCTTGACTAGATGGACCTTTGTTGGCAAAGTAATGTCTCTGCTTTTGAATATGTTGTCTAGGTTGGACATAACATTTTTTCCAAGGAGTAGTATCTTAATTTCATGGCTGCAGTCACCATCTGCAGTGATTTTGGAGCCCCCCAAAATAAAGTCTGTCACTGTTTCCAATGTTTCCCTCCCTATTTGCCATGAAGTGATGGGACCAGATGCCATGATCTTCGTTTTCTGAATGTTGAGCTTTAAGCCAACTTTTTCACTCTTCTCTTTCACTTTCATCAAGAGGCTTTTTAGTTCCTCTTCACTTTCTGCCATAATGGTGGTGTTATCTGCGTATCTGAGGTTATTGATCTTTCTCTTGGCAATCTTGATTCCAGCTTGTGCTTCATCCAGTCCAGCATTTCTCATGATATACTCTGCATATAAGTTAAATAAGCAAGGTGACAATATACAGCCTTGACATACTCCTTTCCCTATTTGGAACCAGTCTGTTGTTCCATGTCCAGTTCTGTTGCTTCTTGACCTACATACAGATTTCTCAGGAGGCAGGTCAGGTGGTCTTGTATTCCCATCTCTTTCAGAATTTTCCACAGTTTGTTGTGATCCACACAGTCAAAGGCTTTGGCACAGTCAGTGAAGCAGAAACAGATGTTTTTCTGGAACTCTTTTGCTTTTTCAATGGTATGACAGATGTTGGCAATTTGATCTCTGGTTCCTCTTTTCTAAATCCAGCTTGAACATCTGGAATTTCACAGTTCACATACTGTAGGAGCCTGGCTTGGAGAATTTTGAGCATTAATTTACTAGCATGTGAGTCGAGTGCCAATTGTGTGGTAGTTTGAGCATTCTTTGGCTTTGCCTTTCTTTGGGATTGGAATGAAAACTGACCTTTTCCAGTCTTGTGGGCATTGCTGAGTTTTCCAAATTTGTTGGCATATTGAGTGCAGCAGTTTCACAGCATCATCTTTTAGGATTTCAAATAGCTCAACAGAAATTCCATCACCCCCACTAGCTTTGGTTGTAGTGATGTTTCCTAAGGCTCACTTGATGTTGCATTCCAAGATGTCTGGCTCTAGATGAGTGATCATACCATCGTGCTTATCTGGGTCATGAAGATCTTTTTTGAATAGTTCTTCTGTGTATTCTTGCCACCTCTTCTTAATATCTTCTGTTTCTGTTAGGTCCATACCATTTCTGCCCTTTATTGTGCCCATTTGTGCATGAAATGTTCGCTTGGTATCTCTAATTTTCTTGAAGAGATCTCTAATCATTCCCATTCTACTGTTTTCCTCTATTTCTTTGCATTGATCACTGAGGAAGGCTTTTTTTAAAATCTCTCCTTGCTATTCTTTGGAACTCTGCATTCAAATGGATATAGCTTTCCTTTTCTCCTTTGCTTTTTGCTTCTCTTCTTTTCACAGCTATTTGTAAGGCCTCCCCAGACAGCCATTTTGCCTTTTTGCATTTCTTTTTCTTGGGGATGGTCTTGATCCCTGCCTACATTGTCAGGAACCTCCGTCCATAGTTCTTCAGGCACCCTATCTATCAGATCTAATCCCTTGAATCTATTTCTCACCTCCCCTGTATAATTGTAAGGGATTTGATTTAGGTCATACCTGAATGGTCTAGTGGTTTCCCCACTTTCTTCAATTTAAGTCTGAATTTGGCAATAAGGAATTCATGATCTGAGCCATAGTCAACTCCCAGTCTTGTTTTTGCTGAGTGTATAGAGTTTCCCCATCTTTGGCTGCAAAGAATATAATTAATCTGATTTCAGTATTGACCATCTGGTGATGTCCATGTATAAGGTCTTCTCTTGTGTTGTTGGAAGAGGGTATTTGGTATGACCAGTGTGTGCTCTTGGCAATACTCTAAAATTAGCCTTTACTTTGCTTCATTCTGTACTCCAAGGCCAAATTTGCCTGTTATTCCAGATGTTTCTTGACTTCCTACTTTTGCATTCCAGTCCCCTATAATGAAAAGGACATCTTTTGGGGGTGTTAGTTCTAGGTCTTGTACATCTACATAGAACTGTAGAATAGGACTTTATATGAGTAAAGTGAAGAAAGTCAAATTCGCTCAGTCATGTCCAACTCTTTGCTACCCCATGGACTGTAGCCCTCCAGGCTCCTCTGTCCCTGGGATTCTCCAGACAAGGATATGGAGTGGGTTGCCATGCCCTCCTGCATGGAATCTTCCTGACCCAGGGATTGAATCCAAGTCTCCCACATTGCAGGTGGATTCTTTACCAACTGAGCCACCAGGAGAACCCTATAGGAGTAAAAGTTTCTAGTAAATGGTGACAAAGACAAAACTGAAGTTCCCCAATATGTCTCCTGTGCCTGGAAGATAATCTGGTATCTAATTTTCACTTAAGAACAAATGTATTAAACTCCACTTCAGTATTGTGGTTCAGTAAACTTGTTTTGCTTTATGGAGAAAAGTGTTAAATTTGATTTTTAAAAAACATATTTCTCTATGATTAAACATGATTTCTGAAGGTTGTTTTTACTTGTATTTTGTTTTTGATAAGGCCAGATATTCAGCTTGTTTTTCATAGTTCCTAATGTTTTCAGAAAAATAAAAATAAATTAGTTCCTTACAAAAAAAATAACAAGTACATTAATTAATTAATATTTTAGGTAGGAAAAAATTGCAGGAGATGTTACTGAAATATGTGAAAATTTTGCCTCAAGAGAAAGGTTGGAGGAATAAACTGTCATCATAAAGTCACTAGCAGAGAAGGGCCACCATCTGTATTGTGGGGCAATGTGTCTATAGCCCAATGGGATAGCGTGGTTCTCCAGCAGTGAAAGTACCATGAACTACCATTGATTGATTTGGCCTTATTTTGAGTCTTTGATCCTTTCCAGTGTACCCCACACTCCCTCCAAAAAACCCCTCCTAGTATTCAAAAGTCTGGGGCTTCCCAGGTGACCCTAATGGTAAAGAACATGTCTGCCAAAGCAGGAGACCTAAGAGATATGGGTTCAATCCCTGGGTTGGGTAAATCCCCTAGAGGAGAGCATGGCAACCCACTCCAGCATTCTTGCCAGGAGAAATCCATGGACAGAAGAGCTTGGCGGGCTACAGTCCATAGGATGGCAAAGAGTCAGATACAACTAAAGCAACTTAGCACTCACACATTCAAAAGTCTAGTTCAAAGACAGAAAGCTGGAGATTTAATACAGTGTGTGGCTTGTGATTAGAATAATCCCCCATTGATAATTCATATGTTCAGCATGAGGAGCACCGAAGGCCATCCACATTCTATATGCCAAATATTTCCTTCCTAGGGAAAATAACCTTTGTAATCCTAAACTGATCACACTTCCAGCTATCTCCTATTACATTAGTGACTCAGCCTTGAGCTCCCACAACAAACTTAATTCTCATTACACTTAGTAAAAAAAAAAAAAAAACCCAGCCCATGATTATCTACAAGGAAGAAGGTAAGTTGCACAAAATCAAACAGCAATATATTGCTGCTGTTCTAAAAAAGAATTGCTGCTCTAGAGAATTCTCTCTTCCTAAATGACTATAAAGGCCCCATGCTCCAGAAAAGTCAGAAGAAAAATTACCTCCCAGTATGCGCATTTATTTTTATGGCCATGGTTGATTGTTCCCTCCCACCTCTGCCTCCAACATACCCCAGTGCCTGTCAATTCCCAGACCTAATCCTACACCAGTTTCCAAAGTCCCACCTGGGCCAGTTTCCTGAAATGACATGATATGCTCAGCTTTTGTCAGGCAGCCACGTCAAGAATTATAAAGTGAATGAGTCTATCTGTCTTTATAAGTGCGTTGTGAACTTTATAGTTTAATATTAAACTTGCATCATAAAAAATGGCTCATAAATGGCTAATAAAAGCCTAGTTTACAGCTTATAAAGTGTATCAGTACTTTACACGGGTTGGCTTAGGAAGATTTATGTGCCAGCTCTTTGTCTCTTGGTTAAAGATTATTTCCAATCCACCTCTTCCCCCAAAAAATAACATTAAAAATAACTATTGAAAAATGGCCCTTTGGTTGAACTCTGTGTGGTACCGAATTTGAGGCATTCAAAAAACTCAAACCTGGTGGGCTGGTGCTAATTAATATCACAGGAAATGCCTGGGGTTCCTGAGAAGCCCAGGGTGGGTGATAGCTTGGGGTCTCCTTGGGAGACACAGCAAGTTCAGACAAACTGGCAGTAACCCTGACCTGAAGTCAAGTCTACATGACCCTTAGTAGGAAATCGGGCATTAGTCTCAGTTCTGAGGGCACAGAGAGCTTTATGAAAACAGCAGAAAGGCCAATACCGTATGCTGTCAACTGGAGAGGCAGTGGGCTCCCGTCAAGAGCACTTGGAAACTCTTTTAATGACTTCCTCAGGATGGCCCGCTCCCTCCTCCTGCCTGCCTGCCTGTCTGCTCTGCTTAATGCGCTGCTGATATATGTGACTGCAATCCAGTCACCCCCTCCACCCTATTTCACTTTTTATTACCCAGTGCGCTGCTTTATCCAGGTTTATATACTTCATTATGTTCTCTGCTGTCACTTCTCTTGTTTCATCTTTGATTTTTACTCGAACTCAGCGGCTGGCAGCTGTGTTGCCACCGCCGTCTCCCCACCTACCTCCCAGGGCCCCTCTGTGGTGCCCGAGACCAAGGTCTTCCATTCCATACTGACTTCTTACTCAAAACATTGGCAAAGAGGCAGCAGTTGGTGACTCAGCACCTCGGATGTGAGGGTAGGAACCCGGCTCCCTGCCTCGGTTTTGTCACCAGGTAGCTGGGATGCTTTTGAGCAAGGGTCCAGGAGATCTGGGTTCGATTCCTGGGTCAGGAAGATCCCCTGGAAAAGGGAATGACAACCCACTCTGGTCTTGCCTGGAGAATTCCATGGACAGAGGAGCCTGGTGGGCTGCCAGGTCACAAAAGAGTCATACGTGACTGAGCCACCATCACTTTCACTTTTACCCCAACCTCTGGGATGATCTGACGTGGAGCTGATGCAATAATAGTAGAAATCAAGTGCCCAATAAATGTAATGCTCTTGAATCATCCCGAAACCATCCCCCACTGACCCCTGGTCCATGGAAAAAACTGTCTTTCACGAAACCAGTCCTTGGTGCCAAGATGGTTAGGGTCAGCTGCTTTGGGGCCTTTAGTCAACTTTTGTGAAGATCAAATATAAAAGAGCAGTGATAGAACTAAATGATCTCCAAGGTACCCAAACGATTCTCAGAGGCTGCCTGATCTACCAAGTTTGGACAAGAGCTTTCTGCTTCCCGCCCAAGATTGTTAATCAAGACAAAATGAGATTATGACAAAAATCCAGGATCTTTGGATATTCTAGCACTCTTTCTAAACCTACAAGATTCTATTAGTTGAAAGGTGATTTCATCACCTTCATTGGAAGTATACAGTTGTATTTTTCCCATCTCAAGATGAAGTAATAAAGAATTATGCCCCTCAACGGATACATGTGTATGTATGGCTGAGTCCCTTCGCTGTTCACCTGAAACTATCACAGCATTGTTAATCGGCTATGCCCCAATACAAAATAAAAAGTTAAAAAAAAGAAAAGAATTATGCCCCTCCTGCATTTTTTAGGGGATCTCTTCTGTGTTTTCTCAGGACAGGTATTCAGTCACCCTTGCACTTACAGAACGAGATACCAGAGAGAAGAGGTCAAAGAAATAAAAAGCAAAGAGTGTGCCCTTCCTTACCAACTTATTACATCAAAAATGGCATGCCTGAGGGGAGGAGAATGGTTTCAGTCCTTCTTGAAGGAGAAAAGACTGCAGCCACATCTCAAGGCAGCAATGGCTCTTCATAATCCTTAAAATGACATTAAATGGGTTTTAATTTCAAAGATTTGGAAAGTGAGGCACTTCTCTTTAATGAATTGCTTCATGTATGCCAAATATTGGTGACTAGAGCTGCTTGGACACACAGGGAACAGCATGAGCTCAAGTCTCTCTACATTTTCATTTCAGAATGTTGAAAAGAAGCCAAACCTGTAATCATCAATTAGAGCAAGTACAAATTAGGGTGCTCCATGGGCTGCCTTCTTTGTTTTTATTTGAGGAACTTCTCCTTCTCCAAAAACAAAAAAGTTCCAAACAGAAGTTTCATGGCTCTGTCCCCCTCCTCAGACAATGATCAAAAGGAGAGAGGATCCTGGACCAAGGTCAATTATTTCCCTATGATTCATTTACCTGAATCTGAGAAGAGACGGAGCTTTTATGCGATGATCATAAAGCTGGGAAGATGGTGTGAGATCTTCCTCTGTCCCCATGTAGCTGAGATGCTTTGAGTAGGGGTGTAGGAGATCCAGGTTCGATTCCTGGGTTGGAAAGATCCCCTGTAGAAGGGAATGGCAACCCACTCCAGTGTTCTTGCCTGGAGAATTCCATGGACAGAGGAGCCTGGTGGGCTACAGCCCATGGGATCACAAAGAGTTAGACACGGCTGAGCGACTAATACTTTCACTTTTCAGATGTATTGACAATGGTGAGATATTTCTGACCTGGCCTGGTTTGGCCCTTATCGAAAGCTCTATAGTGAATGTTGATGTTAAGATGGATTTTGTTTCCATTTCTCAGCATCAAAGGGAGAGCTTTTATGACCCCATGGACTTCAGCACACCAGGCTTCCCTGTCCTTTACCATCCCCTGGAGTTTGCCCAAACTCATGTCCATTGAGTCAGTGATGCCACCCAAACATCTCATCCTCTGCCACCCCCTTCTCCTCCCACCCTCAATCTTTCCCAGCATCAGGGTCCTTTCCAGTGAGTCAACTATTTTGCATCAGTGTCCAAAGTATTGGAGCTCAACTTCAGTATTAGTCCTTCCAATGAATATTCAGGGCTGGTTTCCTTTAGGATTGACTGGTTTGATCTCACAGTCCAAGGGACTCTCAAGAGTTCTCTCCAGCACAATTCAAAAGCATCAGTCTTTGATACTCAGCTTTCTTGATGGTCCAACTCTCACATCCCTACATGACTACTGGAAAAAAACCACAGCTTTAATTCTATGGACCTTTGTCAGCAAAGTGATGTCTAAACTCTAATCCTGGAGCAACACTTAGAGTTTCCCCAACCCCATCATATCTGTTCACAATTCCACAGCTTTGCATACTCCTTCTCCTCTCTCTGAAACATTAATCCCTGATCTATTTGGAAACCTTCTGTTCTTCTATCAAGGCTCTGCTCAAACACAGAGGCCAGCCCAAAAGCTCCAACTATGCTGGAATCCACAGGATTACTTGTGTTGAAGACACAATCATTTTAGCATCCAGTGAACACTCTCAAACCCAGTTGTTATTGTTGTTGAGTTGTTAAGTCATGTCCGACTCTTTGTGGCCCCATGGACTGTAGCTCACCAGTCTCCTCTGTCCACGGGATTTCCCAGGCAAGAATACTGGAGCGGGTTGCCATTTCTCTCTCCAGGGGATCCTCCCAAAGGGACCAAACCCATGTCTCCTGCTTAACAGATGGGTTCTTTACTACTGAGCCACCTGGGAGGCCCTCAAACCCAGAGGGATTGCAAAAGTCTATGGGACAAACAGATGCTTCTCCATCAAAGAGTTAACCACCATCTAGTTGAGGAGTAAGATTCATTCCATAGAACAATATGAGAGAATGTACAATCAAGCCCCAATTTGGGCAGAATAGATTATAAATGCCAAAGGAAGGGAGAGAAGGGGAAAATGCAACCCAGCTGATTCTGCAAAAACTCCAACCATGGCTCCTATGTATACAACAGCTGAAAATGGTCTGTTGCCACCCACTCTACTTCCACCAGCAGATTATTGAAATTTTCTCCCCACCCAGTGTAAGGGATTGAAAAAAAAAAAAAAAAGGCAGGAGGAAGAAGAAAGCACAGGATTATAAACATTCTTACCTAGGGAGGGAAACAAAGTAGAAATGCAAATGAGGTTGTCAAAATTTGCTTCACTTCTTTCCCCCAAGCAATTCTACTTCTGGGTGTTTATCCTAGAGAAATATTCTGAATGCACAAAGAGTCAGTGTTGTTAGTAATGGAGAAAAATTGCAAACGAGTCCATCAGTAAAAGACTGGTTGAACACATTTTGTTATAGCTGTACTGTGGAATCCGATTGCAGCCATTAAAAGAGAATGGTGTGTTTCTTTATGTACTGTCATGGAAAGACCATCAAAATCCATTATTAAACAGAAAAAAAGATAGCAAGTTGGAGAAACACTGCTACGGTATGATGGAGTTTGTGTAAAACACAGAGGCAGAAAATACTCCATCTCTGTGCAATCTTTCATTCAGTCAGTCAGCCATCAACAGTTATCTGTCAGCTCCTATTATGTGCCAGGCAATGTCCTGAGTGCTGGAGAATCCACAGTAAACAAAACAGCAAAAATCCTTACCCTCCCAGAGTTTCCATCACAGGAGGAAGACACAGATGTGAAACAAATAAGTAAGATGATGGGAAGAAGCGTGAAGAAAAATAAGATGTGGGATGGTAAGGGCAGAGGGGAAGGAGTTCCTGGGGCAGGGACATTGCTGTTTGAATAGAGTGACAGAGAGAGCAGAGGCCTGAAGGAAGTGAGGGTGTTGTGACCACCTAGGGGGAGAGTAGTCCAGGCAAAAGGGAGAGCCATTGCCAAGGGCAGTATGGTACTGGTGAAGACTCTTGAGAGCCCTTTGGACTGCAAGGAGATCAAACCAGTCAATCCTAAAGGAGATCAACCCTGAATATTCATTGGAAGGAATGATGCTGAAGCTCCAATACTTTGGCCACCTGATGTGAAGAGCCAACTCATTGGAAAACACCCTGATGCTGGGAAAGATTGAGGCAGTAAGAGAAGGGGATGACAGAGGATGAGATGGTTGGATTGAATCATTGACTCAAAGGACATGAGTTTGAGCAGACTCCAGGAGATAGTGAAGGACAGGGAGGCCTGGTGTGCTGCAGTCCATGGCGTCACAAAGAGTTGGACAAAACCGAGTGACTGAACAATAGCAACAATTACCAAGGGCAAAGTGACTGGGATGGGGCAGAGTCAGGAAAGAGGGGAGTGAAAGGAATGGGACAGAGAGGTGGAGGGGTACTTCCTACAGAGCTTCAGAGGCCATTCTTTTTTTTTTTATTTCTTAAAATATTTACTTATTTGGCTGCACCAAGTCTTAGTGGTAGCATGCAACCTCTCAGTTGTGGCCTGTGGGATCTAGTTCCCTGACCAGGGATTGAACCCAGGCCCCCTGCATTGGGAGTTCGGACTCTTCACCACTGAACCACCATGGAAGTCTCCAGAGGCCATTCTGATGACTTCAACTTTCATCCTGAATGAATCAACAAGCCACTGAACCGCGGGGCAAAGCATGATCTGAGTTCACCTTCAACCAGGCCTCTCCAGCTACTGTGTTGAGAACAGATCACTGGAGAGCAGGAATGGAGATTTCTGGAAGTCTGGTTAGGATCCTAACACATGACCCTGTAAGAAACACTGGTGACTTGGGCTGGAATGGCAGCAGGGGAACTGGGAAGAACTGGTTGAATCCTGGCTGCATCTTGAAGGTCAAGCCAATAGGATTTCACAATGGCGTGAATGTGGAGTACAGAAAAAGAGGCTTTCTTTTTTGCAAAGCACAAGAAGGAATGAAGAGGCCATTAACTGAGGTGGGGAAAACTATGGGAGGAACCAGTGTGGGGAGGCCTATGAGAACAGAAATGAGTGGGTAATTTGTTTTCCCCTAGATTCCCTCATTTCTTTTTCTTCCTGTCCAAAATAGTAGCTAAACTATCATTCCAAGAGCCAGGGATTTGAGTGGGGCAGAAAGAGAAGTTGTCTACAGTTCAAGGACGGGTCTCATGGTATAAAGGACTGATGGAACCCTATTGAGGCCATGGTCTGGAATCTTTGAGCAGGACAATAGCAGGGTATCTCCAGAGAAAGGACACCCCCGCCCTCCGCCCCGGCGGAGGAGGAAGGGAGAAATCTGCAGGGTCCGGATTGGGAACGAGGTCCCTGATTTCAGCAGTCCTGTGGGGGAGGCAGCAGAAACTTGGGGAGACGGGGGGATGGGCTGGTCCTTAGGCTCAGATTCTGTCACCCCTGCAGACTCTCCAGCCTGTGTGGAGTGGGGGGCAGCAGAAAGGGCCATAATTTAGGGAAACGACAAGGGCAGGGACAAGGGCCATCTGAGAAGTAACATATGGAAGCCAATGACCAAAACCCCATGGGCACCTGCCATGCCTTAGAACTACTAAAACCCACCAGGTAGCCCAAAGTGATGGCAATTAAATTTTCTGCCAGCTTGACAGTGCAAAGGCTTGGAAACAGATATTACCCTGAGTGACAGAAAGTGAGAAACACAGTATCTCTTCAACATCTGAGTTTGTGTGGTTATATTTATGTCCTCCAGACAGACTAATGCATATCAAACAGTCTAGGAGAGCACAAACTAAGCAGCTTTACTCTCTGAGTTCTGTGTTGTTGATTATATATATATGCACATGAGATAGATAGATAGATATGTCATAGATAGACCTATATATCTGTGTCGAGATTCCCTGGTGGCTCAGCAGTAGAGAATCTAGCTGTAGTGCAGGAGCCCCAGGAACATGGGTTCGATCCCCGGGTCAGGAAGATCCCCTAGAGGAGGGCATGGCGACCCACTCCAGTAGTCTTGCCTGGAGTATCCCATGGGCAGAGGAGCCTGGTGGGCTACAGTCGGTAGGGTCTCAAAGGGTCTTACACAACTAAAGCCACTTGGCACACACATGCATATATTTGTGGCACGCTTGTGTAATTAGTATTTTTTTTTTTATCCTCACTTCATTTCAATGCCCAGCTATTGAGAAATCCTGGTTAAACAAAAAAAACAAAAAAAACAAAAACCCTTTTTGTTCACCAGTCATCCTTTAGCCACCACATTTTGCTGTACAAATGGATTTTTATCCCATGGAATAATAAAAGTTTTCTCAAGGAAGGGAATATAAATTCATTTTTCTTGTAAATGAAACTATATATTTTAAATATGCCAGGTAAAATAACTGCATGAAGAAATTTCACTAAAGCCACTCATCAAGTGAACATCATTCTGTGCACACACACATCCTCCTCCAACAAATCTGATTTGAAAGATCCATCTGCTTGGCATAGCTGATTGCATTTAAGTACACCACGCTTTCAGACATAAAGATCTATCTCCACAATAGCTCTCTTGTAACATCATCTTGTTCTGAGACTAAGGCTCTTGAGCAGGAGGGAAAGATGTATAGTTTGACCGCAGAGAGTGGCTGCAAGAATGAGATCAATGGTAGACCAGTTACTTCAAGGGAGGAGGACCTTTCCTCCCTATTGAGGAAAGGTAGGAATCAGTCATCTCCTTGAACTATTTAAGGGCTTTCCTGGTAGCTCAGATGATAAGGAAGCTGCCTGCAATGCAGAAGACCTGAGTTTGATACCTGGATCAGGAAGATCCCCTGGAGAAGGGAATAACTACCCACTCCAGTATTCTTGCCTGGAGAATTCCATGGACAGAAGAGCCTGGTGGGCCACAGTCCATAGGGTCACAAAAAGTCAGACAGGACTGAGCGACCAACTCCTTCACTTTCACTTTTGAGCCATTTAAAGAGGGAGTGATCAGTAAACTCAGTATTCAATAGTCCTAAACATGACCTAGGGGCTCAGGGAGTCCTCCCAGGCACATAGACCCATGTGCAACAGAAATTTGGAGAATGAACGGCTGCAGCGTGCAAGATTCCCAGAGTCCCCATCAGCATCCTGAATCTGACTCCTGGTCAAGCAAACAAACCTTAGATCTGTAACCCGTCCAGGTCCAAGAAACCATGCAGGCCCTGATTGGGCAAGCTTCTTTGTGTCTGAGTTGACCATAATCAAACCTTCCTAATGGGATTCTCCAGGCAAGAATACTGGAGTGGGTTGCCATTCCCTTCTCCAGGGGATCTTCCCAACCCAAGGATCGAACCCAAGTCTCCCACATTGCACGCAGATTCTTTACCATCTGAGCCACCAGCAAAGCCCTAAAATCTTCCTAAGTGAAACCTTTCCAGTTGCTCCGAAGAACATGGGGCTAGGTGTTGTGAACACTTGGCTGTCTCATGGATGTAGAATCTGCCCTCTCTTCTGTTTTCTACAAGCCCCTTCTGAGGGGAACTCTGATCCCCTGAAGAATCAGATGTCTTCTGATTCCAAAGAAATAAGTCCCTTATAAAAGAACAATCATGGACTTCCCTGGTTGTCCAGTGACTCCACGCTTCCAATGCAGGGGGCACAGTTTCTTATCTCTAGTCAGGGAACTAAGATTCCACATGCCAGAGCATAGCCAAAAAATAACAATTTGTTAAAAACAATAAGGCCAGTATTCCCTGCAATGGCTACCAAGGCACACCCTCCACTGTGGATTCCAAAGCACCCTTCCTCTCCAGGTCCACCTCACCAACAAATCCTATCCCCAAGCAGAGGCTATTCAAGTAGGGAGAGATCAATAAACCCAGTTTCACCACACCTTCATATCACACCTACCCTCAGGATGGGCTACATAATTTGTGAGATCAAGTGCAAAATGAAAATATGGGGTCACTTATTCAAGAAATGGGCTTCTCAGGTGGTGCTAGTGGTAAAGAACTTGACTGCCAGTGTAGGAGACATATAAGCGATGCGGGTTCGATTCCTGGGTTGGGAAGTTCTCCTGGAGGAGGGCAATTCAACCAACTCCAGTATTCTTGCCTGGAGAATCCTACAGAGGAGCCTGACAGGCTACAGTCCATAGGGTCTCAAGGAATCAGATATAGCTGAAGCAAGTTAGCTCGCACGCACACACATTCAAAAATTATTGAGAATCTAATACAAATTAAAAGTTGTTAAGAATTTCAAGACAGGCCTAGTGGTCTAGTGGCTAAGACTCCACACTCCCAAGGCAGGGGACCAGTGTTCAATCCCTGGTCAGGGAACCAGATCCCATGTGCTATGACTAGGAGTTCACATGCCGCAAATAAAAGATCCCACATGCCGTAACTGAGATTCAGCACAGCCAAATAAACAAATACGCACCACTGAGTTGTACCCTCAGAAAAGAGAAAGAATTTCAGGACAGCATCATTAGAGCGTTAAACCGAGCGGAAGCCCTTTCTGGACCTTGTGTGACTGCAAGCGCTATGTGCCCGTGAGGTCAGCCCTGTCGACCCTGTCTACCCAAGGCCCACCCCTGCTCCGTAATGGAGTAGCAATGCTTCCCTGCATCTCCCCACTGTAATGGTCCTGGGTCAGACCAGAGGAGAGCCATCCAGTCCTGCCCAGGATGCAAGGGATGACGAGCTAGACCAACTGAACTGTCCTGGAGTCAGGCTGTGTATAGGGAGGGAGAAAGACATATGGCTAGAAGGGGGAACTTCCCAGGTCATAAAAGGAAAACAAAAAACAAAAACAAATCACTCGGGGAATGAGTTGGGGCTGTTAAGGCGGTAGGAGGGGGAGGGGAAATGTTGACTATCTGGAGTAAGCATTGGCCTTACTGAAACTTCCCAGCAAGTGGGGAGAGCATCATGTTAGACAACTGAGAAAACTGAGGCTCAAACAATAAGAAATTTGCTTCAAGTTTTGCAGGTAGAAAAGACCCTGACACTGGGAAAGATCGAGGGCCGGAAGCAAAGCGGGCAACAGAGGATGAGATGGTTGGATGACATCACTGACTCAATGGACAGGAGTTTGAACAAACTCCGAGAGACAATGAAGGACAGGGAAGCCTGGTGCGCTGCAGTCCATGGAGTCGCAAAGAGTTGGCCACAACTTAGTGTCTGAAAAATACCAAATGCAGATAGCAACTCGTGAACAGGTGTTACGGTGTCTTTGTCTTCAGGAAACCACTTTGAGACAACTTTTGGATATCCTCACTAACAACCTTAAATCCTCAAATTTGAATTTCTACAGGAACAAACAAAAACACGAACTACTTAATACATTTAAATGCTATTATGGACCAGACACAGAGCTGAGGGCTTTTGCATGTCTTTTACAGTTAAACCTCCCCCAGATACTAATATGTGGGCACTACTGTTTCTTTATTTGGCAGGGGCTAAAGTTTAAGAATACAGGCTTCCCGGGTGGCTCTGTGGTACAGAATCTGCCTGCCAGTGCAAGAGACACAGGAGACATGGGTTCAATCCCTGGGTCAGGAAGATCCCCCGGAGAAGGAAATGGCAACCCGCTTCAGTATTTCTTGCCTGAAAAATTCCATGAACAGAGAAGTCTGGCAGGCTGTGGTCTGCGGGGTCACAAAGAATTGAACATGACTGAGCGACTAAGAGTGCACACACAAAGGGTAAGAAAATCACCCACTGCTCCCCTATCTAGGAAAGAGCCGGTCACATTTCAAATCCGGAAGCAGCTGTCTCCAAGACCATGAACCACTGTTTCCTTCTGTTTTTTTAAATGGTGAGACAAATGTTTCTAGAACTAGGTCAGAAGGAGAGAGGGTGCATGTCGATACAGATGACCTTTCTTTAAGACCTTGCCTCTAAAGAGTATAAAGAATGATTCTGCCTACATTCACAGGCATTTGCAAAACTTGATGTTGCCAACATGCAGGCCTTCTAAAGACTGTTTCCACTGAGAGTTTGGGTCTATATTAGGAACAAACACCATTAGCATGTAAACACGCCAAAAGGATAAAACTTTGTTAAAAGAGGTGGCAATCAAGAAATCTAAAACAGGCAGGAAAACTGGCCATAGGTCCAGGAAACATCATCAACCAGCTGGTGTCACTGGGTCTCTGGGGTTTGTTCCTTTTGTTGGGCAAAATGAGCTTAATTGGAAGAAGTAATTTCTAAAGGCCTAATTAAGCTCTACGGTTTTCAGAACTCCTATTATCTGTACAACTTGCAATACTGCTTATTCCTTTCCTTGTTCATTTGTTTGGTTGGTTGGATTCAAAGGCTTCTGGGCTTACCTTCCTGGGAAAATTTCTGTGGTCAACTGCTTATAGTGAATAAAAACATCCACCATGGACTTCCCTGATGGCCCAGTGGTTAAGAATCTTCCTTGAATGCAGGGACATGGGTTCAATCCCTGGCCCGGGAAGATCCCACATGCCTCAGAGCAACTAAGCCTGTGTGCCACAACTATCAAGCCCACACACTGCAGCTGTGGATGCCCACAGACTAGAGCCTGTGCTCCATGACAATGAGAAGCCCAAGAACCACAATGAAGAGCGGCCCCCAATCGCTGCAACCAGAGAAAGCCCAGGCACAGCAACAGAGACCCACCACAGTCAAATAAATGAATACATCTTTTTTTAAATGTTTATTTTTCTATTTTTTAATATAAATTTATTTATTTTAATTGGAGGCTAATTACAATATTGTATTGGTTTTACCATACATTCACATGAATCCACCACAGGTGTACATGTGTTCCCCATCCTGAACCCCCCTCCCACCTACCTCCCCATCCCATCCCTCTGGGTCATCCCAGTGCACCAGCCCCAAGCACCCTGTATCATGCATCAAACCTGGACTGGTGATTCGTTCCACATATGATAATATACATGTTTCAATGCCATTCTCCCAAATCATCCTGCCCTCGCCCTCTCCCACAGAGTCCAAAAGATTGTTCTATACATCTGTGTCTCTTTTGCTGTCTCACATACAGGGTTATCATTACCATCTTTCTAAATTCCATATATATGCGTTAGTATACTGTACTGGTATTTTTCTTTCTGGCTTAGTTCACTCTGTATAATAGGCTCCAGTTTCATCCACCTCATTAGAACTGATTCAAATGTATTCTTTTCAATGTCTGAGTAATAGTCCATTGTGTATATGTACCACAGCTTTCTTATCCATTCGTCTGCTGATGGACATCTAGGTTGCTTCCATGTCCTAGCTATTATAAACAGTGCTGTGATGAACATTGGGGTACACATGTCTCTCTCAATTCTGGTTTCCTTGGTGTGTATGCTCAGCAGTGGGATTGCTGGGTCATAAGGCAGTTCTATTTCCAATTTTTTTAAGGAATCTCCACACTGTTCTCCATAGTGGCTGTACTAGTTTGCATTCCCACCAACAGTGTAAAAGGGTTCCTTTTTCTCCACACCCTCTCCAGCATTTATTGCTTGTAGACTTTTGGATAGCAGCCATTCTGACTGGTGTGAAATGGTACCTCAATACATCTTTAAACAAACAAAAAAAAAAAGACTTCCACCAGATTAAACACTGAACTGCTTTCTGGACAGCAAACTCTAAGGGCCTGAAATCTCCTTTCTAGTCTATTAATAAATGCTATCACTGCGAGGCCACTGCATCTAACAAGACTATTGATCCCAGGCAGACCCATTATTCAGACCAGGACTCAGAAGACAGCGGTGGAAATCCCAGCACAGCTGTGGCCCAACATCAGGCTTCAGATGGCAACATTCCCCCACCGTCCTTTGCATCCCTCTCCCATCCCAGCTTGTATTTGTCTTTGACCTTTTTTGGCTCAGTGATGGTTCTTCAGGGCCTTGCTTGCCATTGGTCCTGAGCAAGCACTAGGCCTCTATATTATCTCACAGAATTGTTTCTCACACACAATTTCCATTTGTCCTCTTGGCTTCATGAGCATCTGGCCACTCAAAGAAGCCACCCACCCACTCAAGCTTAATCCCCCAGGACGCCCTTGGCCGTGGTCTCAGACAGCTTGACCTGATTCAACACAAGAGAGATGTGGAATTAATGGACATCAGGAGGACTTGGCCTCATTAACTTTGCTTTAGTTTCCTCCTAGCAAACTGGAGATCACAATACACCATGCTAGTTTATGTTAAAAGATTAAATCTCTAAAATGTTTTGTTGAGTCGCTGAGTCATGTCCGACTCTTTTGCGATCCCATGGACTGCAGCCTTCGAGGCTTCTCTGCCCATGGGATTTCCCAGGCAAGAATACAGGAGTGGGTTGTCATTTCCTTCTTCAGGGGATCTTCCTGATCCAGGGATCTTCCCAACCCACAGATCGAACCCTTGTCTCCTGCATTGTCAGGCAGATTCTTTACCACCGAGCCACTAGGGAAGCCTCTAAAATGTACAACCCAAGATTAAAATGCCAGTGATGGAAAATGATGAAGAAAAGAAAGAGAGGTGAGAAGAAGGAAGAAGAAGAGAATTCCAGCAATAAACCCAAGAATTTTCATCCAGAAAGTTACCCTGTTACCAATGGGTATGGAATGAAACAGCTGAGATCAATTAAATTCACTGAAATTTGAGATCAGTCATTTTACAGAAAATGATTTTGATGAAATTAATTCAATCTGCAATTCTGGTTTTTAAGCAGCAATAATGATTCCCTTGGCTAAAATGCCGGGCTTTCAGAAAGGGAGGGAAACTTTATTATTATCGAGTGGGGTATCCCCCAAGAGTTCTGGCTTAGATCTGTAGCTGAGCCAAGACATCTGGCAATTTCAAAAATTGAACTTGATCTTTAACAAATATAGACACAAATGTGAAGAACATAAAATCACTCCAGAATGAGCCTTAATGGGCTGCACTGCCTTTCAGAAACATTTTCTAATGAGCATTCGGACACGAAGTGATTCCAATTTGTGATGCATTTGAGGCAAAACCGAGAGGAGAAATTGCATTTGCTTTTCCCTACTGGATTGTTAAAGGCCCTAGACTGACAAGCCTGGAAGACTCAGTGGTGGGTCATGTTCTTCGTGTTCCAACCCCTCGCTTGCTGGGGCTGGGCATGGGGAAGGGCCCAGCAGGATGGAGCCTGTTACGGAACTGTTACA
This sequence comes from Oryx dammah, assembly GCF_014754425.2. Taxonomy (NCBI): domain Eukaryota; kingdom Metazoa; phylum Chordata; class Mammalia; order Artiodactyla; family Bovidae; genus Oryx; species Oryx dammah. The sequence continues at coordinate 188,529,824 of NW_024070186.1, read as the reverse complement.
AACCAATGACCCACACACAGCCCAGGCAGCAAACAGTGAGGGAGGCCCCATCTATGCCAGGTACTGTGCTAGGCACTGGCTGAGAAAGAGGAGTGAAGGTCACAAAGATGAAAGGGACACAGAACTCATGGGCCAGGAGTGAGCAGTACACCCAGCCTTCTAAAATCCTGGTCTCCATTCTCCCAAGTTGTTGGGACCACTGGCTTTCGAGATGCTCTCTGACTACCAATCTGTATCCCAGCTATTTCTTGAGCTTCTTGGAGAGATCTGTTTCCTGACATGTGACAGCCTGCACATTTGACTCGTGTTTTGCTGATGCACCGAGCTGGTTCTAACATCTTAATGTTTGCCTCCAACCATGACTTGGCATCAATTTAATCCAGGCAGAGCAGACTCTAAGCTTGCTATGTGGGTCTTTAGATAGATCCAATGTATGATAGAGATTTTAATTGCAGGTCAACTTAAAGTCTTTTTCTCTTTAGCTTTTCCATTTCAGCAGCTCCAGTTAGGAACCCATCACTGGCCCCAGGCCAGGCCCTTAAGCAACCTCTAGAAATGGATTGAGCCAAAGAGACAACATCAAGGAGAGAGACTCCCTAGCCCTTGGGTATCTTCATGAATTACCGGGGAGCACCCTGCTCTGTTTGGTAGGGTTAGTCTGTAGAATTCTGTTATGCAAGTTAGAAAAGGTGCCCTCAAGGCAGGTAGAGCTCCTAGGGTCTTGGGGAGCCTCTGGTTCTTTGGCAAATAGAACCTGGACTGGTCATCAACCCCACCCACTCCATAGCCATTGTCCTTACACAGGTCACGACCTGTTCTACACAGTGGCTCTGTTTCCGGCACAGGTGACCCTTCTTGGTTCCTTCCTAGAGTCTTTCCAATGCACTTGCTGCTGAAAAGTCCAGGGACAAGATGCCTCTAGCCTCCAAAATGAGGCTGGGCCTCTGTTCGTCAGTAACCCTCTGCTTTCTCTGGGGCATTGTCTGGACTTTCCTAGAAACCATTGTCTGACCCCTGACCCCACCAGGCTGCCCATCTTCCAGTCCCCTGAGGCTAGTGTTCAGGATCCTAGAAAGATTGTTAATGTGTGTGTGTGTGTGTGCACGCTCAGTCATGTCCAACACTCTACGACCTCATGGACTATAGCCCACCAGGCTCCTCTGTCCATGAAATTTTCCAAGCAAGAACACTTGAGAAGGTTGCCATTTTCTCCACCAGGGTATCTTCCCAACCCTGGGGTTGAACACTTATCTTCTATGTCTCCTGCGCTGGCATGTGGACTCTTTACCACTGCACCACCTGGGAAGCCCACGATTATGAATAACTGTCACCAGTAGAGTGGAGAGACCAAGAACCTTGCGTTGCAGTCAGGCTGTCTACCTTGCAGTTCCTGCTTCATCCATTCTTAGTCATGAAAGCTTGAGCAAGTTTCTTATGCAATTTGTGCCTTAGTTAACTCTCCTGTAAAGGGAGAATAATAATAGTAACTTCACAGAGGAGGATTACCTGAGTTAGCACACAAACTGTGCTAAGATAGAACCTGCCCCCTATGATACGTAACATGTAGCTATTATTATTATGATTATCTCATGAAGATCTTTTATAATAACAGATGCCATGAACTGTTCTACTATGAGCCCTCAATATTCCTGCGTGGTTAAAAACTGTTCAAAATAAAATTTGGGGGAACTTTCTGGTGGTCCAGTGGTTAAGAATCTGCCGTGCATTGCAGGACACATGGGTTTGATTTCCTGGTTGGAGAACTAAGATCCCATGGGTCTTGGAGCAACTATTCACCCATGATCCACCTCCCCGAGAAGGTCCATAAAGATGTCGTGCTGTGCTTTCCTTTTGAGCAAGATAGAGCGATGCAGATTGAAGTATCTGGCACTGCATTCAATACACCTAGGTTCTTTCTAGCTAGGATGCTGCTTAGAAGGTTGAAGCCCCCATGCCACAACTAGAGAGTCTGTGTGCTGCAATGAGAGATCCCGTATGGGGCAACGAAGTTCCCAAGTGCCACAACTAAGACCCAACACAGCCAAGTGAATAAATAAACAAGCAATTAAAAAATATGCAACTGAGCCTTAGCCATGATTAAAAAAAATAAAAACATATAAAAAATAAAGTTTTGGGAAGCCACAAAATAATTTCAAGTGAGGGGTATGGGTCAGCCCCTCCTACTTGGCTTTAGAGCTAAGAATCAGGTCTTGCATAAATAGGGCCGTATCATACATGAAGTGAAGTGAAGTGAAATTTGCTCAGACATGTTCAACTCTTTGCGATCCCATTGACTCTACAGTCCATGGAATTATCCGGGCCAGAACACTGGAGTGGATAGCCATTCCCTTCTCCAGGGGACCTTCCCAACCCAGGGATCGAAACCAGGTCTCCTGCATTGCAGGCGGATTCTTTACCAGCTGAGCCACCAGGGAAGCCCCTCGTACATGTGCATATTAATATATGCATTATGGGTACCTAGATGGGATCACATTTCATGTGCTATGAAAAGCTTCTTTTATTTTTATTTTTTTTAATTTTTATTTTTACTTTATTTTGCTTTACAATACTGTACTGGTTGAAAAGCTCCTTTTAAACTGTGAGCCTCATTCTCCATATTTATGAAAATTAGTAATAACCACACGAGACAACACATTTAGCGTGTCTCCCTGTCCTCTCCCCTCTTATTTCCAAGTCTCTACACATACTCTCATTCTTCTGTCACCCTTATCACCCTGCTTTCCTTCTCTCTGTCCACCTCTCCCCCAGAGCATCAGAGCAAAAGGAGAAGCAAGAAAATTCACCCATGATCCACCTCCCCAAGAGGGTCCATAAAAACATCGTGCTGTGCTTTCCTTTTGAGCAAGATAGAGCGATGCAGATTGAAGTACCTTGGACCGCATTCAATACACAGAGGTTCTTTTCTAGCTGGATGCTGCTTAGAAGGTTGACCCAAAGCAGTTATCTCTTTCCTAAGACTTGGTACACACGAGCCTGTGTATAAACCTTTCCTGTTCGGGTGATTTTTCCCTGCCTGGCATCACTCGGTTGTCCTTTCGCTACACCCTGGGTTTTGCTGATGGCAAATCAATGGCACATTTTTCTTAAACAGCCTGCACTTGGTATTTTACTACCGACCACGAGGGCCCCCGCCTTTTAATTACTCCTGCTGAGCCCAGCACTATATATAACACTAATGTTTCTGGGACCGCCAGCAATTAAAACCAAAAATAAATAATACATTACAAGCTGCAAACCCAGCTAGGCCCGGGGAATGCTATGGATGGATAGAAGGCTTTTGTTTTTAATTGCTCAAGTTTCTCCAGGCCCTGCAGAATGTAAACACCTGACAAACAGCTGCTGGCCAGGAGCTGGAGCAGAGGAGGCCTTGACTTCGGTCTCTTTTCCGCTGTTCTTTTCCTTGTTTGGGGCCCCCCAGGGAACCGACTGAAATTCCTCTGCCTCAGTGTTTCACTCCGCAAAAAGGAGATGTTCAAGAACTCGGCCGAGTGTGTGCACATCCATCGACGAAGATGCTGTTCTGGGGCATCTATCAAAATGGAAGAAGCTATATTGATTTCTGCTGCTATTTTTGCTTTTCTGGCTTGAATAGAATACTGAACAGGCAGTTTTGACGAATACTTATTTCGTCTATTGAATGGGTGACTTGTATACCAGAAGTTGTCTTTAACCAGGAAGAGCAATTATAAGATCAAACAGTTAAAGCACCCTTTGAAGTCCAACTTGGACAAATATTTTTATTTTTGGTTAAAGGTACTTTGCATGCAGTACCCAGGTCAGAGGGGTTGGCTGTGCTGTCAACAGCTCCCGAGAGTGGGCAGCTTCACCAAGAAAGAGGGCAAGCCTCATTCAGCTCCTATCTCTCACCATAACCTTCCAAGCAACTCTGACTCCTTTCTACCTAGTCGACATAAGACTGGGGCTTCCCTGCTGGCTCAGTGGTAAAGAACCCACCTGCCAATGTGGGAGACGCAGGTTCAATCCCTGGGTCAGGAAGATCCCCTGGAGAAGGAAATGGCAACCCACGCCAGTATTCTTGCCTGGGAAATCCCACGGACAGAGGAGCCTGATGGGCTACAGTCTACGGGGTCACAAAAGAGCTGGACAAGACTTAGCAACTGAACAGCAAGACAAAGTGAAAGGATCAAAGGGTCCTGACGTTGTAAATCCATCTGACATATTGTGCAACATTCTTCTTAGAAAGACTGCACCAATAGAAACTCTGTTTTGCCAAAAAGGTCAGGAATGATTCTCCCTGTTGAAGCTGCTGGGTGTCTGCTTAATGGTTTCTCCCGGAACTAAGAACCTGTGGACTCCAAACCAGGAGTTCTCTGCCTCAACTCCAAGCAGCCTTCTTGGTGTGGCTGGGCAACAGCAGGTAGGTACGAGCTGCTCCCAATCCATGCAGGATTGGGTGCATTTCTCACCAGCAGATGGCTGCATTGTGGTCCAGTCCCCTCAGTCTTACCGCCTAGAATGCCAAGAAATGAAAGATGCAAAATTCAAACACACCAGGGCAAATTCACATGCATGCCTTTTACCTGTGCGTGGTGGCGCTAGTGGTAAAGAAGCCGCCTGCCAGTGCAGGAATCAAAAGAGACATGGGTTCCTGATCCACTGGGTCGGGAAGATCCCCTGGAAGAGGGCATGGCAACCCACTCCAGTGGTCCTGCCAGGAGGATCCCATGGACAGAGAAGCTTGGTGGACTACAGTCCATGGGGTTGCAAAGAGTCGGACAGGACGGAAGCAACTTAGCACGCACAGGCACGCTGGTGGTTTTGCTGCAGGCAAAGCATCTCTCTTAAAAGCAACAAATAATCAGCCTTGACAGCAGCAGTACTGAGCTAACGCTGACTCATGAATGTCATCATTGTTCTTTCCTGCTATGGGCATTAGTCCATGTTCAGCCCTAAGCCAGAATGTCTGCAGAGAGAACAAAGCTGATTATCCTCGCGATGGCTTTACTGGAGGCGAGCTGCTAATGCAGGTAAACAAAGTGCAAGGCTGGGGAAAGAAACCTCCAAGGACAAGAAGAGCAGAGGGCCTACGATTACAGTGTCCACTTGTTCCCACTGCTTCCTCCTGCTGGGTCCCTTCAAGAGGAGGGAGTCATGAATGGTTTTTGGTTCCACGAGGAGTGCCAGTCTGCCTTATTTATTACGTTCAAGCATCATCATGTGTCGAATGCCAATGAACCAAAAAATAAAATGGACCAGCTCTCTCCTCCAACTCCAGCCCTGCTTGCCCCTCTCCTGCACCTGTCAAAGCTCCGGGCACCAATCGCCCTGCCCAAGGGAGGACAGAGAGAGAAGGCAGGGGCCGGGCTATCAGCCGCCCAGCTGTCTGGCACAGCCCGGCTGGCAGCTCAGGCTCATTGCCTCTCCGTGTCTTTTCAAGTCACATCCATCAACATCCTTTTCTCACTCTTGTCAGGCCGCTGGCCCCCACCTCCACCCTCAGCCCCCACTTCCCCTTGGGTTGGCCAGCTTTCCTCGAACAAATGTTTTATTTCTCGCATTGATAGATATCTTGGCATTGCAGCCCCTGTTATACACCAGATTGAGCACCCTGCCCATTTAATCTGAGGGGTGATCATTTCTTTCTTGCAGAGATGAAGTGTGGATGGCTACAGTTCCTACGCGGTGCTCATGGGGCTGTTAGACCTTTTGGCCTTTGGGAGAAGTGTCAGGAAGGGCCAGAAGAGAACAGAGGAATCCCTTCACTGGGGTGTGAGGTCGGCACGGGGAGTAGGGTGGGGTGGGGAGATCCCTGTGACCCCTGGAGGGAAAACCAAGAGCCTGCAAGTCATCTTCCACAGGAGGTGGAAACTCAGATACCTCCAGGGCCAGACAGATAAGACAGATGTGGAAAACTAGCCTTTGTAAAATAACAGGGAGGGTGAGGCACAGGGGGAATGCTGAATACACACCCTTCCAAATGGGCATACACATTCAACCTGGAAAAGAACTGCTATTCTGAAAAATCCATTCTTGGACCACTGTCTAGAGGCTACCGGTTTATAGTCCTGGAAGGTGGCAAGTGTCTGGCTTACAGTGACAGACACCTGGGTGTCCGTCCTCAACTCTGTCACTTAGTAGCTGCCTGATTGCGGAAATGTCACTTCTAAGCGTCCACTTCCCAGCTATGAAAGGGACATGATGTGAGTCATAGCAAGGTTGGGAAGTTACAGGAGCTCTTCCATCATGAGCCTGGGGTCGGGAAGATTCCCTGGAAGAGGAAATGGCTACCCACTGCAGTATTCTTGCCTGGGAAATCCCATGGACAGAGGAACCTATTGGCTTACAGTCCATGGGGTCACAAAGAGTGGGACACAACTGAGCAACTAACTCTTAGCACAATGCCTGGCTCCTAGGGGAGCAAATAGGTGTTGGGTTCCTTCACTCTGAAGTCTCCCAGAGACTTTATTTCACTAGGCAGACAATCATAGCTGAGGACTTATTCCCTAACAAGCCAGGCAAGTGGATCTCTTATAAATGTATCAAGCAGTTGGAATAGGTATATCTGGGAACATTTGTTCAGTGAAGGAGCTTCATTATTGTCTAATAATTCCTAGTGAAAAATTCTTTCTCAAGTGATAGACCTTTGAAATAGATAGGGGCTCAATAGCATCATTCATTCATTTATTCATTCATTCACAAACTCTTACTAAGTACCTATCAGATGAAGAATACTGTGACTTCTGCTTTGCTGCTTCTGGGTCTTTTAACTTCCAGCCCTGGAGCCTATTACAGGCAGTTCAGATTGATGTTCTGATTTCACTCAGATCACAGAAGTACAAGGAATATCTTTTCTTTACCCAGCCATAAATATTGATCAGATGACTTTTTAAATCATCTAATTGCTGATTGCGCATCTGCTTAGAAATGGCCCCCAAGCAGCTGCACGGGAACCTGAGCTGTAATTTTGCTAACACATCCATCAACATTTACGCCCAGCTCTACACCACCTACAGAAACGTACAAGGCACTTAAAACCACAGCTGGTTTTCAGCACTCACACTGTAATTCGCCAATTACCACGGCTTAAAAAAATCATTCCAGGGTGGACCAGGAATTATGTAAACCACAGATATAACAGTGATTATACCTGGCCCTTCTGGGTGGCTCTCACCTCAGCCACAGGAATCACTCTGCAAATACTAATTAGTTGCATTCATTCGGGATACCCCATGTGGAACGCGACAGTCGCTGGAAATGGAAGAGAAGCCCTGAGCCACTCTATTGATGCCACAGGAAGGTCAGTGGCTCAGAACCCAGCTCTGCTCCACGTGGTGCCTCAAAGAACAGAATGAGGCAAGAGAGGTGGTTCTAGAGAAAGTGTTGGGGACCAAGGGAAAAAGAATGGAATAATAATGGCTTCACGCTTGTGCTCATGCTTAGCCGCTCAATTGTGTCTGACTCTTTGTGATCCCATGGACTGTAGCTCACCAGCTTCCTCCATCTGTGGGATTTCCCAGGCAAGAATACTGGAGCAGGTTGCCATTTCCTTCTGAGGGGATCTTCCGGACCCAGGGATTGAACCCGGGTCCCCTGCATTGCACACAGATTCTTTACCATCTGAGCCACCAGGGAAGCCCAATAACAGCCTAAAGGGGCTTCTAAGATTCAGAGAGAGGAGGGAACACTGGGGTGATGATTAGGGTAGGGAGGAACTGAGTCAACCTCTATCCCAAATAGACTGTCTGGACTTGGTTCAGATTCGCTGTGACCACTGGACTTGAACATCAGGATGGTTGTTTACCTGATCTGCTTCCAAGTAAACACACTCACGGCTATCAATCTTCCCACATCACAGATTCAGTCACGTGGAGTCTCTAACACCCTTTAACCCCATCACTACTATTACTTTGTATAAAGATCAGGGCAAGGTCCAGTGCACCCTCTGTTTTTGTAATAAAGTTTTATTAGCACACAGGCATTGTCATTCATGTATGTAGGGTCTGTGGCTTTTTTTTTTTTTTTGCTTCACCGCAGATTTGTATAGTTGCAACAGAGATCACATGGCCTGCAAAGCATAAAATATTTTCCATCTGGCCCCTTAGAGGAAAAGTTTTCCAGTCTAAGGTGGGGCTTTTAACACTTTTCCTCCAAAGTACTTCAAACCAAATAAAAGCATTCATGCTTGGCTTCTTACAAATGCAAAAATACTCTGATATCACCATGTTTATCTTAAAATCATATGACTTTTGTGCCACAATGTACCTATGTTTGTCTTCGTATAAAAAAACACAGGTATTTTGCTCAGGGAAAATTGATGACCAAAGAAAATGTACAGTGGCTATTTAACGTTTTAAAATGAGAAGGAGGAATTCATGAGTTAAATTCTAAACCTCTCAGACTAGGATGGGAGGGTCCGCCGTGCAGACAGTCTAGAAGACTGAGAGGAAGATGATTCAGGGAAACAGAAGACACTCCAGGAATTTTACGCAGGGAATTGATCACAGTGGGGACGGAAGAGCTGAGACATGGACTGATATCGAGACAATGAAGACGCGGTCCGAGCGGGAAGCAGCGCCGCTATCACCGCCACCCAGGGCAGGAAGCAAAGGGACGAGGCAGAGACGTTAGTACCCGAGAGTCAGGTCTATTGACAGGAGCTGGAACCACGGTGGACCTGCGACCAGGCTGGAAGCGATGCAGGGATGGAGGAGCAGCCCCAGCTACCCGGCCTTTCCGGCCCCATGCCCGCCAGTCTCCCTCTGGCGCCCCCTGCTGGCTGAGCCCAGCTAGAAGCCACGTGGTCCCCGACCTGAGAACTGGAGCTCTGATACATTGCAGAGTGAGAGAAGGGCGGGTCTGAGAGCAAATAAGCACAGATGGCCATGAGGCAAGGTTACTGTCACTAGGAAGAGTCCATCCAGGAGGTCAAAGAGTGACAGAGCCTCAGTGAATTCATTACGGTGAAGCATCTGGCTCTCAATATGACCCAGAGTCTCCCTCTGACCATATATTACTGACCCCCAGACATATTCACTCTGATGAAACTCATCTAATGAGCTGCTGTTAAGAAAAAAAAAAGAGAGAAAACACAGAGTAACCATCTAGCTGGCGAGACATGCAGAGGCCTGAACATCATTTCCCTGTATGAAAACCGTAAGGCAACCTGAATCATCTACAGACACATTGGAGCACGGAGGTCAAACCAAGGGTTGCTTGTTTTAGGATCAGTATGTTTCTAGACATTGGGTTTCATAAGCTGAGCGATCTCCATGGCAAAGCTGCCCATGCCATCAAAAACAGACCCATTTCCTCTTTAGGTCAAGGTCCCTCTCCATGGAACTATTCTATTCTACAGGAGCCTTGCCTGTGTTCACTCAGCAACCTGTCCATCATGCTCATATGACTGGCTAGTGGGCGACTCTTTATTTAGATGGGCTAAAACAATCCATCAGGTCTCAATCTGGCCTGGGAGACAGTCTACCTTTTTGAGAACACACATCTTTCTTTTATTCATGACATGTTGCTATTGAGACTGAACTCTCAGAAGACAGCCCTTTCCCGAAGAGGGGTATGGCAGGATGGGGGAGTCAAACAAGGTCTGCATGGCCACTCACACGCTACACGCAGACCCTCCCACACTGTCTTCCTGAGTTTTCTTGGTCCTTGGCTATAGAAGACAGTTCACAGGGTGCTGACCACTTCCCGCAGTTCCCACCCACAGACCTTTGCTGACCTGCTTTCCTTCAAGGAATGTCCTTTCTCAAGCTCCCTCCAATGCTCAAGACCCATCTTGGTGCCCATCTTTTATTGATATGTCCTGACCCCCAAGTCAAGCTAATTCAACTGCCATGCCTCAAGGGTCTCAGAGTATCTTGTTGGAATCCTTTTTATGCAAAACACTCTTCTCTTATTATGATCAGAAATTTTGTTTGGACTCCAAAATTACCTACCAAAGGACGGGGACCATGTCTTCCTCACTTCTGTGTCCCCAACAGTGATTGGTATACAGTAGGAGCCCAGTTGGGCTTCCCTGGTGACTCAGTGGTAAAGAAGCAAAATCTGCCTGCCAATACAGGAGACACAGGTTCCATTGCTGGGTCAGGAAGATCCCCTGGAGAAGGAAATGGCTACTCACTCCAGTATTCTTGCCCAGGAAATCCCACGGACAGAGGAACCTGGTGGGCTATAGTCCATGGGGTCATGAGAGAGCCAGATGCAACCTAGCAACTAAACAACAGCAGCAGCCCAATTATCTGAATGAATAACTCTGACACATGATCTGGTTTCTCTCTGAAGACTTTCCCCTAACTCATCCTATTATTAGATAGTGTTAGTTTTTAGAATATTCTTCCTCCTCTTGACCTAAAATCTTACTCTGTTCATCCATTTGTCTTAGGTGATGCCCTGGTGTCACACAGAATAATTCTTTTTCTCCTTCCATGTGGCAACCTCTTAGATATTTGAGTAAAGGTCTCCTTTTCTTTCAACTACACATTCTACACCTTGATAGATGGGCTGTCTATCATGCCCATCACACCAGCTCTGTCTGACGACTGTCCATTCCTGGGATCTACCCTTCACATCTATTGGACTTCCCATTCAAATTATGCTGATGTTGAACTGCAGATGGTGACTGCAGCCATGAAGTTAAAAGATGCTCCTTGGAAGGAAAGTTATGACCAACCTAGACAGCATATTAAAAAGCAGAGACATTACTTTGCCAAAAAAAGGTTCATCTAGTCAAGGCTATGGTTTCTGTAGTAGTTATGTATGGATGTGAGAGTTGAACTATAGAGAAAGCTGAGCACCAAAGAATTGATGCTTTTGAACTGCGGTGTTGGAGAAGACTCTTGAGAGTCCCTTGGACTGCAAGGAGATCCAACCAGTCCATCCCAAAGGAGATCAGTCCTGGGTGTTCATTGGAAGGGCTGATGTTGAAGCTGAAACTCCAATACTTTGGCCACCTGATGTGAGGAGCTGACTCATTTGAAAAGACCATGATGCTGGGAGAGAATGAAGGCAGGAGGAGAAGGGGACGACTGAGAATGAGATGGTTGGCTGGCATCACGGACTCGATGGACATGAATCTGGGTAAGCTCTGGGAGTTGGTGATGGACAGGGAGGCCTGGCATGCTGCGGTTCATGGGGTCACAAAGAGTCGGGCACGACTGAGTGACTGAACTGAACTGGACATGATTCCTAGATAGACATATATGTTCAGTACCGTCATGTCATCTGGGAAATTATTTTAGACGACTGCATTCTCCCACAGCCCCTACATCCCCCAAGACCTACTCTCCTGAACAATGCGGGCTACTGGACCCCTCTTTTCCAGACCAGCTCTCGATTATGGCATTCCTGAGCTCCATCCAGAGATGCTACAGCTGGGCCCCTCAGTGGGGGATGGAGCTGTCTGTGCCCAGACATCCTCTCAGTTGCCACAGGAGTCTCAGTTCATATTCAGTTAAATTAGCTAATATCACAGTGCATTGATGTGTTTGTGCATCCATGCCACGTTGCTTCAGTTATGTCCAACTCTTTGTGACCCCATGGGTAGCTTGCCACGCTTCTCTGTCCATGGGATTTTCCAGGCAAGAATACTGGAGTGGGTAGCCATTTCCTTCTCCAGGGGATCTTCCAGACCCAGGGACCAAACCCAGGTCTGCTGAACGGCAGGCAGATTCTTTACTCTCTGAACCACCAGGGAAGCCCGGTAGGCTGAACAATGGCTGCCAAGACTTATCCACATTCTAATCCCCAGAACCTGTGAATGTTACCTTGGCTGGCGAAGGGGATTTGAAGATGTGATTAAGCTAGTGATCTTGAGGTGAAGAGAGGCTCCTGGGCCATCCAGGTGAACCCAGTGTGACCACAAAGTGCTTATAAGGAGGAGGCAGGGAGGTCCAAGAAGGAAAGAAGGGATGTGAGGATGGAAGCAAGAGGCTGGAATGATTCAAGGAAGGATCAAGAGGCAAGGAATGCAGCCAGCCATGGGAAATTGAGGAGATAAGAAAAAGAATTCTCTATAGACAGCAGCAGGAATCAGCACTGCCCACACCTTACCTTTAGCCCAGTGAGACTGATTTTGGACTTCTGGCCTCTGTAACTGTAGGAGAATAACTGTGTGTTGCTTTCAGCTGCTACATTTGTTGTAATTTGTAACAGCAGCCTCAGGAAAAGAATATAGATGGGAAGAATAAAGGAGAGGAAAAAGACAAAGGTATTTCTCTTTCACATTTAGAAAAAAGCAAGAAATACCTTCCCTAGAAATGCCTAAGAGAAAAGGTCTTTTCAGAAAGACCAAGGTTCATCTCTCCAGGTAGAGCTCACTGTCCTTGGAAAGGGACTCCTATATGAGAATATATTGTATTGTTAGTCACTCAGCTGGGTCTGACTCTTTGCGACTCCATGGACTGAAGCCCACATCAGCGCTTCTCTGTCCATGGGGATTCTCCAGGCAAGAATACTGGAGTGGATTGCAGTTTCCTTCTCCAGGGGATCTTCCTGACCCAGGGATCAAACCCAGGTCTCCTGCATTGAAGGTAGATTCTTTTCCACCTGAGCGACAGGGACGCACATGTGAGAATATAGTTTATCAATTTCATCAGATCCTGGCAAGGACTTCCAGCCCTCCCTCCCCTCGTCCCCCACGCACATGCCTTCTGGCTCTTACACTTTGTATGTAAGTGTACACACTCCCGCTGCTCTGCTGACACCTGGAAACTCTGCTTTCTAGGGTTTAGGACCCCTCTGCATCTTTCTAGGCATCTGACACTCACTACACCCCATCTCTCCCCCAGCGGCTCCTGCCTAAGCCGAGATAACTCAAAGGGCTTCCCAACCGGTATGTGGGGGCGGGGAACAATAGCTGGAGCCCAAGTCTTCTTGGTCCTTGTCTAGTGCTCTGTTCACCACCCACGAGGCCTCCTTGTCTAGAGGTCAGAAAGACTAGGATTCTTGGGGGAGTTGTCTAGGGAGACAAAAATGACTCTTCCTAAAACCCTGCCAGCCAGAGAAGTCCAACTGCATTCCCATCTGCAAATCCTGCTCAAAAGTACCCCAGAGGTTGTCTTTTCTCCCTTATTGCGGGCCAAGGCTTGCCTGGCATGTGTCCTAATTTCTTTCTGCCTCAAAGAAGCCCCTCCTGACCAAAGAAGGCTGGTTCTCCTATTCAAAGGACTGCAACCTCTCCGCCTCAGCAAATGACATGACATTTGCATAAAGACCGAATTGAGATGCTCTGGAGCGAGTGATGCATTCAGAAAGCCCCTTGCTCTGTTCCTGTCCATCAGCCTCGCCGGAGATCCTCTGCCCTCCGCCTCTGTTTCAGCACAGAGCCAGCACAGGGAGGCAGGAACTGGGCCAGCTGCCTGACGACTTTAATGTTAAAATGTGTTGAACATTCACAGGCCACAGAACTCTGCTAAGTGAACCAAATGGGCCTCCCTAAAGCCATATGCTCACTCCATCACATCCCAGCTGCAGCCCTCCTGCAAAAAGGAAGCAGATTTGCTGGGGAAGCGCTGGTGTTTTTTTTTTTTTCCCCTTCCTGTTGAACTGCTAATATCAGATGCTGATGTCACAATCAGAGCACTGGCAGAGAAAAGTCAGCAGCAAGCAGAGCATCCCCAGAGAGAGCCAAAGTCTATCCTTTCTTAACAAGCACTTTTTAGAGGCATCTTTAAACTTTGGCATCCCTGGTGCATACTTAAAGGATGAGATCACTGCTGAGCATGAAGAGCTGTGGCAGAGACTGGCTAGCTCTTCCTCTAAAACTTTCCCATGCGGGGTCAAAGTGGGGAAAGGATGGGGGAAAGGATAGTTAGGGAGTTTGGGACTGACAGGTACACAGGGCTATTTTTAAAATGGATAATCAGCAAGGACCTACTGGAGAGCACAGGGAATTCTGCTCGATGTTATGTGGCAGCCAGGATAGGAGGGGAGTGTGGGAGAGAATGAGCACTTGTATATGTATGGCTGAGTCCCTTTGTCATCCATCTGAAACTATTACAACTTTGTTAACTGGCTATACTCCAATATAACAGGCTTCCCTGGTGGCTCAGTGGTAAAGAATCTGCCTGCCAACGCAGGAGACACAGGTTCGATACTAGGGTCAGGAAGATCCTCTGGAAAAGGAAATGGCAACCCACTCCACTATTCTTGCCTGGAGAATTTCAGAGACAGAGGAGTATGGCGGGCTACAGTCCATGGGGTCGAAAAGAGTCAGACACAACTGAGCGACTAAGCACATTTCTATAAAAATAGCCTTTCATGTAGAACATTTTCAGTGATTTTACTTACCTTGTCCCATCCTATTTCTGATCAGGAAGAAAGGGCTCAATTCTCGATTCCATCCCTGAGGATAAAAGGAGCTGAAGAGAACTTCTTTATAATGTTCTAGCGTCTCTGTGGGCTGCGTGGGGGACAGGTTTCAATCTCACCTGACTTGGAGGTCAGACAGGAAGGAGTGGAAACCATGGAAGGAAGTGATGGCTATCATGGTGGGTGAGCACTGCAGGGAGACTATAAACCTATGGATCCAAGGTGCCAAGAGGCTATGGACAGATATAACAGAATCCCTAAAGCCCCCAAGGAAAAGCTGGAGTGAGATTCTGTGGGAAATAAAGACTTTAAAACCTGCTGTGTGTATGGTGGGAATACACAGTTATAAAAAAGATAAATCCATGGCAGTATAATGCACAGCATGGTAACAACAATTAGTAAAACTGCACTGCATATTTAAGAGTGGAAAAAAGAGTCAATCATACAAGTTCTTGTCACAAGAAAAAAAAAATGTAACTGCGTATGGTGTTAGGTGTTAAGTAGAATCATCACAGTGACCATTTTACAGTATATACAAATATTGAATTAGTATGTTATACACCAGAAAATGATGTTATATGTCCATTACATCTCAATTTAAAAAATTTTTTCTGTCCTAAAAAAAACAAAAACAAAAAACTAGTCTTCTATGATCTAGGGTGATCAACTATCCTAGTTTTTCAAGGACTGTCCCAATTTTACCACTGAAAGCCCTGTATCCTAGGAAATCTTTTGGTTGGTGGGTTGTTGTTTTACTCGCTAAGCCATGAGATGACATGGAAGGTAGCCCGCCAGGCTCCTCTGTCCATGGAATTTCTCAGGCAAGAATGCTGGAGTGGGTTGCCATTTCCTTCTCCAGGGGATCTTCCCGACCCAGGGATCAAACCAGTGTCTCCTGCATTGCAGGAGGTCTCTTGAATTGCTGTTGGATTCTTTACTGGCTGAGCTACCAGGGAAATCCTTTAGTCTCTGGCAAACAGGACTGGTAGGCCATCCTAGTAATCTCCCCTGATCCCTACTATCACCTGTCAGCTCTATACAGAGGCTCCCAAGCCATAGATCATGGTTCTCAAACTTCCACGTATACCAGCATCACCTGAAAGGCTGGATAAAACATGGGTTTCTGGGCCCCAATCCCCACAGTTTCTGGTTCAGTAGGTCTGGGGATGAGGCTCAGAAATTTCCATGTCTAACAGATTCCCAAGTGAGACAGGTGCTGCTGGGCCAGGGGCCACACTTTGAGAACCCTGCCCTAGGTCAGAGGATCTCAGACTTTGCTACAATTGAGAGTTACTTGGAGAGTTTTGTTTTGTTTAAAATCCTGTTATCCAGGCTATTCCCCAGATCAATCATACCAGCATCTCTGAGGATGAGTCCTGGTTGGCAGTAGATTTCTAAGCTCTACTCTGTCTCCTTCACATATGCTCAGTCATGTCTGACTCTTTGGGACCCCATGGATTGTAGCCTGCCAGGCTCTTTAAGCTCTATGGGTAATTCCAATTTTCAGCCACATTTGAGAACCAGTGAGTTGGAGCATAAAGAAGGCTGAGCACTGAAGAACTGATGCTTTTGAATTGTAATGCTGGAGAAGACTTTTGAGAATCCTTTGGACGGCAAGGAGATCAAGCTACTCAATCCTAAAGGAAATCAACCCTGAATATTCTTTGGAAGCACTTTTGCTGAAGCTGAAGCTCCAATACTTTGGCTTCCTAGTGTGAACAGATTGGAAAAGACCCTCATTCTGGGAAAGACTGAAGGCAAAATGAGAAGGTGGCAACAGAGGATGAAATAATATCTCCTCTAGAGATATTATTAAGATATAGGCTTTTATTCAGTCTGTCTGGGAAAGAGCCTGGGATTCTGCATTTTTAACATGTTGCTAGGTCATGATGGAGCAACTGATCTGAGCAACCACACTTGGAGTAGCAAGGCTCCAGCTCAGTGATCCTGAGACTTCTGTGTGTATCAGAATCACCTCGAATATCTCGTAAGAACATGAAGATTGCTGGGTCCTACACCCCAAACTTCTGATGCAGTAGACCCAGATGGGATCCAAGAATCTGCATTTTTAAGAAGTGCCCCAAGAAAGTTCTGGCTACTCATGCCAGAAGAAGAGAAAGGAGTGGATCCTGAGGGACAAACAACAAAGGCTCATGACTTTGATAGAGATCCTGACCCATTTTAGGGACCCACTCAAGCTCCTGAAAGGAAAAGTGAACACCTAAGATGCCCCAAGGTCTCCCTTTGATGCTGAGAAATGGAAACAAAATCCATCTTAATGTCAGTATTCACTATACAGCTTCTGATGCCAAATCAGGCCAGTTCAGCAATATCTTACCACAGTCAATACATCTAGAGGTTCAAATTTACAACTGCCTTCCACATGCCTGAAAATTCTGTCCTGACTGCAACCCTAGGAGAGAAGCACTATTTTTTTTTCCCCTTCACATTGTGTTTGAGGAAACTGAGGCACAGTGAAGGAAAGTAACATGCCCAAGGTCATGAAATTAGAATCAAGATTTGAAACCAGATAGTCTGACTCCAGTGTTCACTGTCATAAAGATCACCCTGGACCGTCTCCCTCAGGGAGCAGAGAAAAAAACAGTGACCTGAAAAGAAACATCCAGACCTTATTATTTAAGATAATGAGAACAAATATCCTGTCTCCTTCCCAAGTCTGGTATTCACTGAGGCTTTAACCATTTACAGGGAAAATATAAAACCACAGGGGGAAAAAAGGACATGAAATACCCCACCAGAACTTTAAAGGGTCATTGAAGGTCCCCAAATGTCTGCTTCATAGCAGAGGCCTGGGAAATTGTGAGCGACATTTTCTGTAGCCCCCATCCACCAGATGTTTATGCCCAGAGCAGATCAGGAGCAATTCCCTACCCACCTGTGACTCTGAACAAGTCACTTAACCTTGCTTAGCTTCAGTTTCCTCATCTAGAAAAGCAGGACTCAGAACAGAACCTGCCTCCGAGGAGTGTGGTAAGAGTTAAACCAGGTATTGCATGCTGACAAAACATGGTCCACTGGAGAAGGGAATGGCAAACCACTTCAGCATTCTTGCCTTGAGAACTCCATGAACAGCGTGAAGAAGGCTGAGTGCCAAAGAACTGATGCTTTCAAACTGTGGTGCAGGAGAAGACTCCTGAGAGTCCCTTGGATTGCAAGGAGATCCAACCAGTCAACCTAAAGGAAATCAACCCCGAATATTCATTAGAAGGACTGATGCTGAAGCTGAACCTCCAATACTTTGGCTGCCTGATGTGAAGAGATAACTCACTAGGAAAGGACCCCGATGCTGGGAAAGACTGAAGGTAGGAGGAGAAGGGGATGACAGAAGGCAGGATAGCTGGATGGCATAACTGAGTCAAGGGACATGAGTTTGAGCAAACTACAGGAGACAGTGAAGGACAGGGAAGTCTGGCATTGCTGCAGTTCATGGGGTCACCAAGAGTTGGACACGACTGAGCAACTGAATAAATTGCATGTCAAGCACTCAGTCTGGTGTCTGCATTAAAGATGTGGTAACTACTCTGAGCTATTACTGGCATCTTTTTAAAAAATCTACCTTGAAGGATTATTATGAGGATTGGGAATAATATATGTGGCACACTGGGCGCTAAAACACAAAAGATGCTGTTGTTAATATCCCCACCGTGGACATGCATCATGTGACCTTCAAGGAAATCAGAAGTTTTGGAGCGCGTATCTGTGTCCAGCATTCACTTGTTCAACAGTTACTACGGGGGTGCTTCCCCAGTGGTCCAGTGGTTAAGACTCGGAGCATGGGTTCAATCCCTGGTGGGGAAATGAAGATCCCACAGGCCACGTGGTGCAGCCAAAAAAAGAGAACTATCCTACAAAATTCTACTCTGTGCCCTGTGACCTAAGTGGGAAGGAAATCCAAGAAAAGAGGAGACATAAGTATACATGTAGCTGATTCACCTTGCTGTACAGTAGAAACTAACGCAACATTGTAAATCGAATATACTCCAATTTAAACAATAAAGACATCACTCTCATTGTCACGCACACACAAACAATTACTATTGGAAATGGGTCACATTCTGTGTCTATATTGAAGATGGAAAATATATGGATGGATCGGATGTGGAACATGGGAGAAAGAAGACTCTCAGAGCTGATCAAGAGTACACAGTCTTAGGCATCATAGTGAAAGTGAAACGGAGAAAAAGAGAAAGAAGGAGGTGAAGCTGGAGACACGGGCAGGGTACAGTTCATAAGGAAACCTGTGCATGAGATGTGTGTTCTTCTCTCAAAGGCAATGGGGAGCCATGGAAGGGCTAAGAGCAGAGGAGAGCTGACTGGAAGATGAGACCCGGTGCAGTCACTGCGAGGCATGTGGAAGGTTAGTTCCCTGAGCAAGAATCAAACCTGCACCCCGTGTGGAAGCTTGCAGCCTTAACCACTGGACTGCCAGGCAAGTCCCAGAAAGTCTTACACAATAGCTTGGCTGAAGCACAGCGGGGCCTGAATTTAAGGCAAGCACAGGAGGAATGGGCCGGAAGGGAGACAGGGGGGTGAGATGGTGTGTTGGCATGAATTGTTGGTTGATTGAATGGAGAGGGTGAGAGGACAGAGGAGTCCAAATGGAGTCCCAGCTTTCCAACTTGGTAGCCATGGTATAAACTGCTAGTCATCAGCCCTTCTTCATTCTGGTACGTATATACAGTGAAATATTACTCTACCATAAAAAATTAAATAATGCATTTGCAACAACATGGGGGGGATTATCTTCACTAGCGATTATCATACTACGTGAAGTAAGTCAGAAAAAAGACAAATACTATGGATATCACTTATATGTGGTAAAATACGACGCCAATGAACTTTTGTGTCCCTACGAAATAGGAACAGACTCCTAGACGCAGAGAATGGATTTGTGATTGCCAAGGTGGAGGTGTAGTGGGGGAGGGATGGATGGGGACTTAGGGATTAGCAGATGCAAATGATTACATACAGAATGGATGAACAATGACATTCTACGGTGCAGCACAAGAAACTACATTCTATGTGCTGTCATGAACCTTAATAGAAATGAATATAAAATATGTATATATATATAACTGAATTACTTTGCTTTACACCAAAAACTAAACAACACTGTAAATCAGCTATTATGTGCATATGCTCAGTCCAGCTTTTTGCAACCCCACGGACTACAGATCACCAAGCTCTTCAGTCTGTGGAATTTTTCAGGTAACAATACCAGTGTGTGGTGCTGTTTCCTCCTCCAGGGGATCTTCTCGACCCAGGGACTGAATCCATGTCTCCTTTGTCTCCTGTATTAAGGCCTCTAGAAGCAAATACATCATCCGGGATGATGGAAAACCAACTACTGGAAAAACCATAGCTTTGACTAGACGAACATTTGTTGGCAAAGTAATGTCTCTGCTTTTTAATATGCTGTCTAGGTTGGTCATAACTTTTCTTCCAAAGGGCAAGCATCGTTTAATTTCATGGCTGAAGTCACCATCTGCAGTTGTTTTGGAGCCCAAAAGAATAAAGTCTGTCACTGTTTCCACTGTTTCCCCATCTATTTGCCATGAAGTGATGGGACCAGATGCCATGATCTTTGTTTTCTAAATGTTGAGCTTTAAGTCAACTTTTTCACTCTCCTCTTTCACTTTCATCAAGAGGCTCTTTAGTTCTTCTTCACTTTCTGCCATAAGGGTGGTGTCATCTCCATATCTGAGGTTATTGATATTTCTCCCGGCAATCTTGATTCCAGCTTGTGCTTCATCCAGCCCAGCGTTTCTCATGATGTACTCTGCATAGAAGTTAAATAAGCAGGGTGACAATGTACAGCCTTGACGTACTCCTTTCCCTATTTAGAACCAGTCTGTTATTCCATGTCCAGTTCTAACTGTTGTTTCCTGACCTGCATAGAAATTTCTCAAGAGGTAGGTCAGGTAGCCTGGTATTCCCAACTCTTTAAGAATTTTCCAGAGTTTGTTGTGATCCACACAGTCAAAGGCTTTGGCGTAGTCAATAAAGCAGAAATAGATGTTTCTCTGGAACTCCTGTGCTTTTTTGATGATCCAGCGGATGTTGGCAATTTGATCTCTGGTTCCTCTGCCTTTTCTAAATCCAGGTTGAACATCTGGAAGTTCATGGTTCATGTGCTGTTGATGCCTAACTTGGAGAATTTTGAGCATTACTTTTCTAGCGTGTGAGATAAGTGCAACTGTGCAATAGTTTGACCATTCTTTGACTTTGCCTTTCTTTGGAACTGGAATGAAAACTGACCTTTTCCAGTCCTGTGGCCACTGCTGAGTTTTCCAAATTTGCTGGCATATTGAGTGCAGCAGTTTCACAGCATCACCCTTTAGGATTTGAAATAGCTCAACTGGAATTCCATCACCTCTGCTAGCTTTGTTCGTAGTGATGCTTCCTAAGGCCCATTTGACTTCGCATTCCAGGATGTCTGGCTCTAGGTGAGTTGTCATACCATCCTGGTTATCTGTGTCATGAAGATATTTTTTGTACAGTTCTTCTGTGTATTCTTGCCACCTCTTCTTAATATCTTCTGCTTCTATTAGGTCTATACCATTTCTGTTCTTTATTGAGCCCATCTTTGCACGAAGTGCTCCCTTGATATCTCTTATTTTCTTGAAGAGATCTCTAGTCTTTCCCACTCTATTGTTTTCCTCTATTTCTTTGCAATAATCACTGAGGAAGGCTTTCTTATCTCTCCTTGCTATTCTTTGCAACTGTGCATTCCAATGGGTATATCTTTCCTTCTCTCCTTTGCCTTTTGCTTCTCTTCTATTCACAGGTATTTGTAAGACCTCCTCAGACAGCCATTTTGCCTTTTTGCATTTCTCTTTCTTGGGGATGGTCTTGATCCCTGTCTCCTGTACATTGTCAGGAACCTCATTCCATAGTTCATCAGGCACTCTATCAGATCTAATCCCTTGATTCTATTTCTCACTTCCACTGTATAATCATAAGGGATTTGATTTAGGTCATACCTGAATGGTCTAGTGGTTTTCCCTACTTTCTTCAATTTAAGTCTGAATTTGGAAATATGGAGTTCATGATCTGAGCCACAGTCAGCTCCCAGTCTTTTTTTCTTTTTTCTTTTTCTTTTTCTTTTTTTTTTTTTTTTTGCTGACTGTATAGAGCTTCTCCATCTTTGGCTGCAAGGAATATAATCAATTTGATTTTGGTATTGGCCATCTGGTGATGTCCATGTGTAGAGTCTTCTCTTGTGTTGTTGGAAGAGGGTGTTTGGTATGACCAGTGTGTTCCCTTGGCAAAACTTTATTAACCTTTGCCTTGCTTCATTCTGTACTCCAAGGCCAAATTTGCCTGTTACTCCAGGTGTTTCTTGACTTCCTACTTTTGCATTCCAGTCCCCTATAATGAAAAGGATATCTTTTGGGGGTGTTAGTTCTAGAAGGTCTTGTAGGACTTCAAAGAACTGTTCAACTTCAGCATCTTCAGCGTTACTGGTCGGGGCATAGACTTGGATTACTTTGATGTCAAATGGTTTGCCTTGGAAATGAACAGAGATCATTCTGTCATTTTTGAGATTGCATCCAAGCACCCCTGCCCAGAAATGTGATATTATTAACACAACTAAAACAGATTCCTTTCTCAGGGGGAAATTTGCATTCACCAAGCTTATGGGCCTAATATCTAAAGCCAAATAGTAGTTTCTCAATGTGCAGTGAGAAAATGTATAACTATTACATAGAGGGTTTGAGGAGCATATAGCGTAGCGAGAAGAATTCATTTGATGCCCTGAAAGTTTGAGTACCTCCCTTTAAAGCAGAGTTGACCTTAGCAAAGAGTCAGACATGAATGAATGCCTGAACATGTATGTGTGCGTGTGCACACACACACATACACACACACAAGGTTGACCACAATTTTCAGGAACATCTTTTCCATGTTGGAGGCATTCTGGTCCAACACCAGAAACACTTAAAGGGACTTCCCCGGTGGCTCAGTGGTTAAGAGCTCACTGGCCAATGCAGGGGACACAGGTTTGATCCCTGGTCTGGGAGGACTCCACAGGCCACAGAGCAACTACTGAGCCCATGCACCCTAGAGGCTATGCTTGGTAACAAGAGAAACCACCACAATGAGAAGCCATCACACAGCAATGAAGACCCAGCACAGCCAAAAGTAAATTAATTAATTTAAAAAGAAGCACTTAAAGATCTCTGTTAAGGGGTGACACTGGGCTTCACTGGGGGCTCAGACAGACAGTGAGATGTCCTGAAATGCAGGACACCTGGGCTCCATTTCTGGGTCAGAAAGATCACCTGGAGAAGGGCATGACTATCCATTCCAGTATTCTTACCTGGAGAATCCCATGGACAGAGGAACCTGGTGAGTTACAGTCCATGGGGTCACAAAGAGTCGGACACGACTTAGCGATTAGCACTTCACAAGGGTCCCACTGCCTCGTGACAGGACCTGCATTCCCAGCAGGGCTTCTCCCGATTGCCGATGTCTCTCTTTGAATGTGTGAACTGCTATAAGGTGGCTGACTGCTCTGTCTCTTTAAGGTGACTTTGCCCTGTTCCACTCTGATCTATTATGTATCCATATTAAAGTTTAACTGCTCAGAAGGCATCCTGATTTCCCTCACTTCTAAGATCTTAAGCAGTGACTCATGTTAGACCCCAAAGACTGACAAGAGCAATGAGCCTAGACTGATCTCTGCCTGTGGCACAAAAACCTTTCTCCTGACTTCATAGTCTAATGTTATGTTTAGTACCAGTGAGAATTCAAGTTTTAGGCCGCAGGGAAATTTTTCAGAAAGGCCCCACATAGCCCTCGTGCTTAGCAAGTAAGCCGTCATTTCCCCAGAAAAGGACTTTAGATCAGGATCTCGAAGGAATTCCAAGACCAGCTGGACATCTTATGCCTCTGCTGGTAGGGGCCAGTGCCTGGCTTAATTCATATTTGAATCTCATGGGGCAATCACTGGCATGGTAACGTCGCAATTCGCTTCACTGTTGTCACCTTCTCTCTTCTCTCTAGCAGGTAGACGAATTATACCGTATTTGGACAACTAAATGGTAAGCCCACATATAAATATATATATATATATATATTTTTTTTTTTTCCTAAAAAAAGGCTTCCTGGCACTAGAGGTGAGTTCCAAGCACATCACTGATAAGACAGTCAATTTCTCTGGCAGTGGCATGATGGAAGCAACTCGCTAGGGATACACAAGTCAGCATATGCAAAATGCATCATTTCAAGGGGCAATTTGCATGGGTGGATGCAGCCCTGAAAAACACAGTAGGAGACAAAGAGCCAGTTGGCTCCTGCTACCCTTTAAGCTGGCACCTGTCTCCAAACAAATAGCACAGAATCAGTCTTCAACTCCTCTGTCCCTGGCTGTCCACCTAGAAATGTCAAGGAGATCAGAGGTAGCCCCCAGCTGCCTGCCCCCAGCAAGTCCCAGAGCACAGTCTCTGAACCTCGACTACAAAGCAAGATGGTTGAACTAGTTGGGTTCTAAAGGCCCTTCTGATTCCCATGTTCTATTTTAACTGATGCTTTATTAGTTACAAAACTAGGGCTCACCAGGCACATAGGGATCAATTTATAATAGAAAAAAAGCAGTCACTTGTTTAGCAAGTACTTATAAGCATCTTCTACATGGGGGCGAGCTATGTTCTGCCATGGGAGATTCAGTTATGACAGAGGTGCTATTTTGATTCTACCATTTTGTCCTGGCAACTCTTTGTTTCCTTTTTGGAACAAGTCGTTAAAGTTATAAGGTTTCTTTTTTTACTATTTATTTCCCCTGTGTTCTGGGCACATCAGCCCCTCTATAATAGAGAAGAACAAATCTAACTCCATATTAAATGTTTCTTTCACTTTAACCTTTGTATTCTATTGGTTTTGCTACAAGTTAAAAATCCTCTAATATGGAGTACCTATTACACGTACACAAAGACAGTGAGTGCTTTCATTCTGGAGGCATCCAGAAAGGATCCTGAAAGGAAGTGGGTGCTTTCATTCTGGAGGCATCACAGAGGGCTTTATGGAGGCCGTGGCATCCAAAGCCAGGTAATACTGAGGCAGTGCATCTGAGAACAGGATGAGTGTACACAGGGAGCTGGGCATCGGGGACATGCCTAAGGCAATAAGGGAGTGAGTCTCACTCTGTATGCTGGGTCTGCCCCCAGATCCCAGGAGAGAGCGGGCAGGGAGAGAGGGACCCTGGCGCTTCCCTCTACAATGCAAGTTCCTCTGTGACACTTGAAAGGGAAGGGACCTAAAACTTGCCGTGTAGCAGGTCAGGCTCTAGTCCTAGGCTGCCCACATATTATCTTGCCAGCTGTGTGGCCATAGGCAAATTATTGAACTTCTCCTGCCTCAGTTTCTGCAGGTGGAAGATGGGGTTAATTGCACTCATAGTGTTGGGGAAAGGATTCAATGAGACAAGGTAAGCACAGCACGTAGTGTGCACCCACAGAGCCACGGCCGCAATAACTGCATACAGTGTTAAATGGTACAGCATAGCAATATTGTATCATAATATGACGTGAGATTCCCCCAGGCAGGAAATGAACATCCTGTGTCCTGCTATCAATTCTCTGAGCACTGCTTGTCACCTCATCAGGAACTTCTACATCCACTCCAAGCCATTAGAATAAACTAGAGGGTTAAGATGTTTTCAAATTAGATTTTCTTTTCAGAAATAGGTAAAAGCAGCATTTAAAAAAAATAAAACCTCTGAAACTAATTTCAACCTCTTGGCAATCTACTCCAGAAAAATGATGACAATCATAACGTGTGTGCGTGCTAAGTCGCTTCAGTTGCGTCTGACTCTTTGCAACACTATGGACTGTAGCCCGCCAGGCTCCTCTGTCCATGGGATTCTCCAGGTAAGAATACTGGCATGGGCTGTCATGCCCTCCTCCCAGAGATCTTCCTGACTCAGGGATTGAACCCACGTCTCCTGCACTGGCAGGTGAGTTCTTTAACACCAGCACCACCAGGGAAGCCTGATGATGATAACTGATGCTTATTGAGCTCCTACTATTTGCCAGGCATTGCTCTAAAAATACATTCTTTCCTTCCATTCCCTTCATATCCCGACGAGGTGAGTTGTATTGTTACATGAATTTTAGGATAGAAAAACTGAGGGCTTCCTTAGAAGGACTTGTATCCACCCTGGGCTGGTCCAACGTGAAACAAGAGCTCGTTTCTCAAAGCAAAGAGGCTTCCAACATAGTGGTCCTGGGTTTTGCTCCACACCATATGTTTGCCCCCTGTGGGAATGGCTGACTCCCCGCCACCCACCATCACCAAGCGAAACCACTGCCAGGCTGGGCTGTCTCCCCAGGCTGCTGCAGCTAAACAGCCTGCCCAGCAGGTGACAGGCATCACTGAGTGGTGTCATTGCTGCTCTCTGATTAGAGACTCTGTGATTCTCCCACCCTATCTGGAAAAACCTGGGAAAGACTGTAACCCCCAAAAGGTCGATATCAGACCATCTTTCTCAATGAGTGTGAGGCTACCAGGCCATCATCTCAGAGAACCATCAGTGTCACATCCTGGTGCTGGATTGAGTTCAGAAGCATCCTCACGGGGTTCACACAGGGATGCTCCTGATGACAGACAGCAGGAAGGCTCAGATTCCCCAAGAATGTTCACTCTCAGAAGCTATTCTCCATCTGCTTTCATCTCTAGCTCTTGTCCAATTCCCTGCCCCTGTGCAAGAACTAGATTCATTTCCAGAGAGAAGTTGACAGACAGACAGGAGTGAGGAGCTGGAAATTTTTCAAGAAAAGGCTTTGATCAGGAAAAAAAAAAATAGGGGCTGTCCATTTATTTATTCATCCCTCGCCCCAACTTCCTAGAAAATAATTCTTTTATCACTTTCATACTTCAAAAATTTGGTGGCTTCCTGATAATTCAGATGGTAAAGAGTTTGCCTGCAATGCACGAGAGCCCAGTTTGACCCCTGAGTCGGGAGGGCCCCCTGGAGAAGGGAATGGCAACCCACTCCAGTATTCTTGCCTAGAGAATTCCACTGGCAGACCATGGGGTCACAAAGAGTTGGACACAACTGAGCAACTAACACTCTCACTTTCACTGCAAAAACTTAATTATCACCTATAATATAAGTTTGAATTTAAGGCTCTTCCAAATCTAGCCCTAAACTATTTATTCATACATTTTTCTGCAGCAGTCCCATTGGATCAGCTCCAGCCCAACTGGTTCACCCACAGCTCACTGCCCTTCACACTTGGTGGCCTGGTCCCTTCCCTGGTGGGCTCATTAACACTAGTCCTCCCGCCTGCAATGCCCTTGTCCCTCCTTTCAGGGATATGCTCATATCAGCTTCCTTCAGAAAGCCTGCTTGAACCACTTCATCACACAGGGCCCCTCCCTCTCCTTGGGAGAGTGTTGTCCCCATGCAGCCCTGGCTTGGTAGAGACATGTCATCTTTTCACTGCTAGTTGACATTCCATTAATTTACAAAATTCAACAAATTTATTGACCTTTGGGCAAGATACCCTGCTCCCTCTGCCCTACAGAGATCTGAAGACATAATCCCACCCTACAAGGAGTTTATCATCTGGTGAGAAAGATACAAGTGCCATGGAACTAAGCAGCTAACAGAATGAAACAAATGCTCTGGAGATGTATGGGGAATGTGTAGACACAGATAGAAGGAGGCAGAAGGAAACGCAGATAGATAGTAGGAGCAGAAAGAAGGACACAGAATTCTAACACACAGCCCTGCTATAGGGCCCCAAAGTCCAACTAATAAACCAGATGAGGGGCTGGACACAAATCCACAACATATCAGCCACTGTGATCATCCCTTAATGATCTCTTAATACGTTAAGAGATCATTCTATTAATAGAGTCTATTCTCTTAATACAAACATTCTTTTTTTCTCTAGAAATTGTCCACTTGACACTCTGCTCCATGTTGTGTGGCAGCTGAGATGGGAGAGGAGCTGGGGGAGAAGGGATCCATGTGTACGTAGGGCTGAGTTACTCTGCTGTGCACCCGAAGCTGTCACATTGTTAATCGGCTATCCTCCACTATAGAACAAAGTTTAAAAATAAACAGAAATTGTCCACTTGGAAGGCATATGCATGTCCTTCCAAAGAGGCTGTGCTGCAGGATGGGCCTGTCTGTGTGGAGACAGAAGGGTCAGGAAGACGGAATTTGACACCTGGAAATGGGAGGCCAGAGACACCATCTGGGGAGAGGAGGGGGGCAGTCTTGGACAAGAAGTTCAGCCCATTTCATATAAGCAATCTGGTGTCAACCCAGAGTTAAGAACTTCAACAGGGAGGAGCCTATGTGATGGGTGTCCAGGAGTCTGTGAAAGTGAAAGTCGCTCAGTCGTGACCGACTCTTTGCCACCCCATACAGTCCACGGAATTCTCCAGGCTGGAGTGGGGAGCCATTCCTTTCTCCAGGGTAATCTTCCCAACCCAGGGATCAAACCCCGGGCTCCCACATTGCAGGTGGATTCTTTACCAGCTGAGCTACCAGGGAAGCCCCCCCAGAGTCCATGGTATCCAGCAAACCCGGAGGGGTGAGGCAGATGTCAAAGGTGAAAGCAGCAAAAGCCAAAGTTGGGGGTCAGACAAGATTGGAAGGTCAAGGCAGCAGGATCTTCCATGGAGAAGCTGGTGAGGGACAGTGCGAGAGCACTGAGAGAAGCCCGCCCACCAGCAGACAGAGTCCGCCCACTTGTGGGGCTTCTTACCAGTGCTAGTTCCTTCTGAATGGGAAGAAGTGCTCCCACCAGCAGCAGAGGACCTCAGCCCTGGTCCTTCTCAGAACCTGAGACCCAAGTAAAGGATTCCCACCAAAGCTCCAGCAATACTGTTCCCTTCCTTTCAAGGACACTAAGCAACCAAGCTGGAATCAAGATCGCCGGGAGAAATATCAATAACCTCAGATATGCAGATGACACCACCCTTACGGCAGAAAGTGAAGAGGAACTAAAAAGCCTCTTGATGAAAGTGAAAGAGGAGAGTGAAAAGGTTGGCTTAAAGCTCAACATTCAGAAAAAGAAGATCATGGCATCTGGTCCCATCACTTCATGGGAAATAGATGGGGAAACAGTGGAAACAGTGTCAGACTTTGTTTTTTGGGGCTCCAAAATCACAGCAGATGGTGACTGCAGCCATGAAATTAAAAGACACTTACTTCTTGGAAAGAAAGTTATGACCAACCTAGATAGCATATTCAAAAGCAGGGACATTACTTTACCGACTAAGGTCCGTCTAGCCAAGGCTATGGTTTTTCCTGTGGTCATGTATGGATGTGAGAGTTGGACTGTGAAGAAGGCTGAGCGCCGAAGAATTGATGCGTTTGAACTGTGGTGTTGGAGAAGACTCTTGTGGGTCCCTTGGACTGCAAGGAGATCCAACCAGTCCATTCTGAAGGAGATCAGTCCTGGGTATTCTTTGGAAGGAATGATGCTAAAGCTGAAACTCCAGTACTTTGGCCACCTCATGAGAAGAGTTGACTCATTGGAAAAGACTCTGATGCTGGGAGAGATTGGGGGCAGGAGGAGAAGGGGACGACCCAGGATGAGATGGCTGGATGGCATCACGGACTCGATGGACGTGAGTCTGAGTGAACTCCAGGAGATGGTGATGGACAGGGAGGCTTGGCGAACTGCGATTCATGGGGCTGCAAAGAGTCGGACACGACTGAGTGACTGAACTGAACTGAAGCAACCTTCAATGTAAATATCTCTGAGCCATCAGATGCCTTCAGCATGTCATCAGAGCTGACATCGCTTAGCAATGGCTGCACACCCTCCTGAGTGTCTTCCAAACTCAGTTTCTATCGGACAGGACATCCAAACCTAGTCAATGCTAGACTGTTCAGTAAACTTGAAGAAGCCGGGTCTTGGTGATCACTTTTCTGAAGGATTCAGGGACCCTGCCCCTCTAATACATGAGGAGATGCCTCTTATATCTCTGCTAAGTATGTAACCATCACAGGTTAGAAAACAGTGCTAGACTCTGCAATTCTCCCAGGAATGAGGAGAAGCAGTATCGCATCATGGTTATGAGAAAACACCGTGGCGCCAGACAACTTGCTTTGAATTTAGGCTCTGTTCCTTATTTCCTGTGTGACTTTGGACAAGTTACTTCACTTCTCTGTGCATTTCCCCCAACCATAAAATAGTGATGACCATAATAGTACCCACTTCATAAGCTTGGGGGTAAAGATTAAACATAAGTCAAATTCTTAGGCAAGTGCTGAATAAATTATAAGTATTACTATTTGCTTTTTTTTTAAAAAAATAGACAACATTTTTTTAATTTTATTTTAGCCAAGCCATGGATCTTGTGGGTTCTTAGTTCCCTGACTAGGGATTGAACCTGGGCCACGCCGGAGTACTAATCACTGGGCCACCAAGGAATTCCCCCCAAATGGATAATACTTCACTGTACAAAGAAGTGAAGAAGTGAGTTTCCCAGAGCCAAATCCCATGCTCTGAAGCGGCTGAGGGGTGAGTGGTGCCAAGTGGAAGCACAAACCCCAGAGTTCTCCATTCCGGTCGTGCAGAAATCCCCCCACCCCGTCCCTGAGCAGGAATGGCCTCGGCTCCACGTTTAACGGATCCGTTTCATAACTCAGGTCGCCTCCTTCATCCTTACTGTTCCCTGTGGTCACATGACACCTTTATTCCGTTCCTCTATATAAATATCATTTCTGTTTTCTGTATTTACTACTCAAATTGACGCATTATACCACAAGCTGTACATTTGTCTTCATTCCAAAGGAGTAATAGATCTTTCTCTCTCTCTTTTTTTTTGTAATTCAATAATTTGGTTTTCTATACAAAGCAATTCAAGTTTCTACTCCCGAGGGAAGGGGAAAAAATAAAATAAGCAAATAGTACCACCTCAGGATGAAAAGAGGGAGAAAGAGAGAGAGATTGATACAAAAACCCTGAGGGTGAGAGAGAGTGCAATTTCACTGGGAGAAATTACTTCTTAAACATCCAAGGTCTTGCACACCATTTAAATTTGACACAACTATTATTGGCAGGGACTGGTTAAGGCAAGAAGACAGGTAACAGGTCTAAATAGGGTGTTGTAAACCAGCCAAGAGTCTTCTTTTCCAGATGCTTGTACAAGCCAGGAGAAAAAAAAAAAAAAAAAAACGCTGTCTGAAATTCACACCGAGAGTTGGAGGGTACCCAATAGTGATGGAGCGATAGAGACAATTGCACAGGGGACCAGGAGGAGATGAATCCCCTGGCTGACGGAGGAGGTGAATCTTAGCTTTTCTCCACCAGCAGTTAGTGAAGTGGAATTCCAGTCTCAGCCAAACAAATACCATGTGGGACAGCAGAGGAGCTGAGAGGCTGCCACCTCCCAGCTGCATGCCACCTGGCAGATAGCCTCTTCCAGCCCAGACCTGGGGCTTGTTTAAGAGCCCAGATAGAGGGCCATCTTTTTATCACCTCAAGTCTCAGCTCTGCTCCAGCTGGGAGCAGTCTAGCCCTCAACTGTTCCATGTGTATGTTTATGTGTGTGTATATGTACATATGTACACACTTATGTATGTATGTCCATTATATCCCTCTGAGTGACTAAGCGTGCACACACACACGTGTGTGTATGTGTGTGCACACATGTGTACATGTACATACATATGAAAGTGAAAGTGTTGGCTGCTCAGTCGTGTCCAAATCTTTGTGACTGCATGAACTGTAGTCTGCCAGGTTCCTATGTCTATGAAATTTTCCAAGTAAGAATACTGGAATTGGTTGCCATTCCATTCTCCAGGGGATTTTCCCAACCCAGGGACACACACACAGACATATATATACACATTATAATATACTATATTAGAAATACACACACACACACACACACGGTGTGTGCATGCTCAGTCGCTCAGTTGTGTCCAACTCTTTGCAACCCCATTGACTATAGCCCACCAGGTTCTTCTGTCCATAGGATTCTCCAGGCAAGAATATTGGAGTTGATTGCCATTTCCTCCTCCAGGGAATCTTCCCAATCCAGGGATCAAACTTGCATCTCCTATGTCCCCTGCATTGGCAGGCAGATTCTTTACCACTGCGCCACCTGGGAAGCCCATATAAAGGGTATATGTATGTATATATATATGAAGAGTGTATATATATATATGGCATATATATAAAAGGTATATATATAACATATATATATATATCAAGGGTATTGTTTTGGAGAAACTTAAGACCTCTGTGTTTCAATTCCCTTCTTTTACAGAAAAAGGAAGGAAGTCCAGAAGCTTTAAGAGACTTGCTTAAGAGGACAGAGCTGGGGTTTGAACCCAGTAAGACACCTGGCCTTTGCTCGCACAGGCTGCCCCTAGAGAAGCATCTGACAGGACCGAAAGGCTGATTTTACAAGCTGAGCATGTTCAGTGCAGGCTCTCGAGACGCCTGAACACTCACTCCAGAGAGGGAGCCCCACGCGAAGCTTGCTTACTCCTCCACATGTTCACACCTGCCGCCCCGACACTTAGGTCCCCATGCTGCTTTATACACGCTCACATCCCCTGCAGTATTTTGACATGGAAGCTGCTCCATCAATGTTTGTAAATGAATGAACGGTTGAGTGGGACACGAATAACGGGACTTTGCAGGGAGGTCCAGGGGGAATAAAGATTTACCTAACAATTTATGTTGCTCTTGACGTGCCATGCTTTTTTTCCTTGCCCAGGAGGCCAATAGCACAAACACATGCCTTGCCATGAAAAATTCACAACTGTGCATTAGTCAGATACCCTGGTGACATTACTTGCAAACTGGAAAGCCAAGGTCACAGCAAAAGCTGCTGTAAATCAAAAGTGTCTTAAACACAGCATCCTCCTGTTGGGAAATCTGACCCATTTATTGCATTTCCCCCGGGATGAAGGCCACTTAGCACACACCCTACTTAAAGCGAGGACGCCTGACACTCAAATACATCTGAGGCCAACCTGTAACATCGGCCACTGGCCCTCCGGCCTCAGTCCCTCTGCCCGCAGACAGCTTAAAGGCGAGGTTTATCCTGTGCCAGGAGCACTAGACCATTGCAGAGGGAGATGTGAGAGGCTGGAAAGCAGCCTTTCCCAAACTGGTCCACAAGCTATTTCTAGGTGTTTGGCAAATAAAAGCATCGCACGGTCAGAGTTCGGGGAAGCCGTGTCTACTCTATCCTATTCTTGAGAGTTCTGCAAAGTGCTTATGAAAAATCCCACAGCGAACAAATTCATTTAACCTTACTTTACCCAGGGTCTCCCGATCATTCTGACAACTAACACTTTATACCAGGCGAAGGCAGCTCTGCAGAACCGCCAGCTCTATGGTTATCGTTACTCATAGCTGTAGAGGCCACTGGGGTCCTCGTGGGGACTTCTCTTCCCACTTCTCTGCCACCTTAGGAAGCGTCGTGGGAAAACACTGCACACGGAAGCGGTGATGGAGAAGGGAAACCTGCCCGCAGCCTTCTCACTCACCAAGGTCCTCAGGGGCCTGCCCAATGCCCTGGCATCCAGAGGCTGTCAAGTAAAAGCAAATCCGGGCTTAGTAAGGACTTTTATTCAAAAGGGTTACTGCAAAGTGGTGGGCAGGACTATTGAAATAGCGGGAACACTGACCCTAAAGTCTGCATACAGCTCAGAGTCAGGCGGAAGGGGTTTCCTTTTATAGAGAAGGGTGAGCAAGGCTAGAAAGACCAGATGTAGGCAAGTTCAGTGAAAAGGTGGCGTGACCGGGGGCTTCCCTGGCAGTCTAGTGGCTAAGATGCTACACTGCCAATGCAGAGGGCACGAATTCCATCACTGGTTGGGGAGCTAAGATCAAGCATGCCACCCAGAGTGGCCAAAAGTAAATAGATAAATAGAGGTGGCCTGATTGGATAGTCCACCAGAGAAGGTTTCATGTGCGGGCCGGTCCATTCTCAGGAGAGGCACCTGCTGGCCAGGGCGGAGGGTGAGCCAGAGGCCAGGGCATGGAGGAAGGAGGGGAACTTAATGAAGTTTGGGTGTTAAGCATTTTGTTCCAGTGGCTCGATGTGGATGCAATAGTTCAGCTAATTCTTTGTGGAGCAAAGACTAGAATCTGGAGGGTCTGGGTCTGACAGACCCTCAGTCGACAAAGGTCGGGGGATCTGTGGGTCTTATCTAAGGTGTTTGGAGAAGGGTGGGCCCTTGCAATAAGCCTGTATCCAGAACCCAAATGGGAAGGGGCGTCCTTTAACCCCTCCCTAGCTGTTTTCCAGGAGTGCAGGGCTCTGGGACAGTTCAATGTTGGCAAGGCCTGTTTGCAGCTACATGAAGCCAGCATCAACAGTATCTAAGGAACTCATTTCCTCCCACTCTTCACTAGAGTGCTGGCATGGCCAGGCTTTTCAGTAGAAGGAGCAAGATACAGTCGTAGGGAGGAGTCTGAGCTCTAAAACATCATGGCACAGGTGCAGGCAAGGGAGGAATTACAGAGACACCAGGTCACCTAACCAGTATGGATTCTTCCCTTCTTCCCCAGTAACAGAACTCTAATATCAGCCTCCTCTGCACCTAGTACAGCCACATGGCTGAGTTCTGATAACAGAAGGATGTGGAAACTGCTGGGCAGGATTCCCAGGAGTGTTCCTTAAATAGGGATGGAGAGCTGGGACAATGTTTGCCCATCTGCTTCTATTCCTGCCTTGGCCTGGGATGTGCATGAAAGGGTTGGAATTCCAACTGCCACCTTGGGTCATGAGGTGACCTTGAAGATGGAAACCACACACTAAGAATGGTAGGAAAGGAAAATACAAGGAACCCAGCCCCCTGAAGATGCCATGAGCTGCCAGCCAGCCCAGAATGCTCTACCCCCTTGCTTCTATTTCTTGGGGAAAAAAAACTTAAAAACAAAAGTCTTTGTTATCAAGCCATTGTAACTTCCAATTTCTGTTGAACCATCCCGGTGAAATTCCTGATACACAGAGATAAGGAAGCAGTGTAAAGGGACAGATCAGTATTACTAAGAATACTTTCTACTATTAATCTTTGGCAATCTCTTTCTGTACCCCAAGGCCACACTCACCATATACAAAATTTTCCAAAATGTCAAATTCTATCAAGAACATCCCTTGCATATTTGTGTGGCAGTCCACAGCACATAGGCAGGGTTGGGGAGCTGTACTGACCTTCGAACTCCTTTTACTGGAAGACCAGGATATGGCGTGGCAGCTGCATAAGGCAACCCATAAGGGATGCTGTCTTCTGAACATCGGTTCAATACTTACAGGTTTGAGTTTATCAGGCAAGCGTGGATGGGGCTCGTGTTTCCTTCTAGTATAATATTTGCAATTTTCTTAAGGTGTCTCATGTTCTCAATACGGTAGCATTTTAGATAAAACAATTCTTTGTTCTCTCAGACTGTCCTGAGAATTGCAGGGTGCTTCACATTTGCAGCCTCACCTGATAAACATCAGCAATGGCTCCCAGTCACTAGGACTCACACACAAACACACATGAACAGACGCACATTTTCAAATGCCTCTGGGGGTGGGGGTGAGGTGGGACAGCTTCTTGTTGAGATGCGTGGGGTGGAATGTTGTGGACAAAACAGACAAGGCTTCCTTAGGCTTTCCATGTAGTTCTTAGATTTTCACACAATTCTAGTAAACCGTGCCTTTTCCAGGATTTTAGAATGCCCAACAAGCACCTTAAAATCATTTCCTTTATGATGAAACATTAACAGTTCAGCCCAGGGTAGCTAACAATGCCCATCTTTTTGCTATTTTGTGGTTAATCCTGTCCGTCTCAATTCTACTCACAGCTGGAGACATTAAGACCACAGGGATCTCTGAGTGCCAAGGCACGCCACCACCGAAGTCTTCTGAGGGATGATGAACCAAGGAGAGAACGCACTGTTAAGTTTTGCTTGGTAGGGAATGTGAATTAAATATTTGACTATATAAGGAACCCTACTTTTCAACAACATTAGCTCCTTACACAATCAGCTGTCTTGGCCGTGGCACCAACAGAGTCTCCCAAATTAAATCTGCGGCTAGCTCTTTCCAGCCAATTTTCTGGAGTCAGAAGTTTGAATTCTTCCAAAGTTGTGGGTAAGGACAGGCACCAACAAAAATGTATCCAGGACTGTGTCAGCCACCATGAACGCCTGTTCCTTGCCAAATGGAAGAAAACTTTCACAAGGGGGGAGAAAGCCCCTTTCCTTTCTATGTCCCCCTCTTTGTCTGTCTGTCCCTCCCACTGGCAGTCATTCAGTGGAAGCTGGCTTTCAGTCAGTTTGGTAATGAACAGGAGGTACTCGCTGGCAATCACCAAGTTCTCAGTGATGACTTCTATAATAAAAGAGCAAAGAGTCTTTGCTGTTTGTCCTCCTCCGAGTGAAATCCTCCAATTTCCCAGGCTCCAGAAGGGAAGTAACACCAATCATTAGGATCATAACTTAGCCGTTGTTGTTGTTTAATTGCTAAGTCATGTCCGACTCTTTGTGACCCCATGGACTGTAGCCCCACCAGGCTCCTCTGTCCATGGAATTCTCCAGGCAAGAATACTGGTGTGGGTTGCCATTCCCTTCTCCAGGGGATCTTCCTGACCCAGGGATCGAACCTGGGTCTCCTGCATTGGTGGAGAGCCACATACACTGAGCCATGAGGGAAGTCCACACCAGCGTCTAGAGTTCTCTAAAAAGAATAGGACAAACATGGGGAAATATTGGGTACACAGAGACCTGTAAAACAGGTATAATAATACCTACTGCAGAGACTCTCCTGGGGTAAGATGAACAGAAAGCTTAAGTTGTATATTGGATAATGTATAACCATCAATGAAAGGATTCTTAGTGCCACTCCTGCTCTTGATCTAAGGTCATTGCCAAGTTTCCAGAGATCGAAAGTAAGGGAAAAGCCTTGGGAAGCAAATCTGCTTGGCCTCTTTTTTAATCACTGTGTTTCATCAGCAACTTCTGCTGTTCCCCTGCAGAACAAACCTCATTCCTGCTCAGAAGGCAGCAGGTGAACACAGTGGTGTATGTGTTCCGGAAGCTCTCAGCCTGGTTTCAAAAAGCCCCATTTTATCCAAGTGAATAATATGGTTTCCCTTCTGTAAGCAAAACCATGATATATAGGCAAACTCCACGTTAATTGGATAAACCAGTGGTAAAACCCCCAAAGAACAATTAACTTTCATGTGAAATACTCCCAGCTGAAATCTTGGAAAACTTGCATGTAATTAGTACTCTCTTCCAGCTCTCCAAAGTATAAAATACAATACATTAGGGCTTGTAACACTAATATCGCCAAGAACACAGCTAACGTGGGGAAGTCTAATTTGCCACTAATATGCGGAT
The DNA here is from genome assembly GCF_014754425.2 of Oryx dammah. Lineage (NCBI taxonomy): Eukaryota > Metazoa > Chordata > Mammalia > Artiodactyla > Bovidae > Oryx > Oryx dammah. Next base: position 188,493,174 of record NW_024070186.1, on the reverse strand, counting down.
GGCAGGCTGGTTGGTGCTTTCACCTGTTCAGGCTAATTGTTTTTAAAGTGATTTAGAAACTCTCTGCCCGATGGTCCATGGCTCTTGATGTATCAAGTCCCCAGGGCTGGGCTGTGGTAAGTCAGGAAATTTAGAAGTAACCTTTGAGGTCATTTGGTTCAGTTCCCAAGCAGTGGTTTATGGACCTGCTGCATTAGCAGCAGCTCAGTTTACAAATGAAAGTTTCCTGGGTTGCACCCTCAGAGATTCTGGGTCAGCAGGCTTTGGCTGGACCTCAGAAATCCCAATGAAAAATAAATAAATGAACACCTTCTGAATGCCACCGGAAGATTCTGTGGTCCAGCCATGCTTGGGAACTACTGATGTCCCCAACCTTCTACTTAATGCAGAAATCCCCTGTATAATATGAGTAATGGTAGGCATCCAGCCTCTGCTTGAACACGTCCAGGATTAAGCTCCAGTCAATGGCGGCTGCCTGGCCGCCACATCAAGAGGGCCTCTGAGGTTATACCCAAGTCCAGTGGAAGAGTGCCAAGCTGATTGATGCCCTCTGCCCTGGACTTGGGTAAGGGCAGTAATGTTGTTGTTCAGTCACTGAGTTGTGTCTGACCCCATGGACTGCAGCACACCAGGCTCCTCTGTCCTCCACTATCTCCTGGCGTTTGCTCAAACTCATGTCTATTGAGTCAGTGATGTTATCCAACCATCTCATCCTCTGTTGCTCCCTTCTCCTGCCCTCAATCTTTCCCAGCAACAGAGGCTTTTCTAATAGGTCGGCTCTTTGCATCAGGTGGCCAAAGTATTGGAGGTTCAGCATCAGTCCTTCCAATGAATAGTCAGCATTCATTCCTTAAGAATTGACTGGTTTCATCTCTTTGCAGCCCAAGGGACTCTCAAGAGTCTTCTCCAGCACCACAATTTGAAAGCATCAATTCTTTAGTGCTCAACCTTCTTTATGGTCCAACTCTCACATCAGTACAGGATTAATGAAAAACCATAGCTTTGCCCATATGGACCAGTATAGGGCAGTATGACAACATGTATTTTCCATTCCTGATAAGAGATATCTACTCTGATGAATCCCATTCAATAGTTTTTCGTTTACGAAGATTGAAAAACAGTGGTTTAGTTTCTAAGTTAGCCTGATATCAGAGTATTGCACCAAAAGGTCAGAGTCTGAAAACATGGGTTTCAGCTGTAGTTTCAGTTATCCCACCTTGAGAAATTTGCTTACTCTGAGTGTCAGTTGCCTGTTTATCAACTAAGGACACGATATCTGCATGGGAGTATTTTGAGACTCAAATACACTTATGACTGTGAAGAGTCTTTGAAAATGCTTATTTATATTTTAAAAAAAGTAAAGTACTCTTATTGTCAGTACACTATCAAACATGAGCGGTATTTTCCCAGGAGTACAGGTGCTTGAGCAGGTAGCCAAATATGTACATGTAGTAAGAGGAAATTCAAAACACTGAGCCTTTCTTCCCATAATGATATCAAGGCTCCTTTTGTTACCAGAATAAAGGCTTGTTCAAACCAAGAGCAATCTGAAAGTGAGTTTGCCTGGTTTTCAAATAGCTTTTGTAAACATTTTGTAAACATCCACCTCTCTGCCTTTCCCTCTGCCTTCAAATGCAATCACCCAGCTTGCTCATCGATTGGAATTTAAGTGATCTGCCCTTGGCTTCAACTCATTTGATAGAGTTGTGTAAGTCAAGTGGTGACTTGACCTAATGGGCTTAACGGACCTCTGCTTTTTGAATGAATAGGCTTAATTTGTTAAATACCAGATGAGATAGATACTGATTAGACTGAGAGATACGAGATTATAAAACTGAATGATTTATCAGTTTGTTAATAATCGACTTAAGGGCAATATGCCATGTGCTCAATTGTGTCTGACTCTTTTCAACTATATGGTCTGTAGCCTTCTAGGCTCCTCTGTCCATGGGATTCTCCAGGCAAGAATACTGGAGTGGGTTGCCATTTCCTTCTCCAGGGGATCTTCCTGATCCAGGGATTGAACCCACATCTCCTATATCTCCTGCATTGCAGGCAGATTCTTTACCTGCTGAGCCACTGGGGAAGACCTTAAGGGCAAGGAAGAGGTCTAAGCCACCTTTGTGCCCTGCAGGACTTCGGGATATATTTTGTACACTGGCTGAACTCGAGAATCTTTTGTTGAGTGAGTGATTGACAGATGGAATGAATGACTAGTTCACATGTGACTTTCAGAGGAACCAAGGCTGACTGAGCTGCTATGACAACTAAGACGTGTGTATGTGTGTGTGTGTGTGTGTGTGTGTGTGTGATTGTGTGTAGGTATGTGTGCTAGAGGCAGAGCCCTTAAGACATTCTCGCTTTAGTAGAAAAAGAACAATGTCCACCCACCTCCAATAGAACCAACTAAATTTAATCAATGTGTTAAAATTATTTACCACCCAGGTCAGGTCGTTCAGTAGGAAAGAATCTGCCTTCAATGCAGGAGCTGCACAAGACATGGGTTTGATCCCTGGGTCAGGAAGACTCCCCTGGAGGAGGAAATGACAGCCCACTCCAGGATTCTTGCTGTGATAATCCCATGAACAAAGGAGCCTGGTGGGCTACAGTCAACGGGGTTAGAAAGAGTCGGACACGACTGAGTGACTGAACACAGCACCATCCAGGTCAGCTGTATGACCTTCATTTCTGCAAGATACCTCTTGCATCATTGCTCATCAAGGCAGGAGAGGATTATGGTTATTGGGAGCAGGCCTAGCACCAGGTGACTCAGTGTGAGTCCCATCTGTGCCTAGACAGCAATTAAAACACATTATCTTTCTGTTCCAGTTGCCTCTTTTATGGAACAGAAACCACGATCACTGCCCTTCCATCTCAAGCATGCAGGTGGGTGACTGTTGCGAGGATTATGTGGAAAGCACTAAGACCAGCATCAGACAACTTGCTCACTCAAAGTGTGTCCACTTAAAATGGCATGTTTCCAGATCATATGAACACAAGACATCAAGAAAAAGCACCAAGTTAATTGGTAGGATCTCTATCCCCCACAAAGGGAACCAAAATGCTCTTCCACTGAGAGTCCTAAAGGTCAGCATCACAGCCTGTCAATTCCACTAAAACATTTAAATTTACAGAAAGGGTGGAATGGGATGGGTAGGACTTTAGCAAGCTGTCTTTGTTGAAAGCTACCATGTGCCGGTGTCTTGGTCCAAATGCTACAGACTAGGGTGGCTTGTAAACAACAGAACTTTGTTTCTCGCAGTTCTGGAGCCCACAAGTGTTTCACGGCCCCATCACGGCTGGGTGAATGCCCTCTTCCTCATTCAGAGCCAGCACCTTCTCACTGTGACGTCACGTGGAGGAACGGACTAGGGGTCTGTCTGGAATCGTTTTTTTTTAAGGCACTGCTCCCGAGACAAAAAAAGGGGCAGGGCCCAACCTTGAAAGTAATGATATAGCCCAAGGGCAAGACATAAACTTGTTAGAACCAGCTGGGCCCAAGATGGTGGATGGGCTGACTTCCCCTAGACCTTGAGCTTCATTGTACATTCTTTCTAAAATATCAGCTTCTCGGGTGGCTCAGTGGCAAAGAATCCACCTGCCAGCACAGGAGACGCAGGTTCAATCCCTGGGTTGGGAAGATTCCCTGGAGAAGGAAATGGCAACCCACTCCAATATTCTTGCCTGGGCAATCCCATGGACAAGAGGAGCCTGGTGGGCTACAGTCCATGGGGTCACAAAGAGTCAGACATGAATGAAGAGACTAAACATGCACATAACATATCCCAAGCTAAATGACACACCTACCAGCACAATGACAGTTCCAAGCCTGACCTTAAAGGTCACAAAGAGGGGGGTGGTCCAATTCCTGAAAATCCCCACGGTTTCCCCAAAATAGCCTATGAAATTCATTCATTAGCCTATGAAATTACCTACTGCTATAAAAACTGACCTCACATATGCAGATGATACCACTCTAAAGGAGAAGCAAAGAGAAACTAAAGAGCTTCTTGATGAGCTGTATCAAAATTACCAGCTAGAGAATAAAATCTTACCTTAGACCTGTATTTAACAATAGCACAAAGTAAGCTATGTTTTGGGCTTCCCTGATGGCCCACTGGGTAAAGAATCTGTCTGCCAATGCAGGAGACACAAGTTCGATCCCTGGGTCAGGAAGATCCTCTGGAGTAGAAAATTGCAACCCATTCCAGTATTCTTGCCTGAAAAATCTCATGAACAGAGGAGCCTGGAGGGCTACAGTCCACAGGGTCGCAAAGAGCTGGAGAGGACTGAGTGACTAAGTACACACAGAAGCAATCTAGGTTTTAAAAGTTGTTGATTAATTTATCTACGGTTTAAAAGAAAAAAAAAATAACTCAAATTTAGTCACACCCATTCTATAATGGTATGGACACATGCTTCTGTAGCTGGTATTGAGGCTTTCTGCTCTTGGAGCAATATTCTCTGATTTAAAAATAAATGACATTGATTTATCATTAGAGCCTTTTTATAGGAGAATTTATCTCAACAGAACTTTTAAAGATATAAAATATACAGTTTATGTAGCCTTAGGTTTCTTAACAGAACCAAATCAAACTGAATAATAAAGTAAAACGGAATAATAAAATGATCAAATAGTGTAAGATCAAGTCAGAACTGATCTGGAAGCACCTTTTATAATTACTAAGCTGGAAGCAGTCTCTGTAGATTCGGCAGAACTGAATCACAAAATGAATTAAGACCATATCAAATTATTAATACTTTTCATACGCCATAAAAAAGTCTTCCTGCCTGCCTCTCTGGGACTGGAGCAAAATGTCTCAAATATCATTCAGGGAAAATGGAGGGAAATTAATAAATAGGATATTGCTTATTGTTCTTTAATAGCTCCTTGTCTAATCCTTTGAATATTTTATGGATCTTTATTCTTTCCAAAGAACTTTCCAAGGCCTTATCTCATTGAATCTCTGTTCTTGAGAGGAGCCTCCTGGCTCAGTAAGTCAGGTAAAGGGCCTGAGGGGTAGACTTCTGGTTGTTCCTCTGGACTGGGCACCCGCAGGGAAGTTCTCTAACTGGTCCACGCTGGCCTGGCCTCACCTGGGCAGGGAGGATGGCAGCGCTCTGATGGAGATGCAGTCAAGAATGCCAACAGCCTCCAGTTGTGAAGGCCTTCAGGGTCCACCTCAGCTAAGGGGGCTGTGGTCTCTACTCTCAGAGCATCTGTGGGTCAGTGGTTGAGTAAGGCAGTGGGGCTGAGGCCAGGCCATTTCCAGCCCACAAGGGACTACCCGATGGGCAGTCTGGGGTCTGGCACTGCCCACTGCACTGGTCTCACAGCTCCCCCTGCTCAATCCTGCTTCCTTCTACTTTTGTTGTTTAGTTGCTAAGTCGTGTACCACTCTTTTGCGATCCCGTGGACTATAGCCCGCCAGGCTCTTCTGTCCATGGGATTTCCCAGCAAGAATACTGGAGTGAGTTGCCATTTCCTTCTCCAGGGGATCTTTCTGACCCAGGGATCAAACCCGTGTCTGCTGCATTGATAGGCAAATTTGTGACCACTGAGTCACCTTCTTTCCACTTAGCCCTAAATGTTATTCCTAGTATACCTATGGCATTCCCAACTCCCTCTCAGCATCTTCTTCCAGAGGGCCCAGGTGTCTGTCTACTAATAGTGCTTACCTGGGAAGACCAGGATAAGATAATAAAGGTAAAGGTCTTAGCCCAGAGTTGCCCCACAGTAAGTTCTCAATAAATATTAGCTGTGGCTGGAAGCCTTTCCCCTGCTTTGTGCTTGGAGAATAGAGGCAGTGTTATCGAGTGATTACCCAACTAGATGAAGTTTTCTCTACCAGTCAGCTATTTTAAAAGATGCCATTTCAAAGGAGACTTCAGGGGCTTCTCTGGTGGTCCAGTGGCTAAGACTCTGAACTCCCAATGCAGGGGGCCTAAGTTTGACCCCTAGTCAGGGAACTAGATGCCACATGCCACAGCTAAATATCCCTCATACTGCAGTGAAGACTGAAGGTCCTGCATGGCGTTTAACTAAGACCTGGACAGCCAAATAAATAATTTCTTTTTTAAAGCAAAGATTGAGTTGACAAGGGAGTAAAGGGCTTGCCAGTCTGTATTTGGCTACAAGTTATTATGTAAACCTGCATGTGTGAAGTGAAGGTTTGAGAAAGACTTAAAAGTTTTGCAAGTTAAACAAGGTTGTGCAAAAGTTTGACTGTCTCAAGCCTCCAACTTACTCACGGTGCCACCGTGAGATCCAAAAAGACAGAATCAACCCTATCAAAATTCGAAACACACTGAACAGTTGGATGGTGGGTCGGATTTGGCTAAGTCCCTTTAGCATGCACACTCACTGCAGGAAAACAAAACAAATCCATTTAAAACAGTGAAGAAGGGAGAATGTAAAAAGAGTCCAGCACACAGAAGAACGATAAAGGAACATTAACAGCCGCGTTACTAAACTGAGACATATAAAATTAGACTGATACTCTCTATATTCAGTACACTACTTTTATTCTTAAAAAACATTTCTAAGGGGACTTCCCTAAGTGGTCCAGTGGCTAAGGCTCCATACTCACAATGCTGGGGGCCTAGGCTCGATCCCTGGTCAGGGAACTAGTTCCCACATGCTGCACCTGAGAGCCTGGCACAGCCAAATAAATTAAATAAATAATTAAAGGTTTTTCAAAAAGAAAAAGCTGAACATTTTCTTGGGGTTTTCAGATCTTTGCTGCTGGTCCTGTCTTTCTGATTTCCCCCATGAGATCTCAGAACCCTCCCCTGTACCAAGAAAGGTGATGCTGGGGACTAACTGGACATAAACGTGACTCCTAGAGCGTGAGAGAAACTACCAGAAGTGACTTCTATCGATCTCAGCTTCCATTTCTCCCAGCAACCATTTGAGCTCACGGCAATGGATCATGTTTTTCAGTCTCTGAGTTGCCCTAAGTGTCTCTCAGTAAAAGAGAAACTGGCCACGAATTCTGCTCATTTGTTCTGATTGGGCATCTCTAATAAAGCCTGCCACACCCATACAATTCGGAAGGTCATTCCCTTCCAGCAAATCCCTGGGTTTCTGATGCCTGCCTTGCCCTGTGCTATTTTCCCTACTCTCGGTGTGGCTTCCTTGGACTCCCGGCCTGACAGCTCAGTGATGCCTCTACCCCATCCAGCCAGAGGGACCAGTGAGAGACCGTTCGTCTCTATCTTCCCAGGCACGGGATGCTCATACAGATTCTACCGATATCCCAGTTCTGTTTGTCTTTAGAATTTCTAATTTCTTCATCATCTTTTTCCGATTCAGTCTTGATTTCTTTTTATACAGCTTTCTCCCTTGGGGATGTGTGTTCCATCTAAGCATCTTCTTACAGCCTCCGTTTGAATTCTCAGGCAAATATTCATTGAATTTCTGTTGCATTGTTTTCTTCCTCTCTCAATAAATTATCCTGTCTCCTCTTCGAGGTCTTCCTTTCCAAATTCCGGGTTCTTCGTGTGCATGGAAAATTCCCTCTGAATTCATCTTCATCTCCCATGCAACCTCACCTTGATTATTTTCCATGGTTGGCACTTTCCTGCCACGGCTTCATATTAATGCACCGTGCTATTGTTTAGTCACAAAGTCATGTCCGAGTCTTTGAGATCCCATGGGCTGTAACCTCCCACGCTCCTCTGTCTGTGGGATTTTCCAGGCAAGAATACTGGAGTGGTTTGCTATTTCCTTCTCCAGGGAATCTTCCCCACCCAGCGGTCGAACCCACATCTCCTGCGTTGGCAGGTGGAGTCTTCACCCCTGACCCTCCAGGGAAGCCTAGTGCATTGTGTAGCCCACAGGAAAGTTTGCTAACTTCGTTCCTTGTTTAGGCCAGTCTGCCTCCTGTGTGGATAAGCTCTGGGAAACAAGGCAGCTACCCAGGCAGAGAGCCCCTCAGCCTCTGAGCGCCCTAAGCCACACAGTTACCAGCCCAGAGCCCCATCTGTTTTTGCCCAAGTCAGGAAGGGTTACTTCTAAGCTGAGCAGAATGGCAGAACAACCCTTCTGGTCCAAGACACCATGACTGGGATGGGCCACCCCAGAATTTCCCAGTCCTGTGCGTATGTGCTAAGTTACTTCAGTTGTGTCCAACTCGTTGAGCCCCCATGGACTGTAGCCCACCTGGCTCCTTTGTCCATGGGATTCTCCAGGCAAGATGCTGGAGTGGGTCGTTATGTCCTCCTCCAGGGTCCCAGTCCAATATGGGTCCCCTAATCTTGAGGCTAATGAAGATGACTATAGATGGAGGATCATTCTGGTTTAATTTGAGAGATAATATAACATGGTATCACACACTTGGAAGACAAAATGTAAGCAGCATACAGACTTCAGGACTGACTATAAGGGTAAAAACCCCCATTCACACATGTTCCATGGGACCCGACACACTCCAAAAGGAGGGATAGCGTGCTTTGCCAGTCCAAATAAGGACTAAAGGTAGGAGGTTTTCTGTTTTGTTTTGTTTTCCTTACATAAAACTAAAGTGCATTTCCCTTGTGAAAACACTCAGCAGAGTTGGCTAGGATGAGACCCAGAGTCCTTCCCTAGGAGGCCAGTGGGTTAGGAATCATGGCCTTTGTGTTTGCAAAAGGCACCACCTCCTCCAGCTGCACAATCTAGGACAAGTTATTTAATTTCCCTGGGCCTTCATGTTCTCATATATAAAAGAGAGCCAAGGGTAGGCAGGTAACAGGATTGTCTAACAAAGGAAACAAGACAATGCATTTGATTATTATATTTGATAATGGGGTCTGCCCTTCTCCCTGGTTTCTGATCCGATGATGACTTTCTGGATTTAGCACTTACAGCTGGTGAGTCCACAGAACTTTCACAGGCTAAGGGACCCTCCAGGCATCCTGAACTTAGGCAAGGCCCGTCTTCACACAGACCTGGATCCAGAGCACCCGGGTGAGCACGTTCCCCAGGGATGAGCCTGCTTGGGTTCAAATTTTGTTCCTCTCCCTTGATGGCTGAGAGGTCTTAGGGAACACGCACCATACTAGCGCTGATAGGATTGTGGGAGGATTAAAAGAGGTAATTCCTGCAAAATATTTAGCAAACATGTTAATACATAGTCATTCATATCCAAGTCCTTGATTACGTTGACATTTTATCTTTTTCCTAGGGGCACAGAGATGAGGAATCTGAGGTTCTTTCAAACTGAAAGAGAAGAACAGGCAGCAGCACCTCTCCACATTCAGAGTCTGGTGTGCATTGATTCTCGAAATGATAAGATGAGCAAAGCAGTCAATACTGCTCCCAGTCTACTGAGGAGAAAAACGGAGACGTGCAGATGTTCAACGGTCTTTCCAAAATCACAGGCAGGTGACGGCCTGTGACCCAGCCTTCTGACACCTCACCCAGTGATCTCCACCGACTCTCGCAGCGAAACTCAGGTCAACCAGAGACGACCGTCAAGGCCGAAGCTAAGACACTCTTTCCAACCTTTAATAAAAGCATTTGTTTGCTTCAGTACCATGTGTAGCCCCCTTCTCTGCCTGCCAAGTGCCTCTTACAAGATAAGGACACCTACTCAGTTATTCAGCTGGTCTTTGAGATTCCAGGCATCAAGCGGAATCACTCTCTGAGGTCAATCTGAATGATTATTCAAGAGACTCAATTTCCTTTAGAGAAGGCACATTGTCAGTTCAATCTACTGTGGAATTTGTAGTATTAATGAATTGAAGGATACTTCGGGGATTTCTCCCAGATGCTTATTTTAATTTAAGCTCTAGGGGTTTAACTTTCCAAAATACTCAATTTTGTTCATTATGAAAACTAATAACTGGCTTATTTCCCTGCTAATTTAGGTACGAAGGTTAATTATCTATAGTGGAGCGGTCTCGAGTTAATCTAAAGTCTACCTGAACACAGGACTGAGGCTAATTGATTCCCCCACACATGGAGGAATGAGTATTTCTTTCTGGAAAAAAGAAAAAGGCTCCGTTGACTTGGATTCTTTCTGCCTCTGTCTCTGTAAAGGACGCAGGGTCTCTCTGAGATAGTGGGCAACCTCTCCCTTGTTGGATATGGTGGAATCTGTTCACCTGTGTACATGAGAAGGTCCCACCCAGTTCCTGCTAGCATTTTCTTTTCCACAACAAAGCACCCAGTCACCACTCCTGTGTGAGTGCATGCTAAGTTGCCTCAGAAATGTCCAACTCTCTGATACCCCATTGACTGTAGGCTACCAGGCTCCTCTGTCCACGGATTCTCCAGGCAAAGCTACTGGCGTGGGTTGCCATGTCCTCCTCCCGGGGATCTTCCTGACCCAGGGACTGAAACCACGTCTCTCGTGTCTCCTGAACTGGCAGGCAGATTCCTTGCCACTAGCACCACCTGGGAAGCCCAGTCACCGCTCCTACCCATTGTTTCTTCACGACAGGTTTAGGAAATGCCACGTGTATAAATTACATTATGTTAGCATGATCTTGATCAAACCAGAATGCCTTGCCTTCTAAAATATACCCCAAATAATACCAGTCATAATGGTCATCATCGGAAAGTCCACAAATAATAAATGCTGGACCGGGTGTGGTAGAGGAGAAACAGTCAAGAACACTGTTGTGGGAATGTCAACTGGAGCCATTATGAAGAACAGCTTTGGAGTTTGCTCAGGAGACTAAAAACAGAACTGCTTTATGATCCTGCAATCCTACTCTTAGGCATATACTTGGAGAAAATCATAATTCAAAAATATACAAGGACCCTAATGTGCATAGCAGCAGTATTTACAACAACCAAGACATGAAAACAATGTAAGTGTCCACCAACAGGTAAATAAAAAGATGTAGTGTACACACACACAGGAATATTACTCAGCCGCAGAAAAGAATGAAATAATGCCATTTTCAGCAAGCTGGACCTAGAGATTGTAGTATTAAGTGAAATAAGTCTGAGACACAAAGACAACCATCATATGATATCACTTATATTTGGACTCTAAAAAAATGATACAAAGGAGATTATTTACAAAACAGAAATAGACCCACAAACATAGAAGGAAATTTATGGTAACCAAAAGGGAAAGGTAGGGGGGATAAATTAGAAGTTTGGGATTAATATATACATATACAAACTACATATATACAGTCCATGGGGTCGAAAGCATCAGGCACGATTGAAGTGACTTAGCACGCTCACATACATAAAATAGACAAAACAACAAGGTCTTACTGTATAGCACAGGGAAATATATTCAGTATTTATAATAATCAATAAGGGAAAAGGCTCGGAAAACTTATATATGTACATATATATGAACGCACGTATGTATATGGTCTTCCCAGGTAGCGCAAGAGGCAAAGAATGCGCCCACCAGTGCAGGAGGGGCAAGAGACTCGGGTTCAGTTCTTGGGTTGGGAAGATGTCCTGGAGCAAGAAATGGCAACCCACTCCAGTATTCTCACCTGGGAAATCCCATGGACAGAGGAGCCTGGCGGGCTACAGTCCATGGGGTCACAAAGAGTCAGACACGACTGAGAATGCAGACAACACATGCACACACACACAGGCATGCAGTACGTATAGGTATATATACATATATATGTGTAGTTTAATAATCAGCTTGCTGTATACCTGAAACATAGCACTGTAATTCAACTATACTTCAATAAAAAATAAAATTCACCAAAAAGAATGAGCACACAACAACAAATCTATTGTCTTGCTCTCTGTATTGTCCCAAAAGGCAACAGGTTTCATACGCATTCCCCTCATCTTTCTAAGAACTCAGTGAAGCGCAAAGGATGCTTTATTTCTTTCTCTCTTGAGCAGAAGAAGAAACGGAGACTGGCACAGACCCAGGTTCACAGAATATCGGGTGTGAGGCATGGAGACAGAACATAGATTTCTTGATTCCTAATTCTGTGTGCTTTCTATTCTATCACTCCACCTCTGTGATCTGTAATGTATTGGAAAGTATTATGTACTCTTTCACACACTCTACTACACCGTTCTATTTCTTGTGCTCCAAGAAACCCACATTTTCTCTCCAGGAAGAAAGACGGACTAATGCTGCCCACTGGATCCTAGAGGACATCCCACTCATTGACGTTCATGTCTTTGCCTGTAAGGTCAGCCCTTTCTCCTTCTGCTGGCTCTGTTCTTATAGAAGGCAGAGCGTCTGAGTCTAATTCATGTTCCCACTCTTCCCAAGGACTGAAGCCAGATTTGGCCCTGAATTTCCCATGCACATGTTAGTCTTAGAACTCTCTTCCCCCATCTACCTCTGATTTATTTAAAAATTACTTTCTAAACCAACTTGAAGCAGCTCAAAAATTAATTTAAACTCCCCAAAACTGAATTTGTCAATGTCCACCGTTGTAATTTGTTACGTTGCATTATAACCTACTACAGAACCGTGGCAATGTCAGAACTCTGATGATGTAGTATGGTCTCCATCTACAATACATCATAAGAGCAGTTTCAGCTTGGATGATAGATGGGGCCAGTCTGGGAAGAATTTTAAAAGAGACCTAAATTTCTAGAACTTTTTTTATTCCCTTTAAGTGGCTGAAGGCGTCACCCCTCCCCAAGAGATTACTGAAAATCTAAATCATTTTTTCTCCTCTTTTTGCTCTGCATCAAACAGAGGTCTGCAAAGGCAATTAACCTGGCATGGCGGCAGAATTGCTGAGGTGTAATTTGCCTGTGCTCTAGCCTTGTAGCTTTGGCCATGTCCCATCAGTTGGGAAAGGAAAAATGAATCTGCTTTGGTGTAACTATCAACAATCATGGTCTGTCCATCCCTTTGTCAGGCTACAGGATGCCAGGTCCTTGATAGGTTTGTCCCCAAGGACAGGAAAGAATTCACGTACAGTCGGCATAACACATTTTGTGCTAAGTTTTGAAGCCAATACCTAATAGGCAACCTGTTGGCTTAAATGAATCAATGCCAGATTGAGGCTCTGCCACCATGGAGGATAATCAGGGTGCCCTGCAGAGATGCGTCCTCTATGGCCAGGAGCAAATGCAGAGCATCCGCAGGTACAGATGACATGCCATCATCCTGGTTCTTCCCAGAGTCTTTCTTAGACTTCTCTAGCTAAATGAAGCTCAACAGCCCAGCCATCTCGTTTTATGGTAAAAAGAAATGCAGGCCCAGCGACTCATGCCAGGTCAACAGCAGGAATTTAGAACTGAGTCTCGAGACCTGGGCCCCTGTGTTTTACACTCTAACCCAGCAGGTCTCCATGGCAACTACCTAACATGCTAATGTGTCCTGATGAATTCTGGGCCTGGTTGCAGCTAATTCATTATTGAAATAAATTGAAAACTTGGGAATTATTTTGCTTTTTAAGAATGTAATTTAAAAAGTTATGGAAGTATAGCTGATTTACAATGTGTTAATTTCTGCTGTACAGCAAGGTGACATTTATACATATGACTATTCTTTTTCATATTCTTTTCCATTATGGTTTATCACAGGATATTGAATATAGTTCCCTGTGCTATATAGTAGGACCTTGTTAAAACATAAGTTAGTCGTCTTTGTAATGACTTTTCCACTCTTGAGCCATCCTACTTGCTTTCCTGAGTGGAGGAAAAAGGGATGGAGGGTGCTTTGGGAATTGTAGGCACCTCTCGGGACTAAAATTTATACTAAAGTTCAAATGAATTGTATAAGATTTTCATGGAATTTAAGTAGGGGCACAAATCTACCAACCATATAGGAAGAATTAGAATATTGCTGGCACCACTGAGGATAATTGTTTGAGTGTCACGATTTGCCATGAAAACTACTCTTTCTTTGCTATGCTCCTTGCTTCCATCTCAGGGACTGTGTTTCTCCCCACTAACAATACATACAATAGATTGATTGTTGTTGTTCGGTTGCTCAGTCGTGTCTGACTCTTAGATAGATAGATAGATACACACACACATTAATCATGTGGGCTCAGCTCAGAGCAAGCCCAATAATCTGATCACAGAGATGTGCCAAGGAAACTGAGATATGGCCAGGAAGGTGAACACAGGCGGGTGCGTCCTGACCACCTGATGGTGCCCGTCACCTGTGGTTACCACTCTCTGACAACTGCAGCTTCCAAAGAGACAGAATTATGTCCAAGGGCGGGGAGGGAGGTGGCTAGGATAAGACACAACAGTGGGCTTCTTAAAAACATCCTCTGGACTTGTTATGGCCCCGCTTTGGCTTCAAAGTCTCATTGGTTTGAGTGTTCCATGGGTCAGCAATGACTCCAGAACACTCACCTTGCTGGTCCTGATTAGATGTACCAGCTCTTGTGGTTGCCATGGAACCTGGCCACTGTGACAGGGAATGAAATGGGACAGGAAAGTGGATTGTGGTCCAGTCCAGTGCACAGCCTCTGGGAAATGATCCTCCCTGTACGACTTTGGGCTTGTCACACATCTTTTTTTAATTTCTCCTTTTTTTTCTTCTTTATAAATTGGAGTATAGTTGATTTTGAGCAAACCCTGGGAGACATTGGAGGACAGAGGAGCCTGGCATGCTATAGTCCACGGGGTCACAAAGAGTCCAACATGATTTAGCAACTGAACAACAGATGGCTCAGACAGTACAGAACCCGCCCGCAGATGCGGGAGATGCAGGTTTCATCCCTGGTCTGGGAAGAGCCCCTGGAGAAGGAAATGGTAACCCACTCCAGTATTCTTGCCTGGAGAACTGCATGAACAGAGGAGCCTGGTGGGCTATATTCCATGAGGTCACAAACAGTTGGATATGACTGAGCAACAAACACTGGTTAACTTGTGAGTCATTCTGAAGTCTTTGAAAACACCACAGCCCCACCCAAGGAGAGAGGGATCCTTTCATCCCGACTGAACTACTGCTAGCAGGCACAATACTTCATGTTCTAATGTAGATGATGAATACCCTGTACTTGAACAGACAGACTAGGATCAATCACAGCTGTTTTGTTTCTCAGCAACTGTTATGTGACTTACCTCTGCTGCTGCTGCTGCTAAGTCGCTTTAGTCGTGTCCGACTCTGGGCGACCCCATAGACGGCAGCCCACCAGGCTCCCCCGTCCCTGGGATTCTCCAGGCAAAAACACTGGAGTGGGTTGCCATTTCCTTCTCCAATGCATGAAAGCGAAAAGTGAAAGGGAAGTCGCTCAGTCGTGTCCAACTGCTAGCGACCCCATGGACTGCAGCCTACCAGGCTCCTCCGCCCATGGGATTTTCCAGGCAAGAGTACTAGAGTAGGGTGCCATTGCCTTCTCCATACCTCTGCTGCAGGTTGCTTTAAAAATGGAAATACAGAGCTTAAACTCTGGGGAGGATATCATCTAATGAAGAATCAAAATTGAATCTAAGCCTTGGGAAAACAGTCAAAATGCCCATGTTCCTCTAACTTGGTATGGCATTTTCACAGGTTGAGAGGCTTTTTCTTTTGAATTGTGAAAGATCCATCACATGTTTAATGTTCCTGCTAATCATATCAAATCAAATTTTATCACAATCAGACCTAAAGTGCGTTTTAGTCTGTATTCCCACATGCATACTCAATTCTAAAACTGAGTGAGAGTTTCATCCACGTCTCTCAGTCCAAACCACTGTGTGTGGAGAAACAGCATCTTTCTGCACACTGGTATTTGCTCATCAAAGTCTTAACACCTGCTACGTGTGTGCGTGCTCAGTTACTTCAGTCGTGTCCGACCACATGTGACACGTGGGCTGTGGCCTGCCAGGCTCCTGTGCCAAGAGGCTTCTCCAAGCAAGGATGCTGCAGTGTGTTTCCAGGCCCTTCCAGGGTGCACCTGCTAGAGGGGAAGTCAAGTGTGGAGTGTGAGGGGCGAATTCAGCCCCTCATCTATCAATTCAGTCCAGTCGCTCAGTCGTGTCCGACTCTTTGCGACCCCGTGAACCGCAGCACGCCAGGCCTCCCTGTCCATCACCACTCCCGGAGTTCACTCAAACTCATGTCCACCAAGTCAGTGATGCCGTCCAACATCTCATCCTCTGTCGTCCCCTTCTCCTCCTGCCCTCACTTTTTCCCAGCATCAGAGTCTTTTCCAATGAGTCAGCTCTTCACATCAGGTGGCCAAAGTATTGGAGTTTCAGCTTCAACATCAGTCCTTCCAATGAACACCCAGGAATGATCTCCTTTACGAATGACTGGTTGGATCTCCTTGCAGTCCAAGGGACTCGCAAGAGTCTTCTCCAACACCACAGTTTAAAAGCATCAATTCTTTGGTGCTCAGCTTTCTTTATTATCCAACTCTCACATCCATACATGACCACTGGAAAAACCATAGCCTTGACTAGATGGATCTTTGTTGGCAAAGTAATGTCTCTGCTTTTTAATATGCTGTCTAGGTTGGTCATAACTTTCCTTCCAAGGAGTGAGCATCTTCTCATTTCATGGCTGCAGTCACCATCTGCAGTGATTTGGGAGCCCAAAAAATTAAAGTCTGACACTGTTTCCACTGTTTCCCCATCTATTGCCATGAAGTGTTGGGACGGGATCCCATAATCTTAGTTTTCTGAATGTTGAACTTTAAGCCAACTTTTTCACTCTCCTCTTTCACTTTCATCAAGAGGCTCTTTAGTTCCTCTTCACTTTCTGCCATAAGGGTGGTGTCATCTCCATATCTGAGGTTATTGATATTTCTCCTGGCAATCTTGATTCCAGCTTGTGCTTCTTATAGCCCAGCATTTCTCATGATGTACTCTGCATATAAGTTAAATAAGCCAGGAGGCAATATACAGCCTTGACGTACTCCTTTTCCTATTTGGAACCAGTGTGTTATTCCATGTCCAGTTCTAACTGTTGCTTCCTGACCTGCATAATACTGTTTTACAATTGTTTTTGATTATCAATAATGGTTGGCATAACAACTCCCCTTCTGATTATCTTCCTCTGCCTTCCAACTTCTCTTCATTTCTTAGCAGAGCTTTTTTTCTTGGATACACAGTGCCCTTGGAGAATTTCTTTGTGGGTCCTAAAGGGAAATTGTCTTCCATACTATCACCCCCAAGACAAATGCAGGAGTACAGTGAGTTTCAAATGCATTCTGAGGTGCCCCAGGCATGGAAGGAGAGGTTCCAGTAAGAACTAGGGAGGAGAGAAAGTCTGGTCTTGGAAAATCTAGCCTGTTGTTTCTTCTGTCTGGTCACCCTGCAGAGTAAGGTGAAGATCCTCTCTGTGGTCCACCTGTAGTCATCTGTGCTACAGGGTTGGGGAGGAGGTGACTGAGTGGAGGTGGAGGGTAAGGAACCCACCATCCCTAAACTCCTCTCCTCATTGTCTTGGCCACTGATGCTCCTGGATCTTAAAAAAAAAAAAGAAAAGAAATCTCTAAACAGAGAATAGCATGGCTAAGATAGGAAGCATCCTTAGATGTTGGTGGATTCCTGGGAAAGAACTCTGCAACCTACCTCTCCTGACCACATCACAGAAGTATAGAAGATCAACAACAAAATTAGCAGGTGTTTGAAAGAATCAGAGACCAGAGGGTTCTGGGCTGCTGGTCTCAGACAGAGCTCAGAAAAGCAGCAAGAACCCAGGAAACAAAAGACTGCTGGAAGCCTCTCATCCATGGATCAAAGGGAGTCTCATAGCTTCCCCAGACTTCCCAAGTCACTCAGTGGTAAAGAATCCACCTACCAATGCAGGATACGCAAGAGAAGCAGCTTTGATCCCTGGGTCAGGAAGATCCCCAGGAGTAGGAAATGGCAACCCACTCCAGTACTCTTGCCTGGAAAGTTCCATGGACAGAGGATCCTGGCAAGCTACAGTCCATGGGGTCACAAAGAGTTGGACACAATAGAGTGAGTAAGTACAGGGCAGGGCAGTGCATGGCTTTCCTGCCTCTCAGAGCCTCTTAGGTGAGGAGTATGTTTCCTAGATTCCAACAGCAGCACAGACTCAGCATAGAATGACATGAAAGATTAAAAGTCTTTGCAGAGGAGTTAACCTAGGAGAACCAAGACTGTTTGCAAGGCTGGCCCTTGACTGGTATCTGGGCATTGAGATTTAGGAAGGATCCTCACCATGATTTAATTGATAAGAGAGGCTTTTGGTGCCTAAGCCATTTGTACAATGTTTATTCTGCTAAATGCCCACTTTCCTCCTGGGAGCCTGAAATATTGGCAGGTTCTAAGCAGAGGTGGTCTCTGTGATCAGCTCCCAGTAAAACCTTGGTCATTGAGTCTCTAATGAGATTCCCTGATGGACAGCATTGTACACATGTTGTCACACCTGGCTGCCAGGTGCTGGGGGTTTAGTCACTTAGTCGTGAAACGGAAGGGGCTGGGAATGGGGGAAACTGGGAGCTAATTTGGTTTTCTGGTATGTTGTGGGGGTAGAGAGACTCATTTTGCTCCCCAAGAATTAAAATCTTGCCAGCCACCATCCCTGGATCTGCACACGAGATCCATAACCTAGCACCAGCGCACTCAGTTAGGATCTAATGTCCAGAAAGCATATATTGCCTTTCAATCCTCAGATGCTTTAACAAAGCATCCATGCAGTATTTTAGCACCGGGAGGACCCAGGCCCCACTTCTCTTCTTAAATCCTGGGTCTTCCTACTCTTTATATCTTATCCAAACTAGAGAGGTTGATAGAAGGAAGGGTGTCCAACCACTTCTTCTTCTTCTTCTTTTTTTTAAATGAACTCCTTTGAAAATGTCCTTTGTGGGAAGAATCTTGAGGTTTTAAATCCATAAACCAACAGATTATAGTTCTAGATTCTGACTAAATTTGAAATGCTGAAACTTAAAGCCATCATAAGTCCCCTCCTGTTTTTCACAGCTAGCACATAAGGCTCCCAATCTAGTGTTCCCCACTCAACAGGGTCCCCCCACCACCTCAGAAATGTACTGTAGCAGGCATAGTAGTTATTGATGTCAACCTCAAAGGTAGCATTTTGAATATCCCTTAACTTCTCCATAATAAGTTGCAATAGATCTATTACTCATTAGCATATCTAAACCTTTTCTTGAAGCCCTTTATATTTTCAGCTTCTGATGGAGTCATTTCTCAGAAGATAATTAAGGTTGAAGGTAGTTTGGACCTTTACATAAATTCCTTAGCCAAGTAATTCCATCATGAGGCTCCCCCAGAGTCCAGTAATGTCCCAAATGCCAGAAAGCTCGAAGACTCCTTCTTAATGATGGAGCACTACCTGGAGCCCCTTTCCTCTCCTATGAGAACCTCCTACACCTAGCTTTCTCCATTCTTGAGAGCAGGTTCATCATCAGCTCCCACTTCTAACCCACCTGCAAGCACTCCTCTCATCCAATACAACACCTAATACCAAAGACATCAACATGCAGTACTGGAACAAGTGATTCTTTCCTCTTTTGTTTCACTGGGGTGGCCATTGAACCTGACTTGATACTCTAGTCTAATTGCTACAAGGACATCTCCACCATAAAGGCTTCATTTATTTCCATGAGAATCTCAACATTCTACTTCGCCAGAACTTTCTTCCTTTCACTGTTTATGTTAACAGGGCACTTTAACTTTCTCTTCCTTTGAATGCTTTATTTTAATTACCAGAGGAATGATTTTTTACATGAAAGGCTGTGGGAAACCAGGCTGAAAATTCCATTTCTTTCAAGAGTATCAAGTGTGATAAGCTTCCTTACACTGAATACAAGTATAATGTATTCTGTTTGTTGGGAGTACAGTGTGTGTCTTTCAAAAGAGTGTTATTCTAATAAGAAAGACTAATCATATACAGAGTCTCTCATCTTACAAAGTGTTCTTCTCGTCACAATCTCAACCCTATGAAAAGCGAGGGTCAACACAAAGAGGGATGAGGGATCACACTAAGTGCCCTGGGACATTCACAATCAGGCCGATTCTCTGGTCGCGATACTGTGATGCCATCAAATCAGGCGGGTTTGGTGCTCATCTAAAACATGCCCACACCCAGATTGACCTCAAGTGTTATAAACACTTGACTTTACACACATGTACACAAATAAGTGCATGTAAAATAGGTAAAATCTGAATAAGGCCCAGAGATTATTCTTTTTTTTTTCCTTTGGCCACACTGCATGCAGTGGGCAAGTTCTTTGCTCCCTGACCAGGGACTGGCCCCCACACACTCTTCACTGGAAGCTCAGAGTTTTAAGCACCGGACCACAAGGGAAGCCCTTCAAGGGTTATTCTAACATCAGTTTCTTGGTTGGGATACTGTGCTGTGGTCCTGGCAAGACATGGCCATTGGGGGGAAATAGGGGCAGTACACAGGATCTCTCTCTTCTATGTCTTGTAACTTCCTATGGGGCTTCCCAGGTAGCTCAGTGGTAAAGAAATTCATCTGCCAATGCAAGAGATATGGGTTCTGTCTCTGGATTGGAAAGATCCCCTGGAGAAGGAAATGGCAACCCACTCCAGTATTCTTGCCTGGGACATCCCATGGACAGAGGAGCCTGGAGGGCTACAATCCATGGATTTGTAAACAGTCAGATACAACTTAATGACTGAAAAACAACAACAACAATGTAGCCATAATTACTTTAAAAGACTACATTTTTAAAAATAGATTTCACTTGAATGTTTAGAGGTCTACTTTTTCAGAAGAATGTTTAAATTTGTTTTTTTAATAATAAATCTGCTACTAAAGATCCAAGTAATACTGATACATGCTATTCCAGTAAGAATGCATTTAACTAATTATATCTACAGTGATGTAATTACTTGGACATGAGTTTCAGTAGGCTCCGGGAGTTGGTGATGGGCAGAGAAACCTGGCATGCTGCTGTCCATGGGGTCGCAGAGCGTCAGACAAGACTGAGTGACTGAACTGATCTACAGTGACCCTATTTCCAAATAAAGTGGCATTCTAAGATTAAAGAGGTGAGGGCTTAGACATATCTTTTGTTGGAGGCAGGGATAAAGAGGAGAACAGAAGCAAAGACAGACATGCACACCAGGAGAAGGCCATGTGATACAAGAGGTAGATTATAACAACGCATTTACAAGCTAAGGAATACCAAAGACTGCTGGCAACTCCAGAAGCTAAGAGAAAGGACTGGGACTGTCCCCCAAGAACCTGCAGAGGATCCACCACCCAGCTAACATCGTGGTTTCAGACTTCTAGCCTCCAGAATTATGAAAGAAGGCATTTCTGCTGTGTTAAGCCAAGACCAAACCAAAAACAAAATAATGGGTTCCATTGTCAATTACTCACACACAATAATACATTGCTCCACTCCACGAGGGAAATAATGGCATACTTTTGTCATATTCAAATTATTTTTCACCAATGAATTCTAAAATTACTACCTCAATGAGCTCCCATAATACAATTCCATGAAATACAATGGAAAATTATTTCAAAAGATTGCAGCAAGGAGTGACATAAGATAACATTGAATAAGGTTACACTTAAAGTGTGCACACACAGGTTTGAGTGTTTGAAGCCACACACGAGTCTCCATGTGAAATGGCTGCCAGCAGGGCTTGTATAGAGCAAAGCTCTTTCAGAGCAAGAGAGCCCACGGCCTGGTTATATTCAGACTAGCCAGAGAATACCCACAGTACCATTATCCTCACTCTGGGGCACCACAGCTTAAGAGCGACATCAATTAACAGCAGCTGAAATCAAGGAGAATGATAAGATTTCTCACTATAAGGAGCTGGTGAAGAAATATTTTAATCTGGAGAAATAGATATGTGAACAGAGGTTTGGAGCTGTCTGATATTTCAAGGGCTGTCATGCTGTAGTAAGATTAAATCCGTCTACAGAAATTAAAGCTAAAATCAGAGATGGATGTTAAACTATGGACCACTTGGCTTTATAGAAAGACTGCGTCTCATTAGGACTTGCCTGCTCCAAATAAGTCCCCGAATGGCTCTGTACATTGCTTAGAGTCCCTGCCACTCATGTCACTCCCCGCCCCCCAGGATAAGGGAAACTGCAGAGGACTGCTATTACTAATGATTTAAGAAAGACAACACCACAAACCATTAGGTCCTACTCACACATTTGCACAGATGACTTTCATAAACTAGGTGTCACCTATCAAAGCAGAAAACAAGTCCCTGAAAGAATGTGACACGCAATAAATGAATGTACAGGAACTTGCAAAGTGGGGTGTGTTCCAGAGAAAGAGTTTTAGAGGAAGGACCATTTCAATAAGAAGGACCCACTGAAGGTTCTTCCTTCAAAGTCTCATTTGTAGACAAGAGGGGTTTCTACCATCCTCCCTTCCACTCCAAGATGAACTGCTTCCAAGAGAATTCCTTTGCTTTACACACACATACATGCACACACACCCACACACACAGCCATGACTGTATGTGAAATAAGTGAATCCATGTAATGATTATATTCTAATGTTAAATCCTGGTTGTAACATGCTATCGTCATACAAGACATTACCACTGGGGGAAAATAGATGAAGGGTACGTAGGACCTCTCTGTGCTATTTTTGCAACTTCCAATGACTATTATTTCAAAATGAGGTTAAAAAAAAAAAAAACCTTGACTTTAGTTAATTTTGTTTCTTTCATCTCCTTTATTTTTCAGGAGAATGTTCACAAATTTTTTGGACAATCTATAGATTCAGTTATCAATCACACTTACACATGCCCAATACACATGACACCAAGACAAGTAATTGGCTGTCCCCTCCCCTCACTCTAAGGGCTTCCCTGGTGACTTGGGTGGTAAAGAATCTGCCTACAATGCAGGAGATCTGGGTTCAGTCCCTGGGTCGGGGAGATCCACGGGAGAAGTGAATGGTAACCCGCTCCAGTATTCTTGCCTGGAGCATCCCATGGACAGAGGAGCTGGTGAGCTACACTCCATGGGGTCGCAAAGAGCCGGCCACAACTGAGTGACTGACACTCCCTCACTCTGGCACACCTGCTCTGTCTCCCTCCCCTCGAGCGATGCCAGACCCAAACACATGGCTGGTGGCCACTCCTTCAGTGGGAGGGAAGGTATGTAGGCAGGAGAAGGAAGTAGATCAAGCAAAAGAAGAAAGGGGAGACAGTAAAGGGAAAGACAAAGGAGGGGAGCAAGCAAGAAAGAAAAGAGAAGAAGAGCCAGCATTTGTCATTCAAAAAGATAAACATTTTAAAGCCCAGCTTGACTGTGTCAAGAACACTTGTGCTTTAATAGTATGCCTGCGAGCTTTCAAAACAAGTGTTTACCTGTCACAATAAACAGTTATGAGTGAGGAACACAAAACAGAGAGAACCGGGAGCTGGCAGGCTGCCAGCCCTGCTGCCTGAGGCTCAGTGCTCAGCCTGTCATCCCAGCGACAATAACTCAGCATATCTCGTCTCCGCGGTGAGGCCTGCAATCCCAGGGTCACAGAGCCGCTAAGGCTCGGGGAAGGCAGCTAGAACCAGAAGGGACCAGGGGAAACCCAGTCCTTAAAGGACACACAGCAGCAGTTGCCGGCTCGAGGGCAGGCTACAGGGACCAACAGGAGGCCACAGGTCCCAAACGATGGGAACCCCACAGAGACTTCTGGAAGGACCCTCAATGGAGAGCTGGAGCACGGAATGCCACACGCTCCCTTCCTTCTTGTCCTTCCATCTCCACAACAGGTTCACGCCTGAGGTGAGTCAACAGCAGCGTCATGCTTCAACTTTCATATTTATAACTTGCAACTGGGAGCTGGCAGCCTCATAAAAACTAACTTTTATGGAGTAGGTTTTCTGTAGGAAGAGACTTCACATACATCGGTCTCAGTTAATCCTCACAATAATCACTTGTCATGGCCAGGCGAATAGGATCATCCCACTTTGAGGAAACCGGACAAGTCCTTTCATCTATAAACCTCAAACTCTATCATCTACTGAACAGCCAAGTAAGAGCTCCAGCACATAAACACAGGGCTCAAACGATCTATGGTTCTAAAACCCAGGTGTGCAGAAGAGTCTCTGGAGTCACTAGCTTGGAATGCTCCAAGCGTTTTAGCATCAGCAGATATGGGCTGTGACCCAACCATCAGCATTTTTAAACACCCAGGAAGCTGACTGAGAGCTGGGTGACTCTGAAGCAGTTAGTCAGGAAAGTGTAATTTGAGAAGCAACACTGCTAAGAGAACAGCGTGCACCTCAGCCCTTGTGAAATTCCTGTCTAGAGCCGAGCTGTCCATCACAACAGCAACCAGCCCACGTGGCCACTGAACACTTGAAATGTGTTTAATGACACATGTCAAAATTACACTGGATACATTAGGTTAAACTAAAATGTATCACTAAGGACTTCCTTGATGGTGCCATGGATAAGAATCCATCTGCCAATGCGGAGGACATGGGTTTGATCCCTGGTCTGCGAAGATTTCACATGCCTCAGAACATCTAAGCCTGTGTGCCGCAAATACAGAGCTCACACTCTGTAGCGGTCTCGAATTGTGACTACTGAGCCCACATGCCTAGAGCCCGTGCTCTGCAACAAGAGAAGTCAGTGCAGTGAGAAACCCACACACCACAACTAGAAAGTAGCTCCCCCATCTCTGCAACTAGAGAAAGCTCAGCAACGAAGACCCAGCACAATAAAAAAAAATTAACTAATTAAACAACAACAAAAAATGCATCACTTAAACTAAATTTACCATTTTATGTTTTACTTTTTAAAACATGGTTATTGGACTATCTAAAATTACCCATGGTCGAGAAACATATGGATGCCAATGGGGAACAGGGGGTGTGGGAAGAATTGGGAGATTGGGATTAACACGTATACACTACTGATAATATGTATAAAATCAATAACTAACGAGAGGATGGGTCATGGTGGAGAGTTCTGACAGAATGTGGTCCACTGGAGAAGGGAATGGCAAACCACTTGAGTATTCTTGCCTTGAGAACCCCATGAACAGTATAAAAAGGCAAAAAGATAGGACACTGAAAGATGACCTCCCCAGGTCGGTAGGTGCCCAATATGCTACTGGAGATCAGGGGAGAAATAACTCCAGAAAGAATGAAGGGATGGAACCAAAGCAAAAACAACACCCAGTTGTGAATGGGACTGGTGATAGAAGCAAGGTCCGATGCTGTAAAGAGCAATATTGCATAAGAACCTGGAATGTGAGGTCCATGAATCAAGGCAAATTGGAAGTGGTCAAACAGGAGATGGCAAGAGTGAACATCGACATTCTAGCAATCAGCGAACTAAAATGGACTGGAATGGGTGAATTTAACTCAGATGACCCATTATATCTACTATTGTGGGCAGGAATCCCTTAGAAGAAATGAATTAGCCATCATAGTCAACAAAAGAGTATGAAATGCAGTACTTGGATGCAATCTCAAAAACGACAGAATGATCTCTGTTCTTTTCCAAGGCAAACCATTAAATATCACGGTAATCCAAGTCTATGCCCTGACAAGAAACACTGAAGAAGTTGAACAGTTCTATGAAGACCTACAAGACCTTCTAGAACTAACACCCCCAAAATGTCATTTTCATTATAGGGGACTGGAATGCAAAAGTAGGAAGTTAAGAAACACCTAGAGTAACAGGCAAATTTGGCCTTAGAGTACAGAATGAAGCAGGGCAAAGGCTAATAGAGTTCTGCCAAGAGAATGCACTGGTCACAGCAAACACCACCTTACAACAACACAAGAGAAGACTCTACAGATGGACATCACCAGATGGTTGACACCAAAATCAGATTAATTATATTCTTTGCAGCCAAAGATGGAGAAGCTCTATACAGTCAGCAAAAACAAGACTGGGAGCTGACTGTGCCTCAGATCATGAACTCCTTATTGCCAAATTCAGACTGAAATTGAAGAAAGTGGAGAAAAACACTAGACCATTCAGGTATGACCTAAATCAAATCCCTTAGTGGAAGCGAGAAATAGATTTAAGGGACTAGATCTGAAAGACAGAGTGCCTGATGAACTATGGATGGAGGTAGTGACATTGTACAGGAGATAGGAATCAAGACCATCCCCATGGAAAAGAAATGCAAAAAAGCAAAATGGCTGTCTGAGGAGGCCTTACAAACAGCTGTGAAAAGAAGGGAAGTGAAAAGCAAAGGAGAAAAGGAAAGATATATCCATTTTAATGCAGAGTTCCAAAGAATAGCAAGGAGAGCTAAGAAAGCCTTCCTCAGTGATAAATGCAAAGAAATAGAGGAAAACAATAGAATAGGAAAGACTAGAGATCTCTTCAAGAAAATTAGAGATACCAAGAGAACATTTCATGCAAAGATGGGCTCAATAAAGGACAGAAATGGTATGGACCTAACAGAAGCAGGAGATATTAAGAAGAGATGGCAAGAATACACAGAACTGTACAAAAAAGATCTTCGGAATGTGAAGTCAAGTGGGCCTTAGAAACCATCACTACAAAGCTAGTGGAGCTGATGGAATTCCAGTTGAGCTATTTCAAATCCTAAAAAATGATGTTGTGAAAGTGCTGCACGCAATATGCCAACAAATTTGGAAAACTCAGCAGTGGCCACAGGACTAGAAAAGGTCAGTTTTCATTCCAATCCCAAAGAAAGGCAATGCCAAAGAATGCCCAAACTACCGCACAATTGCACTCATCTCACACGCTAGTAAAGTAATGCTCAAAATTCTCCAAGCCAGGCTTCAACAATACGTGAACCATGAACTTCCAGATGTTCAAGCTGGTTTTAGAAAAGGCAGAGGAACCAGAGATCAAATTGCCAACATCCGCTGGATCGTGGAAAAAGCAAGAGAGTTCCAGAAAAACATCTATTTCTGCTTTATTGACTATGCCAAAGCCTTTGCCTGTGTGGATCACAATAAACTGTGGAAAATTCTGAAAGAGATGGGAATACCAGACCACCTGACCTGCCTCTTGAGAAATCTGTATGCAGGTCAGGAAACAACAGTTAGAACTGGACATGGAACAATAGACTGGTTCCAAACAGGAAAAGGAGTACGTCAAGGCTGTATATTGTCACCCTGCTTATTTAACTTATATGCAGAGTACATCATGAGAAACACTGGGCTGGATGAAGCACAAGCTGGAATCAAGATTGCTGGGTAAAGTATCAATAACCTCAGATATGGAGATGACACCACCCTTATGGCAGAAAATGATGAAGAACTAAATAGCCTGTTGATGAAAGTGAAAGAAGAGAGTGAAAAAGTTGGCTTAAAACTCAATATTCAGAAAACTAATATCATGGCACCTGGTCCCATCACTTCATGGGAAATAGATGGGGAAACAGTGGAAACAGTGACAGGCTTTATTCTTTTGGCCTCCTAAATCACTGCAGATGGTGATTGCAGCCATGAAATGAAAAGACGCTTACTCCTTGGAAGGAAAGTTGTGACCAACCTAGACAGCATATTAAAAAGCAGAGACATTACTTTGCCAACAAATGTTCATCTAATGAAGGCTATGGTTTTTCCAGTGGTCATGTATGGATGTGAGAGTTGGACTGTGAAGAAAGCTGAGCGCCAAAGAATTGATGCTTTTGAACTGTGGTGTTGGAGAAGATTCTTGCGAGACCCTTGGACTGCAAGGAGATCCAACCAGTTCATCCTAAAGGAGATCATTCCTGGGTGTTCATTGGAAGGACTCATGTTGAAGCTGAAACTCCAATACTTTGGTCACCTGATGCGAAGAGCTGACTCATTTGCAAAGACTCTGATGCTGGGAAAGATTGAAGGCAGAAGGAGAAGGGGAGGACAGAGGATGAGGTGGTTGGATGGCATCACTGACTTGATGGACATAGGTTTGGGTGGACTCCGGGAGTTGGTGATGATAGACAGGGAGGCCTGGCGTGCTGGGGTTCACGGGGTTGCAAAGAGTCGGACACGACTGAGCGACTGAACTGAACTGAATGAGAACACACTGTGTAGCACAGGGAACTCTACTCACGGCTCTGTGGTGACCTATATGGGAAGGAAATCCAAAACAGGGGAGGCATGTAAATGTTTAAATGGGCTTCCCTAGTGGCTCAGAGTGTAAAGAATCTGCCTTCAGTGCAGGAAACCTGGGTTCCATCCCTGGGTCAGTAAGATCCCCTGGAGAAGGGAATGGCTACTCAGTCCAGTATTCTTGCCTGGAGAATTCCATGGAAAGAGGAGCATGGCACGCTACAGTCCATGGGGTCGCAAAGAGTCAGACAGGACTCTGCAACTAACACACACACACACACGAACGAATCACTTTGCTGTACAGCAGATATTAGTACAATGTTGTAAATCATCTATACTTCAGTAAAATATTAATTTAAAAAAATGTTAAGAAAATTACCTATGAGGTATGCATTATATTTCTACTAGGCAGCGCAGGTCTAGAGAAAACCAAGAGGCACATGGAAGGCAAATTTCATCACATTAGAGCAAACGGCTAAGATAGAGGGATAACGAGGTGAGTCCAGTAGCTCTGAGAAGACTCTCAGGAGGTGCTTCCTCTTTGTCCCATTTAGTCTCAAAAAATGATCAAGAGCAGGGGGAAGCAGAAGAAACAGCATCAATTCATGATGTGTTCAAGGCTCTCATCTAACCACTGGGTATTACTCAAGGGACCAGAGATGGAGCAAGAGTGGCAGGGAGCAGCCCATCAGGGAAGTCTTAAAAGTCAAGCCAGGGACTTTCCTGGTTCCCAGTGCAGAAGGCCCTGGTTTGATCCTTGGTCAGGGAACTAGATCCCACATGGTATGCATACTAAGTCACTTCAATTATGTCCAACTCTTTGTGACCCTATGGACTATAGCCTGCCAGGCTCCTCTGTCCATGGGATTCTCCAGGCAAGAATACTGGAGCAGGCTGCCATGCCCTCCTCCAGTGTGATCTTCCCAACCCAGGGACTGAACTCATGTCTCTAACATCTCCTGCCTTCGCAGTCAGTTTCTTTACCACTAGGGCCGCCACGCTGCAACTAAGAGTTCACATTGTGCAGCTAAAGAGCCTACATGCCAAACTCAAGACCCCAAATGCTACAACCAGGATTCAGGAGCCTGCGTGGCACCACTAAGAGCTAGCACAACCAAGCAAATAAAATAATAAATGACCTCTTTGTAAAAAGCCAAGCCAAGAAGCCTGGAGACAGTCTTGAGCAAAATGGACAGTCACGGGAGGCGCTGAGGAGACACTAAATATGGTCAAAACTGACCCTGAGATCATCCACTCTGGCTGCGATGCTAGGGGTGGATGGAAAGGAAACAAAATTAAGAAACCAGTTAGTCCATTACAACAATAACCAAGTGGGATCAAGAAAGACCTGAATTAGAGCAGTGGTTAGAAACTTGGAGAGTAAGATACAGAGTCCAAGAAATGCTTAGGAGATAAAAACCGAGCAGAGTTGGACGGTGAACTGCATCTGGAGAAGGAGGGGAGGGAGTCCAGGCTCTGGCGGTGGTGAGAGTGCCTGGTGAGCCCACAAACTGAATCTGGGAGCTTAGAAGGTAGACCCTTTGTTCAGTGGAAGGTGCCGTTAGTTTCATCACATATAGGTTGCACACTGGAAAGGCCCACGTGAATTTCACATAGGTTCTCTAGAGAATAAGGAGGACACATGAGCTCTAAGCTCAGAGATGAGCGGGATGCTATTCCTATTTGGGAATCATCTGTGTACAGAGAGTAATCACAACCAGGGAAGAGCAGATTGAAATTCCAAAGGGAGAACAAGACATGGAGCCAAGCACACAATGCTGGGACTCAACAGTGTTTGGTCCTCAAACTCAGCATTGTTTAGTCTACACACTGACACACACTCATCTGACTCATCCCAACCCCCTCCCCCACCGCCACCACCGCCAAACCAAATGCCTTTCAGCTGAACCAACTGGCTCAGGGGATCTCACTAATCCAGGACAGGAAGCCACTTTGGAGACTCCTGGCTGTATTGCTCTGGGAGTGGTTGGCATTGTGGCTTTGCCTCAGCAAACTCCAAGAAGAGTTAGGGAAAGACATTATATTCTATTTCTAGAACTTAGTATGCATTTTTTTTTCTTGAATGCTGAAGTTACACAGAAAAAAATGTAATGTTACTGAGCTTTTTCACATCCTTTCAAGTGTTTAAATAGAATATAAGCTCCTAGGGACCGGAACACATATTGGGTTCCACTGTTGTTCAGTTGCTAAGTCATGTTCAGCTCTTTGTGACCCCATGGACTGCAGCACACCAGGCTTCCCTGTCCTCTACCATCTAATAGAGTTGGCTCAAACTCATGTTCATTGAGTCAATGATGACAGCCAATCATCTCATCCTCTGTCACCCCCTTCTCCTCCTGCCCTTAATCTTTCCCAGCATCAGGGTCTTTTCCAATAAGTCAGCTCTTCACATCAGGTGGCCAAAGCTTCAGCTTCAGCATCAGTCTTTCCAATGAATATTCAGGAGTGATTTCCTTTAGGATTGACTGGTTGATCTCCTTGCTGTCCAAGAGACTCTGAGAAGCTTCTCCAGCACCACAATTCAAAAGCATCAATTCTTCAATGCTCAGCCTTCTTTATGGTCTAGCTCTCACATCTGTATATGATTACTGGAAAAACCATAGCTCTGACTAGAAGAAAAGCCGTGACAAACCTAGACAGCATGTTAAAAAGCAGAGCTATCACTTTGCTGACAAAAATTTTTATAGTCAACTGAGTTTCACATTGTTATGGGGGAAAAAAACCTGAATGAATTTTTTGGCCAACCTAATATTTAAAATTCTTTAACATTTTCCTCCCATTCCTGTTTTTAGGGATGAACAGAGTGCCAGATACTTAGGAAGATACAGCCTCTTGAAAAGTGGGCTTTTAATAAATGCTTGTGGGGAAAAAAATCTATACCTCATCAAGATACATTGAATTATGGTGAATGAAGGAGACTGCTCTTCTATTAATGGCCTTGGGGTTATATATCAAGAAGAGCATTAAAACAGCTACAAACTAGTCAGGTCTTCCTAGGTAAACCCACTCTGTCCCATGGTACACAACAGTTACTCTCCTTTTAAATTCCAAACACGTGCTCCCTGTTGCCTACTTGGGGTTTCCACTTGCACTTGTGGAAGGAATCTCAAAGTTAACATAAGCAAAACAGTACTCTTGGATTTTACCTTCAAAACTGCTCTTCCCTTCTCTTCCCTAGTTGCTCAATCAAACACTAAGGAGGCATCCTCAGCAGCACTGAACCCACCCCAGGACCCTTTCTGTTGGTCCCTCATTGCCAAGGTCAAGTCCCTCATCCAAGTCACCCATGGACTGTGTCCTTGGCCTTGTTGCTTCTTCTCCTGAATCCTGGAGTCCATCCTCCAGTCTTTGACCAAAGCGAGCTTTTGAAAATGTAAATCAGATTGAGTTACTCCCCATCCCTCCTCCTTAAAACCCTCGAGTGATTTTCTACTGAATTTGAAATAAAATCCAAACTCTTGAGCAGGGTCTCCGCAAATCTCTACAACATTTGAACATGACTTCTTTCCCAATATAATTTTCAAACTTTTTCTCTTCTTCCTATCTTCTCTTTGGTTCTCCTGTCTGTACAGAATTTTCTTCATAGGACTGACTTCTTCTTGTTATTCATAACTCAACTTAACACCCTCCTCAGAGGTACCTTCTCTAATCACATAATCTAATTTTAGCCCATAAGGATTAGCTCTACCCTACATCAAAACATAATGTAAAGACTGTATAATTAAAACAGTGAGGCCTTTTCCAAGGAATACAGAGACAGACCAATGAGCCAGAATAGAGTGCCTAGAATAGACCCAGTTACATATGGATAAGTCTCATCTCAAATCTCTAAGGAAAATATGGCTTTGCAAATAAGTGATGCTGAAACAACTGGAGAGTCCTGTGGGAAAAGAGAAAATGGTAACACTTCCATGCCCTTCCTTTTGACAGGCTGTGAGCTCACAATAGCAAGAACTATATATTAATCTTGATGCTATTACTGGTTAGTCGCTCAGTCATGTCCAACTCTTTGTGACTCCACGGACTGTAGCCCTCCAGGCTCCTCTGTCCATGGAATTCCCTTCTCCAGGGGATCTTCCCAACCCAGGGAGTGAACCCAGGTCTCCCGAACTGCAGGCAGATTCTTTACCAGCTGAGTCACAAGGGAAGTCCAAGAATACTGGACTGGGTTGCAATAAATGTTTATTATTGTCATGACCACAGGGCTAGGAGAAAAAAAAAAACATGGTTTTTAACTTTATTTTATTATTATCATGATCCTTATTAGTTTTTATCATTTCTTGAAAGAATGAAATGTTGAAAAGAATTTTCTAACTTTACCATTGCCCAACAATCTATGATCTTCATCATCCCTGAGTCTCGGTTTCCTTTCTTACTCAATCCAAACAATAACATGCAGCTTACAAGTCTTTGCAAGAATAGAAGAGGATGTGTATTTAAAAATCAACTATACTGAGAGACTTCCCTGGCTGTCCAGTTGTTAGGAATCCAGCTTGTGATGCAGGGGATGTGGGTTCAATCCCTGGTCGGGAAACTAAGATCCCACTTGCCACGGAGCAACTAAGCCTGAGCAGCTAGAGCCGGCGCTCTGCAACGAGACAAGCCACCACAATGAGCAGCCCGTGCACCAGAACTAGAGAGTAGAACCCCTCCTCCCCGCACCGCTCACCACAACTAGAAAAAGCCCATGCTCGGCAATGGAGACTCATTACAGACCACAATTAATTAAACAACAGTCCAAGAAAAAAAAAGTTCCTATAGACAAATGCTCTCAGAAGCTTGCAATATGATTCCCAGACAGTGCGTCTTGCTGTGTAGCCAGTCTTCCCATCGCTCAGCATCAGAGCAGCAGAGACGAGCAAAGACTAAATAAACCAATAGGCACAGGCCAAGAGGTCAGAGCCCTTAACCGTGAGCATCCAAATTACCAGCCCCGGGCAGAGATTGAGCTTCGGCAAGTCACTTGAAAATGCACTTCAAGTCACAGAGAGGTTCTGCTTTTAGGAAAGCAATTGAGTCCCTCAGTCCTCTAGGAGATCAAAGGACACTCTCTGTCCTTTAATGAATAAGCTGTTAATGAGTAAGAGGAACAATTGGATTCTGAAGTGAGAGGACAATTAGGCACCAGCATGATTTCCAGCAGGTTGCTCGCTGAACCATGCTTGGAAGCTGGAGAAAACCCAGCAGCATACATGTGATTTAAGGAGACACGGAGACGTTTGTGACTAAGGATGTAAAATATAGCCGGTCTTCACTGCTCAGCCCAGAGTTCCCGTGGACTTGTTCTCTGATTGGAATCTTTAAATGAGCGCTGATGTTGAAACAGAGCAGGACCCTGTGAGGCCTCCTGGGTACGAATCCTTTCCGCATCCCCCATTTCTGTAGGAAAAAAGACTGCAGCCTCCTAGACCCTCCCGGAGTGCCAAAAGGCAGATTCCAACAGTTACTGACCAGGAAGTGAGGGAATGTAGAAGGAAAGGAGCAATAAAGAAATAGTGCAGGGCTTCCCTGGTGGCTCAGTGGTAAAGAATCTGCCTGTCAATGCAAGACACATAGGTTCGATCCCTGATCTGGAAAGATCCCACGTGCCATGGAGCAACTGGGCCTGTGTGCCACAACTCCTGAGCCTATTCGCTGGACCCTGAGAGCTGCAACTACTGAAGGCTGAGGGCCCTGGAGCCTGAACTCTGCAGCAAGAGCAGCGATCACAATGAGAAGCTTCCTTCACGTGGAAACTGGAGAGAAGCCCCCACTCTCTGCAACTCAAGAAAAGCCCACACAGACCAAATTAAATAAACGATTTTAAAAAACGAAATAGTGCAGCCGTGGGGCCAGGTCCTAGATCTCCCTCAA
Organism: Oryx dammah; assembly: GCF_014754425.2. NCBI lineage: Eukaryota > Metazoa > Chordata > Mammalia > Artiodactyla > Bovidae > Oryx > Oryx dammah. The sequence continues at coordinate 188,459,489 of NW_024070186.1, read as the reverse complement.
GCGATCAACGTAACAATATCTTTGAGTTCTCCTGTAGGAACTAAGATCCCCAACCAGGAGGAGGATAGTAAATTCAGGCTGAGCACAAGACTCAATGAACACTGTTACCTCACTACCAACCAGGGTGTTTGAAGGAAGTCAAACACCCTGCAGCTCTCATCCCAAATTCTACCTATAAAACTGAACCTCTGTAAATCTTTGAGAAATTTTTTTTTTTAAGCACATGCTACTCATTCTCCTTGCTTGGCTCTGCATGAAACCTTTCTCTGCTCCAAACTCTGACTCTTTGGTTTGTTTGGCCTCACTGGCAATAGACACACGCATCTGATAACAGTGCAGCTAGGTGACTCTAGTGGTTAAGAAACTGCCTGCCAACGCAAGAGTTGGGGGTTCCAGACCCTGGGTCAGAAAGATATTCCTGGAGGAGGAAATGGCAACTCACATCAGTATTCTTGCCTGGAAAATTCCATGACAGAGGACCCTGGCAGGCGACAGTATATAAGGCTGCAAAGAGTCACACACAGCTGAGCAGAGGAGACATTTTGCCCTCCCCAGCGTGTCTCTCACCCCAACCATCAGTGGATGTTTTTGAATGGCTTATACAGCTCTGCCAGGATATAACGGGTATCAGCATCAAATGGTCAGCCTCAGTCCAAGCCCAGTTCATCTAAATGTAAAGCAATTTTGAGTCCACTAGTGCAGCTGCAGGGAGAGGAAGGATAGAATGTAAGGAATAATAGTAAAGCTGTTAGGGAACCGCTGGCCAAAACTGGCTGCCTTGGCTAGGCAAAATGATGATTGCTTGCATGGGTTATCTGGCAACAAGAGATCCAGATAAATAACCCTGGTTTGCTAGAGAAAACTCATCGGGAATGGGACTTCCCTGGTGGTCCAGTGGCTAAGACCTTGCTCTCCCAAAGCAGGGGGCCTGGATTCAATCCTTTGTCAGAGAACTAGATCCCACAGGCCACAACTACCAGTTTGTGTGTCCCAACTAAACACTCTGCATGCTGCCAACTGAGACCTGGCACAGCCAAATAAATAAATTAAAAAGAAAATTAACCAGGAGAACTCTGGAGGGGCCATAACAAGGGAGGAGATGTCAGTCCATAAGCGCTACCAACCTCCCAGAATCCTTTGCACTGGAATCATCCATCTCTACTGAGAGATGCACGAAGCATCAGGAAGGACCCTGAGTCAGAGTGGCAGAGACACTTCAGAAACTAGGCCCATCACCATAAAACCTGAGCCTGTGAGTCACATGGCCTAGCAGCTCTCCTGGGTTCCCTTACCCGCCTCCTACCAGGTGCCCCTCATAATAAAGTTGTTTGCTTTGTCAGCACGTGTGTCTCTTTGGACAATTAATTGTTGAGTGTTAGATAAGAGCTTACTCTCAGACCCTGGAAGGGGTCCCCCTTCCTGCAACAAAGCCAGAGGACATAGAGGCTAGAAAGTAGGGAAGCTGGAGGCAAGTGGGGAAGAGAAGCCAGCAGGATTAAAGGAGACAGGTTATATGAGGCAATTTTTAGCACAGGGCAACTCCTACCATTGAGATAATTGCCAAGGATATTGTGTCCAGTTTCTCAGCTTGCACTTTAATTCCTGCCATTGCCTCTGGGGGAGTGGTCCTGCCCACGCACACGGGGCCTAAGGTCTTTCAACTCTCTTGGTCTGGCTGTGACAAAGCTAAACACATGTGCTCAAGAGAACCTGCTGGCCTAAGTCCTCCAAAGGAGAATGAAGGGATAGAATTAGGAACCTGGGAAAGAAGCCTTGGATGTCTACCTTTCTAAAGTTCTCAGCAAAGCATTTTGCATAAAGAGATGCTGAAGAGATGCTGGTTCTAGAATTTTCTGGAGGTGGGTGGGAATTTCTGGACCAGCAGCTACAGCAGCACTAATGAGTACTTAGTGTTTATTCCCAGGGAGCCTGGCACGTTGCCAGTACCAGATGCCTGCATCCTTTATCCTTCCTTGTCCCTCAGCTGGGCAGAAAACCCAGCTTATCTTTAAACTAAAGGCAGAAAATAATCAAAGCTTCTTGTAACATGTTCACCTTTACACAGTGAAAAAGAGAGACAGATGAGAAGAAAGAAAGGAGAGGGAAGGGAAGGGGAGAAGAAATACAAAAAATATGCTAAAACTATGACAGACCATTTAATTTTTTTCAGTTTGTAATAATATGTCTTATTTAACCCAACATATCCAAAATATTGTCATTTCAAAATAAAGTGAAAACAAAAAAAAGTAAAATGTGGTCATGATACATTTTACTTTTTTCTTGTCCTGTCTGAAGTCCAGTCTGTATTATACACTCCCAGTACATCACAATTTAATCTAGCTACCTCTCAGGCACACATGGGGCTGGGGGATGTCAAATGGGACCCCACACAGCTAGACTGTGTTCCATTCTTGGCCATTTCCACCTGTAAACATTCATTTAAGAAAGTCAAAACATACTGCACTGGTCCTAATGCAAGAGCTCTGTTACTCTCACTCGCCTAGCAAAATGGATTAGACATCTAATGCCCTAAAATATGCACAGCTACAAACAAAGCAACCTGTGATACGATCTGCTTTGAAAACGCCTCCCAACAATAATGACTATGGTCTACCGAATCAATGAGATCTCTTCACTGAAGAATTAAAACTTGAGACAAAGGCCTTTGACAGAGGAATGGATAAAGAAGATGTGGTACATATACGCAATGGAATGTTACTCATCCATTAAAAAGAAAGAAATAATGCCTTTGTAGTCCATGAGGTCACTAAGAGTCGGACACGACTGAGCGACTTCACTTTCACTCTTCACTTTCATGTATTGGAGAAGGAAATGGCAACCCACTCCAGTGTTCTTGCCTGGAGAATCCCAGGGATGGGGGAGCCTGGTGGGCTGCCGTCTATGGGGTCGCACAGAGTCGGACACGACTGAAGCAACTTAGCAGCAGCAGCAGCAACATGGATAGATCTAGAGAGTGTCATACTGAGAGAAGTAAGTCAGGCAAAGGAGAAATATCACAGGACATCCCTTATGTGTGGAATCTAAAAGGAAATGATACGAATGAACTTACAAAATAAAGAGACACACAGGCTTAGAAAACAAACTCATGGGTGTGGAGGGGAAGTGATAGTCAGGGGCTTTGGGATGGTCATGGACACGCTGCTATATTTAAAATGGATAATCAACAAGGACCTATCGTATAGCACATAGAACTCTGCTCAGTGTTATGGGGCAGCCTGTATGGAAGGTGGGTTTGGAGGAGAATGGATACACGTATGTGTATGGCTGAGTCCCTTCAATGTTCACCTTAAACTACCACAACATTGTTAAACAACTTTACCCCAATACAAAATAAAAAGTTTAAAGTTTGAAGGGAAGAGAAAAAACTTGAGCCAAAGAGAAATCACTCAAGCCTGTTTCAGACTGTTGAGGCAGATATCTGAACTTCCTAAACTCCCGCTTCCAGCTTTTCATTCATTTTCACTGCCCCTACCTCCAAGGTCTGTTGTTCTCCCAGATAAGAAGGGCTTTACTTTTCAGAAACTGAACATAACAAAAATAGATTAACCAGGTTGCAATTATTCATGTAAGAAAAGGATCTCTAGCTTCATAAAAGATTTGACTATGGAGTTCATTTCAAGAGAGCAATTTCCTTCTATTTTTCAAATATGATTAGATTTACATGCAACTTCTCTCAGGCAAAATGAAATCCAACTATAATGGGATTTTTCCAATATTCTGTTGAATTACAAGTGGCCAGAATTTATAAACTTCAGTGCTTTGGGGTTCAAATCACAGTGACCCAGGATTCCTACATTAAATGAAAAGATGGAGAAAGAACCGGACAGATGAGGCCCGGTGGCAGTCACGACACCCATTTGGATGGCCTCAGGCCCATCACATCTCCCCTGTAAGCCTCAGTTTCCTTACTTGCTACATGATAAAGTAGGGCTGGATTTCTTCTCTGGATTTTTCAGTTTCCATGGATCAGTGAATGATTATTCAACTTTCTATTTGTGATTCCCCCTCCCTTGGATTCATTCAGAAGACCTGGATGCATTGAAGAATGAATCTCCACTCAACAGAATGGAGCGGAAACGCTAGGCTCTGGGTGCAAGTGAGGCAGACGCAAATACAGCTGGGAGAGCACTTCCTGACAGCTGACCGGAAGTGCAAAGGAATATGGAAGGCAGGCTATAGATAAAAGCCGAGAAAGGGTCTATCTGGGTGATAGCAGAGCGCACCAGAAAACAGCTCAGCTGCTTCTTGAATCAAGGCAGACAAGGCAGAACCTGGTGGAAGGCTTCTAGCTGTTGCTGCTGCTGTTCAGCTGCTCAGTCGCGTCTGACTCTGCAAGTTCACAGACTGCCACATGCCAGGCTTCCTGTCTTTTACTATCTCCAGGAGTTTGTGAACAATGTGAATAGTGCAAAGAAATAGAGGGGAAAAATAGAACGGGAAAGACTAAAGATCTCTTCAAGAAAATTAGAGACACCAAGGGAACATTTCATGCAAAGATGGGCACAATAAAGGACAGGACGGTAAGGCTGCCAGTAGAAAACTTAAACATTCACTACACACACAAGAGACCTAATGACATCTCCTAGCTTACTTCACTTTTTTTTTTTTTTTTTTACCTTTTTCTTTCTTTATTTATTTTTGGCTGTGCTCAGTCTTCATTGCAGTGAGCAGGGGCTACTCTCCAGTTGCAGAGCGTGGGCTTCTCATTGTGGTGGCCTCTCTTGTTGTGGAGCAGGAGCTCTAGGGTGCCCAGGCTCAGCAGTTGTGGGTGGTTGCTCCTTGGCATGTGGGATCTTCCCTGATTGGGGATCGAACGAGTGTCTCCTGCATTGGCAGGTGGACTCTTTACCACTTGAGCCACCAGGGAAGGCCCTAGCTTAACTCATCAGCTTCCAAAATACACCAGCCAATCTTCTGATGAATCTAAGGGAAAGATTTCCCTATAGGTGTCTACCATCCCAGGGAGAGAGGTTGGAAAGATTCTCCCACTCCAACAGCAATTCTGATCAACCTTCTCTTACGCTGCATGAACTTCTAATCAAGGTCTAGGATGCTGGATTCATTAATTTTAATGAATTGCTAGAACAGTCTGAACAAGAGCCCTTGCTAATAAGGCCTTGCCTGAGTAAGATGCCGTGTATTCTTTTAAGCAGGAGAAAAAAAAAAATCCTTGGAAAACTTGAAAATAAAAAGGTTGGCATGTTAAGGCCAAATTGGGAGGAAAAATCACTCTGGAATCTCTGGTTTTCTCAAGTCACAATTTACAATCTACATTTCAAGGTCAATTGAACCACTTGATGGCCAATTTGGGGACAAGGAAAGAGCTACATGAGGAATTATAAATGGCCATAAGGGTTTCTGACACCAACCAGACCCTCACAGCCACACTCGACTGAGTCTGTAATGATCTCAGGTCATTCCAAAAAGTGCAGGTCAAAGGGGCTCCGTGAGCACAGGGACCGAACTGTTGATTTAACACCAGCCTGGTGACACCCGTTCTGCTCACCCTGTGGGCGAACTTTGCACGTGGAGACACGGCACTAATGAGGTGTAGAGGGAGAATGGGGATTTAAAATGTTTGTGGAAACCTGACCCTTCTCTGACAGCCCAGGGCTTCCTTTTCCATTCTGAAACATGCATCCTGTTTTAGAGACAACACTTTAGTAATCAGATGGATCGCGATTGGTGGAGGTGTGAAAGGGATCCTCATCCATGGAGATGTGCAAGTTGTTCACAGAGTCATTTGCGGGAAGGGATTAGAGAAGTTGGCTTCCCAGATGGCTCAGTGGTAAAGAATTCGCCTGCCAAAGCAGGAGACTCGAATTTGATCCCTGAGTCAGGAAGACCCCCTGGAGTGGGAAATGGCAACCCACTCCAGTATTCTTGCCTAGGAAATCCCATGGACCGAAGAGTCTGATGGGCTACAGGCCAGGGGGTTTCAAAGAGTTGGACACGACTGAGTATGCATGCATTAGGGAAGGTGCCTGAGGAACCACAAGAGAGAATTGGTCTCTATGTTCAAACATAATGCTTCTCACTGTTAATGGTCAAGGGAAGCCACAACATTTTTGAGTGTGTGTGGCGGGGGGGGAACCTAACTCCAAGTTTGCACTAAATGCCTCCATAGATATTTAAATATAAATTTATTTGGGTGCTGTCATTTGAAGCAGGGGGTGAAAGGAGTTGAGAGTACAAATTATCACTTATAAGTAATCAAGTCATGGGGATGTAATATACAGCATGTTGACTAGAGTTAATAAAACTGTACTGCATATTTGGAAGTTGCTAAGAGAGTAGAGCTTGAAAGTTTTCACCACACACATAAAACAATTCTGTAACGAAGTATGGTAACAGATATTAACTAGACTTATTGCTTTGATCATTTCATAATATATACAAATATTGAATCATGTGATACACTTGAAACTAATATATTATTTTGTGTCAGTTATAGCTTAACAAAAATAAAATCAGGCCATAATAAGACAAACAAAGAAGTAAATAATATTACAGTACAAAAAGGGAAAACAGTGTACTGGATTAGTACTTTTTAATTACACTGATGCCTTTTTTACACAATAGGGAAGATTCACACCTCTATATCAGCCTGATGCAGTGATGCATAACAATATTGTAGTTTAATAATGAATAAGATAATTTTAATTATATTTTATTTTAAAGGTATTATTCAGTTAATAAAATATTTCATCACTGAACTAAAATTTCAATTTACCAAACAAAAATATTACACTTTGCAAAAAAGAAAAAATTAAGAGTGGAGATAAGGATAAGATTAAATATTCTTCTTAACTTGTCTAGTCCCTGGGAAATTCAGGCATCATGGAATAAAAATCCAGATTTCTAGAACTTGAAAGATATAATAAGAAAGAAGTCACTAAGCCATGTCTTTGTAGAATTTGTCTTGAGATTATGAAGTGTTATAGCAATTGTCCCCAAATATTTGAAGACAGGATGTGGTTGTAATCAGAACCACCAGGGACATTTATTAGACATGCAGATCCTTAAACCCCATTTCCAAAGATTTGAGTTTAGTGAGTCATCAGCAGCTCAATTCTCTCACTGCTCATTGGAGGAAACTGAGGAGGAGAAAATATATTTGTCTTTCCTGATAAATCTCATTAAATTGTTGTTGAGAAAGGCAGAGCATAAATGCATGTGAAATGCTGCAGCCAACCCAACACTGAGCCGTGATCTTCCACCTCTAGTCCAGCGATCTTTCCTGTGCCAATTCATTTTTTTGTGTGTCCCTTTAGCAAATTTCCTTCCTCTGAAAACTCCTGCTTGTCTAGCTGAAACACCCAGTACTATGAATGTCATATAGTCTTCCCCCTGGAACCCAAAACAGACCTGTGCTCTTGCATTAAACCCTACAGCTCAGTCTCTCACTTCATCAAAGCCTGTGCTCAGCCACTAGGCTCACGCATGCCCCTAATACATTGTGACACCCTATTACTATAGTGCCTTTATGAGCTTCAAGGGAAATTACATTTTAAATTATAGCATACAAGTATAATGGAAAATCTAATTGTAGCAATGACAGTTTATTTATCAATCATCTATCATTTTGATTTATAAGGTGCCCAACTTGATTTAAAGGTAGCTAATGTTGAAAAATCTCAAGGCACCCATACAACCAAATACACACTGGAAGCAACAAAGTGAATGACTCATGCTTTTCTGCAGCTCATCTTTCCCTTACCCAAGGCTAGAGCTAGAAGCACAATGAGGTCAATCCTGGGGAACTGAAAGGCAGCATCTCAGAACCTCTTAATATCAAGTCTCATTGATTACAGAACTTGGCAGAAGTAAAGCATCAATGTTAACATAGAGTCAGTTTCCTTCATATTAATATTCCTGTGTCCCAAGTCTGGGTTTCCCAGGTGGCTCAGTGGCAAAGAATCCACCTGCCAAGCAGGAGACACTTGTTCAATCCCTGGGTCAGGAAGATGCCCTGAAGGAGGGCACAGCAACCCACTCCAGTATTCTTGCCTGGAGAATTCCACGGACAGAGGAGCCTGGTGGACTGTAGTCCATGGGGTCACAGAGAGTTGGACATGACGTAGTGACTGGACAGCAGCAAGAGTCCCAAGTCCACAGAGCTGGAGAATTTAGAGGTAGAAGGGACATCCAGAGACAACCTGATTCCCATACCTCCTTCCATCCTTCTAAAGAGTGTGCCTTTGATTCACAAATAGGGGTCGATAGGTACAGGTCGGTAGCGCTTCAATGCAACCCACTCCATGGTATCATTCCCCATGGCTTTGCTTCAAACCTTTCCTCTCTGCCCATTCTCCCTGGGTTTTGCTCTAGGCTCTGAATAGCTCTCTGACTCTCAAATTCATCCTTGCTTGAACTGGGTATCACCTTCCCAGTGCTCTGGTCGAGGCCCACCGCTGCCTGGGCTTAACTTTCACATCCCATGGACATATTCTACCTTACATCACACTTGACCTTGTCCTGACCTGCCACTTTATGGTCCACTCCTGGTTCTGAAAGCTCTGAGTGACCCCACCCCGAAGCAAGACCCCAGGTAAAGCATCAGAAGTCTTGGAAAGTCTGAAGTCCAGGACTTGCTGTAACAACAGAATCAAACTCAGTCTTTGTGGTGGAGCTGTGCCTCCGGGCCAACTTCAGTGTTCACAGTGGGGCTTTCCAGAGTTTCCAGCTCAACTTAGCACATATATACGTGCCAGGCACCCAGCTTAACAGTCCTGCCATGAAGGGATTTTCCCAGCCCCAGATTTGTTCAAATTCCAATCTTCCACCTTCAACAGCAGTATTTTTCCCACTGCACCCTTCCCTATTCACCAGTTCAGCATATCTCACTTTATTTGCTATATTCAACCAGCTTGTTTAGAAAAGACCTTAGGTTCTCTAAACTGTCACTCTGAGAACAGAACTCACATTTCCTTCTTTGGGGCTCTGATATTTATCCACTACAGAGGAATACAGTCTGCTTCCAAATATTAGAATGCTTGGTTGTCAATAGAAGTCTGATTTCCAAACGCCTTGACCACTCACTAACCATCACTGCTGGAAAGATGCTAAAATGGTATGTAAGGACTCATCCTCCTCCCCCAGTGAGAGAGACGGAGCTCTGAAAATAACTGATGCCTGAACACCCTTCCTCTTAAGCAGGATGTGAACCCCTGGTGATTCACAACAAAATTCCCCACATTGTATTTCTTGCAACAAAAAGGTAAAGCTTTGTGAGAATGTGGGGAAATTGGAACTCTTTGCACACTGCCAATGGGCATTTAAAATGGCTCATGCCTCTCTGCACAGCTGTTCAGCAGATCCTCAAAAAGTTAAACATAGAATTACTGTTTGGCCCAGCAATTCCACTGCTAGGTAAAGAACCATTTTGAAAACAGTGCTCAAACAAGTACATGTATACCTATACTCATACTGACCAAAAGGCAATGGGTTGGCCAAGAAATTTGTCTAAGTTTTTTCATAAGATCATATATGGAAACAAAGTTTTTGGCCAACACAATGGAAACAGCCCAAACATCCATGAACAAGTGAATGTTTAAGCAAATGGCAGCATGGCCCTGCCATGCAATATTATGCAGCCATGAAAAGGAGTGAAGTACAGACACATCCAACAACATAGATGAGCCTTGAAACAATATGCTATGTGATAGACGCCAGACACAGAAGGCTATTCACGGTGCGATGTGTGCATGGACTATCAAGAATAAATAAATCCATAGAAGCAGAAGTCAGATGGGTAGCTGCCAGGGAATCGTGTAGGGAGGTGTGAGGAAAAGTTGCTTAATGGGTACAGGTTTCACTTTGGAGTGGTAGAAATGTTTTGGAGCTAGGTAATGAGGTGGGGGTTGCATAACCTTGTGAACAGTGCCAAATACCATGAAACTGTTTGCTTTAAAATGATTTGATTTTATATTAGGTGAATTTCAACTCAAATTAATTTTTTTAATTAATCGATAGATGAATTCACTCAGCTTATGATAATGAGTTCCAGTGCCAATGTATGTTATAGAGATCCTTTTGCTAGTCTAATTTTTGTCTTTCCATCTATCTGAAGTAGAAGGTGTTTTCAAGCGGCATTGAAACCCACCCACTGAACCCAGTGTCTTCTTCAGGCTTTGCACAAACACAAATGCTCCAATCCTAAGGCTTAGAACCTGCCATCTGGATGCAGACCTGGCCAGTGAAGGTTGATCAGCCCACCCTCAGGCCCAGAACTGGGCAGGTAATCGCTGGCCTAGAGGGATGTGCAGGGAGTGAAGGGGAGGTGTTACATCAAAAGCTGGTAGTTGTCCTACTCATAGGAAAAACACAATTATGAATAAGGGACTGGGGAACTGAGTTCAACTCTCTGATCTCCTGGATCTTAGATTCTAGTCTGGGACACAGACGCTAAACCCAATAGACCAACAACTCAATGAACATGGATGTCAGTCCAGTGTTCTTAACTACCAAAGCTTGCTTTCTAGAGAAGAAACCAGAATAAGGTGGTCAACAGTGGTGGGGGTGGGTGGTGTGAATTAGGTCAGGGAAACCCACTCTGAGGAGGGGACCAAGGTTTGGGCTGAGACCTAAACCTTGGGGAAGAGAGTTCCAGGTGGTGGAACAGAGGGTGCAGAGGCTCAGATGGATGAGTCTCTTGGTGGCCTGATGCTTGCCTCTCGTGTCTTCTGAAAAGCAAGCCTGTTTCCTCTACTCACAATCCTTTTGACACAAATGTGCTGTTTTTCCCCTCATGAGCAATTCTAACGCTAACTACCCAGAGTCAGTGGAGAACCCACAGTTTAAGGGTTCAAGCCCAAAAGACCAACCCCACAATCACAAGTAGTGAGTCTCCAGGTTACTAGAATCTGCCCAAAAGAAAAAAGAAAGGGAAAGTCGCTCAATCGTATCTGACTGTGCCAGGTTCCTCTGTCCATGGAATTCTCCAGGCCAGAACACTGGAGCTGGTAGCCAATCCCATCTCCAGGGGATCTTCCCAAGCCAGGGATTGAACTCAGGTCTCCTACATTGCAGGCAGATTCTTAACTGTCTGAGCCACCAGGGAAGCCCAAGAATACTGGAATGGGTAGCCTAACCATTCTCCAATGGATCTTCCCAACCCAGAAATCAAACTGGGGTCTCCTGCATTGCAGGCTGATTCTTTACCAGCTGAGCTACCAGGGAGGCCCAGCATTCTGCCCAGCTTGGCCTCAATCCAGAATTCCCAGTACCCCTCCATGGGTTTGATAATTTGCTATAAAGGCTCACAGAACTCAGGGAAACACTTTCTACACCAATACTGTTTCCTCTAAGGGACACAACTCAGGAACAGTCCACTAGAAGAGAGGCATAGGGCCCGGTGTGAGGGGTGACAGGCATGGACATTCCAGGCTCTCTTTGGGTGCACACCCTCCTGGCACATTGATGTCAACCAACCCAGAAACTCTTCCAACCCCAATATTGGGCATGATTGATTAAGTCATTGACCATGGGCAATTAACTCAATCTCCAGCTCTCTCTCATCCCCAGAGGTTGTGGGGGAGAGCTGAAAGTTCTAACCTTCTAATCATTCCATGGTCTTTCTGACCAGCTGTCACCCCGAATCTTCCTGGGGACCCCAGTCTCTTGTCATTTTAGTAACATAAAAAGATACTCATCACTCCAAGGATTCCCAGGGTCTTAGAAGCTCTTATATCAGGAACCAGGGACTCAGATCAAACACCATAACTAAAGATGCTCCTGGGCTACCCAGGTAACTCAGCGGTAAAGAATCTGCCGGCCCATGCAGGAGACCCAAGTTCAATCCTTAGGTCGGGAAGATCCATTGGAGAAGGAAACGGCAACCCACTCCAGTATTCTTGCCTGGAAAATCCCATGGACAGAGGAGCCTGGTGGGCTACACTCCATGAGGTCCCAAAGAGTCAGACACACTGAGTGGCTGAACAACAACAAAAGCAGGGGAGTCAGTGCCTTCACAGCAGCTACAGAGCCAGTGATCTCGGACACAGGGGCCCTCAGTGGTTCAGAGACAGGGCTGGCAGGTGCACGAAGGGCTGAACAGCACCGGAAGGGGCTTAGCTAGAAGGAAGGGCAGGCCTGGTGATCTGAGCCAGCCTAGAATACTCTCCCCTTGCAGGCTGCATGTAGCCTGACCCCCACATCGGTGAGAGAGGGGGACACCAAGTGATCCAGGAAAGAATGTTAAACATGACCCTTGCTTCTGGGTTCCGTGGTTTTCATCTTCACAGAAGCAGTCGAACAAATGCTAGGCCCAGGGCAGCAGCAGCAAACCCTATTTCCCCAGATTTCTGTGTGGTGTTCTTATTTTAACCAAATCAGGCCAGCTAGTTGGAAATAGCCTCAATGTCACATCGGATCTCAGTTGGAACGTTTTCACTGTTCCTGGGCGTGAGGCAACACCCCTCAGCTGTTGACCGGGAGCAGGAAGCTCGGGGCGGGGATGGAGGGCCTGGCATTTCGGAACCAGCCTCAGGCCACCTGTGCAGACATGCGGCTGCTCTGAGATGCACCAGCTCAGGCACACAAAGGCGCCTGTCTTTAGAACTGACTTCTCCATTGGAAAACTCGAGGGAGACCCTGAGCACCAAATGCCTTCCCAGGAACCCCATCTGCTAGGCTGTGCTTCTTCTCATGGTTTCTGAAATCACCTCCAGGAATTCTGCCTGGATGATTCTCTTCAAACCATCTGCTCTCTCACATGTATCAGCTCACCTCCATCCGTCCACACCAAGAGGAACCCATCTATATCCTCATTTTTTTACTGTCATTTGAAAAAATCAGTAATGAGATAAAAGGGTTCTTAATTAGACTATTTCTCAAACTTAGAAATAAGAAACTTCTCAAAAGCAAGCAGCTTATTTAACTATATTCTCGAGCCCTTTATTTAATATTAGCTGTATCATTTATTGGGCTTCCCTGGTGGCTCAGAGGATAAAGAATCTGCCTCCAATGTAGGAGATCCAGGTTCAAACCCTGGGTTGGGAAGATCCCCTGGAGGAGGGAGGGCATTGCAACCTACTCCAGTATTCTTGCCTGGAAAATCCCATGGACAGAAGAGCCTGGTCAGCTATAGTCCATGGAGTCACAAAAGAGTCTTAGTTGTGGCATGTGGGACCTAAGTTTGACCAAGGATCACACCCCCCACTGGAAGGCAGATTCTTAACCAGTGGACCGCCAGGAAAGTCCCAGCAATGCCACTTTTAACTGTGGCCATGAATAGGTCTCAAAACCTTCATTTTCCCATCTCTAAAATGGGACAAGTCATGACCCCTCCATGAGTTGACTATAAAGTCTAAAGAGATCAAGGCTGTCAAAGAGCCAGTCTAGGGTCCAGGACATGCGACAAGCTTGATAAATGTCGTCTCCTTTCTCTCTAATTCCACGTTCCTCACTGGACAAGCCGGAGACCAGCTAGGTCTGCTGAGAATCTGAGGGTGTCTCCTCCTCAGAGGAGGTGGAGAAACTGCACAGCAGGCCTGGACAGGTAAGCCATGCAGAAGAGGCGGGGGCCATTAGGAGATAATTGACTGGGGAGAGGACCCACACAGCCCAAGGTGAGCCACAGGGCACTTTACATATCAATAAGGTCGATTATCAGGGGATGTCGGCTTCCTTGGTGCTGCTATTAACCTATATTGCTCTTATTAACCTTTCAGATGAAGAATCTTTCAAAAATAATTATATTAAAGCATAATTCTCTGCGAGTTTAAAATATGTGAATGTTCCGTTTCAGCACTCCTGTGTCACGAGATAATGAACACCTGATTGCCCGGTTACCGCGAGGAGGTTTTTAATCAGAATCCTCTCCCTTCTCTGCTGCAAGCTCTCAAATCAGTCCTGGGAGGAGGGGAAGTGCATCTGGGGAGTGTTTAAGGGCAGGACAGAGACAGAGGAAACAGATTTCGAGGAGAAACAAAGGGCCATCCACTCGGGGTGTGTCCTGGAGTCCTGGGAAGGACGTGGGAGGGGACTCTACCCAGTGATGCTGAGAAATGAAATATCTGCTGCCATGTCAATAAACAAAGATGCCACGGTCACCAGCAATTGCAGCCACCATGGATGTGAGCTGGTGAGCCCTGAGGAAGCTCAGAAAGGAAAGAATGCCTGTAATCTAGCATCCATCAGTCTGCAGTCACGCTGTCTGGAGTGAGGCTTGAGGAACTCAGGATGTGAAAACAGGATACTGGGCCCAGATTGCTAAAGTGCATATGAAAAGAATGATTTCAGAGAGCCCAGACTCTTGCATCTTCCCATCTTCCGGTACATAGAAAAGCCACTGAATTCCTTAATTTGGCTTATAGGGTTTTCTTTAATTAACAATAAGCTATTGATGTTCAGACTACCTGCCCTTTGTTGCAAAGCTTCTACATGACCTGACTCCGCCCCTCACCACCTCAAGGCATTTCTCCTAGAGCTATATAAAACTCTGTCTCCTAGTTTGAGCACCTAAAAATTCCCACTGAATAAAACATAACTCTCAATTTTTAGGTTGTGAATAATTTTTAAATCCACCATACCCCCAAACTTATACTGGACTCTTTTTTTTTTTTAACAGAAGACACAATTCGGTTTCACACTGAGAGATGAAGTCAAGAGTGATCCCTGTAGAAACAGAGAACTGATTGGCTACTCACACATATTAATTCTGAATATATATTGGAAGGACTGATGCTGAGGCTGAAGCTCCGATAATTTGGCCACCTGATGCGAAGAGCTGACTTATTGGAAAAGATCCTGATGTTGGGAAAGATTGAAGGCAGGATGGGAAGGGGGTAACAGAGGATGAGATGGTTGGATGACATCATTGACTCAAGGACATGAGTTTGAGCGAAGTCCAGGGGATGGTGAAGGACAGGGAAGCCTATTGTGCTGCAGTCCATGGGGTCACAAAGAGTCGGAGGCGACTGAGAGACTGAACAACAACACAGAGTGTGGCAGGAGCTGATTCCGTGATGAGCAGTGCAGGTGAGGGAAACCGAGGTGCCAGACACCTAAGCAGGGGTCGGGGGGACGCGTGTTGGAGGACCAGGAAAGAGTGGAGACAGGACCAGAAAGGAAGGATGGCGGGCGGACGTGTTTGGACAAAACGGATCGACTTTACCCGTTCCTGTAACTGCCATAGATCGAGCCGGGACACAGATGTCCGGCCCGGGAGTCAGGCAGCCCCCGAGCTGGGCAGTCACCCACCAGCCATTTCCCACATGCAGCCTCCGCTTGGCCGTGTGCTCACAGCTGCAGTGTCAGCAGCCTCTACGGTCCAAGAAACACCATTTCAGGGGCTGTTTCGTGCCTGACAGTTTGTTGCAGAAACCAGTACTCGAGAAACCAAGCACCGCACTTGGAGAGTTGGAGAGTTACGCTGGCGGGCCCAGAGGAGTTAACACTCCAAGCTCTGAGCCCCAAACAAAGGGGTTACAGAGCTTTTCTACATGGACAGGCATGATTAAGCGGGTTTGTGGGTTTGAAGGGGCTAGGGCGATTGCAGGAAAAGGCAGTGGCACCCCACTCCAGTACTCTTGCCTGGAAAATCCCATGGACGGAGGAGCCTGGTAGGCTGCAGTCCATGGAGTCTCCAGGAGTCAGGACTGAGCAACTTCACTTTCCCTTTTCACTTTTATGCACTGGAGAAAGAAATGGCAACCCACTCCAGGGTTCTTGCCTGGAGAATCCCAGGGACGGGGGAGCCGTCTATGGGGTTGCACAGAGTCGGACACGACTGAAGCGACTTAGCAGCAGCAGCAGTAGGGCGATTGCAAAAAAACAGGACAAGGGTGAGTGAGATAAACTCCAGTTTCTAGTATTGTGAGTCCCCACTTTCTGAGACCTACGTGATCTAGACTTTGCAATGAGCAAGCTGAGTTACAGAGGCAGAAAGAGCAGGAAGTTATGTAAAACTTTTAACTTTTTCTCTTCAAGTTGAGATGCTGGCTTTCTTTCTCCTCCCCAGCTTCCACTCGCCACAGGAGATTAACCTGTGCCCCTGAGACCTCAGAGCTTCTAGAACAAAGCCTGGTACTCAGTGTCACCTCATCTGCAGGGGAGAGTGGACGTGAACATATGAGGCAGACTCGAGAAACCTCTGAGGGTTCGGACTTTAAGCACAAACTCAAAGTAGGTGCTGGCTACTTTCCATCCTAAATCTGCCAACATCAGATTTAGTCCCCAATTTCTCAGGGTTCCCTCTGCAACCAAGAAGCACCTTTCCAACTTCCCCACGTGAAGTCAGTGGGAAATGGGGTTCCCTTCACATTCCAGGCACCCACTCATATTCACTTAACTCACAGTCTTCATGGACTAAATGGAGGGAAAATATTGCCCCTAAACACAGGCCAGAGAGATGGACATGGGTGTCAGCAAAGTGATGAACAACTCTAGACCCAGGTCATAGCAAGCATATGTGATGGTTACTAACCTCAACCCATTTCACAGATGAGAAAATTGAGTCAGGGAGAGGTTAAAGAACTTTCCTAAGGTCATGCAGCTGACCTTGGAGTAGCAGAACCAGGATTCCCATCCTGGTTTTTGGCTCTCAGAGTCTATCTTGGTTATTAATATTTTGTTTAGCCCTTATTCTCTACTATGTAGATTTGGAGGGTTGATAATTTAGTTCACAAGTATAGGCAAGTCAGGGGCAAACCAAGGCAAGGACTCTTGAATGAAAGAGAATTTCAGGTGACTGGATGTGACCTCACTACAAACCCTGTGGTCATAAAATGTGCCAGGAAATACTGGTAACCAAGAGAGCTAAACAGCAGGGTTGACAAAGGGACTAGGATCTTGGCAAGCAGGCCGTCTCATTTCAAGCAAGAATCAAGTGGCAGTTTCAAAGGTAAGGTTGTCTCATGAACCTGGCTTTATCTCCAGGTTGTTGTTTCTTGTTTTACTCATGTCTTACTCTTGGCGACCCTATGGATTGCACTCCTTAAGCATTCTCTAGGCAAGAATACTGAAGTGGGTTGCTCTTTAATCCTCCAAGGAATCTTCCCAACCCAGGGATAGAACCTGGGTCTCCTGCAGGCAGATTCTTATCTGCATGTAGATAAGCTATCAGGAAAGCCTTATCTCAAGGTAGATGCCCAGAAAATAAGAGGCCAACTCTTCCTCATGAACTAAGTTGGGGATATTAGGGTGACAGAATACCTGGAGCTTCTTAGAGTTGAAAGATCCAGAAGACAAACCAGGCAAATACCAGGAGTTCCAAGGACAAACCTGGTAAAGCTTCACACTGTCTCCAGGCCAAACGGGAGAGCCTGCCCTTCAGAGAGGCAGTATGCATAGTGGCTGGAACACACGCCCTAGCTTCCCAGGTGGCTTCCCAGCTCCCGGCTTCCAGCTCTTCCACTTACTAGCTGTGTCTCCTCAGGCAAACTGCTGAACCTTTCTGAGCCTCATTTTCATCACTGGACTAAACAGGACTGCTGGGAAGATTAAATAAGTTAACACAGACAAGACTTAGTTCCATTAACGCCCTCTGCGTAGTCAGCACTAAATGCACCTGGGAAGAACACCACTTGTTCGAGAACAACTGCAAAAAAAACAACACTTAATGGAAGAGAAGAAAGAAAGCGTTGATCACTCAGTGTCCGACTCTTTGCAACCTCACGGCCTCTAACCCCCCAGGCTCCTCTGTCCCTGGAATTTTCCAGGCAAGGATACTGGAGTGGGTTGCCCTTCCCTTCTCCAGGGGAGCTTCCTGACTCAGGGATCAGAGCTCAAGTCTCCCGAACTGCAGGCAGATTCTTTACCACCCAGTGCCATCTCACCTGCAGAGGCAGCAGTGTGGTTCCAAACACTTTCCATCATGACTACCGAAGTCCTGGACATATTAGGAACTAAGTGGTCAAGTGGGAAAATAATATCTGTCCCAGGGACTTGTAAGGATTACAGATAATGTAGACTGGGGCTGACAAACCCAGATGCCTTCAGGAGTCTGAAGAGACCTCAGTACAGGAGGACCACATCTCCTGCGTGGTGGTGCAAGCATCCTCTGAAAGGCTTGTTAAAAGCAAGGGTTGCTGAGCCCCACCCCCAGAGATTCTGAGTCACGAGGGTGGGGGGCGGGGGGCGTTGCCTAGAAACCGCATCTCTACCAGTTCCTAGGCGATGCTCCAAAGTTGCTGGTTCCCAACCACTGTCTGAGAACCGCGGGCATAGAACATGAGCTGGTCGAAACTGTGGAGCACTGAATACTGCCAGGTAGCAACGTGGCTTCCAATGATCAAAGCTACATGTTTGAAAGAAAAGTCATAAATCTGGACTTCTTTGTGCTATAACTGGTTACCTTTACCTAAAAGAGTCCAAACGAAACATGGCGGCAATGAGTGACTCCAAGTAGAATATTCCGGAAGGATGACAACAAGGGAAGAAGTGGCCTGGGTCTGTGCAGATGATGACAATGACAGGAAAAGGGTCAGCAAACTAGGAGGGAAAGTGGGAAGCGGATCAGATTTAGGACTTAGATGCCCTGCCACCGTTATAATGCCAGGGAAGTTGAGCAGCTTGTGTTTTTGTCTGAATTTAGAAGCAAGTCTTCTTGAAGAGAGTATGTAAATGTGATAAGAGGGAGGGGGAAAAAAAAACAAACCCAAACTCTGAAAGCTGTAGATAACATTCTAATAAAAAGAAAGAGGGGGCTGGGTGGGTGGGGAACCAAAGATGGTTCAGAGACAGACAGAGCTTATGGGAAAGAGGAGTTAGCATTCTAACAAAGCACACCTGTCAACTTTTAATGAGAATTTCTGGGGCAACACATTAGGGATCTCAGAGAGCCAGGCTGCATTAACAATTTCTTTTTCTTTAAATTCTGGTTTCCTTTTCCTTTTTTTTTTTCCAAAAAAGACTTTCTGAGAACCATGGAACGCCAGAGACTCAAAAACACCCCTAGAGTTCCAGAAACATGTTTTCATTTATGCAGGTTTCCATGAATAGTACTTGTTAATGAAATTCTCTAATTGTTCATGATATTAAATAGGAATACACATTTCATTTCCACTGGAACATTTCCATCAAACCAATAACACCAGGCTTTTTTTTTTTACATTTTTAAAAAATTAATTTATTTTAATTGAAGGCTACTTTACGATATTGTGGTGCTTTTTGCCATACATCAACATGAAACAGCCACGGACACCAGGCTTTTTAAATGATGATGCCATTTCCCACTGTTTTTATGAGAAGCATTACCCTTATGACAATCAAGGTCTTTGTGATTTTAATACAAGACGTTAAAATTAATGCTTTTTTTTCCCCAAAACAAAAGTTCAGGAAAGAGAATTTGTCCATATTTTGCTAATCAATTCATTCAAATACACAGAAATCTCTATTTTGTACAGGCTTTTTAAAAATTTGCAGCAGTTAGACCTGCCAGAACTAAAATCCAATGATTTCTACTTGTCATTCTAGCTGAGCAATTTGATTAAAATCAGTTCTCTACTACCTGAATTCAAAGTCCAAACTATTCAATGTCTATTTTAAAATGGGGGCTGGTGAATGTTTCTTAGCAAGGATTTTGTTTGCCTTACATGCTTTATTATCAGTTTGGTTTGAAGGTAGATTTTAGGAGTTTCCTTTCAGAAGTGGGACTGAAGGTAAGCACAAGAGACAATGTCCCAAACCCCAATTGGGCAGCTATTGGAAAGTCAAATGCAAATCAGGCAGCTGTTTGAAAGGGTCTAAGAATTTGATACTCACTAGTTATAGGAGATGGACAACGATCATTCCTCCAGGTATCAGAGGAAATGTGAAGTGTGAAAAACTCAATTATACTCAATATTCATCAACAGATAAATGGGGGGCTCTGGAGAAGGAAATGGCACCCCACTCCAGTACCCTTGCCTGGAAAGTCCCATGGACGGAAGAGTGTGGTAGACTACAGTCCATGGGGTCGCAAAGAGTCGGACACGACTGAGCGACTTCACTTTAACTTTCACTCTCTTGGTCAGACTTAGCCAGTGTCCTCATCATGAGCACACTTGGGTTGTGTAAGAGGCTTGAAGAATTACCGACTCTCAAAGTAGCCTTAAGAGTCCTCTTGTCCACACAGTTGTCTGTCTCTTTTTGATTGTGTCTTAGGCTGAGCCCCTTTAAGCTGACACCTGTGCAGCTGTCTGTCATCTGTGATTCACTTAATCACCTATGCTGTGCTCACTATTCAAGGCCATATACATGTGTCTACTCTTTAGATTTTTTTCCCCATATACTTGAAACTAATACAACATTGTATATCAACTATGTGCTGTGCTGCTCTTAGTCACTGAGTCTTGTCTGATTCTTTGCAATCCCATGGACTATAGCTCTCCAGGCTCCTCTGTCCATGGGGATTCTCCAGGCAAGAATACTGGAGTAGGTTGCCATGCCCTCCTCCAGGGGACCTTCCCAACCCAAGGATCGAACCCAGGTCTCCTGCATTGCAGGCAGATTCTTTACCATTTGAGCCACCAGGGAAGCCCAGGAATACTGGAGTGGGTAGCCTATCCCTTCTCCAGGGCATCTTCCTGACCCAGGAATCGAACCAGGGTCTCCCATATTGCAGGCAGATGCTTTACCAGCTGAGCTACCAAGGAAGCCCTATCAGTTCAGTTCAGTTCAGTTCAGTCGCTCAGTCGTGTCCAATTCTTTGCGACCCCATGAATCGCAGCACGCCAGGCCTCCCTGTCCATCACCAACTCCCAGAGTTCGCTCAGACTCACATCCATCCAGTCAGTGATGCCATCCAGCCATCTCATCCTCTGTCGTCCCCTTCTCCTGCCCCCAACCCCTCCCAGCATCAGAGTCTTTTCCAATGAGTCAACTCTTCGCATGAGGTGGCCAAAGTATTGGAGTTTCAGCTTTAGCGTCATTCCTTCCAAGAAATCCCAGGGCTGATCTCCTTCAGAATGGATTAGTTGGATCTGCTTACAGTCCAAGAGACTCTCAAGAGTCTTCTCCAACACCACAGTTCAAACGCATCAATTCTTCGGTGCTCAGCTTTCTTCACAGTCCAACTCTCACACCCATACATGACCACTGGAAAAACCAGAGCCTTGACTAGACGGATCTTTGCTGGCAAAGTAATGTCTCTGCTTTTGAATATGCTCTCTAGGTTGGTCACAACTTTTCTTCCAAGGAGCAAGAGTCTTTTAATTTCATGGCTGCAGTCACCATCTGCAGTGATTTTGGAGCCCCCCTCCCCAAAAAGTCTGACACTGTTTCCACTGTTTCCCCATCTATTTCCCATGAAGTGATGGGACCAGATGCCATGATCTTCATTTTCTGAATGTTGAGCTTTAAGCCAGCTTTTTCACTCTCCACTTTCACTTTCATCAAGAGGCTTTTAGTTCCTAAGCCCTATCAGTTCAGTTCAGTTCAGTCGCTCAGTCATGTCTGACTCTTTGCAACCCCTTGAATCACAGCACACCAGGCTTCCCTGTCCATCACCAACTCCCAGAGTTCATTCAGATTCACGTCCATCAAGTCCGTGATGCCATCCAGCCATCTCATCCTCTGTCGTCCCCTTCTCCTCCTGCCCCCAATCCCTCCCCACATCAGAGTCTTTTCCAATGAGTCAACTCTTTGCATGAGGTGGCCAGAGTACTGGAGTTTCAGCTTTAAAATCATTCCTTCCAACGAAATCCCAGGGCTGATCTCCTTCAGAATGGATTGGTTGGACTCCAATACAAATATATATATTTTTTTAAATCCAAGGACACAATGACTGTTTGCATAAGAATAAGATTCCCAGTGGTTTTCCCATCCTTAACATTCATTTTCATGCCACCTTCATCAGCTGTCCTGGACACTTCCATCTCATGGAATGTTCTCCGTGCCAAGTCGAGAGGCCTTCAGCATAGGCCATAAACCCAAATCATAGCCACAGGCGCCACCTGCCTTGGCAGTATCCGTATCCTCCTCTCTTCCTGGGACTCAGGTGTCGGTAGGTAAAATCCTTGAGAACGCCATCCCCTGGCCCTCAGTCTCCTAAGACACCATGGTCCCCAGCAATGCTTCTCCATCTTCCCGCATAGTTTTAAAAATGATAACCCTCATAATAAAAGATGGAAAATGTCACCAAGCAGCAAAGGCCGTCAGGCTCCAGGAATTCGGTGCATCTTCAACTTTTTTTCTGGTTAACTCCATCGTTTAGTGAAAGTTTAGGGGAGGAGAAGTTTTGGGGGCACCGGGGCTCAAAGGGGGCTCAAAGGCTTCTTTACTTTCACAGTGAAGAGACTAAAGTGGTACAAAACAGACATGGTTCTCATTCTGGTTGTACCAGTTACAAGCAGGACGACTTTGGGAGGATAACCACAGCCTCTCTTTGTCCTTATTTAATATTCAGCAAAATGAAGAACAGGATCATTGCCTCCTAGGGTCACTGTTCAAGGGAACAAGAGTGTCCTTGTGATGGACCTCAAGCGCTCTGTATGGAAGTTGTTGTCGTTCAGTCACTAAAGCCACGTCTGACTCTGCAACCCTAAGGACTGCAGCACGCCATGCTTCCCTGTTCTCCACTATCTCCCGGAGTTTGCCCAAGTTCAGGTCCATTGAGTCGGTGATGCTATCTAATCATCTCATGTTCTTGTACTCTCTTGTCCTTTTGCCTTCAATGCATGCAAGAGATGCTTACAAAGGCAATTCTTTTTTTTTTTTTTTGTATCCACTTATCTTTTAAGTAGGAGAAGCAAGCAGTAAAACAAGCCATCTCTTGGGCTTTCCAGGTGACCCAGTGGTAAAGAATCTGCCTGCCAGTGCAGGAGATGTGGGCTCAATCCCTGGGTACGGAAGATGCCCCAGAGGAGGAAATGGCAACCCACTCCAGTATTCTTGCTTGGAATATTCCACAGACATAGGAGCCTGGCGGGCTACAGTCCTTGGGGTCACGAAGAGTTGGACATGACTGAGCACATCAGTGTTGCTTGGAAGCCAGATTTTGGAACTAAATTATGGATCCATCATTTGCCTGTGCTATTGCACCTTTCTGAGCTGTGACTTTCTTGCCTGCCCACGAATGGGAAATTCGAGGCTCACCTCACTTTGCTGGCATGGCATGGGCCCAGAGTGGGCATTTGATACACACTTATTCTCTTCTCCTTTGAGTTCTCATCTTGGCTCTGGTTTGTATTTCTGTGTAACCTTGGGAGAATTCTCTAACCTTTCTGGATCTGAATTTTCCTACTCATAAGACTAAGGGATTTGACAAGATTCCCTTTGAATTTCTTTCCAACTCTTACATTCTGTGATTCTGTGACTTTGAGCCACCCAGGGGATATGGTAATGGGTTACATTACACAAAAGGTTTGAATGTAATATTATGAGCCGTAACAACTGGCTTCCAGCAAACTCCCCGGTTCTCCCCAGTAGAATCCCCTATTGTTCCGCGTATAATGAATAATCCAACACCACACATGCTCTATCTGAGCCCTGCCCATATCCACACTCAGGGCCAGCCGGAGGCAACATGGTAAAGCTGAAGAAGGATGCTGTCAACGTCTCCCCTTTCCCTGGCAATGCCCCTGCCCAGGTGGATGTATTCGGTTGCTCTGATATCACCCACTGAGGCCGATAGCTCATGCTCTGATTACTCCCTGCTCCCCCAGCACATTCAGAATTCCCCATCCTTCTGTTCCATTCCTTTGGGACCCAGTGTGCTGCCTGTTGGGGCCTCCCTGGTGGCTCAGAGGTAAAGAATTCACCTACAACACAGGAGCTGCAGAAGACTCGGGCTCAATCCCTGGGTTGGGAAGATCCCCTGGAGAAGGGCACAGTACCCCATTCCAGTATTCTTGCCTGGGAAATCCCATGAACGACGGAGTCTGGAGGGTGCTACAGTCCATGGGGTCACAAAGTGTCGGACATGGTCAAAGCGGCTGAGCACATACGCACGTGCTGCTGGTTCATATGATGAAATGATTCACTGAAGTACGTATCACTTGCTTTAAAAGATACGAAGGTGAACAAGATGGAGTACTCCTCCTCCAGAGCCTTCAAACTTAACACACAGTTATCAATTGGAAAACATCAAGTCCAAAAATGAATTGTATTCTTTCAGGAAAGGAAGAGAATATTACTCCATGAAGTGAGAAGAGAGGTCTTTGGAAAGGCGGCATGTGAGCTGAACTTCAGGTGTAGGTAGAATCTAGTAGGCAGTGATGGAGAATGAGAGCATGATGAGCAGAGAAAAAAATATAAACAAAAATATTAAGTCAGAAAGGATACCGTGAGTTTCAGAAACCGAGGATAATCCGATTTGGCTGGGGTGCATGAAAAGAAGCAATGAGGTTTGCAAGGCTGGTTGAAAACCCTATCATGAAGTTCCAGGGACGCCTAATCAAGGCTTTTTCCCATAGATAATGGGGAGTTATTGAAAGTCAGGGGGCAAGGGCATGGGTGGGGAGCAGGGGTGGGGGGGCAGGTTAGACAATTTCTGTAAGAAGCTTAAGCTTCTGTTTGGGAGGATTGAAGTAGAAACCCGGGAAGTAGGAAGCGGATTAGAGGACCTATAAGTGACCAGGAGATGAGGAGATTTGAGACTCAAGAAGCAGCCAGGAAAAAGGAGACAGAAGTGTTAGAGGGAGAATCAACCAGCCTGGGCTATGATGACATAATGAGGCAAAACATGTTAAAAAAAAAAAAAAAAAGACATGCAGAGAATCAAATGCTTGATGACCCAAAACACAGAAAGGAGAAGTCAGGCAGAAGACTGGGTTTGGGTGGGAAGACCATGAATTAGGTTTGCCAGACATTGAGTGTCGATGACTTTTGGGGGACCAGACGGGGTGTGTGGATCTGAAATCAGAAGAGGAACTGGGCTGAAAGCCCAGAGTGGAACGTCAGCTGAACAGAATGAAGTCAGGAGACAGGGTAAGTTCTCAAGTGTACGTTACGAGAGAAGGGATGGGCGCTAAGCACCGAGGCTTGGGGAAAGCTACACGGGTGAGGCAGAAGGAAGAAAAGGAGTCCAAGTAAGGTGTGGGCACATGGCCCGGGTCAGCCCCATGGAAGAGCAGGAGGCAAGGGAATTCCGGGAACCATCCTGGTTGGTGGGTCTGCGCCCAGGTGTGTCTCCACTTTCCTCCAGAAATACTGCCTTCTCCTGCAGCTCCTGGGTTCCCCTGCTGGCGGCAGTGACTCAGGACAGGCAGCCCTGCCACCCCTCTCCTAGGAGGCTCAGCCCTGCTCTGGCTCAGATGCGCGCCCCAGCCTTTCCCAGCATCTTTGTCAGCCCCCATAGAACAGCTCTGAGTGTGCCCCTATAGAACAGTTTTAGACACAGTTTCCTTCTAACGGAATCCCTTCTAGAAGAGCACAGCTTTGTCTGTAGGAAGAACTCAGTGCCCACAAGGGGTAGGTGCGGTGCTGCAGAGAATATTCACGAGCAGATGGGAAGACAGCATCTAGGGTGAGCAGAAGCTACTCTGCACAATGGACGGGGAAGAATGGGGAGCTCCAGAGGGCAAGCCAGAACATGGAGGCTGAGGTCCTGAGATGGGAGCGCAAGGGTTAGCCGCTCAGTTGTGTCTGACTCTTTGAGACCCCATGGACTGTAGCCCGCCAGGCTCCTCTGTCCACGGGATTCTCTAGGTGAGAATACTGGAGTGGTATCTCCATGCCCTCCTCCGGGGGACCCTCTCGACCCAGGGATCGGACCCAATCTCTTGCACTGCAGGCAGATTCTTTACCACCTGAACCACCAGGGAAGCCCTGAAATGGGAGTGGGAATGAGGAAAAGGAACGTACACGCTGCAACAAGCCTGGGGGCGGGGGGAGAACACTTCTAGGAATTGATACTACGTGGAGGAGCCTTAAATGCTTAGCACCAAGTGAGAGATGCCGAACGGAAAAGGCTTGCTACACACTGCGCGGTTTCAACCATATGACATTCTGGAAAAGACTACACTATGGAGACAGTAAAAGGATCAGTGGTTGCCAGGGGGTCAGGTGAGGGCAGAGGGTACGCAGGCAGGGCACAGAGGATTTCCAGGGCAGAGAACCTGTTCTTTACAGTAATACAGTGGTGGATACATGTCATTATCCATTTGTCCAAACCCATAAACGTACAACGTCGAGAGTGAACAGCAATGTAAACTATGGACCTTGGGTGATAATGAGATGTCAATGTAGGTTCATCAGGTGCAATAAGGGGCCACTCAGGTGCTGGGTGTTTATGGTGGGGAAAGGCCAGATGAGGGGAGGGGTATGTGGGAACTCTGACTTTCTGCTTAACGGACAGCTCTAACAAATAAAAATCTATATACAAGGAAAAAGAAAGATATAGCTTCCATGCAATACCTGTTGACATTGCTGCTGTGCAGATCTCTCTTTGGCCAATTCTTTCTTGCCTGTCTCCCAACCCTCTCCCACGCAGACCTTATCAGAGTACACAGAAGCCAAAACATCCTTAGCAGACATGGATTTCTTTTTCTTTACCAGGTGAGAAACTAGTGAAGAGACTCAATTTGAGGAACACAGCTCATCTTCACAAGCCCGGGATCCAGAGGGGGCCAGGAGAGATCAAGCCTTGGAGAAGTTGTGGAAATTGGAGAGAAGTCTGGATTTTCTCCAATGGTGGAATCGGAAGGGTGAGGCACTTTTATCCAGACATCAAGCCCAGGGTGGGTCTCCACTGACAGGCTGATGCTGCCTGGAAGGCTCCAGCTTGGCCATGTTCATCGCAGCTACATTTTGTAACTGCTGTGATTCCGGAGAACAGGTTGGAGTAGAGGAAAGGGCATCCCGTGAACTGGGAATAGACAGACTAGTCTCTAATCTAAGCTCTGCCATGGCCGCCAGCTTTGACCTTGACCAAGCACTTGGCTCTCATGATCCTCTCTGCTCTAGAATTCTACGTTCCTAAATCAGGACTTCTGCCCTTGTTTGACTCGTCCGAGAGAGAAATATCATTAGTAACCAAGTGAAGCAGAAGGCAGTCAGTGGGCTTCCCAATCACCTGTGTTATTGAATCTCAACCTGTACAGCATTTCCCTCCAGAAACATGGGGCCCCCTTAGCCTCAGGGATCACCAGGTGGCAAACACAGGCCCCGCCTGCCTGCCCCAGATGGCTGGCAGAGCTCCGGGTTCTCCCCAGGTTGTCCCAGCGTACAGTCCTCTGCAGCACGAGGCAGCTGCCCAGCCGGCGGTGCAGGAAAATGCCCAGCAGCCCTCTGTGAGGCCCCGGGTAGCCCCGTAAGCACTGCGCCTGGTGAAATGGTCTTCCCTGACTTTTATTCATCTGTCCAGGGCCCCCTGAGGTCAGCGATGTTTAAACAGCAGTGGCGGTTGAACCTGCTCACCAGGCCAGCTCACTCATCTAACTCTGCTCCCCTGCCCCCAGGGCCATAGCCTTCTTCAGTCATGGCCGAACTGCCACGTGAGCAACAGGTGAATGGCAAGGTGTGCAAATATTTGGCTTCATTCATGATCAAATAAATCATTTTTCCTTTCCCTGAGCTCTAGGAAAACCCAGCAAAGCTCCTGGACCTGCCTCGGAGTGAAGACTTATACACATAAAACACACCCTGCTTGAAGGAAACTCCAGGCTGTAGAAAGAGTCCATTTTTCCACACACACAAATTACAACTGGGATCTCAACACCTTGCTTTTCCAGATATACACCTTCGCAAAGCATGTCAGCCTGTGCAGAGCAATAGATGAAGTGATGCAGAGAAATAAAATACCTTTACATGGTGAGTTAACGTGAGGGTTCATTTCCAAAACAGCTCTGTCATATTTATTCGGGCCCATGTCTACCGTGTGGGAGCCAGTCAAGGCTTTCATGGTTTTCAGAAAGTCCTGAGTCCTGGATCTTCAGCAGTTGTCACAGCTCTGCTTTGTCCCTTCCCTGAAGGGCAACCAAGGCCAACTTTCCTGTGACACCCTGGTGGCCACAGGAAGCCCTGCTGTGCTTCTCACATAGCATTCCAGATTCCAGAGCCTGGTTTTTATTTTTGCTTTTAAGGTTTATTTACAAAGGGCACTGCTACATATGCATGCACGTGTGCTAAGTCGCTTCAGTCATGAACAGCTCTTTGCAACCCTAGGGACTGCAGCCCCCCAGGCTCCTCTGTCCATGGGAGTCTCCAGGCAAGAATACTGGAGTGAGTTGCCATGCCCTCCTCCAGGGGATCTTCCCGACCCAGGGATCAAATCAGTGTCTCTTGTGTCTCTGGCATTGGCAGGTATGTTCTTTACCACCAGCACCACCTGGGAAGCCCCACCTGGAGCCTGCTTTTATTCCTTCCAAAGGACTCTAGACAAGCCTAGAAACAAAGGGGAAATGTTTAGTCAAATTGCTTTGTGGGCTTCATCTTTACCAGTTTCCTAAGATGACTTACTCCAAGAAAATCCCAGTGTTGTCTTTTTCTTGCAGACACCTCTGATTGCGTGGGTTTGTGTATTTTGGTGCCATCTCCTACTCCCGTTTCAGAGTACACAAGGCAGAGACTATGTGGGAATTCATGTACTTTGTGTGATTTTTTTTTTTTTTTAATCTCAGCTCATCCTGTTTTCCCAAATGGATAGCTGCCTCGGCTACCTCCCTCTCCTCCCCTTCCTCCTTGTGGATTCTCATATAGAAGGAAATGGCAACGATCCACTACCAGACATCAACACATCCGGGTCCACCCTAAATGTGGGTAGCCCAACATAATGAAACCACCCACCAAAGCAAGATTCCCCACCCTGGACTCGAGTCTGGTCCATGATCGCTGAGTCAGGGATAAACAGCGTCTTCCCTCGGGTTGTGGTCTTGGAACACTGCTCACCCTTCCTCAGCCATCCTCCATCCTGACTCTCCAGATCCTCAAACAGACACTGCTATTTGGGGTGTTCAGATTGCTTTATTATAAGGAGACAAATAGGATGCCAGGGCGTAGCCTTCCTTCTCATACGAGTTCAATCACCAGTTTCTTAGGACCAGTGCTTTGGAAAAGAGAAGAGTCCTCTCTCTCTGGAACACTGACATTCAGCCAGGTTCACACACTTAAAACTGCATTGTCCTGGGACTGCCTGGCAGCCAGGTGTTTGGGACTCAATGCTTCCACTGCAGGGGGTGCAGGTTCAATCTCTGGTCCGGGAACTAAGATCTCTAATACCATGCCCCCCCCCAAAAAAATGCATTGCCCTGTCTTTCTAAGGCACCATCCCTGTGATCAATCCATCAGAGCTGAGTTTCTGGATATTTCTCTGACTGGATTCATGCTCCTCCACCAACTCTCTTCACTCTCTGCTTTCTCTACACCTGTACCCTGGTTTCCTCCAAATGTTTCCTTGAGCACCTCATGTCCACCCCTGAGTCAGTGAGGCTCCCTGTCTTCTTCCCTTTCAACTTCTTTCTAAGTTGTTACAGAGAGACCATGCCCCAAACACACATTGGCTTGTTCTCCTCTCCTTCCAAATGAAAACTCTTAAAACATTCATCATACTACTAAGTCCCGGTTCCTCGACAATGCCAATTTCCCGCTTCTAAATGAACTTAACCTTGTTAATATCCCTGAGTGGGCACAAGCTAAGATAGGCTGATGAGCCATGCAGACCATCACCTCCTTGGACTGGCACTCTGCTCCTATTAATATGGTCAGGGTGGCACAGGTTTCTTCAGGAGCTGATCAGCTGATGGCCTACACTGAGCTTGAGGCTTCTGTTAAGTCAGCTCATCCATCAAAGACAAGCATGCTGACATCTTTGTCAATGACATCCAACCTCTCTGTAGAAGTGAGCAGAGAGATTAGATCCCAAAAGGCAGCTCAGAGATGTCTCCTGACAGTGCTGGGTCAGAAATCAATTTTAATCTCTCATCTATAATTTCAGGGTGAAGCAGCCCTTAGATGACTCCAGCCTCATTAGCAAAGCAAATGACACAGGTCCCCCAGGCATCTGAGCTGCTTACTTTCCTGTGACGACAAAGACAATTGGCATTAAAGAGTTTCAAGGAAAGGTTCTAGAGCAATAGAGTGCTAAAAACATCTCTCTCAAAACTATATTTACGAAAACTGGAAGAAGCGCTAGAGGTTTACCCAGGTTTCCAGTGGAGTGAAAAGACCACAGATTTCATAATTAAAAGACGTGGGTTGGCTTCCTGGCCCCGGTACAGTGGAAGCCGTGTCAGGGGCACACTTAATCCCTCTTGGCCTCAAATCCTTTATCTACAGCTGGATCATATCTGCTTGGTAGGGCCGTGTGAGAACCAGAAATGATGAAAGCCCCTGACCCAGTGATAACCACGCGGCAGACGGCGACCATTAGCATTATCTAAGCCAGCCTTCAGGGACTTTTCAGGTGGCACTAGTGGTGAAGAGCCTGTCTGCCAGTGTAGGAGACGCAGGTTCAATCCTTAGGTCAGGTAGACCCCCTGCGGCAGGAAATTGGAACCCCACACCAGTATTCTTGCCTGGGAAATCCCATGGACAGAGGAGGTTGGCAGGCTACAATCCAGGGCGTTGCAAAGAGTCGGACATGACTGAGCGCGCACACACAATCCAGCCTTCGATCTGGGCAATAAGTCACCTCTGTGATATCCATAGTTAACAACAACAACAACAACAAAAAAAAAAACTCTTTCAGAGCTTCTAGTCATTAACTCACACCTGTCATTTCTTAAGGTCTCTGGAAATCCATTTTCCTGAATCAGTCACACAGCTCTGGCAGGGGCCGCCGTGCCCTCAATATTACAAACGACAACGCAGCCGGTCACCTCCCCCCAGGTTCCCATCACCTGTGCACCCTCAGACGATGCCCATTTATCTTCCTTAAGTCCAGCGGCTCCCCACTCACTTCCCCCGCCGTCTGAGCTGCGAAACTGCCAACAGGGCAGATCAAGAATTCATGACAAAGAGCCTGGCTTCTGGGAGTTTCCAGACTATAAAACAGATTAGCTCCCATTATTCATATGATCCACGCAGCCCAGGGTAAAATCAGTGAGGTAAGCGGCGATTCTCTTGGACTGTGGATTTGGTTTGTCCACGAAGGAGCCACAGACGAAGAAGCTTCACTGGGAGAGGGATTCCAATAAGGATTTGATGGGAGAGTCGTACTCAGATTCTAATCAAAGCACCACAGGTATAGTTGCCCCCTCTGTGGTATGCTTCTGACCTGTCTCACCATCCAGACAAACCAACCCAAAGCAAAAGTCTTCTCCAAGGCTGTCCCTGAAAGCACACGAGAGATCCACTCTTCTAGGCTTTCCAGTGGTAAAGAACGGGACTGCCAGTGCAAGAGACATAAAAGACGTGGTTTCGATCCCTGGGTCAGGAAGATTCCCTGGAGGAGGGTATGGGAACCCACTCCAGTATACTTGCCTGGAGAATCCCCTGGACAGAGGAACCTGTGTCTTACACAGCCCCTGTGTGGGCTACAGCTGAAAGGGTCTCCAAGAGTCAGACACAACTGAAGCAACTTAGCACACACGTACCACTCTTTCAGCCTAAATGCGAATCTTCATTAAGTGCTAATTTTTTAAGGATCTGACACATTTTGTCTGACCAGCATTTCCACCTCTAGATAAAGTATGTAATCTCTTATATCCAGTCCATCAGCAAGCACTGTACTCCTTATTCCCAAATGACATTCCACGGATGCCGCTTCTCATCACCCACCTCCACCTCCATGGCCTGGGAGCATCTCTCCGGCTGAGTGCAGTGGCCTCAGTGCAGTGCTCAGGGGAAGTAATGTTGCCCCGGATAAAACAGCCAGTGGCCTAGGAGACTGGGGATCAAAGCAACAGTATCATGGTCTGTTTGTCGAGTTACTGGGTCAGAAGATACATGACTAGGTGCTAAATGTCCATCTTCCTCTCGGTGCAGCAAGTGCTACAAGGGAAGGAATTGTGTTTCTGTTCACTCCTGAATCCCCAGGACTCTGCAAATACCTGCGACTGAATAACAACAACAGTAATAATAGCTAACATGATGGAAACTGACTGCGGAGTGCTTAGCACATGTTCCTACTGGTGAGGGCTCGGCATCTATTCAAAAAGGTGAGCTGACGGATGAATAAGAAGAATGGTGAGAGAATGCTGGACGGTAGCAAGGTCCAGCTCATGAGGTCACGGGTCAGCAAAGAAGGATGACTCCATCCAGAAGGCGATGGGCGAGGGCATCACAGGGGGTGGGGGTTAAGGCAGAGAGTAAAAGGGTTTGCAGTTCTCTTTTAAAAGTTCACTCTGGCTGCTACATAGAGAATGGATTGGAGCAAAGTCAGAGGGGAGATAGGCACCCCAGTGGTATGCCATGCAAGATGAAGAATGGGTGATGCTGGAACGGTAGAGAAAGGCAAGTGCTCTCAGAGCTAGGGTTTTTCTTTTTTTAACGGACTGATTATCTGTTTGGCTGCACTGGGTCTTAGCTGCAGCACACAGGATCTTCGATCTTCTTGTGGCATGTGGGAAACTTTGCTGCTGCATGTGCGATCTAGCTCCCTGACCAGGGATGGAACCCGGGGCCCCTGCGCCGGGAGCAGGGAGTCTTAGCCACTGGGCCACGAGGGAAGTCCCAGAGCTGAGTTTTTACAAGGAAGAAGATGGTGGATGCCATACACCGTAGATCAAAATAGGAATAGTTCCCATTAGATTAAAAAGCTGGCATTTTTTGAGAGTTTGTTCTATGCCACATATTATTTTCAGTGTGTTATACCAATTAGCTAATGCAATTCCCCAAACAAATCTATCAGAGAGACACGATAATTATACTCACGTACCCAGTCACTACTGAGCGACTTTCACTTTCACTTTTCACCCAGTCAATACCCACATTCTAACTAAGCTATCTTCCCAGACTGACCTCTAGTTATGACTTCTGCCTCTCAAAATACACACAATCCTTAATTTCATGAATCTGTGGTCCTACACAGGCGTTCCTGTGGTAAAGAATCTACCTGCAATGCAGGAGATCCAGGTTTGATCCCTGGGTTGAGAAGACCCTCTGGAGAAGGGAATGGCTACCCACTCCAGTATTCTTGCCTGGAGAATTCCAAGGACAGAGGAGCCTGGCAGGCTACAGTCCATGGGGTTGCAAAGAGTCAGCCAGTGGGAGAGATAAAGGATCTGGAGAATGAAAAGAACTGGGATCAGCGGATAGGACCAGCTTCAGGACTATGAACTCAGGTGGTCCCAAAACTGAGAAGGGCTTGCAACTCAAAACATGGTTCCTTAGTTGCATGCACAGCTGTTGTTCTCTTGAGATTCTGAATGACTTTTGAACCAGGGTCTGGCCCCCTACTTTCATTTTGCACCCAGCCCCATCCATGGTGTAGCCAGTCCTGCCAGTGGATACAAATTTCAGGCAGCAGATTTCAGACCCACATGGAGAAACCTTTCTTCCTTCATGCAGAGTGACTAAATTGCCTCCAATTTCAACATTCCCCTTCAGTGCATATATTCACCCAGATGCTGGACAACCACATAGCAGAGATGTTATAGAAATAATTTACTCTTTGAGTAGAGGATTTGACTAGATCGTCTCCCCAGAATCATCCACATGGTTCAGAGTAATGATAGCATCTCAGATTACAGTCAATTGCCTCCAGTGACTAGTCCTTTATGGTTGTGGATTTTAACCAGGAGTACCGACCAGAATCACTTGGCTGAGAGTTTTGTTGTCGTTTTTTTTTTTTTTTCCCCAAGATAAATGTGTCCAGGCTCTACTTGAAACACTGAATCCAAACCTTTAAGAGTGGGACAGGAGTGCAGATATCTAGAAAGGCTCTCCTAGTGATTTTTAAAAGCACCCCTGCTTCCCGGGTTGTTCAGTGGTAAAGAATCTTCCTGCAAGAAATGAAGGGGAGACTCCTAGGAGGAGGAAATGGCAACCCACTCTAGTATTCTTGTCTGGAGAATACCAAGGACAGAGGAGCCTGGTAGGCTACAGCCCATGGAGTTGCAAAGACTTGGACACCACTTAGGGACTAAGCATGCTGTTTAAAGACCACTGCTAAAACAGAAGCCATCTCTGGCTCCTGTCCATCTAGACCCCATCTAAAAGGCACATCACACTTTGCTCAATGAGAAGGGAGTATTTGGCCCAGATCCCAAGTGGAAGTTCATCAGTTCTTAGGTCTTTCATCCTGCAGTAAAAGTACAGCTATGCTGAAACTCTCCTTCCTCTCACATCTCAACTATCCAATACTCTAAATGACTCAATAAAACAGAAAATGGCCCCTAAACTTAAAAGGAAGAGAGACTCAAAGACAGAGCATGTTTGATCAGTGCCCCCCTTCACCACCTCATTGCCTGAAAGAGTCAGCAAACCCTCTGCTTTATCATCCTATAGGCCTTTCCATCTTCTCAAGTTTCCTCTTTATAATAACGCCCGTCCACAGTGGACTAACAGAATCATTCATGGGTTAACAATCCCACTGGGTCTCCAGAGATAGCCTGAAACTATAAAGAACGAACCGAACAGAGCCGGCGGAGGTAAAGGTTAACCAGCTTAGGTACCCCACACCTACATCAACTTGGCAAACTCTCGTGACCACCCGCTGCCCTATAGGAGCAGCCACCTCCAGTTCTGTCTCCTTCCAGTAAAATGCAAACAATGTTTTAACACTAAGAACCACCTGCTGTGTTTTTCTTTAATGTGATTTGAAACAATACCGTTCCAAATTACATGAATCATCTCTAAATTTAGAAGTCAGCTCCTAATACTCGTAGCCTGTTCTGAACGGTAAATAATCTTTTCCAGTTTTCATGTGAGAATCATTGCCAGGAACCACTTAACTCACTGCCTCATGATCCTTGAGAGGTGAGCATGAACCTACTTGCTGCACTTGGCAGACACGCCGAGACTCTCTGTGTGTGGCACAACAACAAATGGTTCGGCCCATTCTAGGTAAAAATAAAAAGTCCTGCTGGGCCATGTGGAACAGTGACTTTCAACTTGGGAGGTGTTATAGACTGGATATCCGTGTCCTTCTAGAATATACGTTTTGTTTGTGTTCAGTCACTCAGTTGTATCCGACTCTTTGCAACCCCATGGACTGTAACTCACCAGGTTCCTCTGCCCATGGGATTTTCCAGGCAAGCATACTGGAGTGGGTTGTCATTTCCTCCTCCAGGGATCTTCCTGACCCAGGGACTGAACCTGCATCTTCTGCATTGCAGGTGGATTCTTTACCGCCTGAGCCACCAGGGAAGCGCAAGAATGTACATGCTGATCCCCTGATCTTCAGTATGATGGTTTTTGAGGCTGGAATTTGGGGAGGTAATCAGATGAGGTCATGAGGCTGGGGTACCCATGATGAGATTGGTGTCCTGATAAGAAGAGACACAGAGATCTTCCTCTCTCTATCTACCTTGTGAGGACACAGTGAGAAGTCAGCCATCAGCAAGCAAGGAAGAGGGCTCCCACCAGGAGCCTGTCCAGCCAGTGCCCTGATTATGGACTTCCCAGGCTCCAGCTCCATGAGAAATAAATGGCTGTTGAGTGAGTGAGGTTATGGCTAGTGCAGGCAATGTGCTACCTGAAACTTAAGCTTCTTACCAAAAATTGCAGAGGAAAAGGTTGAAAGAAGTCAAAGAATTGAGTAGAATTAAGGAAAAGCCCTAGAAAAGGAGGCCAGAAATGAATGCTAAAATGGTCCCCCCAAACTCATGAGGCCAGAAGTAAGATTTGCAAGCCAGAGACTGGAGCCATGGAGATAATAGCAATTCACCTTGATAGTGAACCACAGAACGCTTCCTGTCCATAGCTGGCCTTCCATCATCGTTAAAGGGCCAAAGACAGGACTTTCCCAATGGCCCAGTGGTTAAGAATCCACCTACCAATGCAGGGGACATGAGTTCCATCCCTGGTCTGGGAAGATTCCACGTCCTGCAGAGCAACTAAGCCCATGCACCACAATTACTGAGACCCTCGAACCCAGCACCTATGCTCCACAGGAGAAGCCACCACAATGAGAAGCCCCAGCACCACAATGAAGAGTGGCCCCCGCTCGCCACAGCTAGAGAAAGGCTGCACAGCAACGAAGACTCGGCACGGCCAAAAGTTAATCAATTTTAAAAGAAACAAATATATATTTTAAAGGGCCAAATATATAATCTTTTAAATATATATATATATATTTTTTTTTTTTAAAGACTCCTTGAGTCTGATCCATTCACTGATGTGGGTGAGACTGCCCTACCTAGAATGTTATGATTCTCTGCTTCTTTTCATGTTCTCATACGCACAGTGCACACACACACGTACACATGTATGCATACACATGTACACCACATCCCAACTATGTTCAACAGAGCTATGAAGGACCCTGGTTTCACACATCACACACCTGCACTACTCACCAAGACAGACCCTCAGAGAAACCTCTCCATTCTTCTCCCAACAACCCAATAGCTATTTCCCAAACCTTGGCACCCATCACTACACAGTAGCAAGGTGGCCACTCAGGGCTGTTTGACATATTATTCCCGAGGCCAGGTCCACATGCATCATTTAGGCAACCAGCACCTTCACTGCAATCCTTCCTTGATGCCTGTCCTGTGGTCATTAACCTTAACCATGTCAACAGTATTCACAACCCAAGCCTGAATTAACTCTCGAGGCAGGCTGCCCCAGGGACCGGAGCAGTCACGCCATAACTCAACCTGAGCACCCACAGTCTGAACTGAATTCTCCCCACTAGTAAGGAGGGCTTACAGAAAACCAGAAAGAAAAAAGGGATTGGCCTTTCAACCCATGAAGCTGTTGTACCAGCCTGATGCCAATATGGCCAGATGGACAGTAAAAAATCTTGCCTAAGTCATGTGGTCATTTGGGGCCACATGTCATAATAAGTAACCATAACAGATAAAACAGTAAGTAGAATCAAGGAATAACAATTATCCAAAATTACCTGCTGTCATGGAAAACTGAGGGACAACTGGAATAACCACTTGGTGAATATCTGCCTTCCTTATGCACTGGGCTGGACCCCTCATCACTGATCTCTGACCCTCCGGAGAAGAAGCACACGAGTAACTTTTAGTGTTCTGATTTTACACATAAGAAAAGTAGGTTCAGAGACTAGCTTGGCCAGCACCCTGATCACAGACTTCCCAACCTCAGAACTGTAAGAAGTAAATGCCTATTGTTTAAGTGAGGTTATGGCTAGTGCAAGCAGTGAGTTACCTGGGACCAAAGCTAAAAATGGAACTTTCTTATAGAGAATTTCGGAGGAGAGGGCTAAATGAAGTCAGAGAAATGAGCAAGAATAAGCAATTTGAATTGCATAGTCAGTACATGGGCCAAACTGAGGTTTTTTTGAACCCATGACTATTGTGGTGGACAAAATAATGTCCCTAAAAGACATTTACAACCTAGTTCCTGAAACCTGTGACTACATTCCCATAGCAAAAGGGGACGTAATTATGCACCAGAAGATGGAAATCTTAGGAGGCCACCTTGGAATTCTGTCTACCATAAATATCCACTAGCATACATCAGCTGAGTTCACCAAGCTTGACTCCATGCTCTACCTACTACAGATTGTCTTTCTAGGTGAATCACAAACAACTTTACAGAAAAAACCACCCAAACTCAGTACTGACCTGCCTGTCTCCAAACGCCAGTCCATACTGAAATCTCCCTCTGTTTTCTCTCTGTGATCATAGCCTTTTACATGCTCCCTGCTGGAAACCGAATAATGTTAAGAGCTAACTTGGCAGTAAAGAAGCTGCCTGCAATGCAAGAGAACCGGGTTCAATCCCTGGGTTGGGAAGATCCCTGGAGAAGGAAATGGCAACTCACTCCAGTATTCTTGCTTGGAGAATTCCAGGGACAGAGGAGCCTGGAGGACTATAGTCCAGGGGGTCACAAAAAGTCAGACACAACTGAGCAACTAACACAGCAACAAGAAAAGATATAATGACAACAAACCTTGTTTGGAGCACTAAGGTACTGGTCTAAGAAGCAGGTACCGGCACAGATCTCTGAAGTGAGTATTAATACCTCTCCAATTTTTCAGGTGATAAAGTTGAGCCAAGGAGAGGTTAAGGAACACAATAACTCTTAACCATGAAGCAGAGGTGGGGCTTCCCAAGTGGTGCCAGTGGTAAAGAACTCCCTAGCCAATGCTGGAGACATAAGAGACTTGGGGTTCCATCCCTGGGTCAGGAAGATCCCCTGGAGGAGGGCATGGCAACCCACCCCAGTATTCTCGCCTGGAGAATCCCATGGACAGAGGAGCCCAGAGGGCTACAGTCCATATGGTCACAAAGAGCTGGGCACGACTGAAGTGACTTAGCACACACGTATGCAGGGAGCGGAGTTAGGTTTATAAAGCAGGTCATGGGACTTCACTGGGGATGCAAAAGAGTCGGACGTGACTTAGCGACTATAACAACACCGCCAAACATGGACAGGAAGAGGAACCCTGGAGGCTGCTCAGTTTTGTGGATCTGGGGTTGACCTTGCCAATTCTGGGAATTTCTCCAGTGTGAATATTTTGTTCCTTCTTTCAGAAACAAACAAATTCACAGCATGTTCTAAGAAGCCTGGGGAATAAGGGGAAGATTTGCCCTACTCAGCCCTTTTTTTCAAATCCAGTGAAGAGATTCCTCCTCCCCCTACCTCCCACCCACAGAGTTTCCATGCAGGAAAAGTACAGGGACTTCTGGTCACCCACTCTTAGCAAAAGCCAGCTGTAAGCATCACCCCACATAAACCCCACTATGCGTGCAAAGGAGCACAGAGGAGGATGCAGAGACTTTGCCAAGAAATAATGTGTGTGCCTCCCACACACACAGAAGGTGGGGTCGTGTCAGGAAAGTCTGATCAAGTGCTTTCTCTGGAAGCTGTGGTCTCATCATCTTTCTTAGGCACCCTGCTGTAGTTATCATATGGAGAACATATTTAGAAATTCACCTTGTGCTTTGCAGGGACAACCTTGCCGCTGCACTAGTAAGTGCTCACCTGTTTAGGTCTGGGTTGGGCCTTTGGTCTGAGGGCAGGTGCTATGCCCTGCTTTTCCTTTTATCATCCTAGCTATCAGCCTCAACTGGGACTTAATAAAATTCATTGTTGGTAGACTGACACTTTTCTCAAGGACCACAGACCCTCCAATGGCCAGTCTGAATTCGACGGTCTAATTCAGACTGTGGGTGCCCAGGCTGAGTTACAGTCTGACTCCTCCAGTCTCTGGGGGCAGACTGCCTCGAGAGTTAATTCAGGTTTGGAGTTGTGAATATTGTTGACATGCTGCGTGCTCTGTTTTTTGGCCATTGTGATAGTATCTGTCTTGATGGAATATCTGCTTTGCTCTGCAGGGTCCTAGAGCCACAAAGCCCAAGTCTCTCCTCTCCTTAGTGACTCCCTGTTGGGGCAGCAGCCACGATGGGACCTCAGTCTTATGAGAATCATTAGAATTTTTTTTTAATATATTTATTTGGCCACCTTTTCATACTATTTGCAATGGTTGGATAGAATCACCGTTTCAGTGGACATGCGTTTGAGCAAACTCGAGGAGACAGTGAAGGACAGGGAAGCCTGGCATACTGCAGTCCATGGAGTCGCAACAAGTCAAACACAACTTAGCGACTGAACAACAATTTGGCTGCATTGGGTCTTAGTTATGGCATTTGAACCCTTATTTGTTGCATGTAGGATCTAGTTCCTAGACTAGAGATCAAACTGCATTGGGAACTTGGAGTCTTAGCCAGTGGAACACCCACGAAGTCCTAGAGAATCATTAAAATCTTAACGTGCTTCTGATGCTACGCCTGACTATTACTTTGTTTCACCCTCATCAGATCTTATGTGATGGGCAGGCACACAGAGGAATTCATGAGACTCTTCTAACAGCAAACTTTTTCAAACTATACGTGCTCTCTGTCCTCATTATTTCCAACACAACTCAGTTCAGGAAATTTTCACAAGGATGTTCACCATTTGTAAAAATTTCTAATATGGTTCTGAGTCATTCTCAGCATCCCCACCCCCGCCCCATGCACACACACAAAGATACACTGCCAGGTGGATTATTCTAGAATCATGCCAGTGATCATTATTAACAAACAGTTGACACTTCATTCCCACAAAGGTCAAAATGGAAATTCGATTTAGAAATCCGAGTTTTATCACTCTGCACAAGACAATCTGAAGGGAAACAGTTGAATTTTCTTAGTCTTAAATTACTTTTGAAAATGAGCTTAGTTGGTAGCCAGCATTCTGAATTCATTCAATTGCTATTTTTAAAATAGTCTCTTTGTCACTTTAACTAAATTGAACTCTTCTTTTTAAAAAAGAATGCATATTTTCCAGGAGGACTTATGTTTTCAGAGTTCAGTGAAGATACCATATAACTTTTCCACCCCATCTGTGAGTTCCAGACATTTCGTGTTTTTTTTTTTTTTTAAGATTTAATGGATGTAACTTACGAATCAAATGGAATATGTTTGGTTCCCTGTTTCTTCCTGGTGGTAGAGGCTACTGGCTGCCTTCCAATATCTTTTCTGTCCTTTCCTAAGAACCTAAGTTCATATTGTATTATCTGGAATGCAGATGTGATATCTGGAACTCTAGCTGCCATATCAAAACATGAGGGAAAGGGTCACAGGCTTGAGATGGCAGATCCTGGATCCTAATAACGTGGAGAAGCTGCCACTCCAGCCCTGCACTACCATATCCAGATTACCTTAGCTTCAGAGGAAAGGAGTCGTCTAGTTTGCTCAAGCCATTCTACTGTTGGACTCTTTATTACATGCAGGCAGCTCTAATCACAACTGATTCAAATGATAACTTCAGAAACAGTTTCCAGTTTATATATTCTAGAATTCCAATGTGTTTCTTCTTAGTTTATCCTTGGCTCACCACCACATATCAGAGAAAATTAAGCTCAGAGAGGTTAAGTGTCTTGGCTAAGATGCCGCAAGAGCAGAACCTGGGAATTCTCTGACAAGTAGATCTTGCATTCACCAATGCCTCTGGTGATAAGAAGCTTCAAATGTCAGCCCGCAAA
Organism: Oryx dammah; assembly: GCF_014754425.2. NCBI lineage: Eukaryota > Metazoa > Chordata > Mammalia > Artiodactyla > Bovidae > Oryx > Oryx dammah. The sequence goes on along the minus strand of NW_024070186.1, from coordinate 188,418,553 downwards.
CCCATTACCATTCATCCTGATGCCAAATCCCCTAATGCTTTTGCATCTGGCTTCTTAGCTTTCTAAAAGCTATATTATCACAGTGTACCATCAAGTAGAATAGCACTCAATGGTCTTCCCATCCATCATTTCTTTCCCTTTAAACTGGTGTGCATCGATTGCCCAGTCTAGAGAACTGTGACAATCAATAACTTTCTTCAGAGAAATAGTGGGTGAGACTAAAGAAATTAGCTTATTTTGTAGTGGAAAGAAACAAGATGTCAATCAAACTCCTTATTTGATCTCAAATAAGTGCAGATGCCAATACGAGAAAAATCTAAGTCATAACTGCCAACGTCACCCTGATGGAGAAGACTAGAGCTCACAAGATGATTGGCCATGAAGGGGGGATGGGACACAGAATGTCCCGTCATAGTGAGAGCTCTTGTCCTGTGGGGCACCCCAGAGAATTCTCCACCCAAGGGCTCCACCTCCCCACTGCAACACCTGATGTCACAGCCCACGTTCTGCTTACCACTGCTGATGAACAAATTACCCCAAAATGTAGCAGCATAAGACAACCATGTCTCCCAATCTTGTGGCTCAACTGGAAAGTTCTAGCTTGGGATCTCTCATGTGGTTGCCCTCAGATGCTGGCTGGTGGTGCTGCCATCATAGGAAGGCTTGATGGAGCTGGACTTGCAAGGTGGTACATGCATGAGGCTGACAATGCCAGCTGCCACCTGGGATTGCCAAAATGCCTGCCTGGCATGAGGGTCTCAGTGTACTCAGACTTAAGTGATAGATGTCTTTCCCAGAGCACCAGAAGGAAACCTGATGGCCTTTTGTGAGCCAGCCTGGGAAGTCCTAGGCCAACACTCCCACTGCATTCTCTTGGTTGAAATGGCATCTGGGTTGCATCAGCCCATCCTCAAGGTGAGGGGACTTAGATCCCACTTCTCAATAGGCGGGACTTCCCTGGTGGTTCAGAAGGTAAAGAATCCACCTGCAGTGGAGAAGACCCAAGTTGGATCCCTGGGTTGGGAAGATGACGAATGGCTATCCACTCCAATATTCTTGCCTAGAGAATTCCATGGACGAAGGAGCCTGCAAGGCTACAGTCAGTGGGGTCACAAAGAGTCAGACACGACTGAGTGACTACCATTTTCAGTTTTCACTTCTCTCAATCAGAGGCATATCAAAAACTTGCAGTTGTTTTTGGACACCTCTTTGCAGACGGAGGAGCCTGGTAGGCTGCAGTCCATGGGGTCGCTGAGAGTTGGACGCGACTCAGTGACTTCACTTTCACTTTTCACTTTCATGCATTGGTGAAGGAAATGGCAACCCACTCCAGTGTTCTTGCTTGGAGAATCCCAGGGACGGTGGAGCCTGGTGGGCTGCCGTCTATGGGGTCACACAGAGTCGGACACGACTGAAGCAACTTAGCAGTTGCAGACCAGAATTCCAGGGAAGGGGAATGAGGGGGTTCCAAAGGAGAGAAACGGGAGAATGGACTTTGAGAAAGTTAAACTTGAACGGTCACATTTCTCATGGTGCTGTGATGTTCCTCAAGGTCACCTTGCCTTATTTTCTCCTCAACTTTAGCCGCTGTGCTGTGTTCTGTCTGTCTGCTCTGTTCCCACCTGGCCACGCTTTGCTGACTCCTCTTGGCTCCCCAGGCCCTCCAACCTGCATCATTCATCTTTCCTCTGTGTAGTAGCACAAGCCAACTACTCAGCTCCAGGTGGGACATCTCTCTCCTTCAGACAGGTCACAATTTCAGTAAAGCCTGACTTCGACCTATCTTCAAAGCAGAAAGTGAAGTAGACCCTGAATGCAAAGAAGAAAGAGTATTAGAAAGTCTTTGTCAAGCTGTCAGAGCCAACACTGCTCTGCCAGGCAGAACAGATAGGAACCAGAGGAGCAGCAAAGACATCCCATCCTGCCTGAGATGTCCCTGGTTGAAAGGGACAGCCAATACTCAGGCAGAAGACAGGATGTCCTGTCATCGCCCTGTGAGGCTGGAAGTTACAATCTCCCCGTCAAAGCCATCCCTTCCAGGGTTAGACCTTGGGTTCTGAGTCCCCACCTTGATCATCTCCCTGCCTCCATTTCCAGATTCATCTCCCAGTACCTAGCAAGTTCTCCATGCTCTACCAAACTGAAATACTTTGGCCAACTCAGAATCGTACACCAGGAAGGAAAGGTGAAAGAAGCTATATTCCCAAAGCAGCTCAAAATTCCCCTGTGCTAAATAGAATCTTTTAAAAGCCCAAAACAGATAGCTAGTGGGAAGCTGGTGTATAGCATGGGAAGCTCAGCTTGGTGCTCTGTGATGACCTAGAGGGTGGGATCGGGGGTGGGGGCGGGGGAAAGGGTGATATATGTATACATATAGCTGGTTCACATTGTTGTATGGCAGAAACCAACACACCATTATAAAGCAATTATACTCCAATGAAAATTTTAAAATAAATAAATAAAAAGCCCAAGGCTGGGTTCACATAGCATGTAAATAATTCAGTGTGCTCACCCATGTTCCTCTCCAGTGTGCTGGGTGTGTGCAGGTGGAGATGTGAGGACCCCAGGGAAGGCTGGCAAGCTAAGTTAACACTTTACCTTTCTTTCAGTTCAGTCGCTCAGGCGTGTCCGACTCTTTGCAACCCCCATGGACTGCAGCATGCCAGGCTTCCCTGTCCATCACCAATTCCCGGAGCTTGCTCAAACTCACTTACCTTTCTTTAAACAAATATGATCAAACAAAATCCTTGATGTTCAATATTTAAGTTTATCACAGATACCGTCAGTGCTCAGCCCAGATCGCCTTGGGTCCTTTGACTTTTTCTTTGTGCCTCAAAGAAAAAGCTTTGGATTCTTCTGTGTCAAATAGCCAGCACTTGCAGCTCTCATCAGAGGATGTGGGTGGGCTACCCACATGGACAGAGAGTGGGTCTGCCTCAGAGCTCGCTCCCACCGCCACACCAGGGCGCTCTCAGCCATGGACTGGAAAGTGTGGCCGAATGAAAGCCCAGCTCCCTGCTTCAAGTTAGGACAAACTCCGAGGTGTATCCACGCTCCAGAGTTCCCCTGTGGAATCAGGCTGGGGCTTCACTTGAAATGCCACCCTCATGTAGGTCTTCCTCTTCTCTGCTCTGATTCCCCTGTTTCCTGGCTGCTTTCCCCAGGAACACATCCCCAGTAAGTCACGTGCACCTGATCCCTTGACTCAACGCTCCTTTGGGGGCCCTTGAGCTGAAACTTATTAAGACATTAATTTAATCCTTCTTGCCCCACTCTGGCCAAGAAATGTGATCACTCCAAAGACGGACAAGCACGGAGGGGTCACGGTTCATCATGGGAGAAACAAGCAGTCACCATACAGAGCAGAATATTATGGGTACCACAAGTCATGGATCTTAAGGAGTGGATGACTTTAAAAATGGGCTCAGAAGAAGGAGCTGCTGACAAGGAGAGTTTTAATGGAGAAGGTAAATCTAATCAGAGCCTGGAAGGAAAAGGAGGGTGGAAGGCATTCCAGTGGAAAGAAAGAAGGTATATTAGTCACAGTTCTCTAGAGAAACGGAATTAACAGGAAATATGCGTAAGAGGAAGTTTATTATAAGGAAGTGGTTCCTGTGATTAAGGAAGCTGTGAAGCTCCATGCCCTGCTGTCTGCAAGCTGGAGATCCAGGAAAGCCAGAGGTGGTGTAGCTCAAGGCCTGAAAGCCAGGGAAGCACTGACGGAGACTCTAGTCTGCAGGTCTGAGAACCAGGAGCACTGGGGACAGAAGATCAGCACTCCAGTGCAAGCAGTCAGGCGGAGAGCAAACTCATCCTTCCTCCACCTTTCTGTTCTATTCAGACCCGCAGTGGACTGCGGGACACCCCCCGACGTGGGGAGGGCCATGTGCTTTACTCTGTCCGCCGATTCAATACTAAACTCTTCTGGAAATACCCCCATAGACACACCCAGAATTAATGTCTAACTGGCCATCCCCTGATCCCACCCCGTTCACAAGTGAAATGAACTGTCAAGGAAGGGGGTAAGCCAAGACATAACGATAGGGAAGAAAAGCATGGATCAAGGCTTATTATTCACAAGGCATAGTTCTGAGATTCATGCCTGTATTACCCATTTCAGACTCACTGCAACCCAGTGAGACAGGGTCTATGATCACTCCCATCTTACAGAGGTGAAGAGGAGGCACAACTGATCAACAACTTGCCCCAAGTCACACATATGGAGGGAGAGCCTGGGAGGTGGACCCACTGGTAGATCCAGACAGGTCAACGCCACAGGCCAAGCTTTCAGCCACCACTGCCAACTCCTCTGAGCTGAGCAGTCTGCCTGGGAAAGGATCAACAGAGGTCGCTGGGAAGAGATAGTGAGACCAAACCATGAGGTGTCTATATGTCAAATACAGTTGGGACTTCTATATCTCATTCATTCCACAAATATTTACTGAATAACTATGATGTGTTGGCTTGGTGGGAGTATGGTCATACACCAGGAAGACAAGGCCCCTCTTCCCATGGAGTTTACAGTCTTATCCACCTAGCTATTAACACCTCCCTCAAGAGGAAACAGAACAGACTGGCGCAGCAAAACAAAATTGGAAGAAAAGTTAAAGGTATCTGGAGGCTCATTTCTTTTTAAGTTAACAAGGGTTGTTAAGGGGGACACAATCTCCCATCTTCTAAAGACTTGGAGCAGATCACATTGTGGATGAGTTAGGGCCCTGCTGGATGTTGCAACAAAAATAATGTCTTTTTATTGTTTAGTAAAAAAGAAGTTTATGTTTGACAGATGTTCCTCATTGGCCAGAGGCTTTCCTCAATGCAGTGAGTCAGGGACACAAGCTCCTTCTACTTCCAACCCCCAAGTTCCTTCCAATACCTAAGTTCTTTTCATCATCCTTAGCCCACTGACAGTAAAGGACAGAGAGCATTAGAGAAAGTATGTGTTTCTTTTTATATATATATATATATCAAAGTGGGGCTTCCCTGGTGGCTCAGACAGTAAAGAATCTGCCTGCAATGCAGGAGACCCAGGTTCAATCCCTGGGTCGGGAAGATCCCCTGGAGAAGGGAATGGCAACCCACTCCAGCCTGGAGAATTCCATGGACAGAGGAGCCTGGCGGGCTGCAGTCCGTGGGGTCGAAAAGAGTTGGACATGACTAAGCAACTAACCCTTTCACTTTCACGTAGCAATTTACAACCTTGTGTTAGTTCCAGGTATTCAGCAAAGTGAGTCAGTTATACACACGCATTATCTATTCCTTTTGAAATTCTTTCCCCATTTAGCTTGTTACAGAATACTGAGCAGAGTTCCCCCCGCTGTACAGTAAGTAATTCTTAAGTGCTGTCAGCCAGCTTTGTTCACATTGTGTTCATCATACTAACCCCGTGGCCACACCCAGACACCCAGGCGAGCCACGTGGCTGTTTCTGGAAGTCACATCCCAGCAACAACTGCACGCTGTGGGAGAGGAAACACAAATGTTGCTGGAAAAGCTAGTCTTCTCTGCCCCACACCCTGTCCTTTCCTCTGTCCATAAACTGTCATTGAAATACATTGAAATAGACTCAACTCCAGGACCAGTAACTTCAAGGCGACCTTCAGGGTGTGAAGGAAGCCATATCAGGACCAAGCTCAGTACTGGAGCAGAGTGACTGGATGCAAATTGAAGGGATAGGAGTTTATCAACCATAATGTTCAATTGTTTTTGTGTGATTGTTCCCCAAGCCTACACTTGATAGTGCCATTTCTTTAACATGCTGCCTGCCTGACATGTTTCTCCAAAGCTCGCAGTAGAGATACACGTGAATTTTGAAGTTTGGGGGAAATGTCCCATCCACCCACCCACATATGCTATTTTTCACTCTACTTTTCAGACTCTCCCAGTTTAAGAACCACTGAGCTCTAGAACTTCCCTGGCAGTCCAGTGGCTAGGACTTTGCCTTCCAGTGCAGGGGGCATAGGTTCATTTCCTGGGAGAGAAGCTAAGATCCTACATGCCTTGAGGCTAAAACACCAAATCATAAAACAGAAGCAATATTGTAACACATTCGATAAAAGACTTAAAAAATGGTCCCCACCACACAAATCTTAAAAACTAAAAATCTGAGTTCTAGCTGAATACTTGGAGAGCTAAATTCTAAGAATCAAGATGGAGGCACAACAGGGGAAAGTGTAAGGAGGTCTAATTTTTTTTGTTGTTTTAATTAACTAATTAATTTTTGGCTGCTCTGGATCTTGGTTGCTGCACGCAGGCTGCTCTCTAGTTGCAGTGTGCTGGCTTCTTATTGTGGGGGCTTCTCTTGTTGCAGTGCACCGGCTGTAGGGTGTGCATGGGCTTAATTGCCCCGTGCCGTGTGGGATCGTCCCAGACCAGGGATCGAACTCATGTCCCCTACATTAGCAGGCATTGCACCCAATCACTGAACCACCAGGGAACTCCCTGGAGGCCTTATTTTAATATAGGAGGATCCTAGACTGAGACTGCCTGAGGTCCCCCAGCACAGATGCTTTAGAGTAATTTCTAACTTAGATACCCCTCCCTTCTTGCATATGGGAACTCCTGATTGTATTTGACGATTCCAGAAACAAAGAGAATCTTCAAAATCATCTATTCCAATGTCTTTATCTGATGGATGAAAAAACTGAGTCTCAGAGGAGTTAAATGACTTCCCTGAGATCACACAGCTTTGAGTGGCAGAACCCAAGGATGAGCAAACAGTGGGGTGTCACTGGCAGGGGGAGTTGCATTCTGTAAATATCAGTGACCAAGCTTCCCTAGGTCTGCATAGCCTTCTCCCTGTCCTAGCTTATCTCTCCTGCTTCTTCTCCAGGCTGACAGTCTATGACCAACTCTATGACACCAAACTGTCATTCTGCTACATTCTGAAGAATCTGTCAACAGAACTGTAAAGGTTTAGCTCAGCTCACACATCACCTTCCTGTCAATTTCTCTGGCAAGGGAGCCGATAATAGATCTTGGCACTGCCAACTCTATCCCACACCAGGGTTATTTGGAAGGATTGCACTCAGACAAATAATAGACTGAGTCTCATTTCATTGAAACTCCAAATCATTTGGTTTGTGCATACTTAGTCCCATTACACATTCAGGCTGATATGTGCATACGTGACCACGATGGCCATCCCCCAGAAGACACTCAGGTGTCCTGATTCTTTCCAGGTAAACCAAAAACTGGAGAACCATGGTATGAAGTCCCTGTTGAAATAACAAGCCACCCAGTGGAACTTTCACCCCAGTTTCATTATGGCTGCATCTGCAAATCCAAGAGACGAGCTGGTAGGGAGGAAAACCCGCAGCTGTTTTTCAAGAAATTAATTTCTCTCCCTGCAGTGATCAGTCCTGGTTAAGTGAGAGAATCAAATTATCTAAGTTACTTCTGCTGGGAAGGTCGGCTGCTCTGAATCCTGATGAAAAATAACACAATGGTGCTATTTAATTTAAAACCTCCGTCTGCTTCTCTTATAATTCATAATGATTATACTTCGCATTTATGTAGTATCCAAGGATGGCAAAGAACTTTGATGGCATAAATGATTCATCCTTGGGACCCCACAGAGAAGCAAAGCTGGCCTCTCTATCTCCATACGGACAGTGAAGAGAAGAAGAGCCTGGTAACCCAGATTCCCAACTGACTTTTCAACACGAATCAGCACTCCCTCTCCAGTTATTTAGGACTTGGCATCAATTCTGACCAGACTAATATATAACACAAACGGACATCATGATATCGGGAGCATAAAAGAGATAAGAAGTTATGGCTTGCAAATGTAAATCAATAAAAACTGTGGGCTTCCAGCCATTTCTCTCTATGAAAAAATGCTTCTATTGCTTCCAGCAGCCTGGCCAGCATATGGTAGCCTTCTACAAGAAAGTCTTAAATGTTGATCTAATGGGTTCGTGCATTCCAGAGACAGAATGAACCGTGTAAAAATAACAGTGAGCACGTGGCCCGCACTTTACAGTTTACAGAGCACTTTTGCTTCTGTTCCCTCATTTACACACTCCTCTCTTGTATTACCTTCTGTGCTCTGCACTCCTGGCTAAAACCGAAGTGATTATTCACACCCCTCTGGGCAAAATGCAGGGCTCAGCTGTCCTCACCACTCTACACTTGCATTCACACAACCACAGAGAAAGCTGGCTTTACTCTGCTTAGTTACTAAGTCACCAGAGGCAACACAGACTGATGTCAGGACAACTGGGGCACAGACTGAAGGACAGATGCCGGCTGATGGTCCACCTGAGAAAAAGCCACTTGTGTTCCCACCTCTCACTGCCCAGCCACAACGACTCTCTGGCTTGTTCCTCAAATACACTGGTCCTTGTGTCCCTTCTGCCGGGAACGCCCTGATCCTTCCCACTCTGTCTGCCCCAAAAGCTGCTACTCTTCCTGTTAAGTCAGGCTCATAGATTTTCTCTTTTGTGTGACCTGCTTGAATCTCCAAGCAGAAATAACCATTTCCTCCTCTGCGATTCCATGACATTTTATCCATACTTTATCTGATGGCCCTAAGAACATTGTCTTAGAGATAATCATCTATGTGCCTGTCTCTTCCATCAGACTTTGATCTCTTTGAGGTGAAAGGCACAGTTTAACTGTCTCTTTATGCAGGTCAAGAAGCAACAGCTAGAACCGAACATGGATAAACAGACTGGTCCCAAATTGGGAAAGGAGTACTTCAAGGCTGTATATTGTCACCCTGCTTATTTAACTTATATGCAGAGTAATCATGTGAAATCCCAGGCAGAATGAATCACAAGCTGGAATCTAGATTGCTGGGAGAAATATCAATGACACCATCCTAATGGCAGAAATCAAAGAGGAACTAAAGACCCTCTTGATTAAGGCGAAAGGAGACTGAAAGAAAGCTGGCTTAAAACTGAACCTTCGAAAAACTAAGATCATGGCATCCGGTCCCATCACTTCATGGCAAATAGATGGGGAAACAATGGAAACAGTGACAGACTTAGGCTCCAAAATCACTGTGGACAGTGACTGCAGCCATGAAATTAAAAGACGCTTGATTCTTGGAAGAAAAGCTATGACAAACCTAGACAGCGTATTAAAAAGCAGAAACATCACTTTGCTGACAAATGTCCGTGCATTCAAAACTGGTTTTTCTAGTAGTCTAGTATGGATGTGAGAGTTGGACTATAAAAAAGGCTGAGTGCTGAAGAATTGATGCTTTTGAACTGCTGGAGAAGACTCTTGAGAGTCCCTTAGACAGCAAGGAGATCCAACCAGTCCATCCTAAAGGAAATCAGTCCTGAATATCCGTTGGAAGGACTGATGCTGAAGCTGAACCTCCAATACTTTGGCCACCTGATATGAAGAGCCAGCTCATTGGAAAAGACCCTGACGCTGGGAAATATTGTAAGTCAGGAGAAGGGGGTGACAGAGGATGAGATGGTTGGATGGCATTGCTGACTCAGTGGACATGAGTCTGAGCAAACTTTAGGAGACAGTGAAGGATATGGAAGCCTACTGTGCTATAGTCCATGGGGTTGCAAAGAGTTGGACAGGACTGAGTGACTGAACAACAATAAAACTCTTTAACTTCAAGTCTTTGTGTGATAACATGATTGCTTTTGTTTTTTTTCCCTCCACACCCCTCACTAGGCTATTAGATCTATGTGGAATCAGGACCCTTGCTTATCCCCAGAATCCAGCTTAGCACATGGAGCTTTTTTTCTGACAGACTGGACAGATAGATGGAGGGAAGCCAGGACGGGTGGATGAGTGGGTGGGTGGGTGGGAGGGTGGGTGGATGGATGGATAAAGGAGGCATCTCTTGCATCTCCTGATTGGCAGGTGGATTCTTTACCACTGAGCCACCTGAGAGGCACCCATGGACACATACATGCACCCAACTGCCCATTCTTGTCACATCACTTCAACTCTGGGTCTACTTTTGGGGACACTTGCTCCTGTTCTCAGAGAAGACAATGGCAACCCACTCCAGTACTCTTGCCTGGAAAATCCCATGGACAGAGGAGCCTGGTAGGCCTCAGTCCATGGGGTTGCTAAGAGTCAGACACGACTAAGTGACTTCACTTTCACTTTTCACTTTCATGCATTGGAGAAGGAAATGGCAATCCACTCCAGTGTTTTTGCCTGGAGAATCCCAGGGACGGCAGAGCCTGATGGGCTGCCATGCATGGGGTCGCACAGAGTTGGACACGACTCAAGCGACTTAGCAGCAGCAGCAGCAGCAGCTCCTGTTCTAGGTAAGGAAAGACTACCAGAGGGAGAAGGCCTTTCCAGAATGGGGACACTTCGGCACTCAAGGCTCCATGTACACATCCCCTCCAACCTAGGGGGCCCCTTCCATGCCCTACTTGACCTCGTGACCCTCTGCCTCTGCTTTTGGAGACACACTACTTCACCAAGGGAAGAGGTTGAGGGCTGTTGGTTGTTCTGTTTGGATGACAGATGATTAGCAAAGTGGAGAGCAAGGCAGAACCACCATGTGCTGGGCACAGTTCTCTTCCACTCTGGCTCCCTTCTTGCCCTCCCTCCCATCCAGCCTCTTATCCGCCTGCACAGCAACTGAGCACTACCCTTTCCAGGCATCAGCCTGATAAGGGATACAAACAGACAGCTGTATCAGCTGCCTCTCCCAGCCCAGCCTGTAACCACCATAGTGCCCACAAAAGAAAACAAGGATGGAGCATGCTTGCAGCCACAATTCTAATTACCTTATGTGAGTTGGGCCACATTCAGGCTTGCAGGATGGGGCTGTTTCCCTGAGATGAAATGACAGAAGCCAGGCTCTACTTATTCTCCTGTTGCTTACAGAACATTCTGTACCAGGTGGCAGCCTGCACAGATAGCCCCAGAGAGGGAGGAAGCCCAAGATCTCTGCTCTTGGATGAACTGGCTTTTGGATGAACTGGCCCAGGTTCTGTGGGACAGAGGCAGGAGCTCTAATCCCAGTCCCTGCATATTGGAGTTTTAAGGATCCCTGAGTGTGTCTTAAACCCCAGGGTATGCAAATTTCCTTATATGTACCTGTATGCATTTATCCGGGGTATTCAAAGCTTTCTTTGGCTTTTCAATGAAAGCCAGTGTTGTTTTTCTTTTTTTTTTTTAATACAAACATAACTGGCCTGGAGGGGAAAGCATTTATTAAGATTTTTGTTCATTTTCTGCATACCCTTGGGAAATGTAACTGAACAGTCTCTCCCTCTACCACCACCACACACCTTCCCAAAAAAGGAAAAGGAAAGAAAGGATGTAGATTGAGATTGAAATTAGAACAGAACCAACAATCTAGGGACCAGGACATTACAAGCAACAAGCCCAGGTCTTCTCTACAGAGTCCATGTAGAGAGAGAGTCTCACACACAGTCTTCTCTACACAGGAAGACCAGAAATGATCTGCAGCGATATTAGAAAAATTAATTAAGTTCAACCAATTTATCTCTTTCCAGACTTGTCACCTCTTGGTTCAAATTCTAACATTTTCTTTTTTTTTTTAAATCATAAGCTAAACCTTTCATTTCTTGCCTGGGCTACTGTAATGTCCTCCTAACTGGCTACCTGTATTCATGCTTTTCGGGCTTCTCCTGTGGCTCAGCAGTAAAGAATCCGCCCCGCGTGCCCCCCCACCACCCCCCGCTTTTCCCTGCAGTACAGGAGATGCAGGAGACACGGGTTCGATCCCTGGGTCAGGAAGATCTCCTGAAAGAGGGCATGGCAACCCACTCTAGTATTCTTGCCAAGAGAAACCCATGGACAGAGGAGCCTGGCAGGCTACAGTCCACGGGGTCACAAAGAGTCAGATACAATTGAATCGACTGAGCATGCACACAGGCATTCGTGCTTTTTTAAGCATTTACTTATTTAGCTTCCAAACGTAGAGAAGAGTTGAAAGAACTGGGCAATGAAAAGCCATGTCCCCACCGATGAACTTCATACACCTGTTTCCCACATCTGTGTTCATCTATCCAACCTCTTTTTAACCATCACACTCACTTTTCCTTGTTGGTGCTATTGGTTTGGGTACCTCCCTCTTTTGGTATTGGTCGGGTACCTCCTTTCCATTTTATTCGCCATACAGAAATCTGTGATCTTTTGTGGCACGTATTCAATTAAATATTACTCAGCCATTAAAAAAATAAAAAAGAAATTTTACCATTTTCAGCAACATGGATGGACTTGGAGGGCACTATGCTAAGGGAAATGAGAAAGACAAACAGAGGATCAGGAGGTATAAAGCAGACACTTCCCTGGTAGTCCAGTGGTTCGACCCCTGGTCAGGGAACAAAGAGCCCTCAGGCTGCGGGGTAACTAAGCCCATGGCCACAACCAGAGAGCGGGTGCCCTGCCACTACTGAGCCCACATGCTGTTGAGCCTGGGCTCCCCAAGAGAAACACACACGCATGATTAGGGAAAGCCCATGGGCCACACAGAAGAGCTAGGGCAGCCCAAAGAGAAAAAGGTAAAAAGCCACTGAATATAAAATAAGCTACAAGGACATATTGCACAATACAGAAATATGTGCTTAGTTGCCCAGTCATGTTCGACTCTCTTCAGCCCCATGGGCTATAGAATACCAGGTTTCTCTGTCCATGGGAATTCTCCAGGCAAGCATACTGGAGTGGGATGTCATTTCCTGCTCCAGGGACAGGAATAGAGCAGATATCTTATAATAACTATAAAGGAAGGATAACCTTTAAAATTTGTGAATCCCTATATTATACACCTGTAACATATAATACTGTATAGCAATTATACTTCAATTTCAAAATGAAAAGCAAAGAAGTCAGTGATATTTTGGAAGCACCGATCTGATCATATCCCCTAACCTGCACCGCTCCTGTGGCCCAACAAGTCTTCACTGGCCTCAATCAGGGAGGATGCAATGACATAGGCGATTGAATTCAATTGTGTGTACAAGTTACAGAGGAGAGTGCCAAGTGTATTGGTTATGCCACATTAAATTGAAGTGCATAAAACTGGTTAGGAAAAATGTTAAATACACAACGCATACTAATATTACATAAGCCACAGATAAAGAATCTTTTCAATTAAACCTTCCACTGATTATAAGTTAATGTTTGAGCTTTAATCAGAGTTTCTACGTTGCATTACAGACTAAATATGAATATCCTTCCATGGCAGCTAGAATTCCAGATGTTTCAGATTTGATGAGGCAAAAAAAAAAAAAATCTCTGTCTTGCCATTGTTTTTAATATGAATTCAGCTCATCCATGCTGCCAAAACTGTGCTGCATCAGGGCAAAACAAAATATGCGTGTGACTCAAATACCATTATTACATTTAGACCAGCATAGGCAGCTGCCCTGGAGGTTTCAATACGAGGGTCAGGGATTCACATCTTACAAACGATACTTTGTCCACCCTCTGCAGACATTCAGAATGTGATGTGATACAAGTTTCAATTGAAGATATATTAACAGATAAGAGTATCTTGCAGGACTTTGTTGGATATCATTTTATTGTTATTATTGAGAGAACATAGGGGGAAAAAATTCTTCTGACAGATTACTCTAGGCGCTGCCGCAAACTGGAAGGAGATCCGAAAAATAACAAATATGCCCAAAGAGGAGCTTACAGTAATTGTTCGTATAGCTTGTGTGTGCACAGTCATGTCTGACTCACTGTGACCCCATGGACTGTAGCCCTCCAGGCTCCTCTTTCCATGGAATTTTCCAGGCAAGAATACTGGAGTGTGTTGCCATTTCCTACTCCAGGGGATCTCGCCCCTCCTAGGGATCGATCCTGGGTCTCTTATGCCTCCTGCATTAGCAGGTGGATTCTTTACCACTGTGCCACCTGGGGAGCCCATTCTTAGAGTTTAACTTTCTTTTAATTACAGAGCTGCCTCCAACTTTATAGAAAGTTAATAGATAAGTCATTAAACACTGCAAGACACAGTTTCAACATTTGGTAAATAAAACTGATACTTCTTGCCCTCAGGGGACTTAAAATAAAGAGAATAGAATGAAATAATGTTCAGCTTTTTGGAAATATTGAAAACTCAACAAAAAGTTATTCTTTATTCATTCATTAAACAGTTAAATATTGAGGACCTCCCATTCATCAGCATTGTGCCAGGTCTAGAAATTGGGTTCAAAAATAGGTATGATCAGGACTCCTTGGAGGTCCAGTGGTTAGGACACAGCATCCACTGCAGGAGGCAAGCATTCAATCCCTGGCTGGGGACCTAAGATCCCGCATGTCCTGAGGAGCAGTCAGAACAAACAAAGGAACAGGTGTGATCCCTGCCCTCTTGGCACCATTAATCCTACCTTAGAGCCACCAGAACTTACACAGGACTGGGGAAACAGACTCTTGGAGGGCACAAACAAAACCTTGTGTGCACCAGGACCCAGCAGAAAGGAACAGTGACCCCACAAGAGATTGACCCAGATTTGCCCATGAGGGTCCAGGAGTCTCCGGCAGAGGTGTGGGTCAGTGGTGGCCTGTTGCAGGATTGGGGGCACTGAGTATAGCGGTGCATGCATGTGACCTTTTGAAGAAGGTCACCGTTATCTTCATTACCTCCACCATAGTTTGGCCTCAGGTCAAGTAACAGGGAGGGAACACAGCCCTACTCATTAACAGAAAATTGGATTAAAGATTTACTGAGCATAGACCTGCCCATCAGAACAAGACCCAGTTTCCCCCTCAGTCAGTTTCTCCAACCAGGAGGCTTTCATAAGCCTCTTATCCTTCTCCATCAGAGGGCAGACAGACTAAAAACCACAATCACAGAAAACTAAGCAATCTGATCACATGGACCACAGCCTTATCTAACTCAGTGAAACAATGAGCCATGCCCTGTAGGGCCATCCAAGATGGACGGGTCATGGTGGAGATTTCTGACAAAATGTGGTGCTCAAGAAAGGGAAAACCACTTCAGTATTCTTGCCTTGAGAACCCCATGAACAGTATGAAAAGGCAAAAAGATAGGACACTGAAAGATGACCTCCCCAGGTCAGTAGGTGCCCAATATGCTACCGGAGATCAGGAGAGAAATAACTCCAGAAAGAATGAACAGATGAAGCCAAAGCAAAAACTACACCCAGTTGTGGATGTGACTGGTGATGGAAGTAAAGTTCAATGCTGTAAAGAGAAATTTTGCATAGGAACCTGGAATGTTAGGTCCATTAATCAAGGCAAATTGGAAATGGTCAAATAGGAGATGGCAAGAGTGAACATCGACATTTTAGGGATCAGTGAACTAAAATGGACTGGAATGGGTGAATTTAACTCAGATGATTATTATATCTATTACTGTGGGCAAGAATCCCTTAGAAGAAATGGAATAGCCATCATGGTCAAGAAAAGAGTCTGAAATGCAGTACTTGGTTGCAGTCTCAAAAACGACAGAATGATCTCTGTTCATTTCCAAGGTAAACCATTCAGTATCACAGTAATCCAAGTCTATGCCCTGATCAGTAATTCTGAAGAAGCTGAAGTTCAACAGTTCTGAGAAGACCTACAAGACCTTCTAGAACTAACACCCCAAAAAGATGTCCTTTTCATTATAGGGGACTGGAATGCAAAAGTAGGAAGTCAAGAAACTCCTTCAGTAACAGGCAAATTTGGCCTTGGAGTACAGAATGAAGCAGGGCAAAGGCTAATAGAGTTTGGCCAAGAAAACACACTAGTCATAGCAAACACCCTCTTGCAACAACACAAGAGAAGATTCTACACATGGACATCACCAGATGGTCAATACCAAAATCAGATTGATTATATTCTTTGCAGCCAAAGATGGAGAAGCTCTATACAGTCAGCAAAAACAAGACCAGAAGCTGACTGTGCCTCAGATTATGAACTGATTCAGATTATTGCCAAATTCAGACTTAAATTGAACAAAGTGGGGAACCTCTAGACGATTCAAGTATGACCTAAATCAAATCCCTTATGATTATACAGTGGAATTATTTAAATACCCAAGGAGCTGATGAAGGGCCCTCAGTATTGTCCGTGTGTTTTCCATTGAATTCCATCCATATGATTCTAAAACATTAGTTTCAGGCCCTCTTTTTTTTTTTTTTAAAGAAGAAAAGAAGTATCCTCATTGTAATTAAGCTTTCATATAATTTATCAGTAGAATGAGACATATTTATGATTTAAAGAGGGAACTATTAATAATTATTCCAGGAAAAGGGCATTAAAACTGAGAGGCTCCAAGATACCTGAACATATGGACAGCCTGGTTATGACGGTGATTTGTATGGTCAAAAAAATTAGGATATCAGGAACATGAAGATACAGATTAATAAGTCAAAAATTTAACAAAACAGAACAGCTCATTTTGCCAGGGTAAGAGAAACTGGGAAGTGATTTATGTTTTGATATGGAGGAGATCAAGCATTACACACTGAAAAATAATTTATTTTTCTATTTTTCCACAATTTCAGTATGTAAAGAAAAACCTACATTTCTGGAAAATTTGTAGCAAGAGAAAGAAACAACTGACACAGCAGCTGCAGTTAGATGTGGAATAATAGATTACTATGAGACAGATTGATTTGTGCTGCACTGAGCTGATCACCAATGCAATGAACGTGAACTTGGGCAAACTTTGGGAAATGGTGAAGGACAGGGAGGCCTGCTGTGCTGTAGTCCATGAAGTCACGAAGAGTCAGACATGACTGGGCAACTGAGCAACAACAAGCTGAAACAGGACATCCATCTTTGCCTTGGCTTGTAGAAGAAATTTAAAGGCTACCCTTGTATATTAAACGAGGCTAAAATTTTTGATCAATAATTTTTCTTTACAAAAGCCAAAAAGGAGAAAATAATTCTAGACAGGTTCCAAATACTTAAAGCCCACTACCAGCGGACAGAAATACTTTGCAAGCAGGATTTTGAAAATTGCCAGTGAAATGGCCCAAATAATGAAAGGGGTTTTTAAAAACTGTGTTTCATTGTATTTTTCACTCCTTTTAAAAACTGAGACCAGACAGGGATGTCAGAGATGATGATGTGCAAAGAAACATAGGCTACCAGGACGTTCCTGGTGGTCCAGTGATTAAGAATCCGCCTGCCAATGCAGGAGACACAGGTCCAGCAAGCTCCCGCATGGCGCAAAGCAGCTGAGCCTGTGCACCGCAACTACAGAGCTGTGGCTCTAGCCTGTGAGCCGCAACTACTAACGCCCCTGTGCCCAGAGTCCATGCTCCGCAAGGAGAGAAGCCACTGCAGGGATAAGCCTGCACACCACAGCAAAAGTAGCCCCCAGCCGCCACAACTAGAGAAAGCTCACACAGCAACACAGACCCAGCAGGGATGAAAGTAAATAAATAAATCTGGAAAAAAAAGAAAAAAGAAACATAGTTTATCAGCTGTTTAACAAATAAGTTTGAGACAGTTTGATAAAATGGCAAATTTTTTAAAAAGAATCTTTGAAAGATACACTGTATCAAGTTTACATACCTTTTATTTACCTATACATCCCTTTGCATTGAATCAGCATCCATATTTGTAACTGAGAGTCCATGAAGCTTGCCCCCATCCAAACTCACACCTGAAAAGCTCTCTACCTTTTCTTCCTCCATCAAAACAGCTACAGATTCTTAAAAGTCCACAATATTCTCTAGTGTGGCTTAAAGCCTGAGTTCATTCTTACCACGCAAATAACCTATTCAAGTTAATCTCCTACTTCTCAAATTCTACGTGTAAAATGGAAGTGATAATCGCTATTTTGATTAAATGACAAAATGGCTGGGAATAGACTAAACACAGACCCTGGCACTCAATAATTCTCCATAAAGATGACAACTTTATCCTTAGTCCCTTCCTCCCTTCTTGTCCTCAGAAATTCAATGGAAGTAGTTTGCTGAGAAGTGGATGGACCTCAGAGAGTGTCATACAGTGTGAAGTCAGAAAAACATTGTATCAGTTCAGTTCAGTTCAGTTCAGTCACTCAGTTGTGTCCGACTCTTTGCGACATTAACCCATATATGTGGAATCTAGAAAACTGGTTCAGATGAACTTATTTGCAAAGCAGAAACAGAGACACAGATAGATGGATACCAAGGTTGGGAGCAACTGAGAGACTGGGATAGATGTACACTATTGATACTATGGATAAAATAACTAACTAATGAGAACATAATGTATGGCACAGGGAAGTCCATTTAATGTGCTGTGGTGACCTGAGTGGGAAGGAAGTCCAAAGGGAGGGGGTGTATGTATATGTACTGCTGATTCATTGTTCTGTGTGGTAGAAACTAACACACCATTATAAGGCAACTATACACTAGTAAAAATTAATCTTAAAAAAATTCAATGGACATCCAAGAGAGGTAAAAGGCAGTGGTCATCTTTTGTTTAATAAATGTTTCTTTGACATATAAGTGCACAAAACATTTATTTAAATGGTGTACATTTAGAAAGAAAACACATCACATGCAACCAAAAAGAGATTACTATTTCTAGATGCCGCCCCCCACCAAAAAAAACCCTCCCATCTACCCTTTTTATCTGGCTTCTTCCATTCAATATCAGGTGTGTGAGATAAATCAATTTTCTTGATGTGGCAATAGTTCATTTTCATTGTTGGGAAGATATTTATTATATCAGCATATGGACTGTGAAGAAGGCTGAGTGCCAAAGAACTGATGCTTTTGAACTGTGGTGTTGGAAAAGACTCTTGAGAGTCCCTTGGACTGCAAGGAGAATCCAACCAGTCCATTCTGAAGGAGATCAACCCTGGGATTTCTTTGGAAGGAATGATGCTAAAGCTGAAGCTCCAGTACTTTGGCCACCTCATGCAAAGAGCTGACTCATTGGAAAAGACTCTGAGGCTGGGAGAGATTGGGGGCAGGAGGAGAAGGGGATGACTGAGGATGAGATGGCTGGATGGCATCACGGACTCGATGGATGTGAGTTTGAGTGAACTCCGGGAGATGGTGATGGATAGGGAGGCCTGGAGTGCTGCGATTCATGGGGTCGCAAAGAATCGGACACGACTGAGTGACTGAACTGAACTGAAATCATGATGGATTTGTTCATTCTTCTCTTGATGAAGATTTAGGTTGTTTCCAATTTTGTCTATTTTTAAAATGTTATTCTGGACATTTTTGTCTTTGGGGGCACAGAGTCTACATTTTTGTTGACTATGTACTTAGCAAGGGGGTTTCTGGGTTGTACAGTTACTATATTTAACTCTAACAGTTTTGTCAGTGTTTTCTAAAAGAGTTAAATATTTACATTTTCAGTAGCAATGTACCAGAGTTCTAATTCCTGTATTTCCATATTACCAATACTTGCGGTCATTGGTTTGTTGGGCTTGGAGTTTTTATATATTTTAAGGTACATGGTAGCACATCATTTGTTTCCACTTGCATTTCTCTGATGACCGTGTTTTATGTGCCTATTAACCATTTGTAAATCACTGCAGATGGTGACTGCAGCCATGAAATTAAAAGACGTTTACTCCTTGGAAGAAAAGTTATGACCAACCTAGACAGCATATTCAAAAGCAGAGACATTACTTTGCCAACTAAGGTCCGTCTAGTCAAGGTTATGGTTTTTCCTGTGGTCATGTATGGATGTGAGAGTTGGACTGTGAAGAAGGCTGAGCGCCGAAGAATTGATGCTTTTGAACTGTGGTGTTGGAGAAGACTCTTGAGAGTCCCTTGGACTGCAAGGAGATCCAACCATTCTGAAGGAGATCAGCCCTGGGATTTCTTTGGAAGGAATGATGCTAAAGCTGAAACTCCAGTACTTTGGCCACCTCATGTGAAGAGTTGACTCATTGGAAAAGACTGTGATGCTGGGAGGGATTGGGGGCAGGAGGAGAAGGGGACGACAGAGGATGAGATGGCTGGATGGCATCACTGACTCGATGGACGTGAGTCTGAGTGAACTCCAGGAGATGGTGATGGACAGGGAGGCCTGGCGTGCTGCGATTCATGGGGTCGCAAAGAGTTGGACACGACTGAGCAACTGAACTGAACTGATACACGCCGTTGTAAGTGCCTGTTTGAGTTTTCTGCCCACTTTTGTTGAGTTTTAATCGTATTTGTTGATTTGTAAGAGTTATTTATATATTCTGGATATGAATCCTTTGTCAGTTATGGGAACTCTCACTCTGCCACTCCCCTTTTCACTCACTCAATGACATCTTTTGGTGAAAAGAAGTTCTTAATGTTTACAGTTTATTGTATCTTCTCCCTCATTGCACTTAGTAGATTTTCTGGCTTAAAAAAAAAAGAAAAAAAAAAAACTTTGCCTATCCTACCATACAGATATCCTCCTGTTTTCTTCTAAAAACATTTTTGTTTACCTTTATCATTTAATTAAAATTCCATTTGGAAGTGTTTTGATGTGGTATAAAGTGGAGTCAAGATTACTATTATTTTCCAAGGAAATAAACAACTGATGTAGCCCCAGATAATAAAAACAACTTCCTTTCTACATATTATTTTCCTTTTCCAAGTATCAGATGGCCACTATGCCTAGGCTTTTTACTAATCTCTCTTCCTTTGTTCTATTTTCCTTTGAATCAAAAGCACGTTGTGCTAATTATAGGGGCTTAGTAATAGCTTTTAGTACTTGGAAGTGCGAGTCTTTACACTTTTTTCTTCTTCAAGATCATCTCAGCTATTCTTGGCCCTTTGCAACTTCCTATGACTTTTACAAAAGAGCTTTTTAAATTCCACGTAATAAGCCTGGTGAGTTTTTGATTAGAGTTCTATTAAAACTTAGATCAGTTTTAGAAGAACTGATGTCTTTACTGTTATAATGCATTAACATATAATACACCTTAATTTATTTAAAATTTCTCTTTAGTAATAATAGCAATTTTCTAACTTAGCAGTAATGAACTTCTTTTTATAAGATTTTTATCTAGGCATTTAATATTTTTTCACAATAACTAGTATCTTTTAAATTTATTTTCTAGTTGTTGCTCATACAAAGAAGTACATTTTTTTACAAATTGTCCTTTTATCTAGTGATCTTCTTATATTTACTTATTAATTTAATAACTTATCAAAATAGATTTTTGATTTAAAATCACCTGTGTTGTCTGTGAATAATGTCATTTCTATTATTTTTTCAGTCCTTACTCATATCCTTAAATATGATTTTTTTTCTTGCCATATTGCAAAGGCTAACAATCACAGTACAGTATTGAATAAAAGTGGTGATTATGCACATCCTTGTCTCATTCCCACCTCAGGACAAATTTTTCATAGTTCAACATCAAATATTATATTCATTATAGTTCTTGTTTGGTCATGCTTCTATTTCTTACATGTTAAGAAATTCTAACCTCTATTTCTTTCTTATTTTTTTTTCCTTTTTATAGCATGTATAAAGTTTTATCATATATTGAATGTTATTAAATGGTTTTTTCTAAGTCTCATGAAATGATTATATTAGTCCATTCTTTGCTCTGTTAATTTAGTAAATTGCATTGATTGATTTTCCAAAGTTAAGCTTATCTTGCATTCCTAAAATAAACCAAACTTCTCATGGTATACTATCCTTTTATATACTGCTGTATTTAATTGGCTAAAATTTTTAAATGTTGCAAATTTTATATTCACAAAAATGATTACACAGGAATTTTTTCTTCTTTCAGTATCATGAAAATAGTTGAATATGAGTTTTCTTTTCTGTTGGTAGCAAGATTATGCTGGCCTCATGATAAATAAGGAAGTGTTCCCACTTCTCCTATTTCCTGGAAAAACTAGTATAATAATGGTATTGTGTCTTTCTCAAATATTTGCAAGACTTCACCAGTGAAGGCATATAAGTCTGGTATTATCTTTATGAAATATTTTAAATTAAAAGTATTGCTTCTTCATGAAATATTTTTATTTAAAAGTATAGCTTCTTTATTAGATCTAGGTAGTTTTGATTTTATAGTTCCTCTAGTTTCACTTTTTGTAAATGATGTTTTCAAAAAAGTATCCCTTTCTTCTAAATTGTCAAGTTTATTTTTTAACTAAACATTTTAGTTTGTATTGGAGGATAGCCAATTAACAATGCTGTGATAGGTCTAAGTGGACAGCAAAGGAACTCAGCCACACATATACATCCCATGGACAGAGGAGCCTGGCAGGCTGCAGTCCATGGGGTCGCTAAGAGTTGGACATGACTGAGCGACTTCCCTTTCACTTTTCACTTTCATGCACTAGAGAAGGAAATGGCAACCCACTCCAGTGTTCCTGCCTGGATAATCCCAGAGATGGGGGAGCCTGGTGGGCTGCCGTCTATGGGGTCGCACAGAGTCGGACACGACTGAAACGACTTAGCAGCAGCAGCAGCAGCATTCTCCCCTAAACTCCCCACTCATTCAGGCTGCCACATAACATCGATCAGAGTCCCCTGTGCTCTACAGGAGGACCCTGTTGGTCATCCATCTTAAATATAGTGGTATGTACCTGTCCATCCCAAACTCCATAACTATCCCTTTAAATTGCCAAATTTATTTGCAAGCTGCTCACTTTATCCTCTTACTAACATTTCATGTCTAAGTGATCTTTTTATCCTTAGCATTGGTCATATGATTTCAAACAGTTTTTTGGACTTTTGTTGTTTGATTTTTGAGTTTTTACCCATATGTTCTAGTCATTCTTGGCTTGAAAGGTGGTCTGAGGCAAGCTATCTTATCACAGAAGAACATTAATGTTCCAAGGAGATGAACTAGCAGAAAGCAACTCCCAAAGGAAAACACCCAGAATATAACCCCAAAGTCTCCTTGAAACAAAAGACTCCTCACGGTTCTCTTTAAATCCCCAGGGTCTAGCATCTTTTGTACTCTCAAAAAAGTGTTTGCTAAATTTATGAACAGATGAAAGAATAACTGACATGCCACCCCGAGGGGCCATGTATGTGCTCCTGCACACCAGCAAACTTCTCCAACCTAGAGAACACCAGCAGTCAACAACAGGCTAACGTGTCAGTCCCTCAGTTGTGTCCAACTCTTTGTGACAAAGATACACAATCCTAAGTACCAGATAGCAACCAAAAAGGTCCACTTGGATCTTGCTGTTTGCTTAGTCAAACTTTTTCAATGACATCTCCATGGGCTATTTAAACATATTAATCTGCTTTGCTAGAAAGCAAGCCACCCTCTACAGTTTGAGTCAGCCCTCCCATTTTCTTGCTTTAACCATAAATCAGTTGCTATTCTGATCCATGAACACTCTTTGTGTTTTTAACATGCAATTTTTAATATGTATTTTCATTTTATTTATTCGGCTCTGCCAGGTCTTAGTTGCGGCACACAGGAGCTTCATTCAATCTTTGTTGCAGCATATGGGGTCTCTGGGCTTCCTGTGTACAGCTAGTGGTAAAGATCCCACCTGCCAGTGCAGGAGATGTAAGAGACATGGGTTCGATCCCTGGGTTGGGAATATCCCCTAGAGGAGGGCATGGCAACCCACTCCAGTATTCTTGCTTGGAGAATCCCATGGACAGAGGAGCCTGGCGGGCTATAGTCCATACAGTTGCATAGAGTCAGACACGACTGAAACAACTTGGTGTGCACATGCATGGGATCTTTAGTTAGGGCATGCAAACATCTAGCTGAGCCATGTGGGATCTAGTTCCCTGACCGGAGATTGAACTTGGACCCCCTGCATTAGGAGCGTGGCATCTTAGCTACTGGACCACCAGGGAAGTTCCCATAAACAGTCTTTTGCACTTTTTCTTTTCTGAGCTTTTCCTTGTATGCTCTCCTCTGCCTAGAATAACAATTTCGGTTCTCTCCATATTCACCTCCCATCTCTTAGTGTCTTCCTTTGCTAGTTTACCTGAAGTCTCCTTTAGATGACAGCAGGTAACTCTGGCAGACTCCAGCCCCTGATCTGCCCTACTTTCCACTCCTCTCCTCCATCCTGCTGCTGAAACTCCAACGTTCCTGACTGCTCAGCCATCCCAGAGTTAAGAGGATCTGTCCTTCTGGCCAATAACCTCTTCTCTCTCTCCTCAAGTCCCAAAGCACCACTCTATGCCACATGTTGATTTGTTGATTGAAAAGGAGATGATGCATTTAAAGCATTCACACAGGACCGCTTTCATTTCTAGTCATCATAAATAATAATCACTATTATTGTAATTGTAACAGATCTCAATTCCCCTGCCAAGCTGGACAAATATCTGTTGAATGAGAAAATGATTGGAGAATAGATGGAGACTAATGAAGATAGTGGATATGTTATTCTCACATTGGAGATCTTAGGATGGAGTCTTGTATCTGTTTTATTTTAAAATTTAGGCATATTTTTAAAAATTAAAATCCCCAAACATTGGAGAGGACTCCTGCTAGGGGCTTCGCTAACTCCTCAATTTGCTAGCATTTCTCAGTTTATCAGTGGCATACTGTTTTTCCATGAAAAGCACTAAGGCATCTATTTAGGTCCATGTGTTCACAAAGTAACACAGCATTTTTGATTTCTTGAGCAGTTCCTGGCACAAGGTAGAGAACAGTGAGGAACAAAGCTAGAGGAGGGACCTATGCTGCTGGTGACCAGAGGCGAGTCTGGCTGGGTGAATTGTATCTGTCCTACTCATGGACGTGACACGTAACATACAAATCCAGGTCTCAAATTCCCATGGTGCCTCACGTTTGGTGAAAAATAATCAAAATCATAAATGTTACAGTCCTCAAATGACAAGCGTTCTACTATACCTGGAATGTACCTGGCACAATGCATTGCATCTAGTGAGTGTCCAAAGCATATTAAATTAAGCAATTGTTCTATTTAGACACTTCTATGAAAGGGACAACTCATTGGTTTATATCTTGATATATATATATAGATAGATATACACACATATAAAATTGTAAATATCATATTTATATGACTTTAAATGCTCTCTAACAGGCTGGATTTATTTTAAAGCCTTCTATTGTACTAGGGTTAACGATCTGATCATCTTTTTCTTGCATTTACTGCTTCACCCCAAAACAGAGAGAAAGGTAACGAAGTATTGTTAAGTTTATGCAGAAGAGTTTTAGCTACCACAAGAAAACATGCAATATTTATCCAAGTGTCTGTATTTCCATTTCTGACTAGATGAGAATTAATTTTCGGCCTCCTCAGATCACGAGCAGCAGCCTTTAGTTAAGAGTTTTGGAACAGACAAGCTTTGATGCAATGAGCTGTGTTAAGCACAGACAACCAGCCAGGGAATTTGGTAAGCTGGGATGGGTTCATGCAAGCTGCCAGCATTAACTTTTTACAAACTCCTTTCCTGATAATAACAGGGAAGAGTAGACACAGGCTTGAAATTTTGGCAGTAAAATTAGCTTTAACATATGACTCATTTTTTTCTTCTTCCTAAACATAGAAAGGGGGAGGGAAAAACAAACTAAAATAATTTAGAGCCTCTCTTAATGGGGAAAGCAGACACTAGCTGGCTAGCATTTCAGTAGGCCTCAATTCTGTGTGCCATCTGAGACCCAGGATCTGTTCTCTACTAAAGTATCATGGGGTTTTGATAACTGACAGTCACACTGTCTCCATCAACAAAGACTCCGAGTGAGTCAGGGTGACAAGATCCCTTGTTATTAGGAAGTAAAATGATGATGGGGCCAGATAAACAAGGATGCTCATCCGTATTCACAGCCTCCTGGGGGAAAACCAGCTTCCCTGTAACTATTTCCTTTTCTGTATTCAAGTCATTCTAATCCAGAAACTTAACAACGTAAGCAACATCACCTGGGAAAAAAAGAGTTTGCATGCTTTGGGTATTCTATGTGTTGCTGGAGTCTTAGTTGTTATTACTGGAGGAGAAGACAAGGCATTGTGGGTTCTGGTTTAGGCTCCAAGGTATCAGGGCTTCCCAGGTGGCTCAGGAGGAAAGAATCCACCTGCCAGTATACAGGAGACACAGGAGACATGGATTCGGTCCCTGGGTGGGGAAGAGCCCCTGGAGGAGGAAATGGCAACCCTCTCTAGTATTCTTGCTTGGAAAATCCCATGGACAGAGGAGCCTAGTGGGCTACAGTTCACGAGGTCACAAAGAGACAGGTGCAACTGAGCACACAGGCAGCCAAGGTATCATCTGTGCATATTTTTTAGTCTCTTTGGGCCTCAGTCTCCCTATCTGTGCAATGGGGGTAATGACACCTCCACTGCGAGTTATGTAAAGATGAAGATTAATAATTATATGAAAGCATATCTCAGTGCTGACACAAAGATAGTTGAGAAATAACAGTTTATAACCCTACTTAAAGTATTTGTATAATATTTGACATGAAAATTCATTCTTGGTTTTAACAGTTCTATTAGATAACACCAAGAGTTCTAGCTGGAAAGTGAGAAAATTCTGGCAAATGGGTGACTTAGCATCTTATAGCTGGACAACTACAGCCAAAGGCTACCTACTTTGTTGAACATCAAGGCATCCTCAGTCACACTGGCTTCCCAAACTGCTCGCTATATATGGTGTTCAACATCACTACACCCACGATCATTGCAGCTTTATTCACAATAGCCAAGATATGGAAACAAGCTAAGTGTCCATCAGCGAATGAATGGATATGGAAGATGTAGCACATTCATAAAACAGTGCTATTCCGTCAGGAGGAAAGGAAAGCCTGCTATTTGCAACAGTATGGGCGAACCTTCAGGACGTTACGCTGCCTGAAAGAAGGCAGACAGAAAGACAAATACTGATTGAAATCCCTTATATGTGGAATCTAAAAAAAGAAAACGGAACTCAAAAAACCCGAGAATGGAATAATGATTACCAAGGGCTGGGGTATAAGAGGAAGGGTGATGTTGTTTAAGGACACATACTTGCAACTGGTAGATAAATAAGTATTGGATACTCAATACATAGTTGAGTAATTATAGGCAACAAAAATGTATTATAAACATTAAACTTGTTTAGAGACTAGATCTTAACTGTTTCCACAATTAGAAGAAATTATGGTTATGTGATGGCACAATAGAAGTGTTAGCTGATGCCATAATAGCAATCACACTGTGATACAAATGTATCAAAGGTACGTGTTGTATGGGAACAAAGCTACAGGCTTCCCTGGTGGCTCAGAGGGTAAAAGCGTCTGCCTGCAATGCGGGAGGTTCAGGTTTGATCCCTGAGTTGGGAAGATCCCCTGGAAAAGGAAATGGCAACCCGCTCCAGTACTCTTGCCTGGAAAATCCCATGGACAGAAGAGCCTGGCAGGCTACAGTCAGTCCATGGGGTTGCAAAGAGTTGGACATGATTGAGCGACTTCACTTTCTTTTTTCACATGTTTTTGAGCTTCCCTGGTGGCTCAGAATAAAGAATCCACCTCCTAATGCAGGAGATGAGGATTCGACCCCTGGGTTGGGAAAATCCCCTGAAGAAGGAACCTGCAACCCACTCCAGTATTCTTGCCTAGGAAATCCCATGGACAGAGGGGCCTGGCTGATTGTAGTCCACGGGGTCACGAAGAGGTGGACACGACTTACCAGCTAAGCAACAACAAATGTGCTGTACACCTTAAACTTACTCTGTTTGCTGTTAGTCGCTCACGCAGTTTTATCCAGTAAACTTTACATGTCAATTATTTATCAATTTTTTAAAGCATATTAGAATATTAAAAATATCTCTGATGTTCCAGCTTGACACTGAATGCAGAAATAGGAACAGAGAGTGTCAGGGTTCACCCCTGACCCCACCCCACCATCCGGGACCTCACAGTGAGCATCCCTGAACCCCGGGGCCAGGAAAGAGGACCTGGGCTGGCCCCATGCTGCTCTGCAGCCACTCCCACTCTTAGCCTTAACTGGGATTCCTGGTTTTCACCCAGGCTCCCCAGGTTCAATCCCTGGGCAGGGAACTAAGATCTGTCTTCAGGACCACTCAGAGCTGTCTCTCTGAGGTCACTGCTAGGAGGATGGTAGAGACAGCCATCACCCCCTTTTCAATAGATGTTTGCTAGATAGAGCTTTACTGTCTGAGCCACCAAGGAAGCCCAATCTCCAGTCTCTCTCTCCGAGGCCCTTTACCCAGTCGGTCCTCAGATGAAATGCATATTGCCCCCACGGTATTTCCTGGTGGGGGCAGCAGGGCTGATAGGACCCCCGAGATCATGGCCATCTCAGCGTCTACATCTTACTCCTGAGCATGGGTCTCCAAATGCTTTATTTCCTCCTCAAAGCTAGCAAATATGCATTTCCTCCCTTGAAAGACAATGCCAAAAAGAAAGGATTAGGTTAAGAGCAAGAAGACACAATTTATAACAGTCTTTCCTTGTCCATTTCTGTTCCTTCTACTTAAGACATAGTGACTCATGATTTGTGCATTGATACCCTCTGGTTACAGGAAAGCTCTGTATATTGGAAGGAAATAGACACTTTGATGGATGTCTTCTTATTTTTCTGTCATTCACTTAATAACATATCTTATTCCAAACCATAATAGCAAGTAGTTTGTAGATTGCATCTTGCAGGGGAGAAAGTATGTGAGAAATGGTCTTTCTCTGCTTAATTTTTTCTTCAGTACACGTGGGAGGAAAGATAGTCACTGATTTACCTGCAAGCTTAAGAGGAGGATGTCTTTGGATAGACTGTGTGGGGGAGGGGGACTAATTTGATTGAAATTTGTTTGAAATTCATTTCCTATGAAATAAGTTGACCCTGAAAATAAATTCCATCTAGGAATTTAGTTATTTTGTACTGACCTCAAAGATCTTTGATGTTTTTCTTATTGATATTTTTCTGCTGTGAAGAGTCCTAAATTCCTTAGAACTTCTAAGAGTCACAGCAAAATGTCAGTGGCCTTGGCTTCTGGTTTTCTGTCTTCCTGCTCTCATTTCATGCAGTCATCAGGCATCACTAAGAGTACCAGGGGCCGTGTGCCAGCAGACGTGGTAGGGTGAACCGGGGCCCAGGCTCTTCATTCAGATAGCTGCACATAGTGAGGAGGGTGTTAAACAGCCAATGTAAAGATAGTATCTCATTGGGCTGGTGTCACATTTTCTGTTTGTCATTACATCAGTCCTGTGGAGGCCTTCACTGATTCTACGAAAACAGCAGGAAGAGGGCAGGACATTCATTTCTTGACACAAATCTGGTTGATCCACACCCTAAAAGGAGGTTCCAGGGCACAAGCAAGCCTCCTGTCTGAGTCTTGATCGACACTCTTTCCAAGGGCCTCGGGGAAACCTTGCTGGGCAGCATCTGGCACAAGGCTTAGCATGCTTGACATCCAAGGAGAGGTGTCCCAGGGTTTCCCCTTCATCCCACTGGTTTTGGGCAGACAGAGTTTTGGATTTTTTGTTTTTTGTTTTTTTTTCTTTACATTCCATCAGAGAGGGAAGAGATGGGAATAGTCATGTCAAGAATAAATGATATTCCAATCAGT
Source organism: Oryx dammah (assembly GCF_014754425.2). Classification (NCBI taxonomy): domain Eukaryota; kingdom Metazoa; phylum Chordata; class Mammalia; order Artiodactyla; family Bovidae; genus Oryx; species Oryx dammah. Next base: position 188,389,223 of record NW_024070186.1, on the reverse strand, counting down.
GCTTCCTTCTTGAGTTGGATCAAAATTTGGACTACCATTTTAAAAAAAGAGAGAATGGACTTAGATTGTGCTGAGTGAAGTAAGACAGAGGAGAAATATCATATGACACACCTTATTTGCAAAATCTTAAAAGAAATGATACAAATGAAATTATTTACAAAACAGAAACAGACTCATAGAGTTAGAGAACAAACTTATGGTTGCCAGCAGGAAGGATGGGGGTAGGGATAGTTAAGAAGTTGGGATGGACGGATACACACGGCTATATTTAAAATGGATAACCACCAAGTTATTGCATAGGGAACTCTGCTCAGTGTAATGCAGCAGCCTGGCTGGGAGGGGAGTTCGGGGGAGAATAGATACATGTATATGGATGACTGAGTTGCCTGTGCCCTGCTGTGCACCTGAAACCATCACAACGTTGTTAATTGGCTATACTCCAATACAAAATAAAAAGTGTGTTTTAAAAAGCCAAATTTTCAGCCTGGTAGCCAAAGACCCAGATAGGTAACATTTTGATATAGAGTGTAACCATCCTCAGTTTTAGCTGATTACAACTAAGAAGCAATTAATTATATACACTCTTTAACCTAAATTACAAGGTTACTTGGAATTATAACAAATAAGCTTTGAACCTCAGTCTTCATACAAAAGAGAGATTCTTACCTCCCTCTTGCCAGGAGTTGTGTTTAAACACCCCTACCCTCTCTGAGCCTACAATGATGCCCTCCTTACCACCCTGCTTCACTAACAAGCTCTCAAGGCTACCCTTTCAAAGGGTGATCTGTCACAAACCACAGAGGGACACAGCCCTGGACTAAAGGATACTGTTAAATATGATTTTGATTTAGTGGCTCTGATTTTATCTTTTGTACTGTGTAAAGAAAAAAAAAGACAGTAATGTTTTATCAGCAGCTACATGGTAAGCATATTGTACACTTCAATTAGATTCCCTTTATCTGGTACATCCTGCTGTAAGTGAACTGCTGTCTCGTGTTTCTTCCATCCCCAGGCAGGCATACGCAGCCCAGGTTGAGGGTTCTAAGATGCTTTATTAAATGGAAAATTAATATAATGTTATTGTGTCAGCTGGCAGCTTCTTGAGAGTGAAAGAATTTGCAGTATTTTACTATCAGAACCAAATTCCATCTTCTAGGAACTGACAACCTAGAGACTTTAATATCCATGCTTCCCCAGGAGAAAATTGCCTAAGCCCGTATGTGAAGCTCTGGCTACAGCCACATGGAGCCAAAACAACAAGTGATTATATGAACTGAGCCAAACACCTGGCTCTTTCCTGAGCAAGAATAAAACTGGCCTTTATATGGTGTATAAACTGGTGGGATTTCAGGGATTTGTATAGATTTCATTTGCTTACTCAATAAATGTTTAAATGAATGCCTTCTATGCTTGGCACTGTAGGTCCTGGAGATGGGGGAATAAGCCATGCTCTGGACTTCAAAGAACTCACTGTTTAGTAAAAAGAAAAACATGAAACAAAAAGAAAATTATAATACCAGATGTGGTGGAGGCTGTCGCCATTATCATTTAGTCGGACACCACAGAAGCAACTTAGCAGCAGCAGCAGCAGCAATCCTTTCTCCCATTTTTCTAACTACCAGATGCCATTTGTGTTTGGGTTGGTGATGTCCCCAACTCTATACTCACTTTAGCAGTTTCTTTTGTAGCTAGGAGTACACTAGTAACATAATTCTGGACAATGAAATATAAGCAGATGTCTAATGGGATATTCTGGGGTAGCTTTTGCTCACTTGAATAAAGAGGACAGACATGACCTGTGCTGAAATAACTTTCATCTTTTGCATTGAGCATAGGTGTGATGCCTGGTGCAGTGGCAGTCATCTTGCAACCATGAGGTGGTAAGGAGCGCTAACACTCAAAGCATGGAAAAACATAAGGACAGAAAATTCCTGGCTTCCTGATGACAATACTGAGATCCTGAGTCAATGCCAGATACCACCAAAACTCTGGATGTTTCATTAAATAAGTAATAAAAACCAAACACACCCTTTTTAAACTTAAGCCATTTTTCATCTGGTTTTCTGTTCATGTATAGCTATATTCCTAATAGTGACTGGAATAAAAGGGAAGGTATATACAGATTACAGGGGAAGGTGTGAGTAACTTATTGAAATGGGAAAGGTCAAGAAAGGTCATACTTCCTCCCAGGGAAGATATATTTCCATGGAATGACATTTAAATCAGCTTCAGTAGAAGCACAAAAGTTCTCCTGGCTGAGGGATGTCAAATGGAGAAATGCAAACTAGACTGAGGGACCAGCACATACAAGGGTTGGGTAGCATGAAAAAGCAAGCATCTTGGGGAGCCAGAATGGTTCAACATGAAGGGAGCATGAAGCCCAAAGGAAGGAAGCATGGGTTTGGGGAAGGAAAAGTGATGGTGTGTGAAGATGGAGTTAATCTTAGTTAAGTAAACACTAGCTTATAAGGGGTTTTTAAAGCAGATCAGGAACTCAAGAAAGGTTTTAAGCAGGTGAGTGATATGAGTTTGAAAGATAACTTGCTTCCCTGGAAACATGCAAAAGAGAAAACGAAAAGGACAGAGCAAGTAGCTCAAGGACGATCAGCTTGAATGCACTTTTATAATCATCCAGAACTCTTTAAACCCTGGTGCCAATAAGTAGTTTTTATAGTATATGAGAGATAAATATCTTATTTCAAGCCTGGCACATAGACTATCTTATTTAATCTTTTTTTAACCCAGTGGGCTCAGTGTTGTATCTCCACTTTGGAGATGAGACGACTAGACGTCGGGAGCTTGAGCAATCGCCCAAGTTCTCACAACTACAGATAGGAGGCCTGGTTCCAAAGACCACGTGGATCTGGTGCACCACCCCGCCTTGACACCCCCTACTCCTATATGACAAAGGACTTTGCCCCCAGCTGGATTGGGGGTTACAGGGGTGCTCTGGACGCTAACACAGGGACCCAGAGATCACAGACATGGTGACCAGGAAATTACTCTCCCAACCCAAAGAAACATCCATCCAGAGGAAGGACACAGGGAGACTGATCTTGTCAGCACGGTCCAGGCATGTGTAGATAGGCTCTGCCAAAAATAGCTCTGCAGGGAAATCCCTCTTGATAAGAATTCCTTCAATCTGTGGGAACCAGAATCATTGTCTTCAAGCTTGTCCAAGATAGATCAACTAGAGACATTTTTAAATGATACTACTCATAATAAACTCTTTAAAAGTAACTTGCTCCAAATGCCAGGCACTGTTCTAAGTGCCTTATATGCATTAGCTCATTTAATCAATGACAACATCACAGAGGGAAACCTCCCAAGCAGAGTTTATGTTGCACGTTAAAGCACTAAGAGGCTGCCAACAGAGTATGGTACCCACTGAGGGGCAGGGGGTAGGGAAAGGGCTGTCCCCACCTGCTCCCTGCTATTTAAAACCTCTGCAACAGGAGCTGAAATGTGTATTCCTCTGGAGAAAGGAATACAGCAGTTGAGACAGGCTGAAGGAAAGCAGGAGGAAAGGAAAACAGCCGGCATTTATCAGGACCTATTTACGGCTGAGCCAGACCTGGGTCCTTTGAAAGCCTGTGCAAAATTGACTGCACAATAACCACCCCTGAGCTAATGCTATCAAGAGGGCTGTTTAATGGCGTTACCCAGGAAGAATCATGGCAGTTTTGTTCCTGCCCAGTGAGGAAATCCATTTTCACTTAGGACATCAACGAGGAAGTTCCACCGCCAGCCAAATGGAATAAAGCATGGATCCCATGGCCCCATGTGGGCAGCACACAGGTGATAATTCTGATTGTGCACATTTATCTGAGTACATATGCATGCCAGGCACGGCCAGGAGCACTGTATGTTTGTTATCTCATTTGATCCATAATGAGGTGAGAATGCCACCTCCAGTTTATTGATGAGGAGAGGCATAGGGGGTTTCTGTAACCTGACCAAGTTTATCCAGCAGCTGAGTCATGGCTTAGGAAAGGGCCATGAAATACAAAATAGAGAGTAGTCAGATCAGTGCAAAGACAGAGCTAATAAACTGAAGGGTCCATTCTTGGAATCGCTAATGGGGGTCACATCAAATCTTTGGATGGCCAATATGGCACTAAGTAACTAAGTGTTAGTTGCTCGGTTGAGTCCGACTCTTGTGACCCCGTGGATTGTAGCCCGCCAGGCTCCTCTGTCCATGGGATTCTCCAGGCAAGAATACCGGAGTGGGTTGCCATTTCCTCCTCCAGGGGATCTTCTCACCCCAGGGACTGAACCCAGATCTCCTGCATTGCAGGCAGATTCTCTACCATCTGAGTCACCAGGGAAGCCCCCAGTATGGCACTGGCCCTAGTCAATCAGACTGGATGCTGGCTGTGGGCACCCACTGGAGTTGGTAGGTGTTGAATGGCTGAATGTGTGCCCAGGTGATGAGCAGGCAGTCAGCGTTAAGTCAAGTATCTTAGAAGGAAACCAGGTCTCCACAGCAGAGCACAATATAGATGACTTCTTGGAGCCAACTTTAAACAAGTATTCACATGAAGACTGAACATCTTTACCAGGCTTTATTTCATGGCACTCATTAATTCCTTCACTCAACCAGCAAGCATTTGTTGAGTACCCACTGTATACCAGGCACAGCTACAAATGCCTAGAATGCAACTTCAAATAAGAAGAGACAAAAATTCCCGCCCTCATGGAGTTCATGTTCTAGTAAAGAGAGAGAAACATTAACTAAGAAAAAGTAATGACTAGGTAAACTATACTGGAAGATGATATGTGCTATACAAAATAAAATAGACAGGTAGATTGGAAGACAGGCTGGGTAGGCAGGCTGGGATGAGGGTCAGGGCCCCAGCGAAATGGTAACATTTGAGCAACACTTAAAGTAAAGAGTTAGCAGGTAGCTAGAGGAGCTTCTAGGCTTCCCTGGTGGCTCGGTGGTACAGAATCCTCCTGCCAATGCAGGAGATGCAAGTTCAATCCCTGGTCTGAGAAAATCTCCTGGAGAAGGAAAGGGCAACACACTCAAGTATTCTCACCTGAAGAACCTCATGGACAGAGGAGCCTGGTATGCTGCAGTCCATGGGGTCCCAAATAGTCAGACATGACTGAGCCGCTGAACAGCAACAACAGGAGAGCCTCTGATCCAGGTGTTTGAAACAGCCAGTTCACAGGCCCGAAGTGACAGCAGTGTTTGGGCTCCACTGGGGAAGAGAAGAGAACCCAGCAACACCAGTCAGGCAGGAATAAAAGCCAACGAGCAGAGCATCCTGGAATCTAGGGGATGGGGCTCGTGTCCCAGCTCTACCAGGTGCTTCACCTTTCTGAGTCTCAATTTCCTCATCTGTGAAATGGGAATAATAACTGTAGCTGCCTGAAAGGTTCTTGTGAGGATGAAATGTGACAATATGCTTAAAGAGCTAGGCAAGCTCATGTGGGGCAGGTCGTGAGCCCTCAGCGATATCAGCTACTCAGTGGCCTCTCATCTCAGGACCTAACTCCATAGTAGCACTTCCATCGTCACTTGTCTCCCCCACTTTCCTGAGAGGCAGGGACTGTGTCTTCAGACCCTCAACCAGGATGTGGCAAAGGGCAAGCCCGGGGTGCAGGAGGGTGTGGAATAGGGCACTGAAGACGATCCAGCAGGGAAACAGTAGATAAAATTGTAACTCCAGCACTTAATAATGCAAGTCATCAGCCTTCCCTGGTGGCTCAGTGGTAAAGAATCAGCCTGCCAAGGCAGGAGACACGGGTTTGACCCCTGGTCCAGGAAGATCCCACATGCCGCGGAGCAACTAAGCCCGTGCACCACAAATATTGAGCCTGCACTCGAGGACCTGGAAACGTCCCACAGCTACTGAGGCCTGAATGCTCTAGAGCCCGTGCTCTGCAACAAGAGAAGCCACTGCAAGGAGCCCGGGCACAGCAGCTAGAGAGTAGCCTCTGCTCGTGGCAACTAGCCAAAAGCCTGCCAGCAATGGAGACCCAGCACAGCCAAAAATAAATAAGTAAAAGTTGAAAGAAAATAATGCAAGTTATTGGCTGTTGCACTGAGCAATATAAACACTCTCTAGAGATGAGAGTCCGGTCACATACTCCAGACCTCAGGCTCTAGAGGCAGGGGAAATGTGGCCACGGATGTGGAAGAACCACCAGAAATGGACGCTAACTGGTACCAGGTTTGGCCTGGGGGACCCAATAGGGTTCTTGGACAGAGGTGTGATTTGTCCAGGGTCTAAGGTCACTGCCGTCCGTGAATCAGGGCAACTCGGAGCCTCCCACTGGAAAACACTGCCTCTTCCTCCGCCCTGTGCTGCCCACACCTCAATGCCAGTGTCTGCCCAGCGCGACTTCCCACGGTGTCACATCACTGCACCGAGATGCGCCCTGGTGAGCTGGAATTCAGCTCACGCCTCGTTCACAGGATTCCTCTATTTCCGGTGACAAAAGCAGACACCTCCCCTCCCCACCTCCCCCGGAAGCCTGAATCTGTGCTTTTCATGTATGTCTGTCCTCCAACTGCCCGGGGAAAACTGGGCTTGTGTGCTAGGTGAAGAACAGAACCGGAAGAGGAGAGAAGGAAAATCTATCCTCAGTGGGAGGCTGGCCCCCACGCCCACGATGGGGACACAGTTGTGCACAGGCTTCCGGGGCATCACGCTTGGGCAGAAGACACCTCAGGAGCTGCTAATAATTCCCAAGCCTCTCCTACAGCCAATTTTACTCCAATTCCTTGATTTAATTATACTCCCGCATACAATAGGATGCTTGCATTCTCCTATATGCAATGAATATTAAGCGATAGACTGTAATTTCCTCCACCAGGCACACTCCCATTTTTTGCATATTGATGCCACATTTAGTTTGTTATTTTCTAATTTTCCATCCTCCTGGTCCTGTGCTCAACCACCTTCTCCCCATAATAATTTCTATCACCTTTTCCCCATGATAATTTGGATCAGCAGAAGCATACATCCTGCCCTCCCTCTCTCCTCAGATCCCACCCAGAAGGTAAGCAGCACACACTTGAGCAATCCGAGCCCCCCTTTTATACCTGCCGCAGGAGTGGAGAGAGGGCTCTAGGCTCTAATTGGAGGACACATGGCCATAAATAGTCAGGGAGAGATGATAAAAAATGGAACTACAGCGATGTGAGGTGATATCTCATCGTAGTTTTGATTTGCCTATCCCATTAGAATGGTCATCATCAAAAAAGTCACAAACAAAAAAGGCTGGAGAGATTGTGGAGAGAAGGGAACCCTCCTTCACCATTGGTGAGAATGTAAATGGTGAAGCCACCATGGAGGACAGTATGGAAATTCCTTAAGAAACTAAAAATAGAGTTACCATCAGTTCAATTCAGTTCAGTTCAGTCACTCAGTCATGTCTGACTCTTTGTAACCCCATGAATCGCAGCACACCAGGCCTCCCTGTCCATCACCAACTCCCAGAGTTTACCCAAACTCACGTCCATCGAGTCAGTGATGCCATCCAGCCATCTCATCCTCTGTCATCCCCTTTTCCTCCTGCCCCCAGTCCCTCCCAGCATCAGGGTCTTTTCCAATGAGTCAACTCTTCGCATGAGGTAGCCAAAGTATTGGAGTTTCAGCTTTAGCATCAGTCCTTCCAATGAACATACAATCCTGCAATTCCACTCCTGGGCATATACCTGGAGAAAATCATGGTCCAAAAGGATACATGTACTGCAGTGTTCGTTGCAACACTATTTACAATAGCAAAGACATGGAAGCAACATAAATGTCCACCACAGAAGAATGGATAAAGATGATATGTGTGTACATATATATGTATGTACATATAATGGAATATTACTCAGCCATTAAAAAGAATGAAATAATGCCATTTGAAGCAACATGGATAGATGTAGAAATGGTCATACTAAGTGAATTAAGTCAGACAGAGAAAGAGAAATATCGTATGATATCACTTATATGCCAAAGAATGCTCTAACTACCACACAACTGCACTCATTTCACATGCTAGCAAAGTAATGCTCAAAATTCTCCAAGCCAGGCTTCAGCAATACGTGAACCACAAACTTCCAGATGTTCAAGCTGGTTTTAGAAAAGGCAGAGGAACCAGAGATCAAATTGCAAACATCCACTGGATCATCAAAAAAGCAAGAGAGTTCCAGAAAAAATCTATTTCTGCTTTATTAACTATGCCAAAGCCTTTGACTGTATGGATCACAATAAACTATGGAGAATTCTGAAAGAGATGGGAATACCAGATCATCTGACCTGCATCTTGAAAAATCTGTATGCAGGTCAGGAAGCAACTGTTAGAACTGGACATGGAACAACAGACTGGTTCCAAATAGGAGAAGGAGTACGTCAAGGCTGTATATTGTCACCCTGCTTATTTAACTTATATGCAGAGTACATCATGAGAAACACTGGGCTGGAGGAAGCACAAGCTGGAATCAAGATTGCCAAGAGAAAGATCAATAACCTCAGATATGCAGATGACACCACTCTTATGGCAGAAAATGAAGAAGAACTAAAGAGCCTCTTGATGAAAGTGAAAGAGGAGAGTGAAAAAATTGGCTTAAAACTCAACATTCAGAAAACTAAGATCGTGGCATCTGGTCCCATCACTTTGTGGCAAATAGATGGGAAACAGTGGCTGACTTTATTTTTTGGGGCTCCAAAATCACTGCAAATGGTGACAGCAGCCATGAAATTAAGATGTTTACTCCTTGGAAGGAAAGTTATGACCAACCTAGATAGCATATTCAAAAGCAGAGACATTACTTTGCCAACAAAGGTCCGTCTAGTCAAGGCTATGGTTTTTCCAGTAGTCATGTATGGATGTGAGAGTTGGACTATAAAGAAAGCTGAGTGCCAAAGAACTGATGCTTTTGAACTGTGGAGTTGGAGAAGACTCTTGAGAGTCCCTTTGACTACAAAGAGATCCAACCAGTCCATCCTAAAGGAGATCAGTCCTGAATATTCATTGGAAGGACTGATGAAGCTGAAACTCCAATACTTTGGCCACCCAAAGAACTGACTCATTTGAAAACACACTGATGCTGGAAAAGATTGAAGGCAGGAGGAGAAGGGGATGACAGAGGATGAGATGGTTGGATGGCATCACTGACTCAATGGACATGAGTTTGAGTAAACGCCGAGAGTTGGTGATGGACAGGGAGGCCTAGCGTGCTGCAGTCCACGGGGTCGCAAAGAGTCGGACATGACTGAGCGACTGAACTGAACTGAATATGCAGAAACGTTAAAAAGTCATACAAATGAACTTATTTACAATACAGAAACATACAGAGTTAGAGAACAAATTTATGGTTACCAGGAAAAAAGGTTGGGGGCAGGAATACTTAGAGAGTTTGGAATTGACATGTATACATTACTGTATTTAAAATAGATAACCAACAAGGACCTACTGTATAGCACAGGGTATTCTGCTTAATATTCTATAACAATCTAATTGGGAAACAAATTTGAAAAAGAATAGATACATATACATGTATAACTGAATCACTTTGAAACTAAGACAACATAGTTAATCAAGTACATGTGTACGTTCTCAGTTGCTTCAGTCGTGTCTGACTCTTTGTGACCCTATGGACTGTAGTCTGCCAGGCTCCTCTGTCCATGGGACTCTCCAGGCAAGAATACAGCAGTGGGTTGCCATGCCCTCCTCCAGGGGATCGTCCCGACCCAGGAATGGAACCCGTGTCTCCTGCATCTCCTCCATTGCAAGTGGATTCTTTAGCCACTGTGACACCTGGGAAGCCTGTAATCAACTATACGCCGATACAAAATACAAAGTTAATCAGAAAAGAACAGAGCTGTGGGTGAGCTTCTGAGGGTGGATGAGGAGGCTGGAGACATCCTTGCTCACAGACATCAGAGTCAGGTTCCTCTGGCCAGCCTCCTGTCAGAAGGTGTTTGGTATCTTTAAGGGAAGCAGAGAACAGTAACGTCTCTCCAGGGAGGGAACAGGAATAAAAGTCAGGATCAGGCTGGAGTGTCCAGAATGGGATGACCTCAAAGCCAGAAGCACTCGTTTTGGCACCTGGGGTCCACCTTTACTCTAAGAAGAGATTGGTCAACCAACCAGCAGAATTCTTGTTACTGGGTAGAGTGACTTCTTTCACCAGCTCTGACAAGTTCTTACCCTCTGATTCCCCTTCTGTAGACTGGGTGCAAATTCTATTTGTCTATTACTAGAGTCTTTGTTTAGACAAACTGAGAGTGATGGTTTAGGTTGAGGTTCACTTTCCTTTACACGCTCATCCTGAGCACACTCCAGCTATGCCAGTTAAACTGAAAGATATGCCAGGCTCATGGGATTTTCTGATGGTCCCCAAATCTCCTTAGCAACACATTTATAAAGGCTCTTAGAATAGACTGCGTCTGCAGCTGACTAATTCCATCCATTACGCGTTGCTTTTTACTGGTTCCATTTGGAAGATCTTTCCCTCTGTGAGCCTCAATTATCTCCCTGATAAAATGGGGGGGGTCGTTATTTAGAATGATGATGATAGCTTACCTCTAACATGGGATTGCTGTGAAGATAATCAAAGGAATGTATGTAAAAATGTAAACTGTCAAGTGCCCAACTGAAGCAGATATATCTAACAGTCTACATGATCAGATGGAGCAAGCTCTGGACTGGGAGTTAGAGTTTATGTAATTTCAGAGACTGAACACATCACTTAACATTTCAGGGGGACACTTTCCCACCTGTGACATGTAAGCCATAACCCTGGACTTTCCCCCTAGCAGGACTAGTATGGAACCCACGTGAGCATTCTGGAAAGTCATCTATAAACTGTAATGTGGTGTGCAGGCATCCAGGACAGCCAGACTCATGGAGGAAGTTTCTGCCAGGGAGAAGTCATATGGCAAATCCCTTTGTAAAGCAAATAATCTCCTGCTCACATATGCCTCAAGTCCAAAACACACACTTAGGTTTCCATTTTAAACCAGCTCAGGGCGGTCCTAAGATGGCGGAGGAATAGGAAGGGAAGACCACTTTCTCCCTCACAAATTCCTCAAAAGATCATTTCAACGCGGAGCAAACTCCACAAAACAACCTCTGAATGCAGGCAGAGGACATCAGGCAACCAGAAAAGCAGATCAGTGTCTTCAAAACCAGGTAGGAAAAAATAAAAAACGAGAAAAGAGACAAAGGAGGTGGGGAGGGAGCTCCATCCCGGGAAGGGAAGCCCGTCCCGGGAAGGGAATTCTAAGAAGAGAGGTTTCCAAACACAAGGAAACACTCTACCTGCCGAGTCTAAGGCGAGCCTTGGAAACACAGAGGGCAACATAACAGG